>NC_058081.1:292206910-292829717 GCF_014858855.1 Bufo gargarizans | reverse complement strand
CTGCTGACATGAAGCCAGATTGTCTGTTACGGGACCTCTCTCCTCTGCCTGGGTGCTTGGCCTAAACTTATGAAAATGGACTGTTGCAGTGGTGGGTGACGTGAAGCCTGATTCTCTGCTATGACATGCAGACTAATTCTCTGCTGACATGAAGCCAGATCCTCTGTTACGGGACCTCTCTCCTCTGCCTGGGTGCTGGGCCTAAATTTATGAAAATGGACTCTTACAGTGGTGGGTGACGTGAAGCCTGATTCTCTGCTATGACATGAAGACTGATTCTCTGCTGACATGAAGCCAGATTGTCTGTTACGGGACCTCTCTCCTCTGCCTGGGTGCTGGGCCTAAATATATGCCAATGGACTGTTGCATTGGTGGCTGACGTGAAGCCTCATTCTCTGCTATGACATGCAGACTAATTCTCTGCTGACATGAAGCCAGATTCTCTGTTACGGGACCTCTCTCCTCTGCCTGGGTTCCGGGGCCTGAATATCTGAGAATGGACTGTTCCAGTGGTGGGTGACGGGAAGCCAGATTCTCTGCTATGGGACCTCTCTCCAATTGATTTTGGTTAATTTTTATTTATTTAATTTTTATTTTAATTCATTTCCCTATCCACATTTGTTTGCAGGGGATTTACCTACATGTTGCTGCCTTTTGCAGCCCTCTAGCCCTTTCCTGGGCTGTTTTACAGCCTTTTTAGTGCCGAAAAGTTCGGGTCCCCATTGACTTCAATGGGGTTCGGGTTCGGGACGAAGTTCGGATCGGGTTCGGATCCCGAACCCGAACATTTTCGGGAAGTTCGGCCGAACTTCTCGAACCCGAACATCCAGGTGTTCGCTCAACTCTAATCAGGATGTCTTCAGTTCAGTCATTTTGACTGATCAGGCAAAAGATAAAACCGCAGCATGCTACGGTTTTATCTCCGGCGAAAAAAACTGAAGACTTGCCTGAATGCCGGCATTTTTCCCCATAGGAACGTATTAGTGTCAGATCCGGCATTCAAAATACCGGAATGCAGGATCCGTCCTTCCGGTCTGCGCATGCCGGTAAAAATGTGTAAAAAGATACAAGACGGATCCGTCTGTCTGCATGACAAGCGGAGAGATGGATTCATTCTTGCAATGCATTTGTGAGATTGATCCGCATCCTGATGCGTCTCATAAATGCTTTCAGTCACATCAAGATCGGCGGATCTGGCACGCAGTTCTGACAACGGAACTGCTTGCCGGATCACACTGCCGCAAGTGTGAAAGTAGCCTTAGTGTTTGTGTTTTATTTTCACTTACTATTAGCCCCCTTAGGGTCTGGAACCCTTGTCCTATTCACCCTTAGGCCCCTTTCACATGGGTGAGATTTCTGCGCGGGTGCAATGCGTGAGGTGAACGCATTGCACCCGCACTGAATCTGGACCCATTCACTTCTATGGGGCTGTGCAGATGAGCGGTGATTTTCACGCATCACTTGTGCGTTGCGTGAAAATCGCAACATGCTCTATGTTGTGCGTTTTCAGGCCCCATAGAAGTTAATGGGGCTGCGTGAAAATCGCATTGTATCCGCAAGCAAGTGTGGATGCGGTGCGATTTTCACGCTTGGTTGCTAAGATGAAAGTCTATTCACTGTGTTATTTTCCCTTATAACATGGTTATAAGGGAAAATAATAGCATTCTTTAATACAGAATGCTTAGTAGAAGGTCAATATAATAAACATTATATACACCCCAGTATAATAAACATTGAGTGCGCCCCCCCAGTATAATAAACATTGAGTGTGCCCCCCAGTATAATAAACATTGAGTGCGCCCCCCCAGTATAATAAACATTGAGTGCGCCCCCCAGTATAATAAACATTGAGAGCGCCCCCCAGTATAATAAACATTGAGTGCGCCCCCCAGTATAATAAACATTGAGAGCGCCCCCCAGTATAATAAACATTGAGAGCGCCCCCCAGTATAATAAACATTGAGAGCGCCCCCCCCAGTATAACATTGAGTGCGCCCCCCCAGTATAACATTGAGTGTGCCCCCCAGTATAATAAACATTGAGTGCGCCCCCCAGTATAACATTGAGAGCGCCCCCCCAGTATAATAAACATTGAGTGCGCCCCCCAGTATAATAAACATTGAGAGCGCCCCCCCAGTATAACATTGAGAGCGCCCCCCCCAGTATAACATTGAGTGCGCCCCCCCAGTATAATAAACATTGAGTGCGCCCCCCAGTATAATAAACATTGAGTGCGCCCCCAGTATAATAAACATTGAGTGCGCCCCCCAGTATAATAAACATTGAGAGCGCCCCCCCAGTATAATAAACATTGAGAGCGCCCCCCCAGTATAATAAACATTGAGAGCCCCCCCCAGTATAATAAACATTGAGAGCGCCCCCCCCAAGTATAACATTGAGTGCGCCCCCCAGTATAATAAACATTGAGTGCACCCCCCAGTATAATAAACATTGAGTGCGCCCCCCCAGTATAATAAACATTGAGAGCGCCCCCCAGTATATCAAACATTGAGAGCGCCCCCCCAGTATAATAAACATTGAGTGCGCCCCCGTATAATAAACATTGAGAGCGCCCCCCCAGTATAATAAACATTGAGTGCGCCCCCCCAGTATAATAAACATTGAGAGCGCGCCCCCCAGTATAATAAACATTATATACACCCCAGTATAATAAACATTGAGTGCGCCCCCCCAGTATAATAAACATTGAGTGCGCCCCCCCAGTATATCAAACATTGAGAGCGCCCCCCCAGTATATCAAACATTGAGAGCGCCCCCCCAGTATAATAAACATTGAGAGCGCCCCCCCAGTATAATAAACATTGAGTGCGCCCCCCAGTATAATAAACATTGAGAGCTTGCCCCCCAGTATAATAAACATTATATACACCCCAGTATAATAAACATTGAGTGCGCCCCCCAGTATAAGAAACATTGAGTGCGCCCCCCAGTATAAGAAACATTGAGAGCGCCCCCCCAGTATATCAAACATTGAGAGCGCCCCCCCAGTATAATAAACATTGAGTGCGCTCCCCCCAGTATAATAAACATTGAGTGCGCCCCCCCAGTATAATAAACATTGAGAGCGCCCCCCCCAGTATAATAAACATTGAGTGCGCCCCCCAGTATAATAAACATTGAGAGCGCCCCCCCACCCCAGTATAATAAACATTGGTGGCGCAGTGGGCAGTGCCAATGAGGGTTAAAAAAATCAATAAAAATTAACTCACCTCCTCCAATTGATCGCGCAGCTGCCGGTCTCCTGTTCTTTCTTCAGGACCTGTCAAAGGACCTGTGGTGACATCACTGTGGTCATCACATGGTACATCATATGATCCATCACCATGGTAATGGACCATGTGAGTAGCTCAGTGACGTCACCACAGGTCCTGAAGATAGAACAGGAGACCGGCAGCTGCGCGATCAATTGGAGGAGGTGAGTTAATTTTTTATTTATTTTTTTAACCCTCATTGGCACTTCCCACTGCGCCACCAATGTTTATTATACTGGGGGGGGGGGGGGGTGCACAAAATGTTTATTATACTGGGGGGGGGGGCGGACTCAATGTTAATACAAATACAGGAGGCGGGTGCCGGAATGAAATAGCCAGCACCCGACCTCTATGATAGGGGGCTGCGATCAGTGGCAGTTAACCCCTCAGGTGCCGCTCACTGTCATAGAGGTCGGGTGCCGGCTATTTGATTCCGGCACCCGCCTCCTGTATTTGTATTACAGGTCAGTTTTCTTCATTGGTGGCGCAGTGGCCACAGCCCCTCCCCTCCTCCTCCCATCCCTCTTCTCATTGGCGGAGGCAGCGGCAGCAGCAGCACAGGGAGGAGGGAGAGAGCCCCCCTTGCCTCTATGGAAGCGCCGGCCCTGCCTGAAGTTAGTTAGTCAAGGACTAGACTGAGTCAAGGAGAACTCCGGCGCCGACATCCTCCACCGTATGCATTTTTTGCTGGGGATGGTCGTTTGCTGCGGTCCACATGCGGTGGGGCTGCTCCCCCAATGAGAAACACGCCACAGTGTTTGGGGTTTGAGCAGTTCCCCCATATTTGCCACTATATTTTTGTGATTTTGTTTTATATGTATTGAATGTGCCTTTACCTGGCATTTAGACATTCTTTTGCACCTGGTAACCTCCATCACACGGTCTGATATGGGTGTGGCTCATGGTCTGGCTTTGTTCACATTGCACTAGTTGTCCTGCTAGGCGGTTGTGTGGAAGCTTGGCTGTGAGCTGGATTACATCACCTTCAGACCTTGTTCACACCATAGTTAGCACAGTGGTAGGACCCTTGCCATGCTGAGAGACCGTGACGTGGTGCATGATGGTCTCCGATGTGTTCCTGACGGGAATATATTGGCAAAAGTCTCAGCTTTCAATATCTGCTTGTATGACCAGCTAGTATAGTCAGTGACATATCCGTTTGGTGCATTTTCTTCTGTGCAAACTGTTGTAATTCCTACACAGGTCACCTGATTTGGATGTAAATACCCTCAAATTAAAGCTGACAGTCTGCAGTTAAAGCACATCTTGTTAGTTTCATTTCAAATCCATTGTGGTGGTGTATGGAGCCAAAAATGTTAAAATTGTGTCAAGGTCCCAATATTTATGGATCTGACTGTAGTTATTGGAAACTGAGTAAGGAGTGAAAGCTGTTCTTACTTTGACTTTTAGCTGGGCACTTGGGAGCTGTTTTCCGGCAGAATAAAAGTGCTTTTCCTGGACACTGAATACAGACACAAAGTGCACACAGGTATGCTTGGAACGTGTCTGTAATCTTCTGTGGGACAGTGCTCTTAATTATATTGGTGAAAATTAGGAGACAGATTCCCTTTAAAGAAAATAACACTATTATAATTAGCTTGTTGTGATTATAATAAACGATGATTCAGACATAAAAACACAACCTAGTGATATAGACACCATGCTAAGAACCTGCATGATATCAGAGTCAATCAAACGACAGGGAATGGCAGATGTAAAATTTATGCTTTGGCTCATGCTGGGAAAGGTGGTGTCCTACAGTCTTTCTTATACCTCTCATAATGTAGTTTACTGTTCCAAAACGGTGATTATTTGGCTAAACGGAATACATTAGTGATGTATTTAGGTCATTTACACAAAGTGACATTTACATGTGGAGCAAACACTCAACATGATCACAAATTCACCTGGATATCATAGGGAGAATAACATACATTACATAGTTACACATAAAAAATGAACAGATGACAGTCATACTGTAGGTTGATCTAATTAATTTTCTATTTTTATATAGCTTTAAGAATGTATATGATTAGGGCATTTTGGAAGACTTTTAGTAGAGACTGAGGTTATTGATTTTTCTATTCATTACATAAAGTAGTATGCCACTAGGAGCAAATGTAAAGTTAGAATCAGGGACATTGTTAGGTTCATGATACATTGAAAGATTCCCCCCCCCCCCAAAAAAAAAATAATAAAAAATAATAATAATAATAATAATAATAATAATAAATAAATAAATAAACAGAAAACAAATGAAAATTGGATCTATAAGAAAGGACAGGCTAATGGCAACTTTATGCTTGATAGTATACAGTAGCCCCAAATACTGCAGGCACTAAATACTGGTCAGATACCAGTTCCACACTTTGAAAGGTGATACCATATAGTTAAGTCTAGTGACTCACAGGTAGCATCTTCTCTAATTGCAGTAATTCACTTACCCTTTTTTTCTCTATCCAACCCAAACCCCAATGAATACCTCTTTCAGCCACCACTCATCTCAGTAGTCAGCAAACTACTGCTACCCCAACGCTCCTCGCACTAACCCACACACAGTAATAGTATCCCCTTTGGGCCAACAGTGCTAGTGCCCTTCTTTGTGCCCCACAAACTAATAGTGTCCTCACACAGTAATAATTCACCTAGTGTTCCTACCAACAAATAATGTCTCCTTTGTGCCCCAGAATAATAGTGCCCTTCTTTGTGACCCAAAACGTAATAATGCAGTAATAATGCCCATTTTGTGCATTCTATGATCCCCTTAGTATATAGGAGATTGAGAGGAACAGCAGTCAAGGATGTGCCCTATATCTATGTTTAATGTCTTGGGGGCTAATAGAAACTGCAGTGTACAGCATTATATCATAAATGTTGATTGTAAGAAAAAATAATTAAGGCGATAGAAGTATTACTTAGTTTCCAGGAAAATAGATTTACTGGTGATCAACTTGATCAAGCAGGTTACAAGCAGAGAAGAACCTTGCACTTGTTTAACTCTAGCGTTTGAGAGCACCGGCAGGCTATTCCAGCAGGGAACAGCCAGAGCTCTTTGGATCTGGCATTGCCGGAAGCTGCCTGAATACCCGCTGGCCCCATTAACTATAATGGGAACCAGCAGCGATATGCCGAGAATCGTCCGGACAAATAATGCCACAGAACTGTGATTATTGGCGTATTTGCCAGGTTGCAGGAAGATGTACTCTGGTCCCCATTATAGTTAATGGGGCTGGCTAGCTTTCAGGCAACCTACAATTCCGGATCCAGAGCGCTCCAGCAGGGAACAGTGTGTGTGACTTAAGGGATATGGGTTATTAGGGTTATCTGTTGCCAAGATGCTCAAGAAACGTATTTTAACCATAGAAATATTGCAATATATGTAAGCAGTTAGTATATACTCCCTTTAGAATGACTTACTAAAATAGATGTCACAATATTTAAAGTTTTTTTTATATTTTCAAGACTCTAATGGGGTTGTCTGACTTATTTCAAACTCTCCCCAAAGCCCCTAAATGTGATAAAAAAAAAAAGATGTTTACAGGGTTGCAGTTGTGCTTTGACTGTATACAGATTTTAAAGCTGCAGCCAGTCAGTCGCCAGAGTGGCCTAATGCCATATTAGTATATGGTATGCAATCAATGCTGTCATGTAAAGCAAACGTCAAGGGAGGGGAGGTCAGATCAGTGGTGCTGAAAAAAGTGGAGAAATAAACCTTGAGTATATATTTTTTTTTTTCATTTTGTCAAATTTACAGGCTTTCAGTGTTTTTTAAATAGGCTGAAAAGCAATTTTACCTACAAATTTAACCGTTTTTGTCATCCATTAAATGATCAGCACAATACTTCCCCATAGCCTGCACAAGCCAAATTAATCTTAAACTAGAAAAATGTTCCAAATCCCGCGTATACTTTTTTTATGAGTGGCCAGTAATGTGTATTCTAAATTATAGCTAGAGCACTCTTAATATATAGTTAGAGTATAATGGCCAGCGTCTCAGCTATATGTTTAGTTTAATTAATTTCTAATTGATAAAATTACAACAGTCCAATGTTAGAACTCTTGGTAGTTCGCCATCTATTTAAATTAATATGTACATAGCCTTGAATTGGCAAATGCATGCCCTAAAGATTAAAAATTCAAAGTTAATGAGCATTTACATAAGGTTCTTATATACAACCCCCATTAAAAATATCCAGCTGCAGTCTTTGTAAATTATTTACATTATTTTCCATTACATGCTTAATGGTAACATTAAGGGGGGGGGGCTTGTATTAACAACATGTATCAACCATTCACAGAATAGGTGATAAATGCAGGATTACCAGAAAGAGTACAAGTCCCCAGAATGAATAAAGCGATGCATATGCGTGATCCCAGCTCCATTCACATCTATGGGACTGAAGAGCTCATTGAGTTCTGTACTTGCATAGAAATTAATGAAGCCGTGGTCACTCATGCGCACCACCGCTCCATTGACATTGGAGACTCAGGGACCCCCTTTCTTATCAGTCAACATTCAGAGCCATGTGATCATCCTTTGGAAAGTTGTTAATGCAGTCCACAAATATACATGACATTTTGGTCCCATAATGGACCTTCTTCATACAGTTGGATTGTAGGGTGTGTGGCAAAATGAAGTGTGCATCAATAAGTTACTTCGGACCCGTTTCTCATAGTGAATGAGGTTGCATTATTGTTTAATTAATCAAGGTAATGATCAAATTAGTGAAACCAGACACATAGCATAGTTTTTTTCTCTGCATGGCCAAGAGCCACGTGGAAAAAATGAACACAATTTTACTATAAATTGGCGCAATGCAGTGTTCATCCAAGCGGCAAGTACAGGCAAAGCACCTAGGCGGGTATTTATTATTTGTTTTATGCCACAAATATTAAGGTTGCAGATTTTTATAGCAAAGTTGTTTTGCGACAAAATCTGTCTATACCCCACTCACGCCACTTTTCTGAAATGGCAGTAAAAGGGGGTATGGCGTGGGCAGGGAAGAGGGCAGGCCGACTGACCGGACAGTCTCATTCATCATTTTCCACTCAAGTTTATGGCGTGGAAAATTGCCTTAACCCCTTAAGGACGCAGGGCGTATCGGTACGCCCTATTTCCCGAGTCCTTAAGGACTCAGGGCGTACCGGTACGTCCTAACTTTAAATCGTTATTCCGGCGCCGCAGGGGTTAATCGGAACGGGATGCCGGCTGAAATCATTCAGCCGGCATCCCGTAACAACGCGGGGGGGGGGGGGTCATTTGACCCCCCGTATCGGCGATCGCAGAAAACCGCAGGTCAATTCAGACCTGCGGTTTTCTGCGTTTCCGGTCCATTCGGGTGTCCTGTGACCCGATGAACCGGAAAAAGACTGCGATCGGTGGCGTAAATATACACCACCAATCGCAGTTCGAGGATTTGGAGAGGCGGTGCTGGACCTGGTGCTGAACACTGCTGTCCAGGGTGCTGATTGGTGCAGGGGAGAGAGGCGCGAGATTCAAACTTCCTGCGTTCCTCTCTCCCCTCCTCTTCCTGTTCTGCACGAACACCCGGCAGCATCGTCCAGCACCAGCTCCTGTGTCCCCCTAATCACCATCCATCACCCTCCTGCACCCATCGCCACCCAGGTAGGTTAGGGTCAGTGAGGGAGAGGCACCGTTAGGCAGGGAAAGAAGGGAAAAGTTAGTTAGGAAAAAAAAAAAAAAAAAACTTTTATTCCTAACTTTTTTTGCTCCATCTATTTTTGTCTAGACCCGGTGGCTGGACGCCGGTCAGTGCAGCCGAGATGAGGACATTTTGGGGCCTCGTGCTGCATATGGGTCTAGTCCAAAAACCCAGTGTCAGGCAATACTGGAGTGGGGACGTCCTATACCAGAACCCACTGTACAGTATGGTCATGACACGTCCCCGGTTTGAGGCCATCCGGAAATGTCTGCATTATTCCGATAATGCAGCATGTCCACCCCGAGGTGATCCTGCCTATGACCGGCTGTATAAGATACGGCCGGCCATCGATCACTTTGGGGCCACATTTCAGCAGGCCTACGTACCTGGAAGGGAGGTCGTGGTTGATGAGTCTCTCGTTGCGTTCAAGGGGAGACTCAGTTTCCGCCAATATATTCCCACAAAGCGGGCGAGGTATGGCGTGAAGCTATACAAAATTTGTGAGAGTACCTCAGGGTACACTTACAAATTTCGTGTGTACGAGGGGCGAGATTCCCGTATTCAACCCCCAGAATGTCCCCCCACTCTGGGTGTTAGCGGGAAACTCGTGTGGGACCTTATGTACCCACTGCTGGATAACGGTTACCACTTGTACGTGGATAACTTTTATACCAGCATTCCCTTGTTCAGGTCCCTTGCCGCCAGATCCACGTTCGCTTGTGGGACCGTGCGGAAAAATCAACGCGGCCTCCCTGCCTACCCCCTCCAGGTACCTATCCCCAGGGGTGAGACCCGTGCACTTACCAGTGGAAACCTGTTGCTGGTCAGGTATAAGGACAAGAGGGATGTCCTTATGCTGTCCACAATAACAGCACCACCCCAGTCTCTGTGCGAGGTACCACGGCAACGGTCCTCAAGCCCGATTGTATCGTCGACTACAATCGGTATATGGGAGGAGTTGATCTCTCTGATCAAGTCCTCAAGCCATATAACGCCATGCGCAAAACCCGGGCATGGTACAAAAAAGTTGCGGTCTACTTGGTGCAGGTTGCCATGTACAACTCTTTTGTACTATCCCGAAGCGCTGGCAGCACAGGGACATTCGTCCAGTTCTATGAGGCAGTCCTCAAGGCCCTGATCTTTTCGGACCGGGAAAGAGCAGGCCGGAGTACCTCGGAAATTGGAGGCGCCCGGATCGTCCCTGGCCAACACTTTCCAGGTGTGGTCATCCATACTGGAAAGAAGGGACGAACCCCAAAAAAGTGCAGAGTGTGTCGCAGGAGGGGGATACGGAAGGACACCACCACTCAGTGCGACACGTGCCCCGATCATCCAGGCCTCTGCGTTATCGATTGCTTCAGGGAGCATCACACTTCCATGGAGTACTAAATTTTTATAATCCCCAACAGTCCACTAGAGAACATAAAAAACTATGGCTCTCAGCCTTTGGAGACATGAAAACAATTTTTTTCCCCAAAAAAATATTAGTTTTAGTGCAGGCATCCTCAAACTGCGGCCCTCCAGATGTTGTAAAACTATAACTCCCAGCATGCCCAGAAAAACCTACAGCCATCAGCAGGACATGGTGGGAATTGTAGTTTTACAACATCTGGTGGGCCGCAGTTTTAGGATGCCTGCTTAGTGTCTCCAAAGTCTGAGAGCCATACATATTGGGCATCGTCGCGTGCGTAAAAGTCGTCGCTATAAAAATAACTTTTGACCAAACGCCTCGGATGAACGGAGTTAAAAATATAAAAAAAAACGGTGCCAAAACAACAATTTTTGGGCAAAATTTCCATTTGAATCCTTTTTGCCGGTAATAAAGCAAGGGTTAACAGCCAAACAAAACTTAATATTTATTGCCCCGATTCTGTAGTTTGCAGAAACACCCCATATGTGGCCGTAAATGGCTATATAGCCGCACGGCAGGGCATAGAACGAAAGGAACTCCATACTGTTTCTGGAAGGCAGATTTTGATGGACAGTTTTTTTTTTGACACCATATCCCATTAGAAGCCCCCCCTGATGTAGCCTAGACTAGAAACTCCAAAAAAGTGACCCCATCTAAGAAACTACACCCCTCAAGGTATTCAAAAGTTACTTTACAAACTATGTTAACCCTTTAGGTGTTCCACAAAACTAAATAGCGAATGTAGAAACAATTTCAGAATTACATTTTTTTGTTACATTGCCTCAAAAAAAAGTAATATAGAGCAACCAAAAATCATATTTACCCCTAAAATAGTCCCAAAACAACAACCCCCTTATCCCGTAGTTTCCTAGATGGGGTCACTTTTATGGAGTTTCTACTCTAGGGGTGCATCAGGGGGCTTGAAAGGGTACATGGTGTAAATAAACCAGTCCAGCAAAATCTGCCTTCCAAAAACCATATGACGTTCCCCTTCTTCTATGTCCTGCCGTTCGGCCAAACAGTAGTTTACGACCACATATGGGGTGTTTCTGCAAACTACAGAATCAGGGCAACTCATTTTGAGTTTTGTTTGGCTGTTAACCCATTTTTTCCAGTAATAAAGTAAGGGTTAAATTGGAAAATTTTCCAAAAAATAGAAATTTCTAAATTGTTTCTCCATCTGCCATTAACTCTTGTGGAACACCTAAAGGGTTAACAAAGTTTGTAAACCCAGTTTTGAATACCTTGAGGGGTGTACTTTCTTAGATGGAGTCACTTTTTTGAAATTTCTATTCTAGGGGTGTAACAGGGGGCTTGAAATGGGACATGGTATAAACAAAACCAGTCCTGCAAAATCTGCCTTCCAAAACCCATATGGTGTTCCCCTCCTTCTATGTGCTCCTGTTCGGCCAAACAGTAGTTTACGACCACATATGGGGTGTTTCTGCAAACTACAGAATCAGGGCAACCCATTTTGAGTTTTGTTTGGCAGTTAACCCTTGTTTTACTCCTGGAAAAAATTGATTATATTGGAAAATTTTCCCAAAAATAGAAATTTCGAAATTGTTTCTCCATCTGCCATTAACTCTTGTGGAACACCTAAAGGGTTAACAAAGTTTGTAAACCCAGTTTTGAATACCTTGAGGGGTGTACTTTCTTAGATGGAGTCACTTTTTTGAAATTTCTATTCTAGGGGTGCAACAGGGGGCTTGAAATGGGACATAGTATAAGCAAAACCAGTCCTGCAAAATCTGCCTTCCAAAACCCATATGGTGTTCCCCTCCTTTTATGTGCTCCTGTTCGGCCAAACAGTAGTTTACGACCACATATGGGGTGTTTCTGCAAACTACAGAATCAGGGCAACCCATTTTGAGTGTTGTTTGGCAGTTAACCCTTGTTTTACTCCTGGAAAAAATTGAATATATTGGAAAATTTTCAAAAAAATAGAAATTTCGAAATTGTTTCTCCATCTGCCATTAACTCTTGTGGAACACCTAAAGGGTTAATAAAGTTTAAGTAATAAAAAACAGTTTTGAATACCTTGAGGGGTGTAGTTTCTGGAATGGGGTCATTTTTGGGAGGTTTCTATTATCTAAGCCCCACAATATGACTTCAAACCTGAACTGGTCCATAAAAAGTGGGATTTTGAAGATTTCTGAAAAATTTCAAAATTTGCTTCTAAACTTCTAAGCCTTGTAACATCGCCAAAAAATAAAATATAATTCCCAAAATGCTACAAACATGAAGTAGTCATATGGGGAATGTAAAATCATCACAATTTTTGGGGGTATTACTATGTATTACAGAAGTATGGAAACTGAAACTTTGAAATTTTTCAAAATTTTTGTTAATTTTTTTTATGCAAAGATTTTTACTTTTTTGACCCAATTTTAGCAGTGTCATGAAGTACAATATGTGACGAAAAAACAATCTCAGAACGGCCTGGGTAAGTCAAAGCGTTTTTAAGTTATGAGCATTTAAAGTGACACTGGTCAGATTTGCAAAAATTGGCCAAGTCCTTAAGGTGAAATAGGGCTGAGTCCTTAAGGGGTTAAACTACGCCATTAAAAGAGCTTGCGTAGTTTAAACCATATTGCACAGCCAGCAGCAGCGAGAGCCAAAACCATTTAGAGGTCTGCGCCTCTACATAATTTTGGCGCATCTGCTGGCAGCACAGGGAGATTAACATAAATGGTCTAGACATTTACCTGCTATCGTGGGGTTGATTGAGACGCATTTTACTGCTGAAAAATTGAAATATATGCGAAAACCTTGGACGCAGTACGAATACCACTCCCACTACTCGGCCTATTCACGAGGCGTCAGTGTTTACATACATAGGAATGTGGATTATGAGCCATATGATCAATGGATTGATAAAGAGGGAAGATTTGTATTCCTATATGGCCGGTGGAAGGGACTGGTATGCGTGCTTGCGTTTGTATATATCCCTCCACCTCTCTCCTCAGAAGTACTTAGGAAACTTGCAGAGTATTTATGTAAGTGGGATCCGTGTCCTATATTAGTGTCGGGAGACTTTAACTCTATTATGGATAATAGGGACAGGGTATCCGAGTATAGTGGAAGGGGGAGTATTAATGATCAACCCACGATCCTCAGCAGGATCTGCCAGGAGATGGGTCTTATAGATGTGTGGCAGTTCTTGTACGGGAAAAAAATGGCCTTTTCCTGCTTTAGTAGATCTTGCAAGGCCATGTCTAGGATAGATCTATTTCTAGCAAGTGCAGAATTTTTGGAACTGATTCAAAAAATGAAGTACGAACCACATGGTATATCTGATCATACTCCGATGTTAATTTCAAGGGCTGACTCTCTACCCTCTGTGGGGAACAAACCCTTTAGGTTAAACCCACATTGGATACAGGTGGTCGGTGACCAAGAAAAAATTGGGAAAGATATTACAGAATTCTAGGCACTAAATTATGGATCCACACACGTACATTATGTGTGGGATTCCTTGAAGGCCATGATAAGAGGGGCATATAGTATGAGGATTACGCGGAAAAGGGCGGAATATGCTAATACTGAAAAGGGATTGGTAGAGAGGGTCGGGGCGCTTGAGGCGGCCTTGGCCAAACAAAATGAGAATGGCACTCGATTATTACTAATGAAGGCAAAGAGGGAATACCAGAATTTTCTTTATGAAAAGGCGCAACATAGATGCTTTTTCGCTGGACAGCAAGATTTTTTTGAGAAAGGCAAGACTGGTAGAATGTTGGCATCAGTGATTTCTAGTCAAAGGGCCCAAATCCCAATAAAGCAAATAAAACTTCCAACGGGTGTACTAACTAATGACAGCATTAAAATCAAAGCTGTAATTGTAGAACACTTTACTAAAGTATATCGGTCGGACCTCGGGGTGGATGACGGGGCCCAGGCTCTTTTCTTTGAAGGTATGGCACTCCCTTGCCTCTCCGGGTAAGATAGTGCCAAACTAAATTTGCCACTCTCTCTTGAAGAGGTGGAGAAAGCTGTTGACAGCATAAAGGGCAATACGGCTCCGGGAAGGGATGGCATACCCTTTGAATTTTACTGAGTATATCGTAAAACCGTATTGCCTCTTCTTTTGCAAATGTTTAATGAATCTTGGAGGAGTGGTTCACTTCCCCCCTCCTTGAGGGAAGCCTCTATTTCCTTAATATTGAAGAAAGATAAGACAGAGGTGGGGGCGTATCGCCCTATTTCGCTACTTAACACCGATTACAAGATACTAGCGAAAGTGCTTGCAAATAGACTAAGGGGGGTTGTTCACCGTCTGATCCGTTCGGATCAGACGGGATTTATCCCAAAACGAGACATACAATCTAATATCCGTAGGGCCTTTCTAAATGTATATGTTGGGGAGGGGGAGGATCGCTCCATCCTGTCTTTGGATGCCGAGAAGGCCTTTGACAGGGTGGAGTGGCCCTTTCTGTGGGCGACTTTGGATAAAATGAACTTGGGCGAACATTTCATTAAATGGATACAGTTACTTTATTCAGATTCTAGGGCCAGGGTTAAGATAAATGGGATTGACTCAGAACAGCTCCCCCTACAGCGAGGTACTCGACAGGGTTGTCCCCTCTCACCTCTGATATTTGCCCTAGCTCTGGAACCTCTCGCCTGTAAAATCCGGCAGTCTAGTCAGATTGTAGGATTTGGAGGGAGAAGAGAGGAAGATAGGATTAGTCTATACGGGGATGACATTCTCGTATTTCTGAGGCAGGGATGGAAGGCCGTTACACCTGCAATGAATATCTTGAAAGAATATGGGGCGATATCGGGGTATAAAGTAAACTGGGATAAATCTGAACTTCTCCCTCTGGTTCGAGTCCCCCCTGATAGGTCCTTAGGCATTAAGGTCCTTGGATTAAATGACTCCATCCGATACCTGGGTATCAGCATAAGCGCGGACCTGTCCCGATATAACTCCTTAAATATAACTCCTATGATTAATAAGATCAGGGAGAAGATCCGGTCCTGGCAGAAGCTGCCTTTGTCACAGGAGGAAAGGATTGCATTGATTAAGATGGTGGTTCTCCCTATTGCATTATATCCGCTGACAGCATGCCCGATATGGATTGATGACTCCACTTTTGGATTAGTGGACAAATTGATGAATGACTTAATCTGGGGGAGGGGAAGGGTTAGGATTAAGCAAAAATATCTATGTATATCGGAGAGAAGGGGTGGCCTTTCCCTTCCATTCCTCCAGGGATATTATATTGCAGCACAGATAAAGTGGTGTTTGGGAGGGGGGAGGGAAGATAGTCAGGCCGCTTTGTTGTTGGGTATCCTCTCAAGGGATTTCCAGGGGCCATATGGGGATATTTTTTCTGTCCTGGAGACTGGTCATTTGGACATCAGGAAAAAACAATGTTTGATTAGTGATACACTAAACAAGGTTTGGAATAAGATAAAAAAAATTACTGGGTGAGACATTCCCTACTCACTTTACTCCACTTTGGCACAATTATAATTTAAAAGAATTTAAGTCAATTGTAGACTATAAATATTGGAATTCACGCGGAATTAACCGCTAACTCATATAATATCACATGGTAATATTATACCTTTAGATGCACTAATAAAAGGTACACAGTCTTTCTTAGATAGATATAGGTATGCACAAATTAGTCACGCATATATGAGCACTCAGGACAAAAATTTATTGGCCATTAGGACAAGCCCCTTTTTGGATTATTGTTTTAGATTTAAGGATACTCAACTTACACTCTCTCAAATATATCATAAACTCCGGGACTGTTTGGGGGAAATAACCACATTTAAAAGTGAGGAAGGCTGGGAAGCTGAATTGGGTGAGGGGAACAGCTTGGAATGGGATATCGTATATCAAAACATAAAAAAAGTATCGATCTCTCAGAAATATAGATTGATACAGTTCAAGATTGTTCACCGCCTATACTACTCCCCCTCCTGCCTCGCCAAGATATACAAGGAAAGGAAGGACCTGTGTTAGAAATGTTCGTCAGAAAATGCGGAGTTAAGTCACCTACTATGGGATTGTCCGGAAGTGTGGGGGTATTGGACTAGCATTTATGAGGAACTATATAAAAGATATAAGATCAAATTGAAGCGAAGTTTTACGCAGGCAATATTGGGTCTCTTCCCCCGCTCTGAACTGACCCCCTACCAATTACGAGTTAGCATGGAGGGTTTTATGGTCGCAAAGGCCTTGATAATTAAATATTGGGGTACGAAGAATAGTCCTAGCTTTAATGAATGGAGAGCTCAGCTAGACACCATTGAGGCCTATAGAAGAATGGCAAGGAAATTGGAGTGATGGCTCCCTGCGGGGGCAGGCTCCCTTACTCGCTTCAGGCCCCCAGGATCCCTTATATTGGGAATTTCTGGATACAGAAGTTAAGGTAGGTATTAAAATGCGGATGGACCCCGCAGCAGGGAAGCAAAAGGGATGGGGTGAGTTAAAAGGAACAAGTGTATTAACTTGTATAAAGTATATTTGTAAATTTTAACTGGTTGATATGAGAATTTGTTTATTTGTTCCAGAAAATAATAAAGGATTTAAAGAGAAAAAAAAAACCATAAATGGTTTTAATAAATGTTCCCCCTAGTTTTTATGTTTTATAAAAAGCACCATTTGTAATGTCATCTTTTAGGACATTTGGCTTGAAACCCTAAGTAAGCATCTAGGAGCCAATGAACTAGGATCCCTAGTGTCTAGGTCCCATTTTCAGAATTTTAGGATGACCAGTGACAAACATTGGAAAATGATGAGCTTAATGGCATTAAAGGTGTTTTCTTGTCACGGTCCTGCCTTTGACAGGGACTAGAAGGTTGAGGAGACTGGCTGCAAGTGATTGACAGTCTCTTTGGTTTCACCTTTCTGTGTTGTTGCTGGGGATGGCCACACCTTTTGTCTCAGGTATAGCTTAGGTGGTCATTCCTTTTCCTCTATTTAGTCTTGCCTCACTCATTATGCTATGTGGATGATAGTTCCTTGTTTGTGGAAGTCCTGGTGTTGGTTCTCTCTGAGTTCCTGCTCATCCACATACTTCTGGAAGTTAAGTGTATCTTTGTTGTTTGTTGTTTTTCACTACCTCCTGATATTAGGCCTGAGGGGGTCTCCTATTCCTTTATCTAGGAAGGAATATACCATCAGTGTCCTAAGACTATCTGCAGGGCCCTGTTAGGGTGAGATTGGGCTTAGGTACCTGTGTATGAACAATTCTACCATCAAGGTCTGTTCATACTGATAGCAGTCAGGGCTTGGCGTAGGGACTCACTAGGGGTGACCTTTTCCCTTTCCCTAGGTTCCAGGACTAATACCTTTCCCTTCCCTTCTGTGTTCAGTGTGGAGTGTATTTACCACACTGTGACATTTCTGCTTTGGGCTATATTTTTTTGGTAGAAGGGTCTGTAGGTGATGAAAGTATTACAGGATTTCTCTGCAGGCACCCCTTGTTGAGGGAGTTGCACATAAAGTATTGTGATCACAGTGGAGATAAATCATTATGAGGAGACTTGTAACATCTGCACTTCAGTGAATCCATAACAATTTAGCAGTGTCTAAACTTGGATAAGCATATCAACTATACTTCAGTGATATCTGCCACTAGCATTGCTATCACGGTACTGTGGTTGGCACAGTTCTGTAGATGGCTTTATTTTGGTGACAAACTGGATTTTGCAAATACTGTATGGGGCAAAATTTCTGTCAGTGTTTTGGATAGCAATTTTATGGGGGCAGGCTTTGTTATGCAAACACCATGATAGGATGCAGAGAAATTGGGATTTATCATGCTTGTTAGGGCTCATATTTTTGTCCACATCCGATTCCCATTTTTTGCGGGTCGGATGTGGACCCATTCACTTCAATGGGGCCAGAAAAATGCAGATAGCACCCCGTGTGCTGTCCCCATACTTTTGTCCATTCCGTTGTAACCACAAAAATATACATGTCCTATTTTTGTCCACATTACAGACAAGGATAGAAATGTTCTATTATAAGCCCGACGTTCCATTCCACAAAATGTGGAATGCACACGGCCGGTATCCATGTTTTGCGGATCCGCGATTTGCAGACTGCAAAACAGGCAACTGTCGTGTGCATGAGCCCTTACTTGAATTGCTCCAGCTTTCAGTCAAAGCCTGTGATACTTTATGTATCTCCAAACTAGGGGTTAAAGGTGCCATTATATATTTATAAAGTAAGTATATTCAGCAGCTCATATTAATTACATTATTAAATATGTCATAGGAGATAGAGCTCTGCGTCTCTAAATAGAATCAATCGAAATCTACAGTGCCTTGCAAAAGTAGTCACCCCTCTTGACTTTTTTCGTATTTTGGTGCCTCACAACCTGGAATTAACATGGATTGTTTGAGGATTTGCATGTTTTAATATACAGAACATGCCCACAACTTTGAATGTTTTTTTAATTTTTTTATTGTGAAGCAAACAACAAATAGGACAAAATAACAGGAAAAGTCAATGTGCATAACTATTAAAAACATAGAAACATAGAATGTGTCGGCAGATAAGAAACATTTGGTCCATCTAGTCTGCCCAATATACTGAATACCATGAATAGCCCCTGGCCCTATCTTATATGAAGGATGGCCCCTAAAGTCAATACATTGTAGAGCCACCTTTTGCAGCAATCAAAGCTCCAAGTCGCTTTGGATAAGTCTCTATGAGCTTGTCACATCTTACCACTGGGATTTTTGCCCATTCCTCCTTGCAAAACTGCTCCAGCTCCATCAGGTTGCATGGTTTGTGCTTGTGAACAGCAATCTTTAAGTCTGACCACAGATTTTCTATTGGATTGAGATCTGGGCTTTAACTAGGCCATTCCAACACATTTACATGTTTCCCCTTAAACCACTCAAGTGTTGCTTTAGCAGTGTTTTTGGGGTCATTGTCCTGCTGGAAGGTGAACCTCTGTCCTAGCCTCAAATCAGGCACAGAGTGGTACAGGTTTTGGTCAGGAATATCCCTGTATTTAGCACCATCCATATTTCCCTCAACTCTGACCAGTTTCTCAGTCCCGGTTGCTGAAAAACATCCTCACAGCATGATGCTGCCACCACCATGTTTCACTGTGGGATGGTGTTCTTTGGGTGATGTGACGTGTTGGGTGTGCGCCAGACATAGAGTTTTCTTTGATGGCCGAAAAGTTTAATTTTAGTCTCATCAGACCAGAGCACCTTCCTCCATACATTTTGGGAGTCTCCCACATGCCTTTTTGCTAACTCACAACAAGCCTTTTTGTTTTTAGCTGAAAGTAATGGCTTTCTTCTGGCCACTCTGCCATAAAGCCCAACTCTATGGAGCTTATTGTATTCCTATGTACAGATACTCCAGTCTCTGCTGTGGAACACTGCAACTCCTCCAGGGTTACCTTAGGTCTCTGTTCTGCCTCTCTGATTAATGCCCTCCTTGCCCGGTCCATGAGTTTTGGTGGGCGGCCGTCTCTTGGCAGGTTTGCTGCTGTGCCATGTTATTTCCATTTGGTTATGACAGATTTGATGGTGCTCCTGATTTGGATATTTTTTTATAACCTAACCCTGACTTGGACTTCTCAACAACATTGTCCCTTACTTGTTTGGAGAGTTCCTTCGTCTTCATGGCAGTGTTTGGCTAGTGATGCCTCTGGCTTAGGTGTTGCAGCCTTTTGGGCCTTTAAAAAAAGGTGTGTGTATGTAATGACAGATCATGTGACACTTAGATTGCACACAGGTGGACATCATTCCACTAATTATGTGACTTCTGAAGGTAATTGGATGCACCAAAGCTTTTTAACAGCTTCCTAACAAAGGGGGTGAATACATACAATTTTCTGTTTTCTATTTCTAAACAATAGTTTTATTTATATATTTTTCTAATTTCACGTTACCAACTTAGACTATTGTGTTCTGATTCATCACATAAAATTCTGATTAACAAAACATTAAACTTAAGGCTGTAATGTAACAAAATACAAAAAAAAAAAAAATAAGTCAAGGGGGAGTGAATACGTTTGCAAGGCACTGTAATGCTTCTCCTTTTAGCTAAGGGCTGCCAGAATATTCATGCTTAAAGGGTATGTCTCATGAAAAAGATCTCTTTTTAAAAGTAAGCTGGTGCAGTGACTAGCTATTATTGCAGGGAAGCATCATCTAGACTTATCTTTCCTTGAATGGTCACTCATGTAATGCAATGGTGTGTCCGTCCACCATTGAGGCTTTTTATGCTGGTATGTACATAGAGGGAGTCCCAAACAGAGACCCTTTCACCCACAAAGTCCATATGCCCTATTAGGATCCCCCGTCGGGGATTTTTGTCATGAAACAACCCATTATACAAAAATTCTGAACGCCATATTAGACAGTAATTATTTGTCCATTTCTTCACAATGGTGGTATAACACAAAACAACATTTATTAACTAATTATTTCTGTAATTTCTGTGAACAATAAAAATCTCTATACAGTTCTATGGAATATGTTGATGGTATCTAAACAACAAGAAATAAATATGTACCTTCTGTTTTTGCAATGTCTAAGGTTACTTTCACACTAGCGTTTTTGCTGGATCCGTCATGGTTTAGCAAAAATGCTTCCGTTACTGATAATTAGTGTTGACCGAGCACCAAAGTGCTTGTGTGCTCTGGCTGAACACATCGGTATGCTCGTGTACTCTACCGAACACCTGAGCACAATGGAAGTCAATGGGAGAACCCCAGGGACCCCCTGCTCAGAAGAGAAGAGGATGCCTGGTTCACAAAAAAAGGTTAGAAATTGATGGAAACACCATCAAAATGGTTTGGAAACAGCATTAACAGGATAGCTGGATGCATCTTGGACTCCTATTATCTACAACATACAATAGACAGCCACACAAAGGCTATATGCCAAAAGCCAGGTATGCACAAGCCATCAATCTATCCATGAGACAGATAACAGGCTTAGTCAGCATACCTTACAATGGCAGCCTTGTGCACTATGAGACATTCCAAACCAGCTCTCATCTGACTGAGAACCAGTAAGCCTCAAAGTTACTTCAGATCTGTTGGATGGCTTGGGTGGACCTGCGCACCTAGATCAATATAATTAGGGAAACAAATAGGTTTCTGATTGTCCTAACATAATATTCAATAACCTTTCTATACAGTTTTGTCATGTAAAAACTCATTTGCATAAACATGGGCAGCTGAAAAACCATTTGCATGGAAAATTCACGATCTACACTACTCATGAACAGCGCCATCTATTGGTTTCATAGTCTTATGACAAGAGTAATCATCTTGTCATAAGACTATGAAACCATACTCAAGACGGATCTGTCATGAACTCCATTGAAAGTCAATGGGGGACGGATCAATTTTTTATTGTGTCAGATTGTGTCAGAGAAAACAGGTTCGTCCCCATTGACTTGCATTGGGGGTCATGCTGGATCTATCTTGCTCCACATACCAGGACGAAGAGCAAACTGCAGCATGCTTCGGTTTGCTCTCCAGTATGAGAACGGAATGGAATGCATTTTGGAGCATTCCCTTCTGTTCAATTATGTTTTCTCCCTATTGACAATGAATGGGGACAAAATGGAAGAGTTTTTTTTTTTCGGCATTGAGACCCTATGACGGATCTCAATACCGGATAATATTAACGCTAGTGTGAAAGTAGCCTAAAAAGAGCACCAGAAATAAACACTATGGAGGACATTTATCATTTGCACTTATTTTGGTGTCATTTTTAAATCTGTTTTTGCTTGGTGTGTCTGTCCAAATGTATGAAATGGTGCACCTTAATAATATATTTAGTGTAATTACAATATGGTTTACATCTATATGTGCAAATGTAGACCAGGGCGGAGCCTGGCGTGAGTTGTGACTTTTTTTGCGATATTTGAAATTGTTGCAAATAATAAATGCAGTCTAAAACAAGTGTAAACAGTAAATACATTCACTTATCATAAACATAGAAGACTGTGAAAAGTAGTGTCAAGTGGCTGGATCACCAAAAAAGATGAAAATTTTTAATTATAACTTTTAATTATTTTTTGCCTAAAATGAGAAAAATGCAATCATGCAAAAAATTGGCACAAAGGTGTCCATAGCTTTGGGATTGTCCCATCTCAACATTTATAGCATATTGCTAGGTCCTAGGACCTTCTCCTATTTCTAGAATGAACCCGCCATAGTGAAGCACAGCGTACCGAGCATGCACTGCATATTCTCCAGTTACTACTATGGGACCTTTTAAAAATAGCAGAGCGAGCGTGCTTGGATGTTTTTGGAAGTCCCATGGCAGTGAATAGAGGGTGATCAAACATGCGTGGCTAGTCCCCCGTCACTTTGGGGACACTTTTCTGGAGATAGAAGTGTTAGCAATATGCAATATGCCATCAATGTCACAGATGGGAATACCCCTTTAAATAGGTTTAGAGAAAAAGATGGTAAGAGGCAATGGATAAATCAATCATGTAGTTATACCATGTGATATCTGTAATGACATAAAATGATTGGATCATGAGTTTCCATTGATTATTTATGCAGTACCTTTTACAACTTCTAGCCCCATACATACATGTATGATTGTGGCACTTTTGCAGGATAATTTTAGAACACATGTGCAAATGCAACATTAGTTGAAAGCAAAAAAATATATTAATTGCATATTATGTGCTTAAGCTATGGTTTTCTTGGTTAGTGAAGCAGCTATTGTATGTAAAAATAGGCAGTTCTTATGCCAGGGTTACAGTGCCACCTTCTGCGCAATATCTGCACCACAGCAAACTGCAGCAGTTCTACACCGTAACTAAAGGCTTCTCACTTTTGTGAATTCTGCTTTTTATTATAATGTATTCTTCCTCCTATACTCACTGACTGCAATTGGCTGTAGTTTTTAGAAGAAACAAAAAAGACCCAGGGCGTCCCAGGGGGGGGTGAAGGACAGTGCCCACCCAATATGACCACAAAGGATACCTGCAATTTGTAACTCGGTACAAGCTCCCGAGTGAAATAGAGAAAAGACAAGAAAATGGAGCTCATAGTACCAAAAAAGTAAAAATATGCTTTATTTAGACATAATTAAAAGGTATACATAAATGGAAAGACAAATAAATGTTATGCCATGTAAAAAGTGAAAAGGAACAGAGAAAGAGCGTCACCCTGGGATAGCACACAGGTCAGTTGTAAATATCAATATATAGGTCACAGAATAAATATTAAGTACAATGACAGACCTATGACCTAGTATCAAGATGAAAACCAAAATACATAGGTGAGTCGGGGGCGACAAGCAAAACTGCACGGCAGTAGACCAAGGTTTGTTTAGCAAATGCAATGAAAGAGGTAGTAAACAAACCACAGTGGAGACCAGGTGTGGTAAAAACACCAAGGGAAAAATGCCGTGCAGAGGAGCAGAGACTCACCTAAGGAGGACCGTGTGCTAAATGACCCAGGATGGCGCTACCCCAAAGCGCGTTTCGGCGTGCCTTCGTCTGGGGGTCAATTTCTTTTCTAATTATTACTTATATGAACACCCAGAACAGTCTCTTTCATGCGAATGCTTTATAACATTTAATGTATGAACTGACTAGGCTAGTTAATATACAAAGCCCTAAGAAGCCATGCACACCGCTGTATTACAGATCCATAATACGGGGCTCTAGACTTTTATGGGCCCATACTGTACCTCCATGCGCCTCTGATATTTTATACATGATGATTAATACAAAATTCATGAGGAAAAAACTGACATTTCAGCATATGCTATATTACATAGGTATTCTCATGTTGCAACATTTCTGAAAATAGAATGCACCAAATAGCAGCACATGGATTTCCTACAGCTCCGTAATACTGACCTGTATGGATTTCATATACGGTAATGTACAGGGTCCTCACACACAGCTTTCTCATGAACAGGCTGCAGACCCCAAAAACTTCACAGCATTGTGAATAAACCTGGTAGCAGTATCTTACTTTCAGAATATTGTCTATTCTGTCATTGTTTATTAGATACTGTAAAACTATAGTTAACCCCTTCAGGACCGAGCCATTTTCCACCTTAAGGACTTTGGAAATCTGACGTGTCACTTTATATGGTAATAACCTTGGAATGCTTTTACTTTGCCAACTAATTCTAAGCATGTTTTCTCATGACACATTGTACTTGACATTAGTGGTAAATTTGAGTTGATAAGTTTTACCTTTATTTATTAAAAAAAATCCCAAATTTGCCAAAAATTTGGGAAAATGTGCAATTTTCTACATTTGAAATTCTCTGCTTTGAGGTTGGATAGTGATACCTCATAAAATAGTTATCACTTAACATTCCCCATATGTCTACTTTATGTTGGCATCATTTTGTAAATGCCATTTTATTTCAGAAGGCTTAGAAGTTTAGAATCAAAGTTTAAAATTTTTAAGAAAATTTCCAAAACCAATTTTTTAAAAGACCAATTCAGCTTTGAAGTCACTTTGTAGGGATTACATAATAGAAATCACCCATAAATCACCCAATTTAGAAACCACACCCCTAAAAAAAATTTAAACTGATTTGAGAAACAAATTTAAGGACATTTCAAATTTTTTTTTTTTTTTTTAAATTTTCCACAAATTGTCCTGCAAAACAGCAAGGTTTTACAACCAAAAAAACTCAACATTTATTACGGATTCGGCAGTTTACAGCAACACCCCATCTGTCCATATGTGGTCGTAAACTGCTGTGTGTCCACACTGCAGGGCTCACAAGGGGAGGAGCACCATATGGCTTTTAAGATATCGATTTTTCCTGGGAAAAATGTCTGGCGCATGTCACATTTGAAGTCCTCCTGATGCACCCCTACAGTGAAAATCCCCAAAAAGTGACCCCATATTTCAAGGGGGGCAGTGAGCACTTTGTTTCACAGAAAAAAAGAAACACGGACACAAAAATTATATATTTTTCTAATAAAATGTTGCTTTAGCACCAAATTTTTCATTTTCACAAGGGGTAACAGGAGAAAATGTGCTTTACAACTTATACTTTTTTCCTGAATAATGAAACCACCCATTTGTGACCGTAAACTGCTGTTTGGGGACATGGCAGCGTTCAGAAGGGAAGGAGCAACAAATTTTGCAACATGGAATTTACCAAAATTGTTTTTAGGGAAAACTTCTATTTTTTTTTGTTGTTGACTGAGTTGTTTGAGGGCTTGTCTTTAGCAGAACAAACTGAAGTTTTTTTTGTACCATTTTGGGATACATATGACTTTTTTTTATTAATTGTAACTGTCAGTGTTTTTAATTTGTGTTTTTTATGAGGTTCTCCATGAGGTATATATGATAGGATAACTTTATGCTGTGGGTTGTTATAGTTATGGTGATACCAAATTTATATTTTTTTTTTCCTGTTTTACTATTTTTCAACGTAAAATCCTTTTTTATTAAAAATAAGTAATATTTTGCATCGCCTCATACTAACATTTATTTTTACACCACGGTAGCTTTCTGGGGGCTTGTTTTTGTGAGAGGGTTTGCAGCTTTTATTGATACCTTTTAGGGTACATATGACTTTTTTTATTGCTATTTATAGGATTTTTGGGGGAGGGAAGTGACAAAAACTGAATTTCCGTCTTTTTTTTTTATGGCGTTCACTATGCGGGATAAGTAACATGATCTTTTTATAGATCAGGTCATTACGGACACAGTAATGACTACACATAACATGTGTAGTGTAATATATATATATTTTTTTTTTCATTTTTAACCAATTAGAAATGTGCAGATATGAGAAAAAGCTATATATTTTTTAATAGAAAATTTTTTTCCCACCTTTTTTAACACTTTTGTACTCAGACCCACTTGGTTCTTGAAGATCCAGTGGGTCTAATGGCTCTACAATACACTGCAATAGTCACCTATTGCAGTGTATTATCAATAAGCCTGTAACTGATACTAAGCCTGATTAGGGCTGGATCTGGGCACCAAGGAGGCACAATAGGAGCTATAGAGGACAGCATGGGGCCCATCCATACATTTCACCAGTTTCTGATTCTCATAGTCAGAACCTATAGCTGGCATTACTATCCTCTGATTTGCTAATCTGTACAGACTAGCCAATCAGAGCGATCACCCTCATTTGACCTGGGCTGCTTAGCTAAGATCATTGACTGTGTGTAACAGCTGCAATCTCAGCACTGTCACCATGTGTATAAACACGGTGACAGTTTAGTGCCATGACGAGTATATTCGTCATGGAGCACTAAGTAATTGCGCTCCATTACAAATATATAAGTCATGTAGCATCAAGGGGTTAAAGGGGTTATCCTCCTCTTTGTAACCGTTGACCTATCCTCTGGATAGGTCATCAGGATCAGATCGGTGGGGGTCCAACAGCTCTGCCTATTCATTTGAAAGAAGCTGAGCTGCACCTAGGCTATGTGACTAATGGTCGTGTTGTCATTGTATGCCGTGTACTGAGGTGTTCTGATGACCTATCCAAAAAGTTGGTTAACACCTTTAACGGTGCAAACCGCTGAGCAATGAATAATATAGACTTCCTTCAAATAAATGCTAAAGGGATGGTGTCTTTATAAAGTTCTACTGCAAATCAGAAACTTTTGTGATTTGTCCTGGACAGATTGTTAAAAATAGCTGCCACCGTTTAACAGGTAAGAAGACAGACAACAAGGCATCTGTCACCAAAAGGGATAATTTTTGGACCTTGTTTTAATTTTAAAAAAAATGTCATGCAGTGTATTTTTAAACAGGCTTTTTGTTATCACCGGCTACCATTTGTTTACCCATTGCTATGTATGTCACTTTTTCATTACTAACACTTAGAATAGAAGTTAAAAAAGGGTTAAAAGGGGTTTAAAACTGGGTTGGACACAGCAGAGATGTCTCTGTTTTGGGGATCTGAGGCTTTGTGCTGTGCTGGAGGGTTGAGAGCCGCATGCTGGGGAAACAGGCCCGCTAAAGTGTTATTGTATTATATGAACTTTCCATTGTGTGTGAATTAACACCAAGACTGCAAAGTTACGTACTGTTTTGTGCAATTGCCTCAAGTGTGAATAAACACTGACGTTTTGAGTTAAGAACTTGTATTTTGCCTCTGTTCTGCGCCCGCTTACCCTATCTACCAGAGCGAAACCTCACAATATCAACCTGTTCAGCTTCTCTTGCTCTGTCATATGTTGCCTGCAGATTGTGACGCAATATCATGCAGACAGGTTCCCTTTAAAGCAACAATTATAGGAATTATTACAATCTTTGTTTAAAATATTTTCATTACTAAAGTTGTAGAAATTTTACTTTTATAAAAGTAAATGATTTCTACTTAAGAGGTTAAATACATTATTGCTTATCTTTTAATTGTATGTGATAAAACCCATTACACAGTTTCAAAATAAAAAGAATATGAAAACTTAAAAGAAAATAGAAAAAAAGGTCACATTGTGCAATGCAGAAAGTGATAAAGAATAAATTGATTAAATCCAGACTTTCCTTCATCCCAAAGGTGATATGAAACGTAATTGTCTATAAATATTAGATAGAATCTACTTTTAGATACTTAAGACCAAATAACCTTAGAGAATAGAAAGCCACTTTGTAAATAGATTGAAAAGTCCAATGGGATGTCACGTCATACATAAGATGAACATTTTCATAATAGTTTTATTACTTAGTGTTTTTAGGGACATTGATAAATGAATGCTAGCTGCTCAAGAAATTTAGACAAAGGAAAAGTTATAATAATATATAGTTATCAAAATAATTATAAAATGAATTACATATGAAAAGTACATTTATTCACACAATTTCTAAAGCCTCTAGATGACAAAATTAGACAAATGACTAGAGATAAGTGAATCGTTTCTAAATGCGAAACCAAATTAGTGGCGATTCAGTTTGGTCAATTTTGCAGAAGAGAGGAAAGATGAAGAAGGAGGATCACTTGACCTCAGGTGGTATGTGCATATTTGCCACCAAAAAGTAAACATTTTTGGGACTTAAAAAAAAAAAACTACAATCCAGTTTGTTTCCCCATATATATGTTACTGTTACTTTAAGATTAGTGCTCTCTTGGCATTAAAGAGCTTGAAATTAGTTGCATAGAGACCCCAAGATGTCTCCACAACTTTTTAGAACAAATGGAGCACTTGCAATTTGGGTTAAATTTATTTGGACCTGGATTTAATAGCCAAATTCTGCTAAATCAAATCCAAATCAAATTTCAAAAAATTTACTCATCACTACTAATCACTATTATTATTGTTACTAGTATCAATAGTATTATCTGATATCAGCTTACAGTGGTGCTTGAAAGTTTGTGAACTCCAGAATTTTCTATACAGGGAGTGCAGAATTATTAGGCAAGTTGTATTTTTGAGGATTAATTTTATTATTGAACAACAACCATGTTCTCAATGAACCCAAAAAACTCAATAATATCAAAGCTGAATATTTTTGGAAGTAGTTTTTAGTTTGTTTTTAGTTTTAGCTATTTTAGGGGGATATCTGTGTGTGCAGGTGACTATTACTGTGCATAATTATTAGGCAACTTAACAAAAAACTAATATATACCCATTTCAATTATTTATTTTTACCAGTGAAACCAATATAACATCTCAACATTCACAAATAAACATTTCTGACATTCAAAAACAAAACAAAAACAAATCAGTGACCAATATAGCCACCTTTCTTTGCAAGGACACTCAAAAGCCTGCTATCCATGGATTCTGTCAGTGTTTTGATCTGTTCACCATCAACATTGCGTGCAGCAGCAACCACAGCCTCCCAGACACTGTTCAGAGAGGTGTGCTGTTTTCCCTCCTTGTAAATCTCACATTTGATGATGGACCACAGGTTCTCAATGGGGTTCAGATCAGGTGAACAAGGAGGCCATGTCATTAGTTTTTCTTCTTTTATACCCTTTCTTGCCAGCCACGCTGTGGAGTACTTGGACGCGTGTGATGGAGCATTGTCCTGCATGAAAATCATGTTTTTCTTGAAGGATGCAGACTTCTTCCTGTACCACTGCTTGAAGAAGGTGTCTTCCAGAAACTGGCAGTAGGACTGGGAGTTGAGCTTGACTACATCCTCAACCCGAAAAGGCCCCACAAGCTCATCTTTGATGATACCAGCCCAAACCAGTACTCTACCTCCACCTTGCTGGCGTCTGAGTCGGACTGGAGCTCTCTGCCCTTTACCAATCCAGCCACGGGCCCATCCATCTGGCCCATCAAGACTCACTCTCATTTCATCAGTCCATAAAACCTTAGAAAAATCAGTCTTGAGATATTTCTTGGCCCAGTCTTGACGTTTCAGCTTGTGTGTCTTGTTCAGTGGTGGTCGTCTTTCAGCCTTTCTTACCTTGGCCATGTCTCTGAGTATTGCACACCTTGTGCTTTTGGGCACTCCAGTGATGTTGCAGCTCTGAAATATGGCCAAACTGGTGGCAAGTGGCATCTTGGCAGCTGCACGCTTGACTTTTCTCAGTTCATGGGCAGTTATTTTGCGCCTTTGTTTTTTCACACGCTTCTTGCGACCCTGTTGACTATTTTGAATGAAACGCTTGATTGTTCGATGATCACGCTTCAGAAACTTTGCAATTTTAAGAGTGCTGCATCCCTCTGAAAGATATCTCACTATTTTTGACTTTTCTGAGCCTGTCAAGTCCTTCTTTTGACCCATTTTGCCAAAGGAAAGGAAGTTGCCTAATAATTATGCACACCTGATATAGGGTGTTGATGTCATTAGACCACACCCCTTCTCATTACAGAGATGCACATCACCTAATATGCTTAATTGGTAGTAGGCTTTCGAGCCTATACAGCTTGGAGTAAGACACCATGCATAAAGAGGATGATGTGGTCAAAATACTCATTTGCCTAATAATTCTGCACTCCCTGTATTTCTGCATAAATTTTACCTAAAACTATATATTTTTCTCAAGTAGATAAAAATAACCATATCAAACAAAATTGTGAAAAATATTAGACTTTGGTCATTTATTTATTGAGCAAAATGATACAATACTACATAGCTATGAATGTAAAACACTATGTGAAACTTTTCTTTCAGTATCTGGAGTGACTCTTTGTGCAGCAATAACTCCACTAAATGTTTCCAGTTATTGATGCTTAGTCCTGCACATCAGCTTGGAGGAATTTAAGCCCATTCCTTTGTACAAAATATCTTCAACTCTGTTATGCTGGTGGGGTTCCTTCCATGAACTGCTAACTTCAGGTCTTTCCACAACATTTCTATTGGAATAAGATCAGGACTTTGACTGTCCATTCTAGAACTTTAACTTTTTTTTAACCATTCTTTTGTATAATGTTGTGTGCATAGGGTTGTTGTCTTGCTGCATGACCCTCGTTATCTTGAGAATCAGCTCACGGACAGATTTCCTGACATTTCCCTTTAGAATATGCTGGTATAATTCAGAATTCATGGTTAAATCAATGATGGCACGCTTTCCTGTCCCACATGCAGCAAACAGCGCCATACCAAAATACTACCACTACCATGGTACACAGATAAAATTTATGTGCTGGAATGCAATGTCTTCCTTTCTCCAAACATAACACTTCTCATTTAAACCAAAAAGTAGAATTTTGATCTCACCCATCCTTAAATATTGTATTAACAACCTTTTGGCCTGTCCAGATGATCTTTAGCAAACTTCAGGCAGGTAGTTATGTTCCTTTTGGAAAGTTTTCTCTTTGCAATCCTACTATGCATGCCATTGTTGTTCAGTGTCCTCCTGATAGTGGACTCATAAATATTAATATTAGCTAATGTGAGAAAAGCTTTTGGTTGCTTAGAAGTTACCTTTGTGACCTCGCAGACTATTACACGCTTTGCTCTTGGTGTGATCTTTGCTGGTGGACCACTCCTGGGAAGGGTAATAATGGTCTTGAATGTCTTCCATTTGTACAACAGTCTATCTGATTGTGGATCGGTGGAATTTTGTAGCTTTTTCCAGCCTGATAAGCATCAACAGCTATTCTTCTGAGGTTCTTAGAAATCTCCATTGTTAGTGCCATGATCACGTGCGCAAACCTGTGCTGTGAAGATTACACTTTGATAGATCCATGCCCTTTAAATAAAACTGGTTGCTCACTCACACCTGATTGTCAATCCGTTGTTTGAAAACACCTGACTCTAATTTCACCTTCAAATTATCTGCTAATTCTAACAATTCACTTACTTTTGGATCATTTTCCTTAATAAATAAATAACCAATTCTTATACTTTTGACTTTGGTTATCTTTATCTATTTTTAGAACTTGTGTGAATATATTATATTATTTTATGTAAAATGTATTCAGAAATATAGAATTTTCTGAAGGGGTCACAAACTTTCAAGTGCTTTTATGCGCACACAAAACATTTAAGATTAAAATTTTGTAAATGAGTTGTCTTTTCACTATTAGTGTATGAAGGTTGTTATTTTGGATGACAAACTCATAAGTTAAAACAAATTGACAGACTTTTATTGATAGGGTGAAAATCTATTGTCTGGCTCAAACAGTAGCATTACCAGCCACTGCACCTGAGAACGGCCAATAAAAGTTCAACACCTCCAACAAAACAAATCAGATTTTTCATAAAACTGTACTGTTGTCTGTGTCTAGCACAGGTTGACCTACAGCAATAAGTGGTCTTTTTGTTTATTTTATTAAATTGGTAGACACATTCCTTCCCCTCTGCTCTAGCAAATAAGATCTTCTGTTATAGAGCATTAATATTCAGTATTTAATCAGTGCTATTGAATATATGTGTGCAAAAATAGGCAAACATCATCATGTGAAAACATTAGGGCAGTGGTACAGATGCCACAAACCAGATTTATTATGCATTGTAGACAGTTTTTAAACGTGTCTAGAAAAGTAGGCATTTATAAAAGATTTATTAATAGTGTGCACCAAAATTATGATGTGGTCACAATTTATACCTCAATCCCGCATGACTTGGGCTTAATGTGTTTGCAACATCATTTGTAACAATTCAGCACATATAATCCGGAATTGAAAGTGTTTTCTTCTGTATGTTCACCCAGTTTTTGCTCCAACATTATTTTTTCACTTCAATTGACAGTTTGATTTGCTAACAACGGGACTCTTATGGGGGTCAAAGTCTACCCCCTTGTTTCCAAACATTTATAAGGCTACTTGGGAGGCCCACTACATATTTTCTTCTCCTAATCCATTTAGTTACTTCATAGCCTGGCTAGACCATTTCATTGATGACCTTTGGTCATATGGAAGTGATTCTCAAGCCAGTTTCCATGTATCTTTTGTAGAACGGGTGCGGACCCATTCATTTCAATGGGGCCGCAAAAGATGCAGACTTCATACCGTGTGCTTTCCGCATCTGTTGTTCTGTTCCACGGCCACGCAAAAATATAGAGCATGTCCTATTCTTATCCAGGACAAAAAAAGCCATTTTCTATATAGCTCCAGCACTGTGCTTTCCGCATAATGCACAATGCACCCGGCCGGTATCCGTGTTTTGTGGATCTTCAATTTGCGGACTGTAAAACATGGCACAGTCATGTGAATTCACCTTACGTCAAATCATATAACACATTGTTTGAGTTAATGGTTATAGCAAGCAATATAATGAAGTTTAAAAGATTGTGCAAAAATATATTCCCTTATTATTAGTGTTGAGAGAATTGAGCTTCGGATCCAAGATCTGAAGTATATTTATTTGAAACTTTGTTTGAATGCTGTACGGATATTCATCTCCATACAGCATTCAAATATATGGGCTCTGGGAGGGAAATTCATTATCACTGAGGCCTTATGGGACTTCAGTGAATAACTTCGGACTTCGATTTTTAAACTTGAAAACCATTTTAAAATTTGGATCCAAATTTGGCTTCGGTAATGAGGTATCAGCCGGTACCGAAGCCGACTTTGGATCCAAGTTTAAAAAAAGTTTTACTTATTATGCCAGGATGAAATCTTGAGAACTATCTTATCTGAAGGGGTGTCATTTTCTGCTAGAAGGGCCCCCACTTTGGCTTTTATTTTGTTCCCAAAGCTCATTTTGGATGTTTCCAACCTACAAAAAAGAAAAAAAAACATAGCTCTATAATTGTGGGCATAAAAAATGCAAAACTTGCCCTAATGGAAGTAGAAAAATGTTTTTCATTTTTTGTCATTTAGAATTCATATGATATTAAGAGCTACATCAATTGCAATGCTGCTAATGTGATGTATCTTGCATCTGGTTTTAGTTATAAAGAGTATGAACAGTATGTCGGACGCACAAACCCTAAAAGTCAGAATTAAACATAATTTGTTTGATGCTGAGGGGAATAACACCTCCAATATCCCTATGTTATCCAGACATTTTAAAGAGCAGTTTTTGCTTTGGAGAAATTCCCCCTTTGCCCCCCCCCCTGCCCCAAGTGGAGGCTGAGATAGCAGCGCTGGGTCAGGGAACTGTTCCTCAAAGGAAGGAGCCGCCGCCCCTTTACCAAGGAGCAGGCTAACTAATCAGTGCTTCCCTCCTGAGACTGACAGAAGCGCTCATTGGTTCTTTCACTGAACAATGAGCATCAGGGTAGTAAGAGAAGTGATGATTGGTAAGTGTGCTGCTTTAGGGAATGGTCCTTTTCACTGCTGAACATGTGCTGCATGGATCCTCCATCCTCCTCTTCAAGTTAGCAGTTCGTCACCTCCTCCACCTGCTCTAGTTGCCTCACTACCCATTCTGCTCCCCCTACCCCAAGTGCCTCACTGATCCTTCTTATTCCCCCTGCCCCAAATGCCTCACTGACCTTCCTGCTAGCCCCCTGCCCCAAGTGCCTCACTGCCACTTCTGCTCCCCCCTGTCTCAAGTGTTTCACTGCACCTTCTCCTCCCTCTGCCCCAAGTGCCATACTGATCCTCCTGCTCCCCGGCCCAAATGCTTCATTGCCCCTTTTGCTCCCTCTGCCCCAAGTGCCTCATTGCCCCTTCTGCTAGGCCCTGTCCCAAGTGCCTCACTGACTATCATTCTCTCCCCTGCATAAGTGTCTCACCCCTCTGCTCCCCCCTGCCCCAATGCTTCACTGCTCCATCTGATAGCCCCCTGCCCCAAGTGCCTCGCTGCCCCCTTTTCTCCCCTGCACCAAGTACCTCACTGTCCCCTCTGCTAGCCTCCACCCCAAGTTCCTCACTGACCCTCCTGCTTCTCCCTGCCCCAAGTGCCTGACTGCCCTTCATTCTCTCCCCTGCATAAATGCCTCACTGCCACCTCTGCTCCCACCTGCCCCAAGTGCCTCATTGCCCTCTTTGCTCTCCCCTTCCCCAAGTGCCTTACTGCCCTCTCTGCTCCCCTGCAGCAGACTGCCAGCTACAGACCTCCACTGAGGCTGGTGTATGCTCCATGGTGGTGAGTTACCCTTGAGTGTGCATGTCTGTATTAAAGTGTGCCCTTGTTTGTAAAATACACTGCCATGAGTGCCACTGTGTGTATGAAAAAGTGTATTGATGTGTGCGTGCATGTAACTCAAAGTGAGCATGTGTGTAAAATCATATTCAGTATTTTTTGTGTTTTTTACAATGATAGAGGAGACATTTGTCTTCTGACTAAGGCCTCATGCACACGACCGTTGTTGTGTTCCATTGCGCAAAATGGGGTTCCGTTGTTCCGTGATCCGTTTCCGTTTTTGTTTCCGTGTGTCTTCCTTTATTTTTGGAGGATCACCAGACATGAAGGAAAGTAAAAAAAAAATCTAAGACAGGTTTGCCATGCAAATGATAGGAAAAAAACGGCCGCGGACGCGGATGACAATCTTGTGTGCCTCCGTGTTTTTTAGCTGTCCCATTGACTTGAATGGGTCCGCAAACCGTTTTCCACGAAAATAATAGGACAGGTTATATTTTTTTGACGGACTGGAACCACGGATCACGGTCGCGGATGACAAATGGTGCATTAGCCGAGTTTTCAATTGACCCATTGAAAGTCAATGGGTCCGCAGAAAATCCCGAAAAATGGCACAACGGACATGGAATAAAACAACGGTCGTGTGCATGAGGTCATAGGCAAATGTATGCTAACGGTACTGTGAAACGTTGGGAAAAAGAAGATAAAACTTCAACTTTTATTGAGATAAATATAAAAAATAGGAAGGGCCTATGTGTTCACCACACAACGCAAAGAAAAATAATGCGCGTGCTGCAATAGCACTGTGGGCCACTATCTCCTTGCCACAGCACTGAGTATAGTGCTACACCAAGTTGTACCCACTTATAGCCTGCTGCTCCTCTGTAATATTTCGTATATGAATACAAGGGGAGCAGCTGCTATTTGCAAATTGCGCCACATTATAATGTTACTGCCAGGCTACTCTGAGCTTAGGAAAAGGGGCACACTTGCAACACTGTGGGCATATCATTTAACTGTCATTTATCTCAGTAAAAGTTGAAGTTTTATCTTCTTTTTCCTAACAATTCACAGTACCGTTAGCATTGTTTATATTTGAAACGTAATCCCCCGTTAACTTTTTTTCAATTCATAGGCAAATGTAGCCTTGATGCAGTTTCTGTATTAGGGTACTTTCACACTGGCGTTTTCGTTTTCCGGTATTTAGTTCCGTCACAGAAGCTCAATACCGGGAAAAAAACTGATCGGCATCCGGATCCGTCTCACAAATGCCATCAGTTTGCATCCGTATTGCTGGATCTAGCAGGCAATTCCGTCGCCGGAACTACCTGTCGGAATCCTCTGCCGCAAGTACCCTTAATGTAGAACAGGTATCAGCAATCTCCGGACTCCAGCTGTTCTCAAACTACAACTCTCACAATCCTTCTTTTATTTCTATGGGAGCTACAAAAACAGCCAATAAACTGTGCATGTTGGGAGTTGTAGTTTCACAGCAGCTGAAGTGCCAAAGGTTGCTGATCCCTGATATCGTAGGTGTCATATCATTTTAAAACTTTAATTGGCCTCAGTGGTAACATGTCTCTGAGCGGTATGTCACTGCTGGGTCATGTGCCACTTGGGGACACGTCACCACTGGGGCCAGTGGTTGGTTGCAATGGTTCATGCAGCCCTGTCGGTGCAGGGGCCGGTGTACAGGTGTGAGCACATGTTCAAATGAAAAGTCCTGGACGACCTTTTTTATGGAGTTGTCTGAGAGTTTTGAAAACCTTCAGAGGAGCAGACAGGCTTATAAACAAAGAGAAAAAGCTTTACTCACCTGATAAGGATCCCTCTATTCTAGCGCTGTGGATCCGGTCTACATTGGATTGGAAGTGATGACGTCACGTCTGTTAATTATGTGACAGCTCAGCCAATTAACTGACCTTTATGGTAACACGTGAATGGTACATGATTATTAAGGCCAGTGATTGGCTTAGTGGCCACGTTAACGATAGATGTCACATTATCACTTCTGGTTCGGTTGTGCTGTGGTACAGAGGGACCTTTAAAAGGTAAGAGAAGTTTTTTCTTTATTTTATAAGTTGTCTGCTCCCCTGAAGATTTTCAAAATTCTCAGATAGCTGCTTTAAGTTAGGTCCACATGTGACTAAGCTGTCGCCATGCCCACTTTCTGTACATTTAATAAGGGCAGCAAAAAATTAACATTTCGACTTGAAAAGTTACAAATACATATGAAAGTCACACATCGGATTTGTGACTTTTCTGCGCCAAAAACCGGTGGCAGGGCAATAATGAATCAAGGCCTATGTCTGTATTGGGGGGGGGGGGGGTATAATTTGCTTTAACTGCCTAGAGCACCAAAATACCTTTTCCAGGCCCTTTTCCTGGGCTTCTTTAAGCTTCTCTTGCTGCCAGCTGCTTCAGTATCTCATTGGTTCTGACTCTCTGCTGATGATATTCTGCAGCAGACCAAAAAAGCTGTACCTCTTCCTCTCATGGCTCTGGTTCTCCTCTCTGGCTGCTCTGATACCTGAGCTCTCTGAGCTACACACCTGGTCTCTCGACCCATGTGCACCCACTGAGGCAGTATTCCTTGCCCTCTATCTGTCCAAGATGAAAATTCTGTACTAGATGCCCTGGTACCGTAAGCTGGAGTTAGTATCATCTCTGTGTGATGAAAAAGAAAAGCTATTAGCCCTGTGGTCACAAAGCTGGGTCTCGTCTCATGGGGATGATACAAAGGGAGCATTTAGGCTGTTTAAGGGCAGGCGTCCTAGGTTTCTCCCATCCTAGCCATATAGAGTATTTCAGTAATTACTTTAACATTATCGGAAGCTTTTTATCAATTTTTTTAATTTTTCAGCTGTGGATCTTACAGTTAATGCCTACGGATTTTCACATAGGTTGTAATTATGTGGCAACTTGATTTCTCAGTATTATACTTCAGTTTTAAAAATAATCATGTCAATATTTTAACTCAATAATTATTAGTTGTGCCAAGAACACTAGTGCAGCATTGATTTAATCAGGCGATTTTACAATCAGCTTTAGATGAGAAATATTAAAAGCAGCACAGAAATGATGCGTCATAAAATAGACAACTGATTAAACTGGAGGCAGCTTCCTGTAATCATGCCGTCTGGTAATTCTTAATTGTCTCACAGCTAAATATTTTATGGAGCATAACAATATGCAGAACTATTGTGATTTTCCAATAATCACAAAATAAATAAATGTTGGGAATGTCTATTGATTGACAGCAATTAATTGTTTCATACAGCATGACTCAAGAACAGATCACAGACTGCTGTGTTTCTAATAATTAATGTAATAATAAAGGTTTCATTTACATGCAGGAATGTTTATGCAAAAAACTAGTAAAATCATTAGAGTCATTCTCAAATTAGCATAAAAACAAATGAAAATCTTTTATGCCAATATCATTGAATTACTGAAAAAACTGGGCTCGATAACAATATCTGATTTATAATTAATATTTTTTTGCATAAATATTCTGGCATATATACAGTCAATATATATAAAAAAATAAAACTGGAAAGCGCTCGGACCACAAAATTAAATTCATACGGTTTCTATCATTCCAGAGATTAATCGAAATCTTCCTACATGGCAATTCTTCAGCAGTGCTACATGTTTAGGTTCCTGGACAGCAGACACAGCAATCTGTGACTTTTCCCCGCTCAAGCCAGGTCTAAAAAAGTGGACGGGGAAATGGACAGACTGGCCTTCTCATTCATCATTTTCTACTCCTATTTTAGATGTAGAAAATGTATTAAATTTAATACAGCATGGAAGCTGTCTTACACTTAGACTGGCGCTGGATACGCCAAACTTACGTAGAGGCTGGCACCTCTTCATAACTCCGGCAGATCCACCGCCAGGTATAGGGGATAGTAAGACCGGCATCTAAAATACCAGTCTTAATAAATGACCCCCAGAGTTATTATTACCTGTACAGGTTTATGATATCATTTATGATGAGTCATGACAACCACTGGCAGAGACCAGCATTGCCCACTGGAATTTTTCTATTTACTGTAAAGTTATAAAAAAATGACAGACAGACAAATTTTTTACAGACAAAATAATACAGGTCTATAGGTCAATATATGCATAAGGACTCACCAGTACTAACTGGAAACTGCAAAATAATAATAGCTACCAGAAAAATAACCTTCTCAAGTAGCACCCACCTCCAAAAAATCATGGGCACATCTGTTTTTCACTGACAGGAAAAAAAGTTGTCTATTTTTATGGACTAAATAAATCACAACAAGGAAGAGTGCAAAAACACACCATCAATGAATAATAAAATATAATATTTATTAATATCAATAATAAAAATGTTATCCACAGTACATACTTGTGAACAAGCAGGGACAAAAACACAGTGGCACACCACCTCGCTAATAACCTCTAGACTATAACAATTAGCAGCAATGAAAAAGACCTCAGAAGATGTAAATAACATATCCCATGACCGGGTAAGGACGGTCATATATATATATATAAAGTGCATGTACATTGGTTAGTATGCCAGAAAATTACCTGTGCATTAAAAGAGCAGCAAAATACCTAAGAAGTTTATTTGCTAAATTACACATGCAGCATGAATGGCAACATACCAATAAAGAAAAAGATGGAAGCAAGGTGGTGGCGCTCCTCGACGCGCGTTTCGCGTGTGATCGCTTCCTCAGGAGGAGTCAGACATCATTTTTTTACAGACAAAATAATACAGGTCTATAGGTCAATATATGCATAAGGACTCACCAGTACTAACTGGAAACTGCAAAATAATAATAACTACCAGAAAAATAACCTGTTCAACTACCACCCACCTCAAAAAAAACATGGGCACATCTGTTTTTTCACTGACACAGGAAAGAAAGTTGTCTATTTTTATGGACTATCCAGGAATTTCTGGTTGGCAATCCTGACAGCAACCTTAACACATTAGTAGGCTTGCAAGATGACCCCGTGAAATTCAGAATTGACTGGGATGGACTTTGGGTGCTATCTTTGGGGATAAACTGGATGACTGATTTTCATAAAAAGGGAGATATTCAGCTTTTTCTAAGATTTTCAACTTTAACTTCTTTGTCTTTTATATGCTTGCTACTGGTATTTCATATGCTACTGGTATTTCATCAGTTCTTGCATGAATACTATTATTAATTGTTGCACTTCCATGTAGATAAATACTTCAGGTTGAACACAAATCTCAGGGATGTCAGGAAAGCAATTACAATTTTCTGTTACTATCTTGCAGAGAAAGAAAAACACCGGCATGTTAGGTGGGAATTTTCACATCTTTTTTTATTTTTTTATTTTTTTTATAATTTAATTTTAAACATTACACTTATGAACACATTACATAGAAAACACAATAATAAATCTCATCAAACCATACCCAACCCCTTCCCAGGAGCCACATTTTATCAAATCTATCTGTATACCCTTTGATTTTATTCCATGTTCTTCACAATGATAAATATGATGAAACACTTCTGCTCCATGCCTTAACATCTAGTGGTTTATTAGATATCCAGTTTTTTACAATTTCTATTCTAGCTAGAAATAATAACTTCAACACCATCCTCTTTTTTACGTGTATTTGTTTTCGCTTATCAAATCCCAAAACACATAACCGGGGCACAGAGCAATAATCTAACTTATAAATCTAATTTGTCCTTCCCATTAATCTATACCAATAGATGTGAAGCTTGGGACATCTCCAAAGTAAATGTCTGTGATTGGCTACATTTCAAACATGCATCATTATTTTTATATCCAATCTTATACAAGAAAACCAGAGTCCTGTGTAATCTCTAATTAATGAAGAGCTATGTAACCTTATCTGACGGTCTCAAATATATATTACTCTCCATCTCAAGACAATTTTCTGCCTCTCCTCATTCGTGATTACCTCTCGCATAAATTTACTTTCCATAACTCTCTCCATATAAGTCTGCCAGTTTGTGCTTTCAACAATTCTACATAAAGCTGTGTTAAGAATGCCTTATCTTTTCTAGTGAACCCTCCTGTATTTTATCATATTTCACATATCCATTTTTTTATCTAATATACAAAAAATAAGCCTGTGATAACACCCCTTACTTCTAGTTTTAATAATTGTCTCATATAAATAATTGAGAATAATACCTCTTCTTACCCGATCCCTAAACCCTTGACTGATATTCCGAATCATATACAGTACAGACTAAAAGTTTGGACACACCTTCTCATTCAAAGAGTTTTCTTTATTTTCATGACTATGAAAATTGTAGATTCACACTGAAGGCATCAAAACTATGAATTAACACATGTGGAATTATATACATAACAATAAAGTGTGAAACAACTGAAAATATGTCATATTCTAGGTTCTTCAAAGTAGCCACCTTTTGCTTTGATTACTGCTTTGCACACTCTTGGCACTCTCTTGATGAGCTTCAAGAGGTAGCCACCTGAAATGGTTTTCACTTCACAGGTGTGCCCTGTCAGGTTTAATAAGTGGGATTTCTTGCCTTATAAATGGGGTTGGGACCATTAGTTGCATTGTGGAGAAGTCAGGTGGATACACAGCTGATAGTCCTACTGAATAGACTGTTAGAATTTGTGTTATGGCAAGAAAAAAGCAGCTAAGTAAAGAAAAATGAGTGGCCATCATTACTTTAAGAAAGGAAGGTCAGTCAGTCCGAAAAATTGGGAAAACTTTGAAAGTGTCCCCAAGTGCAGTCACAAAAACAATCAAGCGCTACAAAGAAACTGGCTCACATGCGGACCGCCCCAGGAAAGGAAGACCAAGAGTCACCTCTGCTGCGGAGGATAAGTTCATCCGAGTCACCAGCCTCAGAAATCGCAGGTTAACAGCAGCTCAGATTAGAGACCAGGTCAATGCCACACAGAGTTCTAGCAACAGACACATCTCTAGAACAACTGTTAATCAGGTCTTCATGGTAGAATATCTGCTAGGAAACCACTGCTAAGGACAGGCAACAAGAAGAAGAGACTTGTTTGGGCTAAAGAACACAAGGAATGGACATTAGACCAGTGGAAATCTGTGCGTTGGTCTGATGAGTCCAAATTTGAGATCTTTGGTTCCAACCACCGTGTCTTTGTGCGACGCAGAAAAGGTGAACGGATGGACTCTACATGCCTGGTTCCCACCATGAAGCATGGAGGAGGAGGTGTGATAGTGTGGGGGTGCTTTGCTGGTGACACTGCTGGGGATTTATTCAAAATTTAAGGCATACTGAACCAGCATGGCTACCACAGCATCTTGCAGCGGCATGCTATTCCATCCGGTTTGCGCTTAGTTAGACCATCATTTTTTTTCAACAGGACAATGGCCCCAAACACACCTCCAGGCTGTGTAAGGGCTATTTGACGATGAAGGAGAGTGATGGGGTGCTGCGCCAGATGACCTGGCCTGCACAGTCAACGGACCTGAACCCAATCGAGATGGTTTGGGGTGAGCTGCACCGCAGAGTGAAGGCAAAAGGGCGAAAAAGTGCTAAGCATCTCTGGGAACTCCTTCAAGACTGTTGGAAGACCATTTCAGATGACTACCTCTTGAAGCTCATCAAGAGAATGCCAAAAGTGTGCAAAGCAGTAATCAAAGCAAACATTGGCTACTTTGAAAAACCTAGAATATGACATATTTACAGTTGTTTCACACTTTTTTGTTATGTATATAATTCCACATGTGTTAATTCATACTTTTGATGCCTTCAGTGTGAATCTACAATTGTCATAGTCATGAAAATAAATAAAACTCTTTGAATGAGAAGGTGTGTCCAAACTTTTGGTCTGTACTGTGTATATATATATATATATATATATATATATATGTAGTGCCTTGCAAAAGTATTCACCCCCTTGACTTTTTTCGCATTGTGTTACATTATAGCCTTAAGCTCAATTTTTTTTTTTTTTATCTGAATTTTATGTGATGGATCAGAACACAATAGTCTAAGTTGGTGAAGTGAAAATTTGGCATGTGCATATGTATGTTCCCTTTGTTAGGAAGACCAGAAATATCTCTGGTGCAACCAATTACCTTCAGAAGTCAAATAATTAGTGAAATAATGTCCACCTGTGTGCAATCTAAGTGTTACATGATTTGTCATTACATATACACACCTGTTTTGAAAGGCCCTATAGGCTGCAACACATAAACAAGATGCATCACTAACCAAACACTGCCATGAAGACCAAGGAACTCTCCAAACAAGTAAGGGACAATGTTATTATGAAGTACAAGTCAGGGTAAGGTTATAAAAAAATATCCAAATCTTTGAGGATGCCCAGAAGCACCATCAAATCTATCATAACCAAATGGAAAGAATATGGCACAACAGAAAACCTGCCAAGAGACCGCCGCCCACTAAAACTCATGGACTGGGCAAGGAGGGCATTAATCAGAAAGGGCACAAAGACCTATGGCAACCCTGGTGGAGTTGCAGAGTTCCATAGCAGAGACAGGAGTATCTGTACATAGGATGACAATAAGCCGTACGCTCCATAGAGTGGTGAAAACAAAAAGGCACGTTGTGAGTTTGCAAAAAGGCATGTGGAAGACTCCCAAAACCTGTACCACTCTGTGGCTGATTTGACTCTAGGACGGAGGTTCACCTTCCAGCATGACAATGACCCCAAACACACTGCTAAAGCAGCACTTGAGACATGTAAATGTCTTGGAATGGCCTAGATCTCAATCCAATCAAAAATCTGTGGTCAGACTTAAAGATTGCTGTTCGGTTGGATACTGAACGGTTGGATACTGCTGCATGGGATGTAACGTTTAAAATAATCGGACTTTTGACAACTGTTACAGCTTGTTAGTTGGAAATCTTGTGTTTTTTTTCCTTTTCTTTCTTTTTTTTTTCTCCTCTCTTTTTTCCTTTCTTTTTTTTTCCTCTCTTCCCCCCTTCTCCCCCTTCGTTTACCCTCCAGGTATCGACGCACCTTCTCCTGAAGGGTCTACACTTTTTGCAAGGATATTTGGGGTTGCTGAATTTGTTGGACACTGAAATTAGGTTACTGTGTGTTCAGGATTTGATCCCATATTTGTATTTATGAGTAACGGCCGGGGTGGTAGAGACCTGCTACTGATATTGTTGGGGGTGGGGATTTACGGAGTGGGGGAGGTGGGGGAGATGGGGAGAAGGGAGTAGTGGAAGGCGAGGTCTGAATTTGGAGGGAGGGGAATAATAGTAAGAGGGGAGGGAAGGGAGAGGGAGGAAAGATGTCCCCAAAGAAAAAGGAGGAACAACGTGCCCCTACAGGTGCCAGTAGTAGGAGGTCAGGGACAGGACTAGAGATTGGGCCGAAACAACAGGGATTAGGTAAATTTTTGGCCCCAAGTTCTCCAGGTTCTAGCCCCTTACAGAAGCAAAAAAACACAGTGGTAGAGTCTCAAGTTTTGACACAGGAAAACGGATCACCGGGTGCGGTAAGCAACCAGGGATCATCAGGGGTAAACACAGAAATAGACACAAAAATTATGAAGGACATATTTTGCACGAGGATGGAAAAACTAATGGGGAATATGGTGATACAGATCGGGGCAGTGCAAACTGATGTCAGTGTAATAAGGGATGAGATGGAGAAAATAAGGCAGAGATTGCATGAGATGGAAAAAAGGATCCCCGCCCTGGAGCTCTCGGTTCAGGACTTAGAAAAATAGGTCGTATCTCTAAAACAGACGAATAGTAAGATGGAACAAAAACTTATAAATCAAGAAGATAGAGCAAGGAGAATGAATATAAGATGCGTTGGGATCCCAGAACAGGCAGAAAGGGACAATTGTACTGAATTTATGGAGAGATGGATAAAGGACAACTCTAGAGAGAACCCCCTTTCTCCCCTCTTCGCTATTGAGAGAGCACATCGGGTTCCCACAAAAAAGGGGCCACCAGGAGGATACCCTAGACACATGCTGATAAAATGTTTATTGGCTAAGGACCGGGATAGAATTTTGTCGGATGCTCGAACGTCCGAAAAATACCAGATACATGGAGAAAAGATAAGATTCTTCCCGGATTACTCAGCCGATACGAACGCCTGTAGAAAAGAGTATATAACTGTCAAAAAGAGACTAAGGGAGGCAGGCCTGAAGTATAGTTTATTTTTTCCAGCAAAATTAAGGGTTGAATATAAAGGAAGGCTGGAATTCTTTCAGACGCCACTGGAGGCTAGTGAATGGACGGATGGGTTGGGTCTTTGAGGGCAAGGTTGGGGGGGGGGGGGATAAGGGATAAGGAGTAATATGCAAAGTAATGGAGTCGCCCCAACCGCTGACGAGCGGTTTGGGGGGCTATTTAAGGGAGGGGGGAGGTGGGTGGGAGAGGAGGGAGAGAGGGGACTGGAGAGAAAGGAATTTTTTATTTTTTTTTGTTCTTCCCTCTCTGCTAGATGGTTAGGATCCTTTCATTGAATGTGAGAGGTCTAAGAGATAGACTAAAGAGATATGCTATCCTTGAGTGGATGAAGAGGTTTCTGCCAGCCATCGTGTGCCTCCAAGAAACACACTTGGACAGAGAATCTTTAAGGTGGTTAGACAAGAGATGGATAGTTGCAGGGTATCACTCGGTATATACTACCTATTCTAGAGGGGTCTCAATTTTGGTACATCGTGGGATTAGATTTGAGTGTGTCGCACACGAGGCGGACGACTGTGGTAGATACCTCTTCTTACAGTGCAATATATAAGGGGTTAAAATAGTAATCGCAAATATATATATTCCACCACCATATAAGTCAGATGTTTTGTATGAATTACATAGATTTATGGTGAATAGACAAGATTGTATAATGGTAGCGATAGGAGACTACAACGCTGTAATGGATCCACTCAGGGATAGGTTCTCTAGCAGAGGGGGAAGAACACAAAACATGGATTTGGTTAAATTGGCCTTGGAATTTAACCTGATAGATGTGTGGCGTTATCAGAACCCGGAGGAAACTATGTATTCCTGTTATTCTAAAACCCATCAAACTTGGTCAAGAATAGATATGGTGTTGGGGAATAAAAACTTAATGCTTCAAAATAGGATGAAGATAAAGTATATACCTATGGTCCTATTGGATCATAGTGCAGTGGTAATTGAACTAGATTTGAGTAGGAAGAACAATTTTCCATTGTTCAAGTTCAATGCCCATTGGTTGTCATTTATCTCAGATTTAGATAATATAATCGAGGAAATAAAAAAAAAAATTTCCAGGAGAACAGTAATTCCGCCAATAGACTGATAATCTGGGACACAGCCAAGGCAGTCCTGAGAGTACTTTTGTTCAAAAAGGTAAATTATTGGAAAAAAGGTTATAAGGAAAGGGGTAATTTATTGGAAAAGAAATTACAAGAAGTAAGTAGGGCATATATGATTAATCCTACCGAACAAAATAGGAAGGAATGGGACGAAGAACAGGAAAAACTAAAAGCACACCAGCTTGAGAAAAGTAGGAGAGAATTGTTCTTCCAAGGGTTCAGACTGGCTTCAGAGGGAGAAAAAGTGGGAAAAATGTTGGCAGGTATTGTAAAAAACCAAAGAGGTAAATCTTGGATGGGGGTAATTAGAGATAATAAGGATAAAATAAAAAAGGTTTTTAGGGAGTACTTCCAGGATCTCTATGAAACTAGGGTACGATATTCAAGATTAGAGTTGGATTCATATTTAGATCAGGTTGCTTGGAGAAAGATATCCCAGCCCCAAAAGGAATATTTGGATAGAGAAATATCAATTGCCGAAATTAATGAAGTTTTGGGTAAAGTAAGACCTGCAAAAACACCAGGGTGTGATGGTCTTCCCTTTGAAATATATAAGGTCTTTGCCCGGGTTTTAATACCTGAATTAGTAACAACACTGAAGGAGGCACAAAGGATAGGGGATCTACCAGACTCTATGAAAGAGGCAATTATTACATTGATCCCAAAAAAGGGTAAAGAACAACTAGACCCTGGATCTTACAGACCAATATCTTTGTTGAACATGGATGTTAAAATCCTGGCAAAGGTTCTGGCAGGGAGGCTCTCTAAAGTGATTAAAGGTATAATCCATAAAGATCAGACCGGTTTTATACCTGGTAGAACAATATACAGGTCCTTCTAAAAAAATTAGCATATTGTGATAAAGTTCATTATTTTCTGTAATGTACTGATATACATTAGAATTTCATATATTATAGATTCATTACACACCAACTGAAGTAGTTCAAGCCTTTTTTTGTTTTAATATTCATGATTTTGCCATACAGCTCATGAAAACCCAAAAATCTAAAAAAAATTAGCATATCATGAAAAGGTTCTCTAAACGAGCTATTAACCTAATCATCTGAATCAACTAATTAACTCTAAACACCTGCAAAAGATTCCTGAGGCTTTTAAAAACTGCCAGCCTGGTTCATTACTCAAAACCGCAATCATGGGTAAGACTGCCGACCTGACTGCTGTCCAGAAGGCCATCATTGACACCCTCAAGCAAGAGGGTAAGACACAGAAAGAAATTTCTGAACGAATAGGCTGTTCCCAGAGTGCTGTATCAAGGCACCTCAGTGGGAAGTCTTTGGGAAGGAAAAAGTGTGGCAGAAAACGCTGCACAACGAGAAGAGGTGACCGGACCCTGAGGAAGATTGTGGAGAAGGACCGATTCCAGACCTTGGGGGACCTTCGGAAGCAGGGGACTGAGTCTGGAGTAGAAACATCCAGAGCCACCGTGTACAGGCGTGTGCAGGAAATGGGCTACAGGTGCCGTATTCCCCAGGTCAAGCCACTTTTGAACCAGAAACAGCGGCAGAAGCGCCTGACCTGGGCTACAGAGAAGCAGCACTGGACTGTTGCTCAGTGGTGCAAAGTACTTTTTTCGGATGAAAGCAAATTTTGCATGTCATTCGGAAATCAAGGTGCCAGAGTCTGGAGGAAGACTGGGAAGAGGGAAATGCCAAAATGCCTGAAGTCCAGTGTCAAGTACCCACAGTCAGTGATGGTCTGGGGTGCCATGTCAGCTGCTGGTGTTGGTCCACTGTGTTTTATCAAGGGCAGGGTCAATGCAGCTAGCTATCAGGAGATTTTGGAGCACTTCATGCTTCCATCTGCTGAAAAGCTTTATGGAGATGAGGATTTCATTTTTCAGCACGACCTGGCACCTGCTCACAGTGCCAAAACCACTGGTAAATTGTTTACTGACCATGGTATTACTGTGCTCAATTGGCCTGCCAACTCTCCTGACCTGAACCCCATAGAGAATCTGTGGGATATTGGGAAGAGAAAGTTGAGAGACGCAAGACCCAACACTCTGGATGAGCTTAAGGCCGCTATCGAAGCATCCTGGGCCTCCATAACACCTCAGCAGTGCCACAGGCTGATTGCCTCCATGCCACGCCGCATTGAAGCAGTTATTTCTGCAAAAGGATTCCCGACCAAGTATTGAGTGCATAACTGAACATAATTATTTGAAGGTTGACTTTTTTTGTATTAAAAACACTTTTCTTTTATTGGTCGGATGAAATATGCTAATTTTTTTAGATAGGAAATTTGGGTTTTCATGAGCTGTATGCCAAAATCATTAATATTAAAACAATAAAAGGCTTGAACTACTTCAGCTGTGTGTAATGAATCTAAAATATATGAAAGTCTAATGTTTATCAGTACATTACAGAAAATAATGAACTTTATCACAATATGCAATTTTTTTTAGAAGGACCTGTACTCAAATATAAGAAGGTTGTACCTTAACATTGAGGCTAACAGAACAGAACCAGGTGACAAAGCAATACTTTCATTGGATGCTCAAAAGGCATTCGACTGTATTGAATGGGAGTACCTTTGGGCAGTCTTAAAAAGGATTGGTATTGGTGAGGGGTTTATAAAATGGATTCAGCTTATATATTCCAATCCAAGGGCTAGAGTGATGGTGGACGGGAGCTTGTCCCTGCCTCTTGCCCTTCATCGGGGCACCAGGCAGGGATGCCCTCTCTCTCCACTATTATTTGCTATAGCAGTTGAGCCTCTCGCAAGTATAATAAGAGATGATAGGGAGATAAAAGGTTTTCAATATGCGGAAGGAGATTAAAAAATATTAATGTATGCCGATGATATTTTGTTATTTATGCACAACACAGGAGATCAGTTTAGTAGAGTATTAGATAAAATAGATAGGTTTGGCTTTTTTGGCTATTAATTGGGCGAAATCCCATATGATGGTATTGGGTGACGGGTAGTTAGGGAGGGATTTAAGGTTTCAAGTACTTGAGAAACACGAGAGTTTTAAATATTTAGGCATACAAATCTAGAAGACTATGAAAAACTGAATGTACCCCCTGTAATAAAATAACTTAGAACTAAAATACATATTTGGAAAAGACTACCACTCTCTATTCAAGGTCGGGTAAATCTAATAAAAATGATTTTTCTACCAAAGGTACTTTATGTGTTACAAAATGCCCCAGTAAGAATCCCGCAGAAGATATTTAGATTATTTGATCGCCTAATGGGGGAATTCATATGGAAGGGCTCTATCCCTAGGATAAAAAAAAGAAGTGCTTCAGCTGCCAGTGAGAGAGGGTGGTTTGGCGGTTCCTAACTGGTTTATGTATTATTTGATAACACAATATAGTCAGATAAGAGGAAGTTTGAACAGTTTAGTGGGAAGACAGGAACTAATAAAAAGGGGTTGGAGAGGGGAACACAATCACTTAGAGATAATGGAATCGGGTACACTTGATAAAAATAATACAGGAAATAGAATTATGAATGCAATGGATCACATATGGGGACAGATTAAAAAATTACTTGGGATAAAAGGTTTTCTTCAATATACACCTATCTGGAATAATTTTAACTTGAGGGAACTTCAAACGATCAGGAGTTATATTGACTGGGAAAAAAAGGGGATAAAATATTTAGCTCAAGTATTTGAAGATGATAAATTAAAGGATTTTAATAAAGGATACTTATAAATATTATCAGTTTAGGAATGCTTTGAGGACAGGGGCAAAATTAGATAAATACAGAAAGGAACAATCAGATTGAATATATAAATTTACTGATGGAGGAGAAAAAAGTGGTGCAACAAAAAAAAGATACGGGATATTGATGGAAGGAAAGAAAGAACAGATTACAATACTAGCTAAAAAAAGATGGGAAAAAGAGCTCCAGCCTCTTTTTTCCGAAGAGAAATGGAAAGATGCCCTTAGAAGCTATCCAACGGTGTCGGGTAGGGGTTCACACAAAATATCACAGTTTTTTATAGTACATAGATTACATCGATCCCCCAAGATGTTAAAGAAAATGGGGGTCAGAATGTTGGATAATTGCCCAAAATGCAGGGAAAGGATGCAGATTTAATTCACTGTTTTTGGAGATGTCCCAGACTTTTCAGATATTGGAAGGAGATAGTAGAGATCATATCGGTATTCCTGGATGTTCAGGTGATTGAAGATCCAGTTGTCACGAGGGTGTCAAGAGCCACGCCTGACTCCGTTGTACCCGGGGTCAGGAGGTCGCAGCGGTTGGCTGCACGCTCTATGTCAGATAGGGAAGTTTCCTTATTGTAGCTTTCTGGGTTTGCTTTACAAACCCTTTTGGCTCACTCAGGGATCCGTAGCTCCTTCTCTCAGCTGTTCCTTGTCCAGCACTCCCAATCCTCCTTATATTCCCCTCTCACACTTCTCTGGTTGCCAGATATAGAGCTTCCTGCCTGGACATCTATTCTGACCCACTGGAGCTGTGTTGCTGCGTTCTCTGAGTGTTGCCTTAGAACGCTACCCTCCGGATCCCTGTTGGACCTTTGTGGACAATTGTTGCCGTCCACCTGGGTGTTTGTGTTTGTCTGTGTTTGTCTGTCCTCTCCCTGGTGTTTCCCTCTTAGTGCAGTGGTGAGGACTAGCGATCCCACCGGCCCGTTCATTATCTAGGGCTCATTTCAGGGAAAGCCAGGGTTTAGGCACGTGATCGCCGCACGGGTGAGGAACCCGTCTAGGGACGACAGGGCAGGCAGGTACCAGCTGCAAGGTGAGTTAGGGGTCACCACCTTTCCCTCTCCCTTGGGCAGGGCTTTCCCTGTTTTCCTCCCTGTGTGTGTTGCCGGTCATTACATTATATCTGGCCCTTATTTTTGTGTAGGTAAAAAAAAAAAAATTTAAAACATTTTTTTTTTTTTTACCTACTTAGAATCCAGTATGGATTCAATTGCTGCTCTGTCCGAACAATTTCATGGCCTGTCTTTGGAGGTGGCAGGATTGAAGGCGTCGGTCCTCCAGCAACAGCAGCAATTACAACAGACCGCAAGCCCAGCGGTTGCTACTGGTAAACTATACTTTAAACTGCGTCCTTACTCCTCTGGTAATGAAGAACAGCGGGTGGGTGTTGTTATTTCCCTGCTGCAGGGGGACCCGCAGTCCTGGGCGTTCTCTTTACCTACTGATTCCCAGGCTCTTCGGTCAGTGGATGAGTTTTTCGGGGCCTTGGGTCTCATATATGACGACCCTGACCGAGTCGCACTGGCTGAATCAAAATTACGGAGACTCCTACAAGGAGAGCGGCCGGTAGAGGAGTATTGCTCTGACTTCCGTAGGTGGGCTACGGATACCCAATGGAACGACCCGGCTCTCAGGAGTCAGTTCTGCTCTGGGTTATCCGAAAGGGTTAAGGATGCGCTTGCATTGTATGAGACCCCCTTTTCCCTTGATGCAGTTATGTCCCTTTCTATCCGTATAGATAGACGCCTTAGGGACAGGTTGAAAAAACCGGAGCCATTGATAACCCCTCCCAAGCAGCAGTTAGTCTGTACGGACATAGACGAGCCTATGCAGCTAGGAGGAACTACTCGTCAGGTCCGTCCTCCTGAGGTTCGCCGTAGGCGTGGGGGTTGTTTTTTTTGTGGGGAGAGGGGTCATTTCATTAACGTCTGTCCTTCTTTCCTCAGAAACAAAAAAACCGTCGGAAAACTACTAACCCCAGGCTGCGTGGAGGATGTCAGCCGGGGGGTATACGTTTCCTCCATACGTACATCGCAATTTTTGTTGCCAGCAGTTATTGTTTTTGGTGATAAGACAGAGACTGTTTCTTTCTTTCTAGACAGTGGAGCAGGGGTAAATTTGATAGATGCCCATTTTGCCCGCACTATGGGTTTGTCTCTCTGTACGTTACAGAGACCTATTCCCATATTTGCTATAGATTCTGCTCCTCTGTCTCAGAGAAACCTCACCCACATCGTTCATAATTTACACCTTCGGGTAGGGGACCACCATAACGAGATGCTTTCATGTTATGTTCTGGAGGGGCTTCCCACTCCGGTGGTGCTGGGCCTACCCTGGTTGGTAGCGCACAATCCAGTGGTGGATTGGCAGGCCAGGGAGATATTGGAGTGGAGTGAGCCGTGCAGAGAAAATTGCTTAAATAGCAATTGCTTAGTCGCCTCCATAACTACCCTACCTACATTTGTTTCGGACTTTGAGGACGTTTTTTCTGAAAAGGGTTGTCAGAAGTTACCACCTCATCGTCCTTATGATTGCCCGGTTAACCTCATTCCCGGCGCAAAATTACCCAAGACCAGGTTATATAATCTTTCAGGTCCAGAGAGACAAGCCATGAAGGATTATATCTCCGAGAGTTTGGCTAAGGGACACATCAGACCCTCTTCTTCACCCGTGGCTGCAGGGTTTTTCTTTGTTAAAAAGAAAGATGGGGGCCTGCGTCCTTGCCTAGATTTTCGTGAATTAAATCGGATAACCATCCGAGACCCATACCCTCTTCCTCTCATTCCTGACCTGTTTAACCAGATTGCGGGTGCTAGGTGGTTCTCCAAACTCGATCTTAGGGGGGCCTACAATCTGATTCGTATCAAGGAGGGGGATGAGTGGAAGACAGCGTTTAACACCCCTGAGGGGCATTATGAAAATCTAGTTATGCCTTTCGGCCTGACCAATGCTCCTGCCGTCTTTCAACATTTCGTTAATGACATTTTTAGTCATCTAATCGGCAGGTTTGTGGTAATATACCTAGATGATATCTTAATTTATTCGTCTGATCTGAAAACACATGAGGAGCATGTCAGACAAGTACTACAGGTCCTACGGACGAATGAATTATATGCTAAAATTGAAAAATGTGTTTTTGCCGTTCAGGAGATACAATTCCTAGGTTATTATTTATCTGCGTCAGGTTTCCGTATGGATCCTAGGAAGGTCCAGGCAATTTTGGATTGGGATCTTCCTGAGAACCTCAAAGCACTACAACGGTTCTTGGGCTTTGCGAATTTCTATAGGAAATTCATTAAAAATTATTCGGTGATCGTAAAACCCCTTACTGACATGACTAGGAAGGGGACTGATTTTTCTAAATGGTCTGACGCCGCTAAAGTTGCTTTTTCCTCTCTAAAAGAGAGGTTTACCTCAGCACCTGTACTAGTCCAACCTGATGTCTCTCAGCCTTTTATTGTTGAAGTCGATGCATCAGAGGTGGGAGTGGGGGCTGTGCTGTCTCAGGGTCCGTCTCCTGGCAAATGGCGTCCTTGTGCTTTCTTTTCTAAAAAACTATCTGCAGCGGAACAGAACTACGATATTGGCAATAGGGAACTGTTAGCTATTAAACTTGCGTTTGAGGAGTGGCGTCACTTTTTAGAGGGGGCAGTCCACCCCGTCACTGTGTTTACGGACCACAAAAATCTGCTGTACCTCGAATCAGCTAAGCGTCTCACCCCTAGACAGGCTAGGTGGTCGCTATTTTTTACCAGGTTTAACTTTGTGATTACCTATCGTCCTGGGGTAAAGAATACCAAGGCTGATGCACTATCTCGTTGTTTCCCTGGAGGGGGTAATGTGAGTGATCCGGTACCCATTCTACAAAGAGGAGTAGTTGTCTCTGCGGTACACTCTGCCTTGGAGGGGAAGGTGTTAGAGGCCCAGGGGGACGCCCCGGTCTCTTGCCCTTCAGAGAAGTTGTTTGTACCGTTGAACCTACGTCTCGAATTATTAAAGGAACATCATAATTCGGCACTTGCTGGGCACCCGGGTAGTAAAGCAACCTTAGAGCTATTGTCTCGTCGTTTTTGGTGGCCAAGGTTGCGTCAGGATGTATTGGATTTTGTGTCTTCTTGTTCTACCTGTGCGCGCGCAAAAGTTTCACATACACATCCTGCAGGGTCTCTATTACCACTCGTCATTCCCAATAGACCATGGACACATCTGTCTATGGATTTTATCACTGACTTACCTTTGTCTGCGGGTAAAACAGTGATTTTGGTAGTAGTGGACAGGTTTAGCAAAATGGCACACTTTATTGCGTTACCCGCACTACCTAATGCTAAAACTCTTGCTCAGGTATTCGTCAGTGAGATCGTGAAGCTTCACGGGGTCCCCTCCGATGTTGTTTCGGACCGGGGAACCCAGTTTATTTCTAAATTTTGGAAAGCTTTTTGTTCCCGTTTAGGGGTTCACTTGTCCTTTTCCTCAGCTTTCCATCCTCAGTCGAATGGACAGACTGAGCGTACCAACCAAAACCTGGAGACATATCTAAGATGTTTTGTGTCTGAAAACCAAGAGTTGTGGTCGTCATATTTACCGTTAGCTGAGTTTGCCATAAATAATCGCCGTCAGGAATCCACTGGCAAGTCACCTTTTCTTGGTGCATATGGTTTTCATCCCCAATTCTGTACTTTCAAAGAGGGGGGGTCTTCTGGGGTTCCCGAAGAGGAACGATTTTCGTCATCTCTTTCATCAGTATGGCAGAAGGTGCAAGCTAACTTGAAAAATATGGGAGGTAAATACAAATGCATGGCTGATAAGAGACGGTCGCCAGGTCCGGACCTAGGAGTGAATGACTATGTGTGGCTGTCTACAAGGAATATCAAGTTGAAGGTTCCCTCTTGGAAACTGGGTCCTAGGTTTATTGGTCCTTACAAGATTGTAGCCATCATCAACCCCGTGGCTTTTCGCCTGGAGTTACCTCAGACTTTTAAAATCCATAATGTCTTTCATAAGTCGTTACTCAAAAAATATGTTCCACCTCTAGAACCATCACCGCTGCCACCCCCTCCTGTTGTCGTGGATGGTAGTTTGGAATTTCAGATATCCAAAATTGTTAATTCTCGTCGGGTCCGCCGCTCTCTCCAATATCTGGTGCACTGGAGAGGTTACGGTCCCGAGGAAAGAATGTGGGTTCCTGCGTCTGAGGTAAACGCCGACAGGCTAGTCCGGATTTTTCATGCCTCTCATCCTGAGAGACCTGGTCCTGAGTGTCCGGAGGCCCCTCGTAGAGAGGGGGGTACTGTCACGAGGGTGTCAAGAGCCACGCCTGACTCCGTTGTACCCGGGGTCAGGAGGTCGCAGCGGTTGGCTGCACGCTCTATGTCAGATAGGGAAGTTTCCTTATTGTAGCTTTTTGGGTTTGCTTTACAAACCCTTTTGGCTCACTCAGGGATCCGTAGCTCCTTCTCTCAGCTGTTCCTTGTCCAGCACTCCCAATCCTCCTTATATTCCCCTCTCACACTTCTCTGGTTGCCAGATATAGAGCTTCCTGCCTGGACATCTATTCTGACCCACTGGAGCTGTGTTGCTGCGTTCTCTGAGTGTTGCCTTAGAACGCTACCCTCCGGATCCCTGTTGGACCTTTGTGGACAATTGTTGCCGTCCACCTGGGTGTTTGTGTTTGTCTGTGTTTGTCTGTCCTCTCCCTGGTGTTTCCCTCTTAGTGCAGTGGTGAGGACTAGCGATCCCACCGGCCCGTTCATTATCTAGGGCTCATTTCAGGGAAAGCCAGGGTTTAGGCACGTGATCGCCGCACGGGTGAGGAACCCGTCTAGGGACGACAGGGCAGGCAGGTACCAGCTGCAAGGTGAGTTAGGGGTCACCACCTTTCCCTCTCCCTTGGGCAGGGCTTTCCCTGTTTTCCTCCCTGTGTGTGTTGCCGGTCATTACACCAGTACTCTGTATACTGGGAGCAACTGAACATCTGAAATTAAAGAAGGAAGTATGAATGGTTTTGGGTAAAATATTATTTCAAGCTAGACTCCTTATACTCAGGAAATGGATAAAAGGAGATCCGCCCACAGTGGGACAGTGGCGCGAAGCAATAGTTAATCTTATTAAAATTCAACGGGTTTCTGAGTGCTATACTAAAAATCCAGCGGGATTCGACGAGATTTGGAATAAATGGCCATATTAGGTTGAGATTAATAATTTTTTTTTCCTTGCTCCTCTCTCTCCCCCTCTCCGCCCTAGGGGTGGTGGGTGGGTGGGCATCTGGGTGATAATTATTAATATTTGCTATAGTAGCAATACAGAATATGTTATATTATGTTATTGATGTGATGAAAGATTATATGTTTTAAGAAAGAAAAGAATAAAGTTTAATAAAAAAAAAAAAAAAAAAAAGATTGCTGTTCACAAGCTCAACCCATCCAACTTGAAAGAGCTGGAGCAGTTTTGCACGGAGGAATGGGCAAAAATCCCAGTAGTAAGATGTGGCAAGCTCATAGAGACTTATCCAAAGCGACTTAGAGCTGTGATTGCCGCAAAAGGTGGCTCTACAAATTATTGACTTTAGGAGGTGAATAGTTATGCACATTGACATTTTCTGTTATTTTGTCCGATTTGTTGTTTGCTTCACAATAATAATAATAAAAAAAAAACATCTTCAAAGTTGTGGGTATGTTCTATAAATTAAATTACACAAATCCTCAAACAATCCATGCTAATTCCAGGTTGTGAGGCACCAAAATACGAAAAAAGTCAGGGGGGGCGAATACTTTTGCAAGGTACTGTATACAGTTGCAAAAAAAAGTATGTGAATCCTTTGGAATGATATGGATTTCTGCACAGATTGGTCATAAAATGTGATCTGATCTTCATCTAAGTCACAACACTAGACAATCACAGTCTGCTTAAACTAATAACACACAAAGAATTAAATGTTACCATGTTTTTATTGAACACACCATGTAAACATTCACAGTGCAGGTAGAAAAAGTATGTAAACCCCTAGACTAATGACATCTCCAAGAGCTAATTGGAGTGATGTGTCAGCCAACTGGAGTCCAATCAATGAGATGAGATTGGAGGTGTTGGTTACAGCTGCCCTGCACTATAAAAAACCCACACCAGTTCTGGGTTTGCTTTTCACAAGAAGCATTGCCGGATGTGAATGATGCCTAGCACAAAATAGCTCTCAGAAGACCTACGATTAAGAATTGTTGACTTGCATAAAGCTGGAAAGGGTTATAAAAGTACCAAAAGCCTTGCTGTTCATCAGTCCACGGTAAGACAAATTGTCTATAAATGGAGAAAGTTCAGCACTGCTGTTACTCTCCCTAGGAGTGGCCATCCTGTAAAGATGACTGCAAGAGCACAGCGCAGACTGCTCAATGAGGTGAATAAGAATCCTAGAGTGTCAGCTAAAGACTTACAAAAGTCTCTGGCATATGCTAACATCCCTGTTAGCGAATCTATGATACGTAAAACACTAAACAAGAATGGATTTCATGGTAGGATACCACAGAGGAAGCCACTGCTGTCCCCCAAAAAAACCATTGCTGCATGTTTACAGTTTGCACAAGAACACCTGGATGTTCCACAGCAGTACTGGCAAAATATTCTGTGGACAGATGAAACCAAAGTTAAGTTGTTTGGAAGAAACACACAACACTATGTGTGGAGAAAAAGAGGCACAGCACACCAACATCAAAACCTCTTTCCAACTGTGAAGTATGGTGATGGAGGCATTATGGTTTGGGGCTGCTTTGCTGTGTCAGGGCTTGGACGGATTGCTATCATAGAAGGAAAAATTAATTCCCAAGTTTATCAAGACATTTTGCAGGAGAACTTAAGGCCATCTGTCCACCAGCTGAAGCTCAACGGAAGATGGGAGTTGCAACAGGACAACGACCCAAAGCATAGAAGTAAATGAACAACAGAATGGCTTAAACAGAAGAAAATAGACCTTCTGGAATGGCCCAGTCAGAGTCCTGACCTCAACCAGATTGAGATGCTGTGGCATGACCTCAAGAAAGTGATTCAAACCAGACATTCCAAGAATATTGCTGAACTGAAACAGTTCTGTAAAGAGGAATGGTCAAGAATTACTCCTAACCATTGTGCATGTCTGCTCTGCAACTACAGGAAATGTTTGGTTGAAGTTATTGCTACCAAAGGAGGTTCAACCAGTTATAAAATCCAAGGGTTCACATACTTTTTCTACCTGCACTGTGAATGTTTACATGGTGTGTTCAATAAAAACATGGTAACATTTAATTATTTGTGTGTTATTAGTTTAAGCAGACTGTGATTGTCTATTGTTGTGACTTAGATGAAGATCAGATCACATTTTATGACCAATTTGTGCAGAAATTCATATCATTCCAAAGGGTTCACATACTTTTTCTTGCAACTGTGTATATATATATATATATATATATATATATATATACTGTGTATATATATATATATATATATATATATATATATACTGTGTGTATATATATATATATATATATATAAAAATATATATATTATATAAATATTAGAGATGAGCGAATCAAAGTCGACTAATCCGATTTTCCTCGCGCTTCGTGGTAACGAATCACATTTTTTACTAAAATGGCTGCTGCACGTGTTAGGACTTGGAGCAAGGAACTCTGGGAACGAGGGATCACCCATAATGCCATGCATGCAGCCAATCAGCAGCCAGCCAGCTCTGTGATGTCACAGCCCTATAAATAGCCTCAGCCTTCTTGGATTCAGCCCTTTTCCAAAGTACTTAGTGCAGGGAGAGATGTCATCAGGCGCTAGGGACAGTGGTAGAAAAGACTTTAAAACTTTTATTTTGCTGTATAGAAGTTCAGGGAAAGGATAGGGAGGAATCATTCCACAGTATTAAAGCAGAACATGGTTCAGTAGAGGAGGTTACAGCCTGGGTAATAGGAACAATCTTATTACATTTTGCTGTACTGACTGCGGATCGAAATTGCCATTATACAGCTCTTTAATTCCAGCAAACCGTTCTTGTTATTGGGGTGCAAGTGCTGTTTGATACAGCCATTAACAGGGTTTATTACATTTATATGTCTTATTTGCCCTTGTGCGGTGCAGTTATATGTTCTAAAGCATTTTTTGGCTTGTATTAGTGGGAAAAAGTGCTTATTAGCCGTTGTGTGGTGAAGTGAGAAAACTACAGGTCCTTCTCAAATAATTAGCATATTGTGATAAAGTTCATTATTTTCTGTAATGTACTGATAAACATTAGACTTTCATATATTTTAGATTCATTACACACCAACTGAAGTAGTTCAAGCCTTTTATTGTTTTAATATTGATGATTTTGGCATACAGCTCATGAAAACCCAAATTTCCTATCTCAAAAAATTAGCATATTTCATCCGACCAATAAAAGAAAAGTGTTTTTAATACAAAAAAAGTCAACCTTCAAATAATTATGTTCAGTTATGCACTCAATACTTGGTCGGGAATCCTTTTGCAGAAATTACTGCTTCAATGCCGCGTGGCATGGAGGCAATCAGCCTGTGGCGCTGCTGAGGTGTTATGGAGGCCCAGGATGCTTCGATAGCGGCCTTAAGCTCATCCAGAGTGTTAGGTCTTGCGTCTCTCAACTTTCTCTTCCCAATATCCCAGAGATTATCTATGGGGTTCAGGTCAGGAGAGTTGGCAGGCCAATAGAGCACAGTAATACCATGGTCAGTAAACCATTTACCAGTGGTTTTGGCACTGTGAGCAGGTGCCAGGTTGTGCTGAAAAATGAAATCTTCATCTCCATAAAGCTTTTCAGCAGATGGAAGCATGAAGTGCTCCAAAATCTCCTGATAGCTAGCTGCATTGACCCTGCCCTTGATAAAACACAGTGGATCAACACCAGCAGCTGACATGGCACCCCAGACCATCGTCTGTGGGTACTTGACACTGGACTTCAGACATTTTGGCATTTCCCTCTCCCCAGTCTTCCTCCAGACTCTGGCACCTTGATTTCCGAATGACATGCAAAATTTGCTTTCATCCGAAAAAAGTACTTTGGACCACTGAGCAACAGTCCAGTGCTGCTTCTCTGTAGCCCAGGTCAGGCTCTTCTGCCGCTGTTTCTGGTACAAAAGTGGCTTGACCTGGGGTATGCGGCACCTGTAGCCCATTTCCTGCACACGCCTGTGGATGTTTCTACTTCAGACTCAGTCCACTGCTTCCGCAGGTCTCCCAAGGTCTGGAATCGGTCCTTCTCCACAATCTTCCTCAGGGTCCGGTCACCTCTTCTCGTTGTGCAGCGTTTTCTGCCATACTTTTTACTTCCCACAGACTTCCCACTGAGGTGCCTTGATACAGCACTCTGGGAACAGCCTATTCGTTCAGAAATTTCTTTCTGTGTCTTACCCTCTTGCTTGAGGGTGTCAATGATGGCCTTCTGGACAGCAGTCAGGTCGGCAGTCTTACCCATGATTGCGGTTTTGAGTAATGAACCAGGCTGGGAGTTTTTAAAAGCCTCAGGAATCTTTTGCAGGTGTTTAGAGTTAATTAGTTGATTCAGATGATTAGGTTAATAGCTCGTTTAGAGAACCTTTTCATGATATGCTAATTTTTTGAGATAGGAATTTTGGGTTTTTATGAGCTGTATGCCAAAATCATCAATATTAAAACAATAAAAGGCTTGAACTACTTCAGTTGGTGTGTAATGAATCTAAAATATATGAAAGTCTAATGTTTATCAGTACATTACAGAAAATAATGAACTTTATCACAATATGCAAATTTTTTTTAGAAGGACCTGTATAGCCCTTTTTAGCATGTATTAGTGGCAAAAAAATATATATTTGCCGTTAAGCGGGGCAGTTCTATGTTCTAAAGACTTTTTGGCGTGTATTAGTGGGAAAAAAATATATATTATTTGCCGTTCGGTGGTGCAGTTATATGTTCTAAAGCCTTCTGTGGCGTTTATAAGTGGAAAAAAAAATAAGGGCCTATTTGCCGTTCAGCGGTGCAGTTATATGTTCTAAAGCCCTTTTTGGCGTGTATTAGTGGCACAAAGAAAAGTATTTTCTGTTGTGTGGTGAAGGGGAATTTGGAAAAACTTTCAATTCCGCTATAGATTTATGAATTTCCTTTTTATGGTGTTCCCTATGCAATAAAGCGGACCAGTAATCTTCATTCCCTGAATCAGTACAATTACAGCGATACCACAATTATATAATTATTCTTGTGTTTTATTACTTTAAAAAAATCACCATATTCTGACCCCCATAACTTTTTAAATTTATATCTACAGGGCTGTGTCAAAGCTCTTGCAGTGTGATAAGTAGTTTTTATTGATACCATTTTGGAGTATGTATGACTCTTTGATCCCTTTTTATGCAATTTCTGGGTGGGAGATAAAGCAACAAACAAACTACAAATTGGCAATTTTGTTTGTTTGGTTTTTCCCTTTACAGCATTTATCATATGGCATAAATGCATTTATATATTAACAGTATGGGCATTTGGGGACATAGCAATAACTATATTTTTTATTGTTTATTTAGAAGGTAATTTAGGAGGATAATTACAATTTTCATATTTTTAAATAATGTAGGTACTTGCCTGCAAGAGGAAGAAACACATAGGACTCTGGTGGCCGGGTTCGCTACTGGTGGGCAGAGGAGGGCAAGCAGGTCCAGACCGCTGTAACAACAGAAGAACCAGCTAGGTAAGTGAAGCCCAACCAGAGCAGCAAAACAGAGGCGCCCACCGGCCGCTGACATGACAGAGATTACTACTGTTGTATCTGATTCTCTTACAGGAGGGTGGCCATTTAATGCTTGATGCAGTATAAGTGCTAGAGAGAAGGCTTTCTTTTATTTCTATCCCTTTTCTTATCATATATCTTGAACAAAACCAAATTGGTAAGCACAAAGAAGCCGACAAAAAAGACATTTCCTTAACTAGTTAGCTTTGATATTGTTTTTTTATTTCTACATAAATTCTAACAGAATCTTTCTTTAGACATTTTTATTTCTCTGTTGGTCAGACAATACATTAAATTTATGCTTAGTGAAAGACTCTAGTCCTTCTTGCCAAATTTTGATGTGTTTGTAAAATGTACTAGTTTCATTGCTTCAAACTAATACTTCGTGCATGTCCAGAGCTGATGGTTTATTAATTGATTTTTAATGCTTCATTTCTAATGGATATTTTTTTTTCTTGATGCTGCATTTCTTGGTGAAGGAAAAAATCAATAACAATTAAATAATTGAGTTGATAGTAGAACACATTAGTGACTAATGGCATCAAGTCCAAATGAAGTACACAATGTGCAATCATTTGACTTTGAAGCTAGGAACATGAGAAGAAATAAAAGCGCACAAACATAATCAGTGTTTAGAACCTGGAAACAACAAACCAAATCAAGAGAGAGAGAGAGAGAGCTAAACTGTGATTTGTGTCTCATACAAATGTTATCATACAGTAAGGCTGGCCTAAAAGATAGCTATTTGCAATTCATCTCACATCTGTCACTCCAGATCCCCTCATATATATGTCTGCTTGGATCAGCCAAGCAAGCATATATTCTTAGTAGGAAGGGGGGGAGGGGGTGTATATCATTGTAACACTTCCCTGGCAGTGGCTACCCACCGAACAAAAAAGGATTTGGGTAGTTAAAATCGCAAATCGGGTTGATAGATTACTGGGAGGGGCTGGCAAAAATCCAGAAGTCATGGTCCACATTGTAACAATTGACAAAGTTAGAGATTGGTATAGCCTCCTTAAAAATTATTTTCACAAGCTCAGTGCAAAGAATTCAAACTTAGTATTTTCCGAAATACTACTTGTACCACGAGCCACACCAGAAAGGCAGCCAGAGATTAGAGCGATAGCTCAAGATTCAAGAACTGGTGTAGGAAGGAGGGGTTTGGGTTCCTGGACAACTGGACCAACTTCTCTGTTGGCTACAGGCTCTTTCGTAGGAATGAGCTACACCTCAATGGGGAAGGTACAGCTGTTTTGGAGGAGAAGATTGCTAGAAGGTTGGAGGAGTGTTTAAACTAGGGACTGCGGGAGGGTAATTACATTAGAGGAGGGAAATAGACCTGGGGCGAGGTAGGTATAGAAACTGTGGGTAGAATGGAAAGAGGGACTAGAACAGATCATAAGGAAAGGTTTAGGGTAAAAAGTATACAAAAACCTCTTACTTGTATGTATACTAATGCTAGAAGCCTGACTAATAAAACGGGTGAACTGGGAGTAGTAATGTATCAGGAGGACTATGACACAGTGGGAATAATGGAGACATGGCTAGATGACAGCTATGACTAGGCAGTTAATGTACAGGGCCTGTTTAGAAAGGATTGTCAAAACCGGAGACGGAGAGGGGTCTGCCTTTATGTAAATTCCTGTCTAAAGCCCACACTGCAGGAAGATATAATTGTGGGAAATTAACATTTGGAGTCACTGTGGGCAGAAATACATGGAGTCACCTAATATGCCAGATTCCACAAAAAATCTACTACTAAGTGAAATAGATGAGGCTGCAAATGATAATGAGGTCGTTATTATGGGGGACTACAACTACCCAGATATAGACTGGGAAACAAAAAGCTATGGATCTCATAAAGGAAACAAGGTCTTGGCAATAACCAAAGACTATGGGGCATATTTATTAAGACCGACGTTTTAGATCTTAATAAATCCAGAAGCTGGCAGTGGATCCGCCGGAGTTATGTAGAGGCCTTTTCATAACTTTGGTGGATCGTCTGCCAATTCTAATTGTAAGACAGCTTCCTAGTTGTCTTATATTTAGACTAGTGTTGAACGAACCCGAACTGTAAAGTTCAGGTCCGAACTTTGCCAGAAAAGAAGAGATTGAGTGCACTGATGCCCAACCACTTATGTTTTAGGATGAGTACATGGGAGGCCCACAGCAGCACGTCTCTGATGATGATGATGACAAAACACAGCTGCCAACTGCTGCAGCTTTCTGCCATGTACAGACCGGCAAGGAGGGCAGGGGTGAAGAGTGGGTGGAAGATTATGTGGAGGTTGATGAGGTCCTAGACCCCACATGGAATCAAGGTCATGCGAGTGATGTGGGCAGTTCCGAGGAAGAGGTGGTGGTCACACAGCACCAGCCGTACAGCAAAAGAGGGAGCAGGGTGCAAAAGCAGAGTGGCCATCCCCTAGCCAGTATGCCTGCTACTGCCCACTGCACCCAGGAACTGAGCACACCAAAGCCAGCTCTAAGGAGTTCCCTGGCATGGCTGTTCTTCAGAAAATGTGCTGATGACAAGATGCGAGTGGTTTGCACGCTGTGCAATCAGAGCCTTAAGCGAGGCATAAATGTTCTAAACCTGAGTACCACCTGAAAAAATACCAAAAGATCTCAGGCTCCTCTTGCTCTCTTTTCTGCTGCAGTCTCAGCCTCTTCCTCCCCCTCTGGAATGACAGTGGCACCTGCCACTCCGCAAACTGAGTATGTGGCAGCAACACCACCACCTCCATCACTGTCACCCAGCATGTCAACACTGTCCCATGGAAGCGTTCAGCTGTCCATCCCCCGAACACTGGAGAGAAAGAGGAAGTACCCCTCTACCCACCCACGATCCCTGGCCCTGAATGCCAGCATTTAAAAATTCTTGGCCTTTAAAATTATGTCATTCCGTCTGGAGTAGACAGAGACTTTTAAAACCCTTATGGTGGTGGCTGTCCCACAGTACGTGGTTCCCAGCTACCACTACTTTTCCAGACGAGCTATCCCTGCTCTGCACAACCAAGTGGAGGACAAAATCAGGTGCACTGCGCAAAGCCATCCGATACATGGACCACTGGTTAAATGCAGTGGTGGCTGGGCCTGAGGCGGATAGCAGTTTGGCGCATGTCCTACCGCCACTGAGGATTGCAGGACATTTCTCATTGCCTCCTGTTGGCTCCTCCTCCTACTCTGCTTCCTCCGCTACCGCCTCCTCATCCAGTCAGAGTAACACCTTCACCACCAACTTCTGCACAGCCAGGGGGAAACAACAGGAGGCTGTTTTGAAACTCATCTGTTTGTGGGGAAAACCCCATACCGCGCAGGAGTTGTGGACGAGCATGGAACAACAGACTGATGAGTGGTTAGTGCCGCTAAACCTCAATTGTAGCCTGGTGGTGTGCGATAACGGGTGAAATCTCGTAGCAGCTCTGGGGCTAGCCTGTTTGACGCACATCCCTTGCCTGGCACTTGTGCTGAATTTGGTGGTGCAGAGGTTCCTAAAAAATTACCCGATATGTCAGAGCTGCTGCAGAAAGTGCAGGCCATCTGTGCGCGCTTTCGGCGTTCTCACCCTGCTCCTGCTTGTCTGTTTGCACTGCAGCACAACTTCGGCCTTCCAGCTCACCACCTCATATGTGACGTACCCATAAGGTGGAACTACACCTTGCACATGCTTGAGAGACTGTGCGAGCAGCAGCAGGTAATAGTGGAGTTTCAGCTGCAGCACGCATGGGTGATTCGCTCTGCGGAACAGCAACACTTCACCATCAACAAGTGGGCCTCCATGCAGGATGTGTGTGCTGTGTTGCACCGTTTCGAGTACTCCACCAACATGACCAGTGCCAATGACGAAGTCCTCAGCGTTACTATCCCACTTCTATGTCTCTTTGAAAATACACTTTGGGCGATGATGGAAGAGGATGTGGCACAGGAGGAAGAGGAGGAAGAAGAGGGATAATTTCCACGGTTATCAGGCCAGTCATTCACAAGTGGCTCAGAGGGTGGGTTTCTGCACCAACAGATGCCAGGTAGACAACTGTCCAGACAGGGCACAGTTCTGCAGGATGAGTAGGAGGATGATGAGGAGGAACTATGTTCACAGCAGGATGGCACCCAAAGCAGCTTGTGGGCATCAATGGAGCCTGGCTGGGGGGATACAGAGGACACAGACGATACACCTCCCACAGAGGACAGCTTGTCGTTGCCTCTGGGCAGCCTGGCACAAATGAGCAACTACATGCTGCAGTGCCTGCGCAACAACCGCCAAGTTGCCCACATTCTAACCAGTGCTGATTACTGGGTTGCCACCCTGCTGGATCCCGCTACAAGGACAACGTGCTGTCCTTAATTCCTTCACTGGAGTGTGATCGGAAGATGTGCGAATACAAGCTCACGCTGATAGACACACTGCTGATGGCATTCACACCTGACAGCGGGGGCTCAGTGGAAGCACAAGGCAAAGGCAGAGGAGGAGGAAGAAGTCGCCAATGCAGCTGGGGCTCCACCAGCAACTCAGAAGGAAGGGTTAGCATAGCCGAAATGTGGAAAAGATTTGTCAGCATGCCACAAAAACCAGCACCACCAGCTTATATGGAACATATTAGCAGGAGACAGCATTTCATCAACATGGTGGAACAGTACGTGTGCACATGCCTACACGTACTGACTGATGGGTCTGCCCCATTCAACTTCTGGGTCTCCAAATTGGGCACATGGTCTGAGCTTGCCCTTTATGCCTTGAAGGTGTTGGCCTGCCCTGCAGCAAGTGTATTGTCCGAACATGTGTTTAGCATGGAAGGGGGGGGTAATCACAGACAAGCGCAGCTGCCTGTCCACAGCCAATGTGGACAAGCTCACGTTCATTAACATTAAGTAGGCATGGATCCCACAGGACTTGTCCGTACCTTGTGCTGAGTAAAGCATACAGGCTGCACCCCGCCATTGTTATACTCCAGCATACTTTCTCTTTGCATTCTCTTTTCTATTTCCCAATGTTTTGGAGACAATTTTTTATTTTTTTATGTAGAAAATAAAGGAAAAAATAAATAAAACAAACAACAAAAACAGTGTTGGCTACCTCCTCCACCGCCACTTCAACGTACACTACCACATCCACCGCCTCCTCAACCTTCTACTCCAATTTGACCTCCGCCTCCTAGTTCAAGATTATTATTATTATTATTATTTTCTATTGTATGTTACTTCACTATCCACATTTCTTTGCAGGACTGTCCTGCTCTTACCCCCATTTTGCTTCCTTTTGCAGCCCTCTAGCCCTTACTATGACTATTTTGCAGCCATTTTAGTGCACCAAACTTCAGGTCCCAATTGACTTAAATGGAGTTTGAGTACGGGTCAAATTCAGGTCCCGAACCCGAACTTTGACCCGAACTTTGGCCGAACCCAAAAATCCACGGGTCCATTCATCCCTAATTTAGACCATTTTGTACACCTAAACCAGGCTTAGAAAATGGTAAATGCCGGCCCGTACCCTTCAAAGCCACACTCTCAATTTCAGACCTAGCATTAGCGGGATTGCGCTGCAATCTGCATCTGAAATACGCCTAATTTAGGCATATTTCAGATTAATAAATGACACCCTATAAGCTTTCCCAACTGGTTCAGGACCCAACTAGAGGGACAACCATACTGGACTTAGTACTAACCAACAAATCTGACAGCATAACAGATGTGCAGGTTGGGGGACACCTGGGAAATGGTGACCATAAAATAATAGCCTTCCAATTGTAATTCAAAAGAGTGTTTCTTCAGGGAGGCACAAAAATACCAAACTTCAAAAAAGCTAAATTTGACCAGCTAGGAGAGACCACTGGCCTCACTAAGGGCTCTTTCACACCTGCGTTCTTGTCTTCCGGCATAGAGTTCCGTCGTCGGGGCTCTATGCCGGAAGAATCCTGATCAGTTTTATCCTAATGCATTCTGAATGGAGTGAAATCCTTTCAGGATGCATCAGGATGTCTTCAGTTCCGGAACGGAACGTTTTTTGGCCGGCCAAAAATCCTGAAGACTTGCCGCAAGGCCGGATCCGGAATGAATGCCCATTGAAAGAAAGAAAGCATTTAAATCACTAAAACAGGAGAGTATCAAGTAAGAAAAAAAATGTAATATGAAGTTGAAAAACTATAAAGAAAAAAAAATGTAATATGTTAAAAGGAAAAAACTAGAGACATTGATATTAATTTCCAAAGAAAGTAAAATCAACCCTAAAATGTTCTTCAGTTAACAACTTAGGCAAGGGCTAAACGTGACACCTGTCGCGGCCTGGATCGCTGAGTGGCGGTGATCCCATAGAAATGAATGGGATCACCACAGCAGTCGCAAGAAATCCAGTCACGTTGGATTTCATGCGACTGCCACAGCATTCCCATTCATTTCTAAGGGATCACCATTACTCAGCAATCCTGACCGCGACAGATGTCTCGTGTGACCAGTGTCCCCGTGTAGCCCTTACCTAAAGGGCAACTAAAATAATAACTGGAATGGGTGGACTACAGTTCTCAGAAAGATTCAATTAGGATTATTCAGTTTAGAAAAAAGACAACTGAAGGGAGATCTAATCACCATGTATAAATATATCAGGGGGCCAGTGGCGTGCTAAGGGTGGGGGCGGACCGCCCCAAGTGCCCACTCATAGGGTGATACCAGAGCCTAGAACCAATGAGCTGTTTGCAAGAGCGCCGGGAGCTGAGGTCCTGTCAGTCACTGATCAACTCGTCATGCTCACTATTCCCTGTTCCACCATTCAGCCTGCAGACACAGAATACGCTGCCTGCCTATGTGGAAGGAGCCTGCAGCCCAGGAATCTGTCTAAGCTTCTCCCAAACAGTGCTGCAAAGCGATCAGTTTTTTTTTTTTTTTAACACAGAGGGGGCATAGAGAACTGTACTACTGTGAAGGGGGCACTATAGGCATTTCTACTATGGAGGAGGCACAGAGGGCATTACTATTGTGGAGGGGGCACAATGGGCATTTCTACTATGATAAGGGCACAGCGGGCTTTACTACTGTGAAGGGGGCACAATAATCATTTCTACTATGGAGGGGGTACAGAGGGCATTACTGCTACAAAGGGGGTACAGAGGGTATTACTACTACAAAGGAGGCACAGAGGGCATTGCTACTACAAAGAGGCACAGAGGGCATTACTACTATTAAGAGGGCATAATGGGCATTACTACTATGAAGGGGAAACAATATGCATTACTACTATAAAGGGGGCACTGAGGGCATTACTACTGTGAAAGGGGGAACAGAGGGCATTACTGCTTTGAAGAGGATGGGCATAACTGTTATGGGGCACAGAGTGTGCATTATTACTCTGAAGGGGGCACAATGGGCACTACTACTGTGAAGGGGCACAGAGGGCAGTACTACATCAGTTTCTATGAGGAGGTAAGTTCTAGAATTGACAGTGGCGAATCAATGGATGTCGTGTATCTGGACTTCTCCAAAGCATTTGACACTGTACCACATAAAAGGTTAGTATATAAAATGAGAATGCTCGGACTGGGAGAAAACGTCTGTAAGTGGGTAAGTAACTGTCTCAATGATAGAAAACAGAGGGTGGTTATTAACTGTACATACTCAAATTGAGTCACTGTCACTAGTGGAGTACCTCAGGGGTCAGTATTGGGCCCTATTCTCTACAATATATTTATTAATGATCTTGTAGAAGGCTTGCATAGTAAAATATAAATTTTCGCAGATGACACTAAACTGTGTAAAGTAATTAACACTGAAGAGGACAGTATACTGCTACAGAGCGATCTGGATAGATTGGAGGCTTGGGCAGATAAGTGGCAGATGAGGTTTAACACTGACAAATGTAAAGTTATGCACATGGGAAGGAATAATTCAAGTCACCCGTACATACTAAATGGTAAAACACTCGGTAACACTGACATGGAAAAGGATCTAAGCTGCAAAAACCAGTGTCAGGCAGCTGCTGCCAAGGCCAATAAGATAATGGGTTGCATCAAAAGGGGCATAGATGCCCGTGATGAGAACATAGTCCTACCACTTTACAAATCATTAGTCAGACCACACATGGAGTACTGTGTACAGTTCTGGGCTCCAGTGAACAAGGCAGACATAGCAGAGCTGGAGAGGGTCCAGAGGAGGGCAACTAAAGTAATAACTGGAATGGAGCAACTACAGTACCCTGAAAGATTATCAAAATTAGGGTTATTCGCTTTAGAAAAAAGACGACTGAGGGGAGATGTAATTACTATGTATAAATATATCAGGGGTCAGTAAGGAGATCTATCCCATCATCTATTTATCCCCAGGACTGTGACTGTGACGAGGGGACATCCTCTGCGTCTAGAGGAAAGAAGGTTTGTACACAAACATAGAAGAGGATTCTTTACGGTAAGAGCAGTGAGACTATGGAGCTCTCTGCCTGCGGAGGTGGTGATGGTGAGTACAATAAAGGAATTCAAGAGGGGCCTGGATGTATTTCTGGAGTGTAATAATATTACAGGATATAGCTACTAGAGAGGGATCATTGATCTAGGGAGTTATCCTAAAGTGAGGAAAATTGGCTTCTACCTCACAGTTTTTTCTTTTTTGCCTTCCTCTGGATTAACTTGCAGGATGACAGGCCGAACTGGATGGACAAGTGTCTTTTTTCGGCCTTATGTACTATGTTACTATGTTACTGTTATAGGGGCACAGTGAGGGCATTACAATTGTAAAGGGGGCACAAATAGGGCATAACTACTGTGAGGGGAGCACAATGAGGGCATAACTACTGTGAAGGGGGCACAATGAAGGGATAAGTACTTTAAAGGGGCACAATGTGGGCATAACTACTGTGAAAGTTGTACAGTGAGGGAATAAATACTGTGAGGGGTCACAGTGTGGACATAACTACCATGAGGGGGCACAATATGGGCATAAATACCATGAGGGGCACATACCTGGACAAAATTACTGTGAAGGTTGTACAATGATGGCAATACTCCTGTGAGGGGATCCAATTTTCTTAAAGTATTGGGGGGGGGGGCAGAGAAAAGACCCATCCCGGGTGCCAAAAACCCTAGGCATGCCACTGCAGCGGGCAGTACAGTACAATCTATCCCATCATCTATTTATACGCAGGACTGTGACTGTGATGAGGGGACATCCTTCTACACAAACATAGAAGAAGATTCTTTACGGTAAGAGCAGTGCGACTATGGAACTCTCTGCCAGAAGAGGTGGTGATGGTGAACTCACTAAAAGAGTTCAATAGCCGCCTGGAGTGTAATAATATTACAGGTTATAGTTATTCAATTTCTGGAGTAGGGTCGGTGATCCAGGGAGTATTCTGATTGCCTAATTGGAGTCTGGAATTTTTTCCCCTATAATGAGGAAAATTTGCTTCTACCTCACAGGGCTTTTTGCCTTGCTCTGGATCAACTTGCAGGATAACAGGCTGAACTGGATGAACGGATATCTTTTTTTCAGCCTTAAAAACTATTGGGGCCATTTTTCAAACTGGAGTAAAGTACAACTGGCTTAGTTGCCCATAGCAACCAGATTCCACCTTTAATTTTAATTTTTGACAGCTCATTTGAAAAATGAAAGGTGGAATCTGATTGGTTGCTATGGGCAAGTAAGCCAGTTCTACTTTATACCAGTTTGATAAATTTGCTTTCAACAGTGGTTTCCTTCCATTAAGTCCACTTTGGCTAAGGCAATGACAGATGGTGTGATCTGACACTGATGTACCTTGACCTTGGAGTTCATCTCTAATCTCTTTAGAAGTTGTTCTGGGGTGTTTGGTTACCATTCGTATTATCTGTCTCTTTAATTTGTCATCAATTTTCCTCTTACAGCCATGTTCAAGGAGGTTGCCTACAGTCCTGTAGACCTTAATCTTCTGAATAATATGCACAACTGTAGTAACAGGAACATGTTTGGACATGGTCTTATAGACTTTACCCCTTAACATGTTTGTCTATAATTTTAGCTTTCTTTGCTTTCTGTGGTTTATGTTCAATATGGTACACACCATAATACCAAACAGCACAGTGACTACTTTTTGGAAGACACCTGTGATGCTAGTTACAGGACACACCTTAGTTTAACATGTCCCTATGGTCAAATTTTTTTTTTTTTTTTCTAGGGGTACCATTATTTTTGTCCAGTCCAGTCCAGTTTCATTAGTTTGTTTAACCTCTACAGGACCGCCGCACGCAGGGATGAGTCTTTGTGGCGGCCCTGTAATTCCTCCTAGACGCGCCGGCGCGTCATCTCGCGAGATGCGAGATTTCCTGTGTGCGCGCGTTCACAGGAACTGCAGGTAAGCGAATGGATCTACAGCCTGCCAGTGGCGATCGTTTGCTAGCAGGCTGTAGATGCGATTTTTTTTAACCCCTAAAAGGTATATTAGACGCTGTTTTGATAACAGCGTCTAATATACCTGCTACCTGGTCCTCTGGTGGTCCCTTTTACTTGGATTGACCACCGGAGGACACAGGCAGCTCTGTAAAGTAGCACCAAACACCACTACACTACACCCCCCTGTTTAACCCCTTATTAACCCCCTGATCACCCCATATAGACTCCCTGATCACCCCACAGACCACCCCCCCCCCCCCCCCGCAAAACACATACGGACGTCTGAATGGAGCCTTACAGGGGGGTGATCAATGACAGGGGGGTGATTACCCCATATAGACTCCCTAATCACCCCCCTGTAAGGCTCCATTCAGACGTCCGCATGTGTTTTGCGGATCCGATCCATGGATCCGCGGATCCTCAAAACACATACAGACGTCTGAATGGAGCCTTAGAGGGGGTGATCACCCCATATAGACTCGCTGATCACCCCCCTGTCATTGATCACCCCCCTGTAAGGCTCCATTCAGACGTCCGCATGTGTTTTACGGATCCACGGATCCATGGATCGGATCCGCAAAACACATACGGACGTCTGAATGGAGCCTTACAGGGGGGTGATCAATGACAGGGTGGTGATCACCCCATATAGACTCCCTGATCACCCCCTGTCATTGATCACCCCCCTGTAAGGCTCCATTCAGACGTCCGTATGTGTTTTACGGATCCACAGATCCATGGATCGTATCCGCAAAACACATACGGACCTCTAAATGAAGCCTTACAGGGGGGGTGATCACCCCATATAGACTCCCTGATCACCCGCCTGTCATTGATCACCCCTCTGTAAGGCTCCATTCAGACGTCCGTATGTGTTTTGCGGATCCGATCCATGGATCCGTGGATCCGCAAAACACATACGGACCTCTGAATGGAGCCTTACAGGGGGGTGATCAATGAAAGGGGGGTGATCAGGGAGTCTATATGAGGTGATCACCCCCCTGTCATTAATCACCCCACTTTAAGGCTCCATTCAGACGTCCGTATGTGTTTTGCTGATCCGCAAAACACATACGGACGTCTGAATGGAGCCTAACAGGGGGGTGATCAATGACAGGGTGGTTATCACCCCATATAGACTCCCTGATCACCCCCTTGTCATTGATCACCCCCCTGTAAGGCTCCATTCAGACATTTTTTTGGCACAAATATCTCTCTATAATGACAACTTTGTATAAAAAAAATGGGAAAAGTTGACTTTTAGAGAGATATTTCTCTCACCCAGCATGGGTATATGTAAAAATACACCCCAAAACACATTGCCCTACTTCTTCCGAGTACGGCGATACCACATGTGTGACACTTTTTTTCAGCCTAGGTTGGCAAAGGGGCCCACATTCTAAAGAGCACCTTTAGGATTTCACAGGGCATTTTTAACACATTTGGATTTCAAACTACTTCTCACGCATTAGGGCCCCTAAAATGCCAGGGCAGTATAAATACCCCACAAGTGACCCCATTTTGGAAACAAGAAATACCTTGGGGTGTCTTCATTCAAAAATGGGGTCACTTGTGGGGCATTTATACTGCCCTGGCATTTTAGGGGCCCTAATGTGTGAGAAGTAGTTTGAAATCAAAATGTGTAAAAAATGCCCTGTGAAATCCTAAAGGTGCTCTTTGGAATGTGGGCCCCTTTGCCCACCTAGGCTGCAAAAAAGTGTCACACATGTGGCATCGCCGTACTCAGGAGAAGTCGGGCAATGTGTTTTGGGGTGTCTTTTTACACATGCCCATGCTGGGTGAGATAAATATCTCTGTCAAATGACAACTTTGTATAAAAAAATGGGAAAAGTTGTCTTTTAGAGAGATATTTCTCTCACCCAGCATGGGTATATGTAAAAAGACATCCCAAAACACATTGCCCAACTTCTCCTGAGTATGGCAACACCACATGTGTGACACTTTTTTGCAGCCTAGGTGGGCAAAGGGGCCCACATTCCAAAGAGCACCTTTAGGATTTCACAGGGCATTTTTTACACATTTTGATTTCAAACTACTTTGTCACAAGTTAGTGGAATATGAGACTTTATAAGAAAAAAAAACTTGTGACAAAAAAAAAGTTCTATGAACTCACTATGCCCATCAGCGAATACCTTAGGGTGTCTATTTTCCGAAATGGGGTCATTTGTGGGGTTTTTCTACTGTCGCTATAACTTTTACCCAAACTATTTTTTTTTTACCCAAACATTTTTTTTAAATCAAAGACATGTAGAACAATAAATTTAGAGAAAAATGTATCTAGAAATGTCGTTTTAAAAAAAAAGGAGAACAAGGAGTGCTGTCCACATCTTTTGCGGCCCCATTGAAGTGAATGGGTCTGCATCTGAGCCGTCAAAACTGCGGGTCCAATGCGGACCAAAACAACGGCCATGTGCATGAGGCCTTAGAAAGAGTTTACTTGTTTTGTTTGCAGCCATAATGTATAGAGCCTACAATAACCCAAAAACCGAACATCACTTTCCAACCTACTGCAACTTGTACCTCCTGACGAAGCCTACGTGGCGAAACACGTGTCGAGGTTGAAGCAGTGGGGGAACCGTGTCACCATTTTTCAGCAGCAACATGGGTAGGTAACATGGTATCTGGATTAGGGTGGGACTAGTGGCTTGCAGTTATTGTTATATGCCATCTTCATGAGTAGTATTGCACTGTCCATTTATACCCTACAGCATCCATGGTTGGACACTGTGAAAAAGAGCCAGGTAGTTGTTCAATACCAGGGAACAGCAATTGCACCCACAACTACTCCAATATTCACAGCTTCGGTCAATTGTCTGTTACCTGCTGTATATGGTCACATTGTGATTCTCCACATTGTAGAGCCCTTTTGTGGCCCAGTCTCCATGTTCTGTCCCTTTTGAGTCTCACCTGTAATGATCATGTCATTTATATTGAATAAAATAAGATTTTTTTACCTTGTTAAATCCTTGCTCTTTTTTTGTACAAGTTGCAGCCATAATGTACTTGCTTTTTAAAATATGTTCAGCAAACACATATATTCTAAAGCTCACTGGTGTCACATAAGATTTGGATCTTTGGCCTTTACTTTATATTTGATATTTTTTTCTCTCTGAACCAGATTAAGGTCAAGCACTTGTCCTTTTCTTTAATTTGCTCTGATTGTTCTACTCACATTGCATCACATAAATGTCTTATTACCATACAGAAAAACAATGTTACTGTCAAAATGCAATTCTTGTTCGGAATAAAATATGCCACTTGTATGCTATTAACTTATAAATGTTAATTGTATTTCACACATAACCTTTGACTGCTGTAATAAAGACAACAATATTCTTTGGAGTAAACTTTTTTCTCAAAATACAAAAAATATATCTTTAACTATGAATCTGGTGCACTTAACAACGGACTCTTTTCATCTCAAGTGTATTCTCCCCCTAAGGGTCAATGAGCAATGGGGTTAATGAGGAAATAACAATAAGTTCACTAGGCTATTATATGAAATAGCGCAAAAAAAAAAGAGATGTGCCATTTAGTGGTGTCAGCTAAGCAGGGATACTGCATATGCATATGTAGAGTCCACTCTATTCAGGAGGAGATGAAATGTTTGATGTCCCTAGAAGTTTTCTTGCTCCCTTTTTGCTTATCAAATAAGAACTGAGGAAAACAACTGATCCAAAATGCATCGGCATCAGTTCTTTCATCAGATGGACAGCTCAATCATCAATAGTCTTTCTTTCTCATAACAGAATTGTGTTCAATTAATTTAGGGAAGTTGTGAGATACAGTGGATATAAAAAGTCTACACACCCCTGTTAAAATGTCAGGTTCCTGTGATGTAAAAAAATTAGACAAAGATAAATCATTTCAGAACTTTTTCCACCTTTAATGTGACCTATAGCGTGGCGGGTCTCCTCAGCTCCCAAAACACAGAAATTCCACAGCTCCAGTATCACTTGGAGAATCACACCACACCCAGCTGAGCTGCTGACTGGGCTTTTAAACCCCAGCCCAAAACCTGGCCTGGACGTGGGGAACACCCACCCACCCTGCTCTTTGGCTGCTCTTATCTCACCGAGGCCAGGAACCTCGGTGACACGTACCTTCTGTCAATGACAGACCCCTGCGCCTTCCTACAATACGAATAAATTAAACCCCAATTGCAAGTTTTCTAGAACTGTATCCAACCCCTTTCAAGCTTTTTAAAACCAAGACAACATTAGTAATGACAAATTGGCAGTGACATATCTGGTTATGGGTGGTGGTAACAAACAGTCTGTTTAACCCCTTCCTAACACACTTATTTTTTAAAATCCTGTCATAGTGTCACGAGGGTGTCAAGAGCCACGTCTGACTCCGTTGTACCCGGGGTCAGGAAGTCGCAGCTGGTGGCTGCGCGCTCTATGTCTAAAGATCACGCTGTTTCTTAATGATAGCTTTCTGTGTTTGCCTTACTATCCTTTTTGTCTCACTCAGGGATCCGTAGCTTCTCCTCCTCAGCTGTTTCTTGTCTGTCACTCCCAATCTCCTTATATTCTCCTCTCTCACTTCTCTGGTTGCCAGATATAGAGCTTCTTGCCTGGACTTCTATACTGACCCACTGGAGCTGTGAATCCTGGTTGTTGTTCCAGAGTATTACCCTCCGGATCCCTGTTGGGATTTTTGTTGTCTCCTGTTGTCGCCCACCTGGGATTATATGTTTTGTCTGTGTGGCTGTCCTCTCCTTGGTGTTTTCCTTTAGTGTTAGTGGTGCGGACTAGTGTTCCCACTGCCCTATTCACTATCTAGGGGTCATCTTAGGGAAAGCCAGGGTTTTAGGCACGCGATCGGCGTACGGGTGAGGAACCCGTCTAGGGACGTCAGGGCAGTCAGGTGCCAGCCTCAAGGTGAGATAGGTATCACGATCGGCGTGACTATCACATACGTGACACAGAGGGAGGGAAAGAGGAAGGCCCTGCCCAAGTGAGAGGGAAGGTGGTGACCCCTGACTCACCTTGCGGCTGGCACCTGGCTGCCCTGACGTCCCTAGACGGGTTCCTCACCCGTACGCCGATCACGTGCCTAAAACCCTGGCTTTCCCTAAGATGAGCCCTAGATAGTGAACAGGGCGGTGGGAACACTAGTCCGCACCACTGGCTCTAAAGGAAAACACCAAGGGGAGGACAGACAATACAGACTAAACATATAATCCCAGGTGGGCGACAACAGGAGACAACAAAAAGCCCAACAGGGATCCGGAGGGTAGCACTCTGGAACAACAACCAGGATTCACAGCTCCAGTGGGTCAGTATAGAAGTCCAGGCAGGAAGCTCTATAACTGGCAACTAGAGAAGTGTGAGAGGAGAATATAAGGAGGTTGGGAGTGGCAGACAAGAAACATCTGAGGAGGAGAAGCTACGGATCCCTGAGTGAGACAAAAAGGATTGCAAGGCAAACACAGAAAACAATCACTAAGAAACAACGTGATCTTTAGACATAGAGCGCGCAGCCACCTGCTGCGACTTCCTGACCCCGGGTATAACGGAGTCAGACGTGGCTCTTGACACCCTCGTGACAATAGGGGTCACCACCTTTCCCTCTCCCTTTGACAGAGCCTTCCCTTTTCCCTCCCTTTGTGTCACGTATGTGATAGGCACGCCGGTCATGATACATAGCCTTTTTTTCTTTTGCAAATCTGACATATGCCCCTTTATGTGGTAATAACTTTGGAATGCTTTTAATTATCCAAGTGATTCTAAACTTGTTTTCTCATGACACATTGTACTTTATGTTAGTGGTAAATTTGAGTCGATATGCTTTACCTTTATATATATATATATATATATATATATATATATATTAAATAAATACAACATTTACAAAAAATAAATTTTAAAAAATCAACATTTTTTACATTTTTATTTATTTCCTTTTAGACAGATAGTGATAACTAACAAAAATAGTTATTAATTAACAGTAAGGGTTAACAGCAAAACAAACTTGAAAATTGATTACCCTGATTTTGAAGTCAGCAGGGGTCAGAAGGAAAAAAGCACCACATGATTTTTGGAAAGCAGATTCTGCTGGAATGGTTTTCAGGCACGATGTCACATTTAAAGAGACCCTGAGGTACCACTACAGTGGAAACATCCAAAAGGTCACCCTATTTTGGAAACTACAGCCACAAATAAACTTTTCAAGGGTGTAGATACTGCTTTGCCTCACAGCTGTTTCAAAGAATTTAGAAAGACATGGCTGTGAAAATGAAAAATAGTTTTTGGGCCCAAAATATTTCATTTTCACAAGGTGTAACAGGAGAAAATGCACCCCACAGTTTGCTACCCATTTTCTTCTGAATATGGCAACATCCCATATGGGATCATGCAATGTATGGTGTATGGCAGGATTCAGAAGAGAAGGACCGCCACATGGATTTAGGAGGCCAGATTTCGCTGCAATGGTTTACACACTGACCCCACCGGTGTTCAGTTTGGCAACATTAGAATTTAGAAATGCTTTTTGTGAAACAGCAGTAGAAACTTTTTCTGTAGAGTAACAACCAATTAGGTGTTAAATGTTAATATGTATATATGTATATATATACAGTCCTGATCAAAAGTTTAAGACCACTTGAAAAATGGCAAAGAATCATATTTTACATTGTTGGATCTTAACAAGGTTCCAAGTAGAGCTTCAACATGCAACAAGAAGAAATGAGAGTGAGACAAAACATTTTTTGAGCATTCAATTAATTGAAAATAATGATTAAACTGAAACAGGCTGTTTTTCAGCTGATCAAAAGTTTAGGACCACATGCCTTTAAAAGGCCAAATCTGTGCAAAGATGTGGATTCATTGTCATTTTCTGTCAGGTAGTCACACGTTGTGATGACAAAGGCAAAAAAACTCTCCCTTTTTGAACGTGGTCGGGTTGTTGAACTGCATAAGCAGGGTCTCTCACAGCGCGCCATTGCTGCTGAGGTGGGACGCAGTAAGACAGTCATTTGGAATTTCTTAAATGATCCTGAGGGTTATGGAACAAAAAAGTCAAGTGGAAGACCCCAAAAAATTTCACCAGCACTGATCCGGAGGATCCAATTGGCTGTCTGTCAAGACACTGGACGATCCTCGATCCAAATTAAGGCCCTTACTGGTGCTGACTGCAGCCCCATAACCATGAGACGGCATCTGAGACTAAAGGGCTTCAAAAACAAAAAACGTCTTCAAAGACCTCGTCTCCTTGAACGCTACAGAACTGCTCGTTTGGACTTTGCAAGAGAGCACCAAACATGGGACATTCAAAAGTGGAAGAAAGTTTTATTCTCTGATGAGAAAAAAATTAACCTTGATGGTCCTGATGGTTTCCAATGTTACTGGCATGACAAGCAGATCCCACCTGAGATGTTTTCTATGCGCCACCGTGGAGGGGGCGCCATAATGGTCTGGGGGCTTTTTCCTTCAGTGGAACAATGGAGCTTCAGGAAGTGCAGGGGCGTCAAACGGCCGCTGGCTATGTCCAGATGTTGCAGATGACTGAGGGGCCTCGTCTGTGTGGTAACGACTGGGTTTTTCAACAGGACAATGCTACAGTACACAATGCCCGCAGGACAAGGGACTTCTTCCAGAAGAATAACATCACTCTTTTGGCCCATCCTGCGTGTTCCCCTGATCTAAATCCAATTGAGAACCTTTGGGGATGGATGGCAAGTGAAGTTTTCAAAAATGGGCAACAGTTCCAGACAGTAGATGGCCTTCGTGCGGCCGTCTTCGCCACTTGGAGAAATGTTCCCAATCACCTCATGGAAACGCTTGCATCAAGCATGCCGAAACAAATTTTTGAAGTGATCAACAATAACGGCGGAGCTACTCATTATTGAGTTCATGTTTGGAAGTTGGATTTCTGTTTTTGGGGGGGGGGGGGGGGGGGGTTGGAGGTGTGGTCCTAAACTTTTGATTAGCTGAAAAACAGCCTGTTTCAGTTTATTCATTGTTTTCATTAAATTGAATGCTCAAAAAATGTTTTGTCTTACTCCCATTTCTTCTTGTTGCATGTTGATGCAATGATGTTGATGTTAATTTTTGATCAGGACTGTATACATATATATATATTTTCACCACCGCAAATATATTTGTTGGTGAAAGTGTGCCTGAGATTTGGAAAAGTGAAGCAATGGCGATGAAACTTAATGAACAAGACAGGACATGTGCAGATGTGTAGGTAGCCGTAGTGGCAGCAGGGACAGTAGTAGCTCCAGTGTCAGCAGTAGAGTATGGAACCTGATGGACAAGGCAGGAGATGTGCAGCAATGTAGGTATAGTAGTAGTGGCAACAGGGGCAGTAGTGGCTGTAGCAATAGACACTGACAGACAAGACAGGAGATGTGCTGCTTTGTAGGGCTATCAGTAGTGGCAATAGTAGAGATGAGATGAACAAAGTTAAAAAAATTCGATCACGACGATTCGCCAAATTTTGTCAAGAAATTTGCTTCGTTCTGAATTAATTTGTCACAAAGCGCATTAAATCAGCTATGTCCTGGCCTGCAGGCAGAGTGCATCTTGGTGTACATCACTGCATTACAGCAACATGCATAGCTACTCCTTTCTGGTAGTGAAACTGTTATTGTGACAGGCAGGTGGACACCCCAATAACAGTAGAATTTGACAGTTTATTCACCCATTTTGAGAATCAATGCCTAATGGAATTGCTTATGCAAATAACAAGGTGGATACCCCAATAACAGTAGAACAAGACAGATTATTTGCCCTAATTTGAGAATGAAAGTGTATTATCAGCTATTATCTTCCCTAAAACTGTCCCTGCCTGTCCCTAAACTAGCTGAATTGTGCAACTAAAGTTTACCTTTATTTTCTCTCTCTCTCTCTCTCTGCCAGATGTCCTGTAACATTAGTGTAAAAGCTCAGAATATACATGAACACCCTGGTTGTAATCTTATGCAGTGCCTATGACACATGTTAATATCATCCCTCCTGATTGGATGAAGCTGCCTGCAAAACTTTATTAGGAAGCCTGCCGGCCAGGGCCCCACCTAGGTTCGATTGAACTCCCTTTTTAATCTTCCCTGCCCGGCTGTGCTGTCATCTGATCTGTAAAATGGTGGACATCACTTTGAGTGATTTGTCTGAACAGAATCACAAAAGTTTCAGATTTACTCATCTACACTTGCTACTAATAGCAGCTTGTGATGTCAGACACCTTTTGTTTTAAAACTAAGGGTGTAAGCTTTAAAACAAGACTGGGATCAGGAACTTTAGAAACAGCACTGACACAAACGAGGTTGTTAATTGAGAGCTGAAGATATTACCTGCAGATCTCACTATCAACCTGGTAGAAAAAGCGAAGGCTTTATTGCAGGTTGTCTCATGGTTAGCACAGTGAGCCCAGTCTTGTTTTAAAGCTTTCATTCTTTACAGCTTGAAAGCAAGACCTGGCTCATATCTCTAGTTGGTATACAAAAAAAAAACAAATACAAAAAAAACAAGAGCATAGATTGGTCTACTGGGCAAGCCTGATAAAAATCCAATAAACACACAAACAGACCAACATTTCATACTTGGGCAGCATCGGGTACTTTTTGTAGTCTAGAAATATTTGCCAGATTTCCTCAATTAGTTCAAAACATATGCAGTTATTAGGAACTAATGAGGAAGGTGTAATTGTTATTCACTTATACCAGCACAGAAATTACAATCCACACAGTGGTAAAGAATGAATGTAATGATATACTCAGTGGATTTCTGCAAGTTCTAGGTAAATTAGTGTTTAATTGGGCATTATTGCAAAGCACTTAAAACTCGCTTGTGGACATGTAAGTGCTGTGATACACCTCTCTAAATCTAATGTTTGTTGCATTCTCATTAAGTGGCTTAAAGGGGTGTTGCAGTTGGTTAAAGTTATCCCCTATCCACAGACCTACCACCGGGACCCCCATTGATAACAATAACCTGTCATCAGAATTTAGCAGCATATTTGTTACAGAAAACCTCTGCAAAAGCAAGGCATGAATGCTTTGCTGGAAGACAGTAGCCAGATTTACTAAATATGGCCCAAGTTGGCTAAATATCTCAACAAAATACCCGTTGATCATTCATTCTTTATCAACTGCATGTGCATACAAATAGGGCAAGAGATTGGGGAATTAGCCTGGCAACTGAGTTTTTGAATGTACCCAGTTTACAAATACTGCTCCTTTGCATGCTTTTCCCAAATCCAGTGCTGCTCCTTCCCATCTTACAAATGTGTGCACTGCATGTCAGTCTGCTACTCACTGATGGCATTAATAAGATACAAACCAATTCTGACAACCTAGTTAAATAAGCTAGGGACTCCTAGCAAAGGTCACCTGCCATCATCGCTGATGTGTCTCACTGCTATTTGATGATTGCTCTCCGCAACTTAGGACTCTGACTAATTAAGCCCAAAACTCCACTGGGTATTAGAAAGTCTGCTTTAGGGCTCATACAACCCAAACTTATTTTTGGTCTGCATCCAATCTGTTATTTTTGCGAGTCGGATGTAAACGTATTCACTTTAATGGCGTCCTTAAAAGATGCAGATAGCACTTAGTGTGCTGTCTATATCTGTATGTCCATTCCGCTGACCCGTAAAAAACTAGAACATGTCTTCATCTTGTCCATATTACGGACAAGGATAGGGCAGTTCTATTATCGTCCATTCTGCAAAACGCAAAACACAAACAGCTGATATCCGTGTTTTGCGGATCTGCAATTTGCAGACTGCAAAACGGGCTACAGTTGGTAAATGGTAACACCTGCTAGAAGTGGAGAACATCCTGACACAATCGAAACAGATCATAAAAACCTGGAATAACTTTAACATGCCTAGAAACTAAACCCTTGGTCTCACATACAGGTAGGCTTGTAAGAATCATAGAGCCGATGCTCCATCTCATTTGTTTGGCATGTCCAACTCTTGTACAGTGTCACGGTTGTACTGAGACATATGGACATCCCCGCTAGAGATGAGCGAATTGAAGCTGATAAGGTGGAATTCGATCTAAATTTCAAGAATTATTTGATTCGCACCGAATCCGAATTTCCTTACACTTCGTGGTAACGAATCGCTTTTTTTACTAAAATGGCTGCTGCACGTGTTAGGACATGAAGCAAGGAACTCTGGGAACGAGGGACCACCCAAAATGCCATGCATTCAGCCAATCAGCAGGCAGCCAGAACTGTGATTTCACAGCCCTATAAATAGCCTCAGCCATCTTGGATTTAGCCATTTTCCAGTGTACTTAGTGCAGGGAGAGACGTTAACAGGCACTAGGGACAGTGCTAGGAAAGACTTGAAAACTTAGATTTTGCTCAATAGAAGTTCAGGGAAAGAGCATAAAGGAAAAGGTAAAGGATAGTGAGGAATTATTCCACAGTATTGAAGCAGAGCAAGATTCAATAGGGGTGTTTACAGCCTGGGTAATAGGAACAATCCCATTACACCTTGCTGCACTGACTGGGGATCCAAATTGCCATTATACTGCTGCTCATTTCAGGTTTGCAATACCTCTGTAATTCCAGCAAACCATTCTTGTTATTGGGGTCTTATTAGCCCTTTGTGCAGTGCAGCTATATATATATGTTCTAAAGCCTTTTTTTGTCGTGTATTAGTGAGGGAAAAAAGGGGCTTTTTAGCCTTTGTGTGTTGAAGTGAGAAAATTACAACCCTTTTTGGCTTGTATTAGTGGCAAAAAAAAAATATGTATTTGCAGTTGATGGCTGCAGTCAGGGCTGGCGTTAGGGAAGGGGGCAAACTGGGCAATTGCCCTAGGCCCCCCCATCACCAAAGGGCCTCCCTTCAGGTGGTCTTTCTCCTATCTTTACAGAAAACAATACTATGAGGCTCTGGAGTCGGGAGCAGAGGTGTACCGGAATCAGTCTGCACTAACCGGACAGCCGCTAACTCCTTCCATCTAGCAGAGGTCCCGTCTGCTAGCAGCTGATTTACAGCCTGTGCTCCCGTCATACTTCCCCCTCCCCCAGCACACACACTGGTACCTGAGTCCCTTATTCGGCTACTTTTACACTAGCGTTTTAGTTTTCCGTTATTGAGTTCCGTCATAGGGGCTCAATACCGGAAAAAAAAAAAACAACACTTCAGTTTTGTCACCATTTATTGTCAATGGGGACAAAACTGAACTGAACAGAACAGAGTGCTCCAAAATGCATTCAGTTCCATTTAGTTGCGTTTCCATACCGGAGAGCAAACCGCAACATATTGTAGTTTGCTTTTCGTCCTGGGATGCGGAGCGAGACGGATACAACATGACCCCCAATGCAAGTCAATGGGGACAGATCAGTCCACAATCTGCCACAATAGATCTTTGCCACAATCTGCCACAATAGAAAACAGATCCGTCCTCCATTCACTTTCAATGGAGTTCATGACAAATCTGTCTTGGCTATGTTAAAGATAATACAACCGGATCCGTTCATAACAGATGCAGATGGTTCTATAATCAGTAACAGAAGCGTATTTGCTGAACCCTGCCGGATCCAGCAAAAACGCTAGTGTGAAAGTAGCCTTAGTCATGAAGAGCAGCATCAGGACAGAGAGGGTGGAAGAGGATCTTTTCATCCACTCTCAATTCTGCCAGCTATGCTGCATTAAAGGTAAGTGCATGTGTGTATAAAGTCAATTTAATTACAGTATGGCCATACCTAAGTGTAAATTTGTAAATGTGTATATGGTGTGTTTTTATGTAAGTATGTGTGTGTGTATATATATATATATATATATATATATATATATATATATATATCAGTATATAGGTGGGAAAAAAATATTTGTATATATATATGTGTGTGTGTATGTGTATATATATATATATATATATATATATACACTTCTGCTTCCTTGTTCACTTATTTAAGTAAACAAGGAGGCAGAAGTGCTCAGCCAAGTGTTGTCCCTCCTCGCTAGCTGAAGTCTCGGTAAGGCCTCATGCACACGACCAATCTGCTTAGCCGTCCGCAAAACACAGATCTTGGCCATGAGCCTGCAATCTTGTTTTTTTCAGTCTAGAGAAAACAACATGCTCTATTTTTATGTGAGGCCACGGAACGGAAGTACGGGTGCGGACAGTACACAGTGTGCTGTCCGCATCTTTTGTGGCCCTTTTGAAAAAAAAGGGTCCGCATCCAAACCGCAAAAAATGTGGAACCCATGCAGACTAGTGTTGATCGAGGACTAAAGTGCTTGTGTGCTCTGGCCGAACACATTGGTATGCTCGTGTGCTCTACCGAGCACCCGAGCAGAATGGAAGTCAATGGGAGAACCCCAGGCACCCCCTGCTTGGAAGAGAAGAGGATGTCTGGATCACAAAAAAACTTTTTTTGTGAACCAGACACCCTCTCTTCTTCAAAGCAGGGGGTGCCTGATTTGATGCTCGGGTCTCCCAGTGACTTTCATTGTATTAAATTATACTTGAGCACCCGCAGTATTTGGCCGAGCACTGCAATGTGCCAAGCATAGCGATGCCATAGATACTGTCATGTGCATGAGATCTTATAGAAAGTCTGTGATCCAGTCTTTTGTTAGTGAGGAGCGACAGTACAAGGCTGAGCATTTCTGCCTCCTTGTTTAAGCAGGGCCTCAATACCAAAATTGGCAGGTCACTATAAAATGTAGAAAGTGTTTTAAAGGAGAATTACACTATATGTTTGTCTTTCCAACTTGCTTCTTGTTTTTTCACTTAAAAGGTTTACCTGGGAATTTGATATGGATGGTCTATCCTCAGCATAGGTCATCAATATCAGATCAGTGGGGATCAGACTACCAACACCCCTGCTGATCAGGTGTTTGAAGTGGCCACTGCACTCACCAGAGCTCCGGTGAGCACTGCGGTCTCTTTATAGTATACCAAGCACAGCGACAGACATTAGACAGCAGCGATGTTTGGTATTGCAGCTATCACGTGAATGGGACTGAACTGCAACTAGGAACTAGGCCATGTGACTGATATACAGTGACATCATTGGCCTCCCAACAGTTGATCAGCAGGGGTCCTGGAAGATGGACGCCAGCAGCTCTGATATTGATGACCCATCCTAAAGATAGACAATCAATATTGAATCCCAAGATAACATGTTGTTCTTCTGAGCTCCTGTGTAGAAAACTTGTATCTAACTTTATAGTCACTATATGGTGGTAATATTGGTCTTTGAGGTAGTGATTTTTATTCAGTAAGACTATGGTAATATTGTGGCAAAATAAAAAGGTAAATGCAAACTGTGGCAAAATAAAAAGGGGAAAGGCACTTACGGGGTGATATGTATGAAAAAATTGGATAAAAACTAGATGATTATGCTCACCGTTAGGTGTTATACAATCATAGGCACAACACTATGAAAGGTATGTAGGTGCAATTGGTTGGTGCTGCCAGTGTCGTTAGTTCCTCAACACAACGGGTAGCCAACCCTCTGGAGAAAAGTGAATAGTATAAGCAAGGGGGTGCAAACGGTTGACACTGTGCAATGTTCTGAAACCTCTGGGCGCAAACACGATCACAATAGAATAGAATAGATTTTTCTTATTTTTTATTTTGTTACTAATAAAGAAAAGCCTATGCCATCCTATTGTGGTCATGTTTGAGCCCAGAGGTGTCAGAACATTAAAGAGTGTTAATAATCTGCACCCCCTTGCTTATACTATTCAGTAGTGTTAATGGTATGGCAGTGGTTATGATGCCCCATATAGTGATATTATTGGTAATACTGGCCTTTCTACAGTTTGTTTTGTTCATTTTTAGTGTGGACGTTGGACTAGATAAACCTTCTTTTTCAACTACACAACTAATGAATTTATATTTAATCAATTTATAGTGGTAACATTTGGTCCTGTTACAGTAGCATTATTTGATAATTACTGTATATACATGACTAGAGTTGAGCGGACACCTGGATGTTCGGGTTCAACGGGTTCGGCCGAACTTCACAAAAAAGTTCGAGTTCGGGACCCGAACTTGACCCCGAACTTTGGAGCACTAAAATGGCTCTAAAAAAGACATGGAAAGGGCTAGAGGGCTGCAAGTGGCATCAAAATGTGGTTAAGAGCATGGCAAGTGCTCTGCAAACAAATGTGGATAGGGATATGACATAAAATACGCAAAAATAAAAAATAATAATCTTGATCTAGGAGGACGAGGTCCATATGGAGTAGGGGGCTGAGGAGGCGGTGGATGTGGCGGTGTAGGTGGAAGTGGTGGTGGAGGAGGAGGAGGTAGCCAACACTGGTTTTTGGTTTCAATATTATTATTTTTTTTATTAGGGTACACCCCAAAACATTGGGAAATATAACCTGTGATAACCCCCTCCAGCCGTGCTAAACAAATGTTCAGACAGTACACTGCAAGGCTCCTCCAAGGCTTAAAGGGCAAGTTCAGGTCATGTGCCCAATTTGGAGACCCAGAAGTTGAACGGGGCAGACCCATCAGTCAGTACGTATAGGAGTGTGCACACATACTGCTCCACCATGTTGCACGGTTAACGGGGAATCAGTGTTCCAGGCCGGAGAAGGAGCCTGAAAAAGGGGTACCACATCCAAGGGAGTTCAATGGAGGAAATGTGATTGAGCGGAAATGTGGGAGAAGTTATCAGAGAGGAAGGATCGAATGAAAGGAGGGGGCACACGGCAATTACCCACTCCCGACTCGAGGAGGTAGTGACGATAAATAACACTACAGGACTCTTAAGATGCCCTGTTATTGGAATGATTAATAAAAAATTATAGGGAATGTCATTGGGGTATTTTGGATTTGGAAACGTTAGACAGGAGAGGCCCTGCTGCCGATTTGTTGATGCTAGATAACTTCTGCCTGATCGCACGTCCAAGTGATGTCCACGATCCAATTGGATATCTTATCTATCAACTTTCGATGTTCTTTTCTGCGCCTACCATGTTGATCACGGTTAGCGGCGAATCAGGGTTCCACGCCGGAGAGTGAGTGTGAGAAAGGGATACATCCAAGGGAGGTCAATGGCTGCAATGTGATCGAGCAAAATGTGGGACATGTTATTAAAGTAGAAGGATTAAATGAAAGGGCCAATTAAAGATGAATTTTAGAAATTTAAGTCTCTGTCACCTATGCAGAGCAGGGCTTTTCATCAGCAAAAATGGGTTAGTCACCCACCAATGGAACAGATGATTTTTAAAAATTTCGGGCCCTGTCAACTATGCAGAGCAGGGGTTTATTCACGGCAAAACTGTGTTCATGTCACTCACCAATTAAACAGACGATTTTGCAAAAATAAGGTCCCTGTCACCTATGCAGAGCAGGGGTTTGTATATGGCAAAATTGGTAAAATGTCACCTGACAATGTAACAGACGATTTTTTGAAATTTAGGTCCCTATCACCTATGCAGAGCAGGGGTTTATTCATTGCAAAAATGGTAAAATGCCACCCAAGAATGTAACAGACGCTTTTGCACCCTGCTCCCTCTTTTGCTGTGCTGGTTCCTCTGTGCGACCACCGCCTCTTCCTCCGAACTAGACAGGTCACTCGCATGACCTTGATTCCATGTGGGGTCTAGTAGCTCATCATCCTCCACATCATCTTCCACCCACTCTTTACCCCTGCCCTCCTTGTCGGTCTGCATACTGCAGAAAGCAGCAGCAGTTGGCACCTGTGTTTTGTCATCATCAGAGACGGTGGTCTTCCAAAGTCCTCATCCTGAAACATAAGTGGTTGGGCATCAGTGCACTCAATCTTTTCCACTTCTGGTGCAGGGCTATGGAAACCCTGCCAGCAGAGTCATCAAAAAGCATAACAGACTGCTGCATGACTTGGGGCTCAGACTGCTTGCCTGATTTGCAAGGGAGTGAGTTGAAAGACAGATGGCCATGGGCTGTAGGTGCCATCTCTAATCTTTCAGCAGGGGACTGGTTGGGAGACAATGCAAAGGAACTGTAGCCACTGTCAGCCCCCCAATCTACTATACTCTGTACTTGTTCTGGTCTCACCTGATTCGTACTGTCCTAAACGCAGTGTAGGCCGCAAATGTACTTTCTAGCGCAAAAGATGAGCATTTGTCACCCAACACTGTAACAGACGAATTAGTGAAATGTATTTCCTTGTCCACTAGGTAGAGCAGGGGTATATCACAGCCAAAAATTGGTGAATGTCACCCAACTATGTTACTGAAAAATTAGTGAAATGTAGTAACCTGTCTACTAGGTAAAGCAGGGGTATATCACCGCCAAAAAATTGGTGAATTTCACCCGACAATGTAACAGACAAATTAGTGAAATTTATTGACCTGTCCACTAGGTAGAGCAAGGGTATATCACAACCAAAAATTTGGGATATGTTACCCAACAATGTATCAGACAAATAAGTGAAATTACTTAAAATAAAATTAAATTAAATACGTAAAAATTAACAAAAAATAGTCTTTATGTATGCGGTGGAGGTCCATATGGAGTAGGAGATTGAGGAGGCGGTGGACGTAGCTGTGTAGGTGGAAGCGACGGTGGAGGAGGACGAGGTAGCTAACACTGGTTTTTGGTTTTAATTTTTTATTTATTTATTTATTAGGGAACACCGCAAAAGAATGGGAAATATCAAAAATACAACAATGAGCAATTGCGCTGTAGTATAACAATGGCTGGGTAAGGCCTGTATACATGTCTATTCTGCACAAGGTACGGACAAGTTCTGTGAGATCCATGCCTGGTTCATTTTAATGAACGTGAGCTTGTCCACATGGCTGTGGACAGACGGCTGCGCTTGTCTGTGATAACACCCCCTGCCGTACTAAACACACGTTCAGACAATACACTGGCTGCAGCGCAGGCCAGCACTTCCAAAGCATAAAGGGCAAGTTCAGGCCAGGTTCCCAATTTGGAGACCCATAAGTTAAAGGGGGCAGATCCATCATCCAGTACGTGTAGGCATGTGCACACATACTGCTCCACCATGTTGCTGAAATGCTGCCTCCTGCTAGGACGTTCCATATCAGCTGGTGGTGCTGGTTGTTGTGGCGTGGTGACAAAGCTTTTCCACATTTCGGCCATGCTAACCCTGCCTTATGAGGTGCTGATGGTGCCCCAGCTGCTTTAGTGACCTCTTCCCCCTCCTCTGCCTTCGCCTTGTGTTTCCACTGTGCCCCCGCTGTCAGGTGGGAATGCCACCAACAGCGCGTCTACCAGCATGCGCTTGTACTTGCGCATCTTATGATCACGCTCCAGTTACAGAATTAAGGATGGTACGTTGTCCTTGTAAGGTGGATCGAGCAGCGTGTCCACCCAGTAATCAGCAGACATTAGAATGTGGGCAACTCGGCGGTCATTGCAGAGACACTGCAGCATGTAATCACTCATCTGTGCCAGGCTGCCCAGAGACAACGAAAAGCTGTCCTCTGTGGGAGGTGTATCGTCTGTGTCCTTTGTATCCCCCAGCCATGCACCAGTGATGGCCATGAGCTGGTTTGGGTGCTACCCTGCTGTGAACACGGTTCCTCCTCCTCCATCTCCTCATCCTCCACCTTGTCATCCTCCAGAACTGTGCCCTGGCTGGACAATTGTGTACCTGGCATTTGTGGGTGCAGGAACCTACCCTCGGAGCCACTTGTGAATGACTAGCCTAACACCCTATGAAATGATACCTCTTCCTCCTCCTCCTCCTCCTGTGCCACATCCTCTTCCATCATCGCCCAAAGCATTATTTCAAGGAGGCATAGAAGTGGGATAGTAATGCTGAGAACGGCGTCATTAGCACTGGCCATGTTGGTGGAATACTCGAAACAGTGCAACAAGGCACACAGGTCTCAAATGGAGGCCAGGTCATTGGTAGTGAAGTGGTGCTGCTCCTCAGAGCTACTCACCCGTGCGTGCTGCAGCTGAAACTCCACTATCGCCTGCTTCTGTTCGCACAGGCTGGCCAGCATGTGCAAGGTGGAGTTCCACCTTGTGGGCATGTCGCATATGAGGCGATGATCAGGAAGGCCGAAGATACACTGCAGCGCTGACAGGCGAGCAGCAGCAGGGTGAGAACACTGAAAGCGCGCACAGACAGCCCGCACTTTCTGCAGCAGCTCTGACATATCAGGGTAATTTTTAAGGAACCTCTGCACCACCAAATTCAGCACATGCACCAGGCAAGGGATGTGCATCAAACCAGCTAGTCCCAGAGCTGCTACGAGATTTCGTCCATTATCGCACGCCACCAGGCCAGGCTTGAGGCTCACTGGCACCAACCACTCATCGGTCTGTTGTTCTATGCCCCTCCACAGCTCCTGCGTGGTGTGAGGTTTGTCCCCCAAACAGATAAGATTTAAAACTGCCTGCTGTCGTTTACCCAAGGCTGTGCAGAAGTTGGTGGTGAAGGTGTTACGCTGACCTGATGAGGAGGCGGTAGAGGATGAGGAAGCGGAGTAGGAGGAGGAAGCAACAGGAGGCAAAGAGAAGCGCCCTGCAATCCTCGGTGCTGGAAGGACATGCGCCAAACTGCTATCCGCATCAGGCCCAGCCGCCACTGCATTTACCCTGTGTGCAGGTAGGGAGATATAATGTCCCTGACCGTGCTTACTGGTCCGCGTATCCGTAGTTAAGTGGACCTTGCCACAGATGGCATTGCGCAGTGCACACCTGATTTTGTCCCCCACTTGGTTGTGCAGGGAAGGGATGGCTCGTCTGCAAAAGTAGTGCAGGCTGGACAAGACTTTCTGTGGTACAGCCACCGCCATAAGGCTTTTAAAACTCTCCGTCTCCACCAGATGGAATGACAGCATTTCAAAGGCCAGTAATTTTGAAATGCTGGCATTCAGGGCCAGGGATCGCGTGTGGGTTTCTCTTTCGCTCCAGTGTTTGGGAGATAGAGAGTTCACAGCTTCCATGGGACATTGTGGAGATGCTGGGTGACCCAGGTGGTGGCGTTGCTGGCAGATCCTCTGCAGAAAAAGAGGAAGCAGGAGGAGCCAGAGACCTTTCTTGGTTTTTGAGGTGTCTACTCCACTGCAGCTCGTGCTTTGCATTCAGATGCCTGGTCATGCAGGTTGTGCTCAGGTTGAGAACATTTATGCCTCGTTTCAGGCTCTGATTGCACAGAGTGAAAACCACTCGTGTTTTGTCGTCAGCACATTGTCTGAAGAACTGCCACGCCAGGGAACTCCTTGGAGCTGGCATTGGTGTGCTCAGTCCCTTGGTGCGGTGGGCAGTAGCAGGCATACTGTCTAGGGGATGGCCGCTCCGCTTTTTCACCCTGCTCCCTCTTCTGCTGTGCTGGTGGCTCTGTGCGACCACTGCCTCTTCCTCCGAACTACACAGGTCACTCGCATTACCTTGATTCCATATGGGGTCGAGGACCTCATCGTCCTCCACATCATCTTCCACCCAGTCTTCACCCCTGCCCTCCTTGTCGGTCTGCTCACTGCGGAAAGCCACAGCAGTTGGCACCTGTGCTTCATCATCATCCGAGAAGTGCTGCGGTGGTCCTCCTATGTGTTCATGCTGAAACATAAGTGGTTTGGCATAGGTGTACTCAATCTCTTCCACTTCTGGGGCAGGGCTATTTGGATGGCCCTGGGAAACCCTGCTAGCAGAGTCAAAAAGCAGAAGAAACTGCTCCATGACTTGGGGTTCAGACTGCTCGGCTAAATTTGCAAGGGGGGGAGGTGAAGGACTGATGGACATGGGCTGCAGGTGCCAATTCTGATCTTTCAGCAGGAGACTAGGTGGGAGACAATGTGAAGGAACTGGAGACACTGTCAGCCACCCAATCAACTATTGCCTGTACTTGTTCTGGCCTTACCATTCGTAGAGCCACATTCGGCCCTACCAAAAAACGTTTCTGTCACCTACTCGCACCTGAGGAAGGTGTTTCACTTGTGTGTGTAGCTGGCACAGATCGACCATGTCCTCTCTAGTGTTGATCACGAATATTCGAATTACGAATTTTTATTGCGAATATAGGTACTTCGAAAATTCACGAATATTTAGAATATAGTGCTATATATTCGTAGTTTCGAATATTCAAGATTTTTGTAATGCAAATTTTTGTAATGCAAATTTTTATCACTCAATTTTTCAATTGTCTAGTAAAAACATGATTCCTCCCTGCTTCTTGCTTGTGGGCCAATGACTCATTGGCCCACAAGCAAGAAGCAGGGAGGAATCAACTTTAAATGGGAAAAATTATGAATATTCTAAAAAATGAATATATAGCACTATATCGAATATATTTATTTTTTCGAATATTCATAATATTCTAAAATAAGAATATATAGCAATATAGCGAATATTCGAAAAAAACGAATATAGAGCAATTTAGCTAATATAGTACTATAATCTTCTTTGTCTAATAGTTGTAATTTTTTTTCTCATCTGAAGTTCAGATTGGAATTTTTTTTTAACTATTTTGTGTTGGTACTTGCATCCCTGGATCCGATGAAAGCTGTAATGGCACTGGACGGGGTTAAAAGCAGAGTGTGCTTGGTGTGCATGCTGTACCTGCGATCCCTGGACTTTGTGTGGCTGTCGTGGCCCATAACAGGTAGGAACTAGTGTTAGGCTGGGTTCACACCTGAGCGTTTTACAGCGCGTTTGAACGCGCTGAAAAACGCCCTACGCACAAAAAAGTTCTTGAGCTTCTTTGGGGCGTTTTGTCGCGCGTTCCCGTACATAGACTTTCGGGAACGTGCGACACTGGGCGTTCGCTTGTCTCTGTATGCGCGATTGTAAACGCTCCTTTCAGAACGCTCAGGTGTGAACCCAGCCTTAGGGACCACTCATGAAGGTGACCTTGACGTGGTGGGCTTATTACGCTTTGGCCAAAATGTACACCAATGCCTTATTCAACATCCAGCATAAAGGCAGGGCAGAGTGCTGGTTTGCAGAGTGCGATTGCATTTGTGTGTTTTTTTTTGTTTTTGTATTTCTCATCTGAAATTAAGATTGAAAAAAAAAGATTATAGCACTATATTAGCTAAATTTTTCTATATTATTATTTTTTATATTCACTATATTGCTATATATTCTTGTTTTAGAATATTACGAATATTCGAAAAAACGAATATATTAGTTTTTTCGAATATATTCTTAAAATTCTAAAACAAGAATATATAGCAATATAGTAAATATTTGAAAAAAACTAATATAGAGCAATTTAGCTAATATAGTGCTATAATCTTCTTTGTCCAATAGTTGTAATTTTTTTCTCATCTGAAGTTCAGATTGGAAAAAAAATTCTACTATTGAAAATAATGATTATAGCACTATATTAGCAAAATTTGTCTATATTAGTTTTTTTTTCGAATATTCACTATATTGCTATATATTCTTGTTTTAGAATATTTCGAATATTTTAAAAAACATATATATATATATATATATATATATATATATATATATATATATATGATATAGTGCTATGACTCATTGGCCCACAAGTAAGATGCAGGGAGGAATCATGTTTTTGCTCGGCAATTGGAAAATTCGCAATAAAAATTTGCATTACGAAACTTCACATTATGAAAATTCGCATATTACACGATCATTACTTTGTCGATTTTTTTAGTAAAAAAAATCGTAGAATATAACGAATATTCGAATTCACGAATATTCGGCGAATATTCTACAAAATATTCGCGAAATATCGCAAATTCAAATATGACCCCTTCCGCTCATCACTAGTCCTCTCCCTGCAACAGGAGCGCCACCAGCAGCACCACAACGGGGACCATGTCCCTTATTTGACACTCTACTCATTCTTTGTGTTCACCCACCAAACTATGGTCAGGCAAAAAATGTACCCGCCAATAGTCAACAAGTAAGTTCACTGAGAGTTAGGCAGTGCCGGTGTCATAAAGAGGAAAAATTTATTGACGTCACACAACAGTGTGACAGGCAAATTTTATACAATTACTTTACAGTCCCAAAAAATATTAATTTGTCAACCAACAATGTAACTGCAGTATAGTCAATACTGCAGTTACATTGTTGGTTGACAAATTAATATTTTTTGCAGCATTTGTCACAGCATTTGTCACAGTGAAATACAGTACAATCAGTCAGATTGTACTGTATTTCACTGTGACAAATGCTGCAAAGGCTGCAAATTTAGTATCTTGCCCAAAATGGCTGTTTTTTTTAATACCAGAACAAAGCAGCGTTATGTAACGCTGGTATTGGACTGTCAGAAATGCAGCAAAGGCCACAAATTTAGTATCTTGTCAAAAATGTGTGTTTTTTTTAAACCCAGAATATTATTGCAGTATTTCAAGCTTGTATTTCACAGTGTCAAATGCAGCAAAGGCCCCAGATATAGGGTATTGCCAAAAATGGGTGTTTTTTAAACCAAGAATATTATTGCAGTGTTTCAAGCTTGTATTTCACAGTAACAAATGCAGCAAAGGCCCCAGATGTAGAGTATTGCCATAAAAGGGTGTTTTTTAACCCCTTTGGGACACAGCCTTTTTTCACCTTAGGACCGGCCTGGTCCTAAGGTGAAAAAAGGCTGTGTCCCAAAGGGGTTAAAAAACACCCTTTTTTGGAAATACTCTACTACTCTTACTCTTTTTATACTCATTTTTTGCAAATCTGACCAGTGTCACTTTAAGTGGTGATAACTTTAAAACGCTTATCCAGGCCATTCTGAGACTGTTTTTTCATCACATCATGTACTTCATGACACTGGTAAAATGAAGTAAAAAATAATAATTGTTACTTATAAAAAATACAAAATTTACTAAAAATTTGTAAAAACAAATTGCAAATGTCCAAGTTTCAATTTCTCTACTTCTATAATACATAGTAATACCTCCAAAAATAGTTATTACTTTACATTCCCCATATGTCTACTTCATGGTAGGATCATTTTAGGAATTATATTTTATTTTTTGGGGATGTTACACGGCTTAGAAGTTTAGAAGCAAATCTTGAGATTTTTCAGAAATTTTCAAAAACCCAACTTTTAGGGACCAGTTCAGTTCTGAAGTCACTTTGCGAGGCTTACATAATAGAAACCACCCATCACAGTTTTTAAGCACCAATCCTGTAGAACACTCCCTATCAATATAGAGTCCTTAAATATATGAAATAGGAGTCAGCCTATGACATTACTTAATTCTCTTAGGATACCGACTAGTGTTGGTCGAGCACCAAAGTGCTTGGGTGCTCGTGTAGAACACCTGGAGATGCTCGGATGCTCTACCGAGCACCTAAGCACAATTGAGGTTAGTGGGAGAACCCAAGCATTAAACCAGGCACCCCCTGCTCTGAAGAGGGGAGTGTGTCTGGTTCATAGAAAATGGTCAGAAATTGATGAAAACACCACTGAAATGGTTTGGGAACAGCATGGGGAGGATGTCTGGATGCATCTTGGACTCCCAGGTCGTTGCTGGGAATGATGTTGTCCGAGTAGTACGCCACTTTTACCGACTAACTCTGAAGCCAGAGTTGTCAGCTGGAAATTTTTTAAGCAATTTTTACACAAGGACCTTCTGGTAATGCACCATTTTGCTTGTCCTCTCCACCACAGGAATGAGAGATGAGAAGTTATTTTTGTAGCGGGGGTCAAGAAGGGTGAATAACCAGTAATTAGTGTATCCCATTCTAGAAACTACACCCCTCAAGGTATTCAAAACTGATTTTACAAACTTTTTTAACCCTTTAGGTGTTCCACAAGAATTAATGGAAAATAGAGATACAATTTCAAATTTTCACTTTTTTTGCAGATTTTCCATTTTATTTTTATTTTTTTACTTTTACAAAGCAAGGATTAACAGCCAAACAAAACTTAATATTTATGGCCCTGATTCTGTAGTTTACAGAAACACTCCATATGTGGTCGTAAACTACTGTACGGGCACACGGCAGGGAGCAGAAGGAAAGGAATGCCATACAGTTTTTGGAAGGAAGATTTTGCTGGATTGTTTTTTTTGACACCATGTCCCATTTGAAGCCCCCCTGATGCAACCCTAGAGTAGAAACTCCATAAAAGTGACCCCATCTAAGAAACTACACCCCTCAAGGTATTCAAAACTGATTTTACAAACGTTGATTACCCTTTAGGTGTTTCACAAGAGTTATTGGCAAATGGAGATGAAATTTCAGAATTTCAATTTTTTGCCAAATTTTCCATTTTAATCCATTTTTTCCAGTAACAAAGCAAGGGTTAACAGCCAAACAAAACTCAATATTTATTGCCCATATTCTGTAGTTTACAGAAACACCTCATATGTGGTCGCAAACTACTGTAGGGGCAAACGGTAGGGCGCAGAAGGAAAGGAATGCTATACGGTTTTTGGAAGGCAGATTTTGCTGGACTGTTTTTTTTTACACCATGTCCCATTTGAAGCCCCCCTGATGCACCCCTAGAGTAGAAACTCCATAAAAGTGACCCCATCTAAGAAACTACACCCCCAAAGTATTCAAAACTGATTTTACAAACTTTGTTAACCCTTTAGGTGTTCCACAAGAATTAATGGAAAATAGAGATACAATTTCAAAATTTCACTTTTTTGGCAGATTTTCCATTTTAATATATTTTTTCCAGTTACAAAGCAAGGGTTAACAGCCAAACAAAACTCAATATTTATGGCCCTGATTCGGTAGTTTACAGAAACACCCCATATGTGGTCGTAAACTGCTGTACGGGCACAAGGCAGGGCGCAGTAGGAAAGGAATGTCATACGGTTTTTGGAAGGCAGATTTTGCTGGACTGGTTTTTTGACACCATGTCCCATTTAAAGCCCCCCTGATGCACCTCTAGAGTAGAAACTCCCAAAAAAGTGACCCTGTTTTAGAAACTACTGGATAGGGTGGAAGTTTTGTTGGTACTAGTTTAGGGTACATATGATTTTTATTTTTTTATAGACCAGGTTGTCACGGACGCTGCGATACCTAATATGTATACTTTTTTTTATTTATGTAAGTTTTACACAATGATTTTTTTTTAAACAAAAAAAGTAATGTTTTAGTGTTTCCATAGTCTGAGAGCCATAATTTTTTCAGTTTTTGGGCGATTACCTTGGGTAGGGTATGATTTTTGCGGGATGAGATGACCGTTTTATTGGCACTATTTTGGGGTTGCATGTGAATTTTGATCGCTTGCTATTACACTTTTTGTGATGTAAGGTGACAAAAAATGGTTTATTTAGCACAGTTTTTATTTTTTATTTCTTTACGTTGTTCATCTGAGGGGTTAGGTCATGTGATATTTTTATAGAGCCGGTCGAAACGGACGCGACAATACCTAATATGTATCGGTATACTTTTTTTAAATTTATGTAAGTTTTACACAATAACAGCTTTTTTAAAACAAACAAAATGATGTTTTAGTGTCTCCATATTCTGAGCCATAGTTTTTTTATTTTTTGGGCGATTGTCGCAGGAAGGGGCTATTTTTTTGCGGGATGAGGTGACGGTTAGATTGGTACTATTTTGGTGGGCAAACGCCTTTTTGATCGCTTGCTGTTGTACTTTTTGTGATGTAAGGTGACAAAAAATTGTTTATTTAGCACAGTTTTTATTTTTTATTATTTACGGTGTTCATCTGAAGGGTTAGGTCATGTGATTTGTTTATAGAGCCGGTTGATACGAACACGACGATACCTAGTATGTATATTTTTTATTAATTTTTTTACTATATTTGGGGAAAATTACGTTTTTGTTTATTTTTACTTGAAACTTTTAATTTTGGGGGGAAAACTTTATTTCTTCAACTTTTTTTCACTTTATTTTTTGTCCCACTTTGGGACTTGAACTTTTGAGTGTCTATTCCCTTTACAATGCATTCCAATACTTCTGTATTGGAATGCATTGGCTGTATGAGTAATACAGTGAGTATTACTCATACAGCTTCCGGCCTGTGAGATCCAGGGGGGTGGATCTCACAGGCTTGTCACCGGAAGGCAGCGCAATGCCTTGATTAGGCATCGCGCTGCCTTCCATGCCATCGGGTCCCCTCTACAGCCGCATGGGGACCCGGTGGCACCGCCGATCGCTGCCGCAAACCGCAGGTAAAAGCCGCAAACTGCAGGTCTGAATTGACCTGCGGTTTGCGGCGATCACCGACACAGGGGGTCAAGGGACTTTGACAAATGCAGCAAAGGCCGCAAATTTAGTATCTTGACCAAAATGGGTGTTTTATTAAACCCAGAATATTATTGCAGTATTTCAAGCTTGTATTTCACAGTGACAAATGCAGCAAAGGCCCCAGATGTAGGGTATTGCAAATAATTGGTGTTTTTTTTTAATCCAGAATATTATTGCAGTATTTGAGGCTTGTATTTCACAGTGACAAATGCAGCAAAGGCCCCAGATGTGGGGTATTGCAAAAAATTGGTGTTTTTTTTAATCCAGAATATTATTGCAGTATTTTAAGCTTGTATTTCACAGAGACAAATGCAGCAAAGGCCCCAGATGTAGGGTATTGCCCAAAAAATTTATTTTTTTAAACCTAGAATATTATTGCAGCATTTCAAGCTTGTATTTCACAGTGACAAATGCAGCAAAGGCCCCAGATGTAGGGTTTTGCCCCCAATTTCTTTTTTAAATCCCAGAATATTATTGCAGTATTTCAAGCTTGTATTTTACAGTGACAAATGCAGCAAAGGCCCCAGATGTAGGCTATTGCCAAAAATGTGTGTTTTTTTTTAAACCCAGAATATTATTGCAGTATTTTAAGCTTGTATTTCACAGTGACAAAAGCAGCAAAGGCCCCAGATGTAGGGTAATGCAAAAAATGGGTGTTTTTTTTAATCCAGAATATTATTGCAGTATTTTAAGCTTGTATTTCACAGTGACAAATGCAGCAAAGGCCCCAGATGTAGGCTATTGCCAAAAATGTGTGTTTTTTTTTTTACCCAGAATATTATTGCAGTATTTCAAGCTTGTATTTCACAGTGACAAAAGCAGCAAAGGCCCCAGATGTTGGGTATTGCCCAAAATGGGTGTTTTTTTAACCCAGAATATTATTGCAGTATTTCAAGCTTGTATTTCACAGTGACAAATGCAGCAAAGGCCCCAGATGAAGGGTATTGCCAAAAATGGGTGTTTTTTTAACCCATAATATTATTGCAGTATTTCAAGCTTGTATTTCACAGTGACAAATGCAGAAAAGACCCCAGATATAGGGTATTGCAAAAAATTGGTGTTTTTTTTAATCCCAGAATATTATTGCAGTATTTCAAGCTTGTATTTCACAGTGACAAATGCAGCAAAGGCCCCAGATGTAGGGTCTTGCCAAAAAAGGGTGTTTTTTTTAACCCAGAATATTATTGCAGTATTTAAAGATTGTATTTCACTGTGACAAATGCAGCAAAGGCCGCAAATTTAGTATCTTGCCCAAATTTTTTATTTTTATTAACAGAATATAACAGCAGTATCTAACGCTTGTATTTCACTGTGACAAATGCAGCAAAGGCCGCAAATTTAGTATCTTGACCAAAATTGGTGTTTTTTTAATAACAGAATATTAGTGCAGTTTTTAAATCTTGTATTTCACTGTGACAAATGCAGCAAAGGCCGCAAATTTAGTATATTGCCCAAAATGGGTGTTTTTTTAATACCAGAATATAACAGCGGTATATAACGCTTGTATTGGACTGTCAGAAATGCAGCAAAGGCTGCAAACTTATTATCTTGCCCAAAATGGGTGTTTTTTTTAATAAGAGAATAGAACAGCAGTATCTAACACTTGTATTTTACTGTAACAAATTCAGCAAAGGCCGCAAATGTGTTATCCTCCCAAAAATGTGTGTTTTTTTAAACCCAGAATATAATTTCAGTATTTCAAGCTTGTATTTCACAGTGACAAATGCAGCAAAGGCCGCAAATTTAGTATCTTGACCAAAATGGGTGTTTTTTTAATAACAGAATATTAGTGCAGTTTTTAAATCTTGTATTTCACTGTGACAAATGCAGCAAAGGCCGCAAATTTTGTATATTGCCCAAAATGGGTGTTTTTTTTAATACCAGAATATAACAGCGGTATATAACGCTTGTATTGGACTGTCAGAAATGCAGAAAAGGCTGCAAACTTATTATCTTGCCCAAAATGGGTGTTTTTTTTAATAAGAGAATAGAACAGCAGTATCTAACACTTGTATTTTACTGTAACAAATTCAGCAAAGGCCGCAAATGTGTTATCTTACCAAAAATGTGTGTTTTTTTAAACCCAGAATATAATTTCAGTATTTCAAGCTTGTATTTCACAGTGACAAATGCAGCAAAGGCCCCAGATGTAGGGTCTTGCCAAAAACGGGTGTTTTTTTAAATCCAGAATATTATTGCAGCATTTAAAGCTTGTATTTCACTGTGACAAATGCAGCAAAGGCTGAAAATGTATTATCTTGCCCAAAATGGGTGTTTTTTTAATAACAGAATATAACAGCAGTATCTAACGCTTGTATTTCACTGTGACAAATGCACTAAAGGCTGCAAATTTAGTATCTTGACCAAAATTGGTGTTTTTTTAATAACAGAATATTAGTGCAGTATTCAAGTTAAAACTTCTATTTTACTGTGACAAATGTAGCAAAGGCCCCAGATGTAGGATTTTGCAAAAAATGTTTTTTTTAATAACAGAATATAACAGCAGTATCTAACGCTTGTATTTCACTGTGAAAAATGCAGCCAAGGCCACAAATTTAGTATCTTGACCAAAATAAGTTTTTTTGTAATATCAGAATATAACAGCGGTATATAACGCTTGTATTGGACTGTCAGAAATGCAGCAAAGGCCGCAAACGTATTATCTTGCCAAAAATGGGTGTTTTTTTAAACCCAGAATATTATTGCAGCTTGTATTTCACAGTGACAAATGCAGCAAAGGCCCCAGATGTAGGGTATTGCCAAAAATGGGTGTTTTTTAACCCATAATATTATTGCAGTATTTCAAGCTTGTATTTCACTGTGACAAATGCAGCAAAGGCCCCAGATGTAGGATTTTGCAAAAAAAAAAGTTTTTTTTAATAACAGAATATACAACAGCAGAATATAGCAGCATTATCTAACGCTTGTATTTCACTGTGACAAATGCAGCAAAGGCTGCACATTTAGTATCTTGACCAAAATGGGTGTTTTTGTAATATCAGAATATAACAGCGGTATATAACGCTTGCATTGGACTGTCAGAAATGCAGCAAAGGCTGTAAACGTATAATCTTGCCCAAAATGGGTGTTTTTTTAAACCCAGAATATTATTGCAGTATTTCAAGCTTGTATTTCACTGTAACAAATGCAGCAAAGGCCCCAGATGTAGGATCTTGCAGCCTTTCAAAAAGCACCATTAACTCGCCAAACACCGAACCCGAACTTTCACTGAAAAGTTTGGGTTCAGGTCCGGGGTCCAAAAATCCTAAAGTTCGGTACGAACCCGAACTTCACTCAACTATATACATGACTATATACATGACATTCTAGGGATTTCTAAATCCACATGGCACGTCACTTTGCACAAGGAACAAAGAAGCAAAATGTACAAGAGAAATGTCTAATCTTAGGCTACTTTCACACTAGCGTTCGGCTGTCCGCTCGTGAGCTCCGTTTGAAGGGGCTCACGAGCGGACCCGAACGCTTCCGTCCAGCCCTGATGCAGTCTGAATGGATGCGGATCCGCTCAGACTGCATCAGTCTGGCAGCGTTCAGCCTCCGCTCCGCTCGCCTCCGCACGGACAGGCGGACAGCTGAACGCTGCTTGCAGCGTTCGGGTGTCCGCCTGGCCGTGCGGAGGCGTGCGGATCCGTCCAGACTTACAATGTAAGTCAATGGGGACGGATCCGTTTGAAGATGCCACAATATGGCTCAATCTTCAAGCGGATCCGTCCCCCATTGACTTTACATTGAAAGTCTGGACGGATCCGTCCGAGGCTATTTTCACACTTAGCTTTTATATGCCAATATAATGCAGACGGATCCGTTCTGAACGGAGCCTCCGTCTGCATTATTATGATCGGATCCGTTCAGAACGGATCCGATCGAACGCTAGTGTGAAAGTAGCCTAATACACCTTGCTGGTACTGTATTACGCTGCAGTTTCTCTGCATGAGAATTTGCATGGAAAAACCATGCTTATCTGCAATCTGGAAAGAGAAAAAGGACTTATTAGCGTTGTGTGGTAAAGTGAGAAAATTAAAGCCCTTTTTGGTGTGTATTAGTGGCAAAAAAAAACTTTATTTGTCGTTCACTGCCGCAGTTATATGTTCTAAAGCCTTTTTTTGGCATGCATTAGTGGGGAAAAAGAAAAGGGGCATATTAGCTATTGTGTGGTGAAGTGTGAAAATTACAGTCCTTTTTGGCATGTATTAGTGGCAAAAAAAAATGATATTATTTGTCGTTCACGGCCGCAGTTATATGTTCTAAAGCTCTTTTTGGTGTATATTACTGGGAAAAATGAAAAAGGGCTTATTAGCCGTTGTGTGTTGAAGTACAAAAATTACAGGAGTGTAATAGTGGCGGAAAAAAAATACTATTTGCTGTTCACGGCTGCAGTTATATGTTCTAAAGTCCTTTTTTTCCGTGTATTAGTGGGGGGAAACAAAAAGAGCTTATTAGCCGCTGTGTGGTGAAGTAGAAAATCACAGCCCTTTTTGGCATGTATTAGTGGCAAAAAAAAGTATTATTTGCCGTTCAGCTGTGAAGTTCCATTGTACTACAGCCATTTATGGAGTGTATTAATAGGATAGATAAGTACGTCCTAGTAGCCGTTCTGTGGTGAATTGTGATTGTTATATTAATTTTTTTGGGGTGTATTAATAGGAAAAAGAATACGTCTTATTAGCCGGTCTGCAGTGAACTGACATTGTTATACAGCCATTGTTGGGGGGAATAATTAGTAGAAATAAGTACACGTTATTAGCCGTTCTGCAGTGAATTTACATTGTCATACAGACATTGTTGCTCTGTATTAATAGCAAAAATAAGTACGTGTTATTAGCCATTCTGCGGTGAATTTACATTGTCATACTGACATTGTTGCGCTGTATTAATAGCAAAAGTAAGTTCTGCTGGGAATTTACATTGTCATTCAGTGGTGAAATTCTTTTGGGAAAATTGGTCTGTGAATGTAGACGTTCTTCTGTAGAGACTGAGTAATTGCATTGGTTAGCCATTCAGTGGTGAAATTATTTTGTGAAACAGCCTTTTTTGGGAAAATTGATGGGTGATTGTAGAGTAGGAACTAACAATTCGTCGATTAGCCATTCAACTGTGAAATTTGTTTGTGATACAGCCTTTTCTGGGAAAATTGGTTGGGGAGTGTAGACTTTCTTCTGTAGGTACTGAGTAATTGTGTCGATTAGTCATTCAGTGGTGAAATTTGTTTGAGATACAGCCTTTTTTGGGAAAATTGTTCGTTAGCTGTAACTACGGTCAAGGACAACATATGTCCTTTATGGCCCACTGGGTAAATGTGGTTCCTGCCCAACCACACCAGAAACTTGGCCAGATGACGCCGCTTCCGCCTCCACGTTTCACCCTGTTGGTCCTGCAACAATGTCCGCCTCTGCCTCCTCATGCTTCACTGTGTCCTCAGCCTCCACTGCAAGGACAATTCACAGTGCTCCTCCAGTATACCACACGTGCATGGCACAGTGGTATCACACAGTTCTGCACCTCGATTGCCTGGGCGAACGGAGTCACACAAGGGAGGAACTGCTCCGTGTCCTTCATCAAGAAATCAAATCCTGGCTTTCCCTGCGACAACTCAAAATCGGAACCATGGTGACCGACAAAGGGAAGAACATGGTGTCTGCGCTGCGTCAAGGAGGGCTGAGCCATAAATTATTTCTTTATGATCCAAGCGGACAGAGGTACTCCCCTTGTGTAATTTCGATGTTAGCCAGTGGCAGCTCATGCGTGACACCTGCTGTTTGCTCAGACCCTTTGAGGAGGCCACTTTATTTGTCAGTCGCCAGGACTACAGGATGAACAACGTCATTCTACAGCTTCATGTCCTGGAAAAGATGCTGGCAAATCTGGATGGTCAGGGGACTGGAGACATGGTGCCTAGATCTCACAGCCACATGATCCCTGTGGGGGCTGAACTGGAGGAGGAGGAGGACATTGGAGCACAAGCAATGTGTAGCGAAATGGGTGGTTTTTCTACACAGGAGAGGAGGAGCAGGAGCAGCTGGAGGAGCAAGAGGGAGATGAGGAAGACAAGGCAGATGACCCAGGCACATCGTGGCAGTATTCAGTGGAGATGGAGGCAGGGAGTCCCTCCGAGTCACTTGTGCAAATGACCCGATGCATGCTCACTTGCTTGCGTAGTGACAGCCGAATTGTCACTATTGCTCTCATGTTCCACTGCCATGGCTGCTGGGGGGGGCGGGCAGGAGCAATAACAGCTCCTACAGCATCAGCCTGAGTCTAGAGTCCTGATGAGCAGCTTTCTTCACCCGCATAGTGAAGAAACTACTCACCAGTAGTGATGAGCGGCAGAGACAAAATTCTAATTTACGATATTTCACAAATATTTAGGCGAATATTCATCATATATTCGCAAATTCGAGAATTCGCGATTATTTTCTTGATTGCGAAAATCGGCAATATAATATGCGCGTGGGTCACTGTTGCTAAATTGTTCAAGCTGCTAGAAGTTTCCTGAGACTGGAGAAAATGGTTGACACGGCAGAACATTAAAAATGGCTTTATATGCAGATAGAGTGCTCCAATATATTCGCGATTGTGCAAATCGGCAATTAATGATGTGCATATTTTTGCGCAATACGTGCAACTTCACATTTTAGCAGGTCTGACTACATATTACTGATTGGTGCACTAAGTATTGTTGTGAACTTATGATATCACAGCACTATGTCTGTAGCATGTATGTATGGACAGCAGAACCTATCAGCTACACTATATCACAATCTAACCTACACTGACTATCTCCCACTATCTGTATTATATATATAAGCTAACTAACTATCTAATGTAATGATACAGCAAAGCACAGAGCACAGCAATGACACTGCTGTCTCTCTCATAACTCCATAAAACTACAGAAATGGCTGCTGGGGAGGTTCTTATATAGTAAGGGGTAGGCAACTTTCCTGTTGGTTGCTAGGGATGTTGCTAAGTTCAGACAAAGACATTGCAGCCTTCTCATTGGTCCACAAGCAAGAAGGGAGGTTACTGATGAAAAAAAAAAATCTAGAATATTAGAGAATACGAATATATAGCACTATATTCTAAACCTTTGCGAATTCTCGAGGTGGCAATATTCACAATTAAAATTTGCGATTTGAATATTCACGCCCAACACTACTCACCAGCAACAAAACATAGAGCAGAACCTGAACCAGCAGATCGTGGCAAACTTAGAGTGCACCCTGCCACCCCACATTGAAGATCCGCTGGACTACTGGGTAGCCAAACTGGATTTGTGGCCCTGGAAATGCTGTCCTTCCCGGCCAGTAGTGTGGCATCATAGCGGGAGTTTAGTGCGGCAGGGGCCATCGTTACCCCAAGGAGAACTTGCCTGTCCACCCAAAATGTGGAGAAACTTTTGTCAAGATGAATCAGGTGTGGATCAGCCAGGATTTCCACCCACCAATGCTTGATGCATCATATTAGATCATCCATGCTGTCTCACCTAAACCTTGACAAAAGAGACCGGTTTCTTCTGGATACCTGCCTCAGCTACTATTCTGATGCTGCCAACCGCCTTGCCACACATCTGATGCCAAGTGCTCCTTCTTACACCTACCATCGTCAACGGGTAATGTTATTGCCACCTACCTCCACTCTCTGTCACCGTGTCATATGGTCTCCTCATGCTGCTGCCACCTCCACACTCTGTCATTGTGCCACTCTACAGCCTTCTCATGCTGCTGCTACCTCAGCACTATGTCACTGGGCCACTCTGTGGCCTCCTTATGCTGCTGCCACCTCCACACTTCTATCATTGTGCCAATCTGTGGCCTCCTCATGCTGCTGCTGCTGCTACCTCAACACTATGTCAACTTGCCACTCTGTGGCCTCCTCATGCTGCTGCTACCACCTCCACACTGTTAGGGTCTATTCACACGTCCGTTTTTTCTTTCCTGATCTGTTCCGTTTTTTGCTGAACAGATCTGGACCAGATCTGGACCCATTCATTTTCAATGGGTCCTGAAAAAAAATCAGACATTGTGCTGTCCGTTTTTTTTCAGGACCCATTGAAAATGAATGGGTCCAGATCTGGTCCAGATCTGTTCAGCAAAAAACGGAACAGATTAGGAAATAAAAAACAGACGTGTGAATAGACCCTAATTGTGCCATGCTGTGGCCTCCTCATGCTACTGCCACCTCACTACTATGTCACTGGGCCACTCTGTGGTCTCCTCATGCTGCTTCCACCTCACCACTATGTCATTGGGCCACTCTGTGGACTTCTATGTGGAATCAGCTGATGACAGTGTCAAAGCAGTGGGTTTCTTCTTGACGCTAACATCGACCTGTAAGGCTGAGTTCATACTTGAGTTATTTGGTCAGTTTTGGCCCCGTAACTGCCCAAATAAGTGAAATGTGCAGTGATTCTAAGAGCGACACCTGTCATCTGTGTGTTATAATGACTCACACTATTGTTTCACTACCACAGCAGACTCCCTATGCATGTTACTGCAAGGCACAGTGTTCGACATTAATGCGATTCCCCACGAATAAATTCGGATAGAATTGTATTGTTTCGGAAAATTCGGCGAACCGGCTAAATCTAATTTTTTAAAAATGTGTTCATTTCTAGTCCCCGCGACAGTGAGTGGCAGGAGATCTTTAAGACTGGCAACACATGGTTTGATTTCACATGTTTACCTTGTGGATCAATAGGCTTCTGTGTTGTATTTGGTACTGGCCACACCCTAACCTCCAGGTGTTGCTATTGTGGTCATTTAACCACAAAAAAAAGAATATGTGTTTCTCCCACAATGCTGTGCAGTTATAGCTTCAGTTGGACCTGTGGATAGCTAGTGTTTGGATCTCGGCTGAGTTCCTGGTGCAGCCATAGGTTCTTGGAAGTTAAGTGTTACCTTTCCCTTTGTATTTTGGCTTTTCTGCGTGTTGCATTTCTTAGTTGTTTAGTGTTAGGCCTTAGGGAGACTCACGATCATCCTTCCTTTTGGAGGAACCGGATGTCTCATTTATGTAATTAGTACCAGGGTCCTTTAGCGTTAGATAGGACTTTAGGTATTCCTGTGTATTAACGCAAAAACACAAAAGCAAGCGCACTCTGCAAAACAGCACTCTGCCTTGCCTTTATGCTGGATGTTGAATAAGGCATTGGTGTACATTTTGGCCAAAGCAGAATAAGCCACTCACCACGTCAAGGTCGCCTTCATGAGTGGTCCCTAACACTAGTTCCTACCTGTTATGGGCCATGACAGCCACACAAAGTCCAGGGAGCGTAGGTACAGCATGCACGCCAAGCACACTCTACTTTTAACCCTGCCCGGTGCCATTACAGCTTTCATCGGATCCAGGGATGCAAGTACCAACATGCATGCTGAGCCCACTATATACTTCTCCTGGAGCCAAATGGCTACTGGTAGGTGCTATATGGTAGGTGTTTCATCTATAATAGGAATACACCTTTAGTGAAAAGCACAATACTGTATTACCAATAGCTCCCAGACCCCGCCCCCTTCCCGAATAGAACGCCAGAATAATAAGCACCATGCTATATGTAAGTGACTGGTTTAATGTATTGAGCATCGTGCTATCTTGCCTCTCATGTGAAGATATCTGCGCTGAATAGAAGCGATTTGACTGATGGAACGGATGGGGAGTGAGTCTGCGTTCCATACAACAGGACGTGACTGCCCCATGCGTTCCACCTGGATGAGGCGCCGTACGGACCGGAAGTGACGTAGCTGTGCGTTCCACGCAACCGGATGTTAGTTCCGAGTGCGTTCCACGTGGTCCGGCCGGCTCAGAATGCTCCGGTATGTATTTCCAACTATATGAGGCACGGCTTATGACGTTTTTACACGACTTTCAGGCCGGAAGCTAAACATACTAATCAGCATGAATCAGACACAGCTGGTGGGTGGCTACTTAAGGGAACGGGAGTGTGTGTATGAGTGAGAGGAGGAACAGGACGACACCAGGACGCAGGTTAAATGTAAGTCTGGACAATCCATTGTAAATTTACATCACTGTAGCATGTAGTGTGCCTCACACCATGCTTGAATTTTTGCTCACAGATCCCTAAGTGACGTATTGGCCCGTATCATGTGGGCTCTCCTTTCTCCTGACTGCACGGGACATTGAGTAAGTGCTGATTTGAAGGAGATATTGGGGATACAAATGCATTGTACTGTGTCTAGTACATGAACTGAGAGCATTTTTATTTCTTACAGGTGGGACATATCAAATGGGTCCCTGGTCCTATGCCTAAACATCTTCTGCGTCTCTGGTCCTGTTGCCTCACCTTATCTTAAGTATCTCTAACCTATCTTGTGTGATGGTTGCATTTCTGACCATATATTTCTTTCTGTGATGGTTGTATCTCTGACCACATATGCCCCCTGATGAACCTAGTGATAGGGGAAACGCGTTGGGGCTTCATTTAGAACCAACCTGGGAATGCATTGACTGGTGCACCCGGGCTTGGCTCTATAGGGTATAGGTGATATTAATTCACCTTACTGTATCGATCTTGATTGGTCCTATCCATCCTAGTGGCCCTGTTGGAATTTTTTCGTTCCTACCAGGTACACATGACCACACCTACCTATGGTCTGTGGAGCAATTTTTGTTAACTGTAAAGAGGAGGGTAAACGCAGGGCAGTCAGCCCAGGAACGAGGACAGGGAGTCTCCACCATAAGGGGACGTCCCTGGGCTGAGGTTATAGCCAGGGTGAGCATAGGGAGAGTATAGGCATACCCATTGCTCCCAATTTGCTGCCCTGTGTTCACTCATCCCTCTTGTAGTGGAGTCTGTATGACTAGCTCCCAGACATATTTCTGCATCTATTATTATTGTTGTTTGTCTTTTTCACTTATGCACTGGTGAACCACCACAGTGGTACCTTTTTTATGATCTGACTAGTAAAAGTTATGTTTTAAGGGGATCAATACTGCTGGACACGATACTGTGAACTTTAGATCCTTTTTCATTGATCTATATTGAATAAGCTGGACATTTATTCTTAGGTGCTATATAAGCAGACTCAGTTTTATACTGACTTTAAAACCAGCCTCCAGGGCAGAGTAACTGGCCAGGTGTGCATGACTGTTTGGAGATCGCCAGGCCTCCAATATATACTACAAAGAAAAAATGTGGGGGGTTCAGCCCGCACAACCCAGTATGCAGGTGCACATTGCTATGGCGAAATACAGATACAAACGCAAAAACACAAATGCAATCGCACTCTGCAAACCAGCACTCTGCCCTGCCTTTATGCTGGATGTTGAATAAGGCATTGGTGTACATTTTGGCCAAAGCGTAATAAGCCACTCACCACGTCAAGGTCGCCTTCATGAGTGGTCCCTAACACTAGTTCCTACCTGTTATGGGCCATGACAGCCACACAAAGTCCAGGGAGCGTAGGTACAGCATGCACGCCAAGCACACTCTGCTTTTAACCCCGTCCGGTGCCATTACAGCTTTCATCAGATCCAGGGATGCAAGTACCAACATGCATACTGAGCCCACTATATACTTGTCCTAGAGCCAAATGGCTACTGGTAGGTGCTATATAAGCAGACTCAGTTGTATACTGACTTTAAAACCAGCCTCCAGGGCAGAGTAACTGGTCAGGTGTGCATGACTGTTTGGAGATCGCCACGCCTCCAATATATACTACAAAGAAAAAATGTGGGGGGTTCAGCCCGCACAACCCAGTAAGCAGGTGCACATTGCTATGGTGAAATACAGATACAAACGCAAAAACACAAATGCAATCGCACTCTGCAAACCAGCACTCTGCCCTGCCTTTATGCTGGATGTTGAATAAGGCATTGGTGTACATTTTGGCCAAAGCGTAATAAGCCACTCACCACGTCAAGGTCGCCTTCATGAGTGTTCCCTAACACTAGTTCCTACCTGTTATGGGCCATGACAGCCACTCAAAGTCCAGTCCTGTGTATGAACTCACCTACCTCTGGGGTCTGTTCATACTGGTAGTCAGTCAGGGCTTTGAATAGGGTTTTCACTAGGAGGTGTCCATCTCCCTTTCCTAGTTTTCAGGCCTAATTTCCTTTCCCATTTCCCTCCTATGTTCAGTGTGGGGTTTCCCTCCCACACTAGAGCATGACATACAGAGGATCCAGTACACAATATAGTTCCTCAATGTATTCTAAGGCTACATGCACACGACAGTGAACGGACATGTCATGTACATTTTTTAACAGCCATCACACGTCTATTTTAAGACCTACGGTAGTCTTTGGGGTTATTCACACAGCAGTTTTTTTGGACTGTCAGTGAAAAACAGACGTAAAAAAATAGAACAGCCAAAATCAGCAGACAAGATTAATATGATACCGAGCAGGGTTAATTCCAAGAAGTCATGTCAGGGTCCAAATCGTCAGGCAGAAGCATAATCAGGGTCCAAACCAGGGGTCAGAGATCCAGATAGCAGTGTAAGAATAGTAGAGCTAGTGAGGCGATCACAGGAGATAACAATATTCACAGGCAACCTGTGCCCAGCAGGTTGCCTTTATAAATAAGCAGCACTTCCTGGTCACATGACATGCCTAGAGTCACCTGACCAGTGACGCCTGCACTGTAGAGAGGCATATCTTCCGATGTCGGTCAAGCTGCTATTGTTGCCAAGAGCACACCTTCTGTGCCAGCACCATTGTCAACACCATGTTAAAATGTTAAAAAGATTGTAGTAAATATGGCAATAGTTTTACATCATTTTCTGGCATCAAAAAGTCACAAATGTTTGAGTAAACATAGCAGAGCTGTAGTTTCCAAAGTGATCAAAGTGATCGTCATATAAAGCGAATAACTTTTCAGGGAATACAGATGCATAGCTAAAGATTCATGAGCCCTAGTCAAAACTTTCAAAACTATACATTTTCTCCCCTTTGCCTCTCTGGTGGTATATGGTAGTGAAGGGGTGATGATAACATCTCTGCTGTTTTATGGTAATTAAGGGGAATATTAGCAACTGTATCTAGATAATGAAGGGATACAACCTAGTTCTTTTATGGTCTATGGTATTAAGAAGTTTAATTAAAAATCCCTAGTGGTCTACTATAAAGGGTTGAAGAGCCAAGTGTCAGTCTAGATCATTTAAAGGAACAATGCCAACATTCATAGTGGCCTAGGATAGTGAAGAGGTTAGTGTAAATAACACCGGTGGACAAAGCTAATGAACACTCACCCTTCCAGGCTTCAGTCGTGTCCAGGACGGGAAGCTGAGCATTGAACATTTACAGCTTGTCTTCTTTCCTGTACTGGTCATAGAGAACATTGTAGGGAACACTCTTACATATTGCAAATCCTTAAAGTGTATGTTCCCCTGTTTAAAGACCATCTGTCAGCAGATTTGTTCCATGTGCACTTGGCAGCTGAAAACATCTGTGTTGGTCCCATGTTCATATGTGCCGGCATTTCTGAGAAAAATGAAGTTTTACTACACTACGTGCAGAATTATTAGGCAAATGAGTATTTTGACCACATCATCCTCTTTATGCATGTTGTCTTACTCCAAGCTGTATAGGCTCGAAAGCCTACTACCAATTAAGCATATTAGGTGATGTGCATCTCTGTAATGAGAAGGGGTGTGGTCTAATGACATCAACACCCTATATGCAGGTGTGCATAATTATTAGGCAACTTCCTTTCCTTTGGCAAAATGGGTCAAAAGAAGGACTTGACAGGCTCAGAAAAGTCAAAAATAGTGAGATATCTTGCAGAGGGATGCAGCACTCTTAAAATTGCAAAGCTTCTGAAGCGTGATCATCGAACAATCAAGCGTTTCATTCAAAATAGTCAACAGGGTCGCAAGAAGCGTGTGGAAAACCCAAGGCGCAAAATAACTGCCCATGAACTGAGAAAAGTCAAGCGTGCAGCTGCCAAGATGCCACTTGCCACCAGTTTGGCCATATTTCAGAGCTGCAACATCACTGGAGTGCCCAAAAGCACAAGGTGTGCAATACTCAGAGACATGGCCAAGGTAAGAAAGGCTGAAAGACGACCACCACTGAACAAGACACACAAGCTGAAACGTCAAGACTGGGCCAAGAAATATCTCAAGACTGATTTTTCTAAGGTTTTATGGACTGATGAAATGAGAGTGAGTCTTGATGGGCCAGATGGCTGGATTGGTAAAGGGCAGAGAGCTCCAGTCCGACTCAGACGCCAGCAAGGTGGAGGTGGAGTACTGGTTTGGGCTGGTATCATCAAAGATGAGCTTGTGGGGCCTTTTCGGGTTGAGGATGGAGTCAAGCTCAACTCCCAGTCCTACTGCCAGTTTCTGGAAGACACCTTCTTCAAGCAGTGGTACAGGAAGAAGTCTGCAAGGTAAGAAAAACATGATTTTCATGCAGGACAATGCTCCATCACACGCGTCCAAGTACTCCACAGCGTGGCTGGCAAGAAAGGGTATAAAAGAAGAAAATCTAATGACATGGCCTCCTTGTTCACCTGATCTGAACCCCATTGAGAACCTGTGGTCCATCATCAAATGTGAGATTTACAAGGAGGGAAAACAGTACACCTCTCTGAACAGTGTCTGGGAGGCTGTGGTTGCTGCTGCACGCAATGTTGATGGTGAACAGATCAAAACACTGACAGAATCCATGGATGGCAGGTTTTTGAGTGTCCTTGCAAAGAAAGGTGGCTATATTGGTCACTGATTTGTTTTTGTTTTGTTTTTGAATGTCAGAAATGTATATTTTTTGAATGTTGAGATGTTATATTGGTTTCACTGGTAAAAATAAATAATTGAAATGGGTATATATTAGTTTTTTGTTAAGTTGCCTAATAATTATGTACAGTAATAGTCACCTGCACACACAGATATCCCCCTAAAATAGCTAAAACTAAAAACAAACTAAAAACTACTTCCAAAAATATTCAGCTTTGATATTAATGAGTTTTTTGGGTTCATTGAGAACATGGTTGTTGTTCAATAATAAAATTAATCCTCAAAAATACAACTTGCCTAATAATTCTGCACTCCCTGTATATGAAAACAAGCCTCTAGGAGCAACCTCTGCACTTTGATTGACAGGGCCAGGCAGTGTAAACGTTATCACCCCAGGCCCTGACCTTTCACAAAGTTTTGCGCTCCAGAAGGTGCAGCAGTTGCAGAGAGAGCTGAGCAACTAGGAGTAATGGCAACACCCCTGTTGCTCCTAGACGCTCATTTGCACATATTAAAACTTCACACAATATGGGCACATATGAACATGGGACCAACACAGATGCCTTCCGCTGCCAAGCACACATACAACAGGTCGGCCAGTGTCATAGCTACAAATCTGCTGACAGATGCCCTTTAAGGCTCCATTCAGACGTCCATATGAATGGTCCGGATCTGTTCCGCAATTATGCAAAACAGGTGCGGACCCATTCATTTTTAGTGAGGCCCTAAAAGATGCGGACAGCACACAGTGTGCTGTCTGCATCCGCACTTCCACTCTGCAGCCCCGAACTTCCGGTCCGCGGCTCCGCAAAGATATAGAACATGTTCTATTCTTGTCAGCAATAGCGGGCACGAAAGGCATTTTCTATTATAGTGCCGGCCATGTGCAAAACGCTTACAGACTAAAGGAAATGTTGTCCCATTTTTTCTGCCAGTTAAAACCATATAGTAAACACATATTCTTTTTTTCTAATGTGCTTTTATTTTCTAATTGTAGATTTATGTAATCTATTTCCTGAACGTGATTATGGGGGCTGCCATCTTGCTTCAGCTGTTCTTAAAAGCATTTAGAAAGCATTAAGAACATTGCTTTATGGCAGCCCCATGGGCCATAGACACAATGGTCAGGAGGTGACCTTACTGACTTCTATGGGGGGGTTTTCTAGGCATACTCTGTGACCTGTGCAGAGGTCACTGTACAGGGAAAGAATAGATACGATTTGACAATCACCTATTGTGAATGGTGGACAGTCTTATCTGTCATTCTAATCCTACCTGTAGTGATATCACCTCTGTGTATAGATAACAGGTTACTGCAGTAAAGTGATCTGTACAGACCAAGAAGTGACGCCTATTAGACTTGGCAAAATTGACATGGAAAATTAAAAATAACTTTATCAAAAATTCTTTATAAATATGTAAAACATAAAAATATGATTTAAACAATAGGTAATTTTCTGATGACACATTTCCTTTAAGCAGGTGAGCGTACACTTTAAGGATATGCAATATGTGGGAGAGTTTTTACATAGTAATCATATAAAACAACAAAAAGAAGTTGAGAAGCTAATTTCAACATTTCGGAACATACCCATTAGAATAAACTTTTCCATTTTGTTGCAGATCTCAGAGCTACACCTGATATAACTGCAATTCCGCCATCTATATACTTGAAAATTCATATTAATATACAGGGATATTTTTTTACATGGCCATTCCCAGTTTCAAGGTTTTCATTTTCCTCCCTACCGAGAACAGTGATAGTTGTGTATCTAGAATACAATGATGAAAAGCTGTATTTGCACTTCATAAAATGTAAGCAGCACACAATGTTACATATATTATATGAACACAATGGTTACCTTTTTCTTACATTACTATCTGTCTACTGTCTTGAAAGGAGAAATGAAGTTCTGTTTTAGCATTCATATTGTAAACTACTTCACTTTTCATTTCCATTTATACATTTTAATTCCAAAAGAAAACGTTAGAAAACAAATGGATGAACAAATTGAAATCTCTTCTATTATTCTTCAAATGCTACATTTAGAATGGGTTGTTTATTCTGAATATTTCTTTACTTTGAAGAGTACCTCTGGGTTTCCAGGTTTCAAAAACGTTTGACAAATCAGAAGTTTTTATCAATGGGAGTGTATGACTTGGACCCCATAAACTGTTTTCAACTGTTTAAAAAATGAGGCAGCAAAAAATGAAAGTGGCCAATTTTTTTTTGTTTACCCATAATGATTTACATTTTTAGCAGCAGGCTTCTGCATAGAGACATAACTCTTTTTGACAGAGTAAATAAAACCCCAACATATAGCAGCCAAATGAGTTTTCTTTTAGTCTCTGTCAGGTGAATGTAGACCTATAAATATATTTTCCATATACAGTGGATATAAAAAGTCTACACACCCCTGTTTAAATTTCAGGTTTCTATGATGTAAAAAAATGAGACAAAGATAAATCATTTCAGAACTTTTTCCACCTTTAATGTGACCTATAAACTGTACCACTCAATTGAAAAACAAACTGAAATCTTGTTTAAATAATGTGGTTGCATAAGTGTGCACACCCTCTTATAACTGGAGATGTAGCTGTTTTCAGAATTAAGCAATCACATTCAGAATCCTGTTAAATAGGAGTCAGCATACACCTGCCATCATTTAAAGTGCCTCTGATCAACCCCAATAAAGTTCAGCTGCTCTAGTTGGTCTTTCCTGAAATTGTCTTAGTTGCATCCCACAGCAAAAGCCATGGTCCACAGAGAGCTTCCAAAACATCAGAGGGATCTCATTGTTGAAGTATAACTGTCGTATTTTAATTTTTTTTGGGCGTATTGGATTGTGGTGATTAATATATCCTTGGTGGCCCTATTTCAAGTTTTCACTGTGTACTCAATTACCCCTTAATTCCACCAGATCCTCCCCAGCAGCTGATAACAGTGCCTGGGCTGTGTGCACTTCTCCCTGTCCCTGCGCTTGGCAGACGCTCCCTCACTCAGCAGAGCTGGAGAAGTAGAGTTGAAGCAGCGCAGACCGGGGAAGGGAGATCTGCCACCTGTTCAGTGTATAAATGAAAGCAACATGTGGTAAGAGGACCCCTTTGTGCTGCAGGAGATTAACCCTTTAGGGGGGAGGGCTCTGGTTACTGACACTTTTGGGGGGCTATTGTTACTGGCTAGTGAGGGCAGGCAGGATTAGCCTCAGGGTAAGGGCAGTGGTGGCCATCTTAACTGAATAGTGAAATTGCAGTTTTATGCAGACTGGTTGCTAAGGGCTGAATCTTATTAAATATGGGGTAAGTCAGTCTAATAGTAACTGATTCTGGAATATCATGCTATTAGTAACTACATATATGAAAATTGAAATTAGGGTCTAAGTGTGACAGTTATCCTTTAAAAGGTATCAGTCAGGAGAAGGGTACAAAAGAATTTCCAAGGCATTAGATATAAGTAGTGAAGCTTCTATATTATTAGTCAAAAAGTGACAGGTACCACGCCCCTTTTCTTGTTTACCAAAACCCCTCTCGTCAACACAAATCTGAATAATGCATGCCTGGACATGTCTAGAGACCGAGTTATATTATTATGATAGATAGCGACCTCCACCCCGCCCATATCTTTATGATTATAGGTTTATTAAAACATTATGAATTTGTCAATTTTTATGAATTTATTAATATATTATTTATGAATTAGTCTCTCAGTTGTGACCCATATGTATTTATCAAAACATTATTGAACGAGTGTATGACACACCTCTCATACCACATACAGCCGCCCATACAGCGACATAGGGTAAAAACGTGTCTGGGTATGTCTAAAAATGTCTAAAAAGCACTACTAATGATAGATCCGTGCCTGGACATGTCTGGAGACCACATTATATTATTATGGTACATGCGTGCCTGGACATGTCTAGAGGCCTGCACAGCGAGCCCCTTATTGACAGTAAACAAATTGAGCACAAAAAAAAACCGCTGAGTTTTAAAAACTTTATTGAGCAGATAAACATCTTGCAGAAAAGCGGCAATGTTACAACACATATTTAAATACAAAAATACGTTTAGCTCGGTTACAATATACATTACATTAATAATATCTACACATAATCAGTATTCACAAGCTAAACCAAGAAGATTGTAACATTGGCAATGTCCTTCTTTTAGGTAACAGACTACCCTCTCTTATACCCATAGGTGTGGAGGGGGTTGTCAGGAGAGTGCGATCAGGTGCAACACTTACAGACGACTCATTCAAGTTAGTTTTTAAACCGTCCAGAATCTCTCTAGTAGAGGAATTACCCACAACAGTAGACGGCATATTTATGTCCGCCATGGCATGCATAAATGCAACCCAGCCTGGTGGATTTTTGTTTTTTGACAGTCTGTGGTTTTGTGTCGCATTAAGCACAAGATCCATCATGTTAGAACCAGGAATAACATCACCCTTATAAATAAATTCACCTTTATCATTCCACATTGTAACACTGGCATTCTGCTTCATCCTGCTTAACAAAAGTTCATCATTTTTCTTACAAACTTTCTCTATGCTTTCCACACATCAGGTTTATTGAACCCCTGCCACATACGTTTGTAGATGATGAGTTATTCCCACCCGACAAGGTAAATTTGACTATTGTTGATGATCTTATGGATTCCACTAGTGAAAACAGCGAGCTTGAAAAGGCATTCACCAAGTACGTGCATCATAGAAATCTAAGTATATTGTGTCTGGTGCAGAACATATTTTGTCAGGGTAAAAAGAGCAGAACGATAAATTTAAACACCAAGTACATGGTTCTCTTTAATAATCTGTGTGATAAATTGCAAATTCTAACATTAGCGAGACAAATGTATCCTGGGAAAACACATTTCTTTTGAGGACACTACGCGGGATCCTTATTGCCACCTGCTAGTAGATTTAAGGGCTACTACACCAGAGCAACTTCGTTTAATTACCGCCAGCATTGCCGGCTGTGTATATCCAGAAGAGAAATCATTTTAAAAAGCGAGATTTAGAAGGTTACGCGCATTCTAGGACGTTTACACAGCAGCTGCAAGATGTCGGAGAGATTACGCCGTAATTGGGCTCTCTTAAAAACGCTTGTAAAAGCGACACCATCAGTCAAAAAATCTATTTTGCGCCATGCGAGTGATGATTTAATAGCCACCATAGGTGAGATCGCCTTAAACATCCTAAAAGGACGAATTCCACAAAAGGAACCTCGGAAAAAGATACTAAAGAAGTGGCGTAAGGCTATAAGGCGGCTGTGTGATAAAATAATTCCCATAATGAAAAAGAAGCGCTTAGTGAATCAGACAGGTGGTTTCATAGGACCACTATTGGGGTTTGCAATTCCATTAATACGAGTTTGCTTTTTAGCAAATAATGAATCATACGGAGAAAATGTACTTGGTTCCAAAACACGAGCTCAAGAGGATAAGTCAGGTCTGATAGGAATCTCAACGTCCCATTTAGTACCCCTGGCACCAAACTTCTAGTATCGGCTTGGTTTTAGTTCTTTTCTGACGTCAGGAGAGCGCTTCACTCAGTAGGTAATAAAAGACACAACAGTGATGTACTGAATGAACACTCTGAGGTTTATTTTTAATGCACACAGGTTATATAGAGGGGGCTTTACCCTCTTTATTAGCATATCATCGTAAGTTATGTATTTAACCTATCATATTAACACATTTCATTCTACAGTCAGAGAAAGAGAAACAAAGACGGAACTTCCATATTAGGAATATTGTCCGGGAGTAGTGCCAAAAAGATAAGATTCAGGGTTACAGAGAATAGAAACCTTACAGTAGTTAGTTTCACAGCAATCAGAGTTAGTTCCTAACAGAGAAACAAAACTTCAGCAAAAAGCACAATTGGTTTTGACATAAAAAAAGAACATGGATTCCTTTCAAGGTCTTTACACCACCGACCGGTGTAAGGCAGAGCATGATACAACGCATGGATGATGAAATTAACAGTATTTTACACAGCTCTGGAATGCCGGATGATGTGAAAATTAAAAGATACACCGATATAATGCAAAGATACTTGGTTCTAGCCAAACAGGAAACTAAAGAGCTAGCGACTTTAAACCTTGTTAACCAATCTGATCCTGATCATCAACAACAGCCAAATACAATCGCTGATAAATACGATTCTGTCCTTGAAATTGTAACACATGTCAATCCCCGTTTTAAGAAAAATGCTAAACTTTTGTTAGGCAGGATGAAGCAGAATGCCAGTGTTACAACATGGAATGATAAAGGTGAATTTATTTATAAGGGTGATGTTATTCCTGGTTCTAACATGATGGATCTTGTGCTCAATGCAACTCAAAACCACAGACTGTCAAAAAACAAAAATCCACCAGGCTGAGTTGCATTTATGCATGCCATGGCGGACATAAATATGCCGTCTACTGTTGTGGGTAATTCATCTACTAGAGAGATTCTGGACGGTTTAAAAACTAACTTGAATGAGTCGTCTGTAAGTGTTGCACCTGATCGCACTCTCCTGACAACCCCCCCCCACACCTATGGGTATAAGAGAGGGTAGTCTGTTACCTAAAAGAAGGACATCGCCAATGTTACAATCTTCTTGATTAAGCTTGTGAATACTGATTATGTGTAGATATTATTAATGTAATGTATATTGTAACCGAGCTAAACGTATTTTTGTATTTAAATATGTGTTGTAACATTGCCGCTTTTCTACAAGTTCTTTATCTGATCAATAAGGTTTTTAAAACTCTGCGTTTTTTGTTTGTGCTCAATTTGTTTACTGTTAATAAGGGGCTCGCTGTGCGGACCTCTAGACATGTCCAGGCACGCATCTACCATAATAATATAATGTGGTCTCCAGACATGTCCAGGCACGGATCTATCATAAGTAGTGCTTTTTAGACATTTTTAGACATACCCAGACACGTTTTTGCCCTATTTCGCTGTATGGGTGGCTGTACATGGTATGAGTGATGTGTCATACACTCATTCAATAATGTTTTAATAAATACATATAGATCACAACTGAAAGACTAATGCATAATATATTAATACATTCATAAAAGATTGAGGTGTAGGTGAGAAATTGACAAATTCATAATGTTTTAATAAACTATAATCATAAAGATATGGGCGGGGTGGAGGTCGCTATCTATCATAATAATATAACGCGGTCTCTAGACATGCTCAGGCATGCATTATTCAGATTTGGGAGGGAGGAGGCGAAGGGGTGGGGGTGGGGGACCTGTCAAGAGGACGAAAGGGGTGTGTTGACGAGAGGGGTTTTGGTAAACAATAAAAGGGGCGTGGTACCTGTCACTTTTTGATAAATAATATAGAAGCTTCACTACTGATATACCATGGAACACAGTGAAGACAGTCATCATCAAGTGAAGAAAATATGGCACAACAGTGACATTACCAAGAACTGGACATCCCTCCAAAATTGATGAAAAGATGAGAAGAAAACTGTTCTGGGAGGCTACTAAGAGGCCTACAGCAACATTAAAGGAGCTACAGAAATATCTGGCAAGTACTGGCTGTGTGGTACATGTGACAACAATCTCCTGTATTCTTCATATGTCTGGGCTATGGGGTAGAGTGGCAAGACAAAAGCCTTTTCTTACGAGGAAAAACATCCAAGACAGGCTACATTTTGCAAAAACACATCTGAAGTCTCCCAAAAGCATGTGGGAAAAGGTGTTATGGTCTGATGAAACCAAGGTTGAACTTTTTGGCCATAATTCCAAAAGATATGTTTGGTGCAAAAACAACACTACACATCACCAAAAAAACACCATACCCACAGTGAATCATGGTGGTGGCAGCATCATGCTTTGGGGCTGTTTTTCTTCAGCTGGAACTGGGGCCTTAGTTAAGCTAGAGGGAATTATGAACAGTTCCAAATACCAGTCAATATTGGTACAAAACCTTCAGGCTTCTGCTAGAAAGCTGAACATGAAGAGGAACTTCATCTTTCAGCATGACAACGACCCCAAGCCTACATCCAAGTCAACAAAGGAATGGCTTCACCAGAAGAAGATTAAAGTTTTGGAATGGCCCAGCCAGAGCCCAGACCTAAATCTAATTGAAAATCTGTGATCTGAAGAGGGCTGTGCACAGGAGATGCCCTCGCAATCTGACAGATTTTGAGTGTTTTTGCAAAGAAGAGTGGGAAATCTTGCCAAGTCAAAATGTGCCATGCTGATAGACTCATACCCAAAAAGACTGAGTGCTGTAATAAAATCAAAAGGTGCTTCAACAAAGTATTAGTTTAAGGGTGTGCACACTTATGCAATCATATTTTATTTTTATATATTTTCTTCCCTCCACCTAAAAGATTTCAGTTTGTTTTTCAATTGAGTTGTACAGTTTATAGATCACATTAAAGGTGGAAAAAGTTCTGAAATGATTTATCTTTGTCTCATTTTTTTTACATCACAGAAACTAGACATTTTAAAAGGGGTGTGTAGAGTTTTTATATCCAATGTATGTTGGGCTCTTTCCCATTGTATGTAGTAATAGGGCTCGATTCGCTTAACACTAGTTACTATGTAGATATATATATATATATATATATATATTTTTTTTTTTATCCTGCAGTTTTCACACTGCTTACTAAGCCTAATAATAAGCTGTCACTTCCTGTTCTGTAGTGATCACTTTTCAACACTCATGTCACTGTCATCACTAGGCTTGAGCGAATGGTCATCAGATCATAGATCCGAAGTTGATTTGTTCAAATACTTAGATTTTAATGCTGTTTCCATACAGAATTAAAATGTATGTGTAAATAGGTTTGTTTTAGCCGAAGTTGTGCGAGGCTTCTGTTAATTCCTACTGTATGCACATCTACGTATTGAAAAACGATTTAAAATAGCAATCCGAAGTGGGCTTTGCTACTGGCTGGTACCTCGATACAAAAGCCCAGTTCAGATTGCTATTTTAAATGGCTTTTCAATAGACAGATATGCATACTCGCAACTTCGGGCAAAACGAACTTTGGCTGCACGGAGGCAATACATTTTAATGCTGTACGGAAATATTTGAATGAATCTCGACTTCGGATCTATAACCTGAAGATCGATTCACTCGAGCCTAATCATGACAGGCAGGATTACAATGACAGATAATACCTCTGTGCAGATAACACAGGATTCACTATTCACACTAGGTAATGGTCACAGCTTACCCCTTCCTCCACAATGACCTCTGCACAGGTCATAGAGCATGTCCCAAAAACTCTCCAATAGAGGCCAGCTACTGTCCACTGTGTCTATTGTCCATGTGGTTGTTGTAAAGCATATCTCTGCTCTTCTCAGGCAAGATGGCTGCCTCCATAATCATGTACCGGAAATAAAATAAAAAAAATCTACAATCAGAAAATAGAGATGAGAAAAGATGAATAAGTCTCACTATCTGGTCACAAATAGTGGTCACTTTAAATTGACTGAGAGACCTGCAGTCTAGAAAGGGTTATTAAAAACCATCAATCCTGGTAATAGTCTCATGCATCGATGAATCCTGCATGCGATGGTCATGTATATAAATGGAATTTCTGCAACACCTCACTCCATTACGCTACAGAAGTAATGCTAAGTCTCATTCATTTCATTGCAAATCCATGTATTTTTATTTATAGTTGCTGTCATTGAATTATATATATATTTTTTTAAAGTTCCAAAATATCTCCCTGACACTAAACACTTTTTTTTTTTTTTTTTTTAACCAGGATCATTTTTGTAAAGTAAAGGGCACAATATGAAACCTTTAGCTACTGTATGAGAAATAGAGGGCTTTGAAAACCATGTTGATATCTTGAAGCAAGATAAGTAATAGAACATAGCAGGTCCATTTATGCAAATATCACGCCATTGAAATGCATGAAACCTAACCAATTTCAATATGACTTTCATTTAGAATAATCAATGAAACAGAGGTCAAAACAATCTCGTTAGTATTCCTACTGAAGTATCACTTCAAACAAAAGATTGTCTTAATGTGTTACATTTCCACCGTTGTAGCACATTGCTTGTCCTGCATCATGATTTTCATTTACACATAGAGATCGGTATAGGCTTCAAGCAGCAATTTAACAAACCATTATCGACATAGGTCACCTATGAATCTCAGATTTACATAAATCATTTGGCTGAACAGACCTCCTTTCACTGTCACATTGTAGAAACAGCGATTTTAGAACATCCTTCAAGGTATTAATAATCTACTACCCACCGATGACGTCATCAATGCCTTTCGTTATTTTTTAATGATCATGAATTAATGATGTTTTTTGTACCTTTATACCTTAAACATGGTGGACACAATTTTTCTTAATGGTATGCAGCAAATGTATACACTACGTGCAGAATTATTAGGCAAATGAGTATTTTGACCACATCATCCTCTTTATGCATGTTGTCTTACTCCAAGCTGTATAGGCTGGAAAGCCTACTACCAATTAAGCATATTAGGTGATGTGCATCTCTGTAATGAGAAGGGGTGTGGTCTAATGACATCAACACCCTATATCAGGTGTGCATAATTATTAGGCAACTTCCTTTCCTTTGGCAAAATGGGTCAAAAGAAGGACTTGACAGGCTCAGAAAAGTCAAAAATAGTGAGATATCTTGCAGAGGGATGCAGCACTCTTAAAATTGCAAAGCTTCTGAAGCGTGATCATCGAACAATCAAGCGTTTCATTCAAAATAGTCAACAGGGTCGCAAGAAGCGTGTGGAAAAACCAAGGCGCAAAATAACTGCCCATGAACTGAGAAAAGTCAAGCGTGCAGCTGCCAAGATGCCACTTGCCACCAGTTTGGCCATATTTCAGAGCTGCAACATCACTGGAGTGCCCAAAAGCACAAGGTGTGCAATACTCAGAGACATGGCCAAGGTAAGAAAGGCTGAAAGACGACCACCACTGAACAAGACACACAAGCTGAAACGTCAAGACTGGGCCAAGAAATATCTCAAGACTGATTTTTCTAAGGTTTTATGGACTGATGAAATGAGAGTGAGTCTTGATGGGCCAGATGGCTGGATTGGTAAAGGGCAGAGAGCTCCAGTCCGACTCAGACGCCAGCAAGGTGGAGGTGGAGTACTGGTTTGGGCTGGTATCATCAAAGATGAGCTTGTGGGGCCTTTTCGGGTTGAGGATGGAGTCAAGCTCAACTCCCAGTCCTACTGCCAGTTTCTGGAAGACACCTTCTTCAAGCAGTGGTACAGGAAGAAGTCTGCAAGGTAAGAAAAACATGATTTTCATGCAGGACAATGCTCCATCACACGCGTCCAAGTACTCCACAACGTGGCTGGCAAGAAAGGGTATAAAAGAAGAAAATCTAATGACATGGCCTCCTTGTTCACCTGATCTGAACCCCATTGAGAACCTGTGGTCCATCATCAAATGTGAGATTTACAAGGAGGGAAAACAGTACACCTCTCTGAACAGTGTCTGGGAGGCTGTGGTTGCTGCTGCACGCAATGTTGATGGTGAACAGATCAAAACACTGACAGAATCCATGGATGGCAGACTTTTGAGTGTCCTTGCAAAGAAAGGTGGCTATATTGGTCACTGATTTGTTTTTGTTTTGTTTTTGAATGTCAGAAATGTATATTTGTGAATGTTGAGATGTTATATTGGTTTTACTGGTAAAAATAAATAATTGAAATGGGTATATAGTTGTTTTTTGTTAAGTTGCCTAATAATTATGCACAGTAATAGTCACCTGCACACACAGATATCCCCCTAAAATAGCTAAAACTAAAAACAAACTAAAAACTACTTCCAAAAATATTCAGCTTTGATATTAATGAGTTTTTTGGGTTCATTGAGAACATGGTTGTTGTTCAATAATAAAATTAATCCTCAAAAATACAACTTGCCTAATAATTCTGCACTCCCTGTAGCTTGACGTTATAGTTATGCTCGTATACTATGTGACATATTAGCCAAAGGATGTGAAATTTCCCGATTTTATAGAGCAATACATATGGATTACTTGCAGCAGCAGACAGGGTATGAACCCACAATAACTTATGTTAAAGCATAAGAAAAAGAATAGAAATTTGGTATTGCGATACTTACATGCACAATAGGGCCTTATGCACATACTCATGCAAACTGCAGATCTGCAAAATATGGTTGCGGTCATTGTGCCATGGGCATTTTTATCGCACCCACCCGTGGTCTGCATTTTGCGGGCATATTCTATCCTTTTGCGGAGTGGACATACGGATGCAGAAGGCACACAGATGATCCATATGTCTATTCTGTAAAAAAAACAGAACACATCCAATATTTGGCTGCAAAATGTGGACCATGGACCCATTGAAGTCAATGGATCCACAAAAAATATAGGTGCAACATGGACAGTATCCATTTTTCACAGGCCGCTAAATCTATACGGTCGTGTGCATGAGGCCTAAAGGTAACATGACAGTGTGAGCACATAGGGAATGCTGTAAAAATTGAACCCAATTCAGTTCATTCCACAGATAAGTTATTTCCCATTTTTCAATATATGATATAGTAAATTAAAAGGGTTACCTGAGATTTTTTACATTGATGGACTACCCTCAGAATAGGTCATCAATATCAGATTGGTGGGGGGCTGACTTCCGGTACCACTCCCGATCATCTGTTTGAAGAGTCGTTGGCATTCCTGTTGGCAGTGCCATCTCTTCCTAGGCCAGTGACAACAGGTTCATTGGTCACATGGCCTAGGCGAGGAGGCCATGGTGCTCACTGGAGCAACGTGGCCTACTCAAACAGCTAATCAGCAGGTATGCAGGGTGTCGGAAAGGTCATTAATATTAAACACCCAGAAACCCCTTTAAATGCCATTAAAAATGACAAACATTGAACTGAAAAGTAAAAATGCTATGTCTCTTGGAAGGTGGGGAGAAATAAAAGAAAATTAAAAAAATTTACAGAGCCAAGGGCCTTGAAACCCTGCAAAACATTTAAATGTGCTGTGACATCAGTACAAGCCGTGACCATATGCCCTTTTAGGGTTCTTTAGATCAGGATCTCACTATATGAACTAATGTCCATGTATTACTTTTATGGCCACTGCAGGAGAAATGTATGGCTGGCTGCAACTACCCCAGTGACAGCAGCCAATCACCTGATCGATTAAATTACAAAAATCGGTTGTCTCATGAAGTGCTTCAAAGGGAACGTGTCATCAGAAAATGCTGTTTAAATCACTTTTTTATGTTTAACATTTTTTGAAATAAGTTTCCATGTCACTTTTTATTCTGACCTACCACCCTCTTGTCCCAAAGATACAACACACCATCAGAAAACAATGGCATATTCTCTCTAGAGCATTCCCGGACGTAGATGAATTTCAGACCCCACCCCTAACCTGCTACAAACGGTCAAAAAATATCAGGGACCAATTAGTTTGGGCTGACATAGGCCCCTTGTCCAAGATACCACGCCAAAGGTTTTTAGGGCCATCTAGGTTTGGAACATTCCCCTGCCTCCATTGCGCACAGTGTTCCAGTGTAATTAAAGGCGACACCATTACACATCCCCGTTCAGGTATAAGATTTCCCATTAAAGGGTATTTTACATGCGATTCTAATCATGTAGTTTATCTTATCAAATGCCCCTGTGGACTGATCTATATTGGTGAGACCACTCAACACATTAAAGATAGGATCTCTAAACACAAATCCACCATCAGAACAGACCAATTATTGCTACCAATTCCCGCCCATTTTAAGGGATACAATCATCAAATCTCCTCTTTACGGTTCCAAGTCCTGGAACAGGTCCCGATCCCTCGAAGGGGCGGCAACCGGACATTATTACTTAAGCAGCGGAAATCCTATTGGATCCATCGCCTGGATACGCTATCACCAAGAGGACTTAACAGGTAATGTGACTTTTTTTGTAATCTTTGATGAATGTACATCACCATGAGACTTACTCTATAACCAGCCTTGTCTATAATATTGTTTAATGTTAAAGTGCCTTTACAACATGTCTGATATATTACCTTTTTTATTTCAGTTTCGTTAGTCTTGATCTTGGTCCTTAGTGATCTAGTCATGGGTGAGAACCATACCCCTTCCCCTACCCACCCCGCTTTTTCCATACCCCCCAACCCCCCCCCCCCTTCCTTCCATAGCCTTTACCTTTTTCTCCCCTTTTTTTACATGATATGCTCTTACTTTCCATGACAAACAAAATATAATACTATTTCCATTCCCTGAGTTCCAATAATGATCCCCATTTTTCCGTTTTCCATTTCTTTTTCTTTTTTTCTTCTACTACCTTTAATCCATTTATTACTTATTCTTTTCTCAGTCTCTAATCACCCTTTACATCTTGTCCCATAATACCATAGCGCATTAATCATCAGCAGCGCTCACATAGAGAGAGGGCACAGCTTCTGCCCTTTTCTTCATCAAATAATGCACAGCGCATGCGCCAGCCGTCACATAACACCGACGCATGACGTCGGCTATCACGGCACTCTGTGGCTTTCTACGATTACATTGCGCATGCGCACATTTTATACTGACGTCAGACGACACCGACGTCATCTCAGGAGAGACGATACATTCTTAGCCCCTATATAATGGCCGCAGCGGTGCACATACGCTCACCTCCAGAGCGCATTTGGAAATATTCTAGCCACAGGTAAGACCTCATTGGCGCCCTCTCATTTCATTGAGACACTATCCTACTTATATTGCCTTCTGAATTTTCTCATAATTACTCTACATAATATCTTGCTTATAAGGATCTTATCCATACTATATTGTTTCTGTATTTCTCTCATGAGTGCGTCCTCTCCACACAACATATTCCTCCTATATAGTGGTTATCCCATGCTGTGTCTTTTATCCTCATGCCTCTTCTACCACCCAATGCCCCTTATCTTTCAATATGATTTTTGTAAGTGATTGCATACGTTGACTGATCCATGTACAATGGTGCTAATAGCATGTTTTATATTCTGTTACCGTATATATTTGATATTTTTTTCAGTTTGGTCAGCTACACTTCGTCTTTTTTTGTTGTTGATCTTTTTCCCTTTTTTGCCATTCCGCTCTGGACTGCTGAGCGGATGTGGCGTGACGTCTCAGACTTGAATTCCTATACTCTTGCAGGATGACATCATTTAGTAGTTAATAGCTTTTTTTACTCGGAATATAGTATTGAGTCTTGCATCACTGTTTAGTCCATGATACTTACCATAATTTTGCTATATGTCCTTTTCAGATCCCTTGACAAAGGTCGACAACTGACCGAAACGTTGGGTTGCACTGCTAGATCAATTGTAATGCTTTGTGATTTGCTCTGGATGGAACAAAAGTGATGTAAAATTACTAAGCATTAAAAAAAATTCTGATGAAGAAACATATGGTGTGCCGTGGATCTCTCCTTGGAAACTTTGTATATTTAAACTAAAACCCCCAAATCCTACAGTTTTTGCACAGGCCACTATGTCTAATAATTGAAGCCACTTCTTGGTTTGTACAGATCACTTTACTGCAGTTAACTCATTCTAATTCTGCCTGTAATGATATCACCTCTGAGGATAGATAAGACAGGATCCACCATTCACAATAGGTGATTGTCAAATCGTATCTATTCTTTCCTTGTACAATGACCTCTGCACAGGTCACAGAGCATGTCTATGTCTTATGACAGTGCTGCTTTAAATACATTTTAAGAATATGTATTTAGCAATTAAAATCCCTTTATAGCAAATAATTCACGTTGGAAGATTTTTGTATTCGATTGACAATGGAGGCAAGTGAAGAGCAATCAGCAGCAAACAAGAGTGCTATTAGAATGTGTCACTCATTGAAATAATATCCTTTGGGTTGGTAGTTTTCTTTGCCTAGTAGGTAATGCTAGCCAAGATGTACTTATGATGTGTGGCATTGCTTTCGGCAAAACTGCTTATCTGGATGACATTTTATGTCACTTTTGAACTTCGCCTTGACATCTATAAAACTACATTTTCATCATACTGAAAGATCAAGCTCGCTGTTGTGACTCACATGGGTCAACATTTTGCAAATGACTGGATTTACCACTTGAACCTTAAACCCCTTGTGAATAATTTTGTGCATTGATGTTTGATAGCCAGGGGCAGAAATGTTAATTTTGAAACAAGGGAAGAAGTGTCAAAGCATAATGAATTTTCTTTATGCATACTAAATATTCAGAACCTTCATTGCTAGTGCTTGTTGTTCTGCTTGAAGAACTGAGAAATCCATTCACGTGTCGTAGATTGTTAACACCTGAAATGAAATTTTATAAGATCGGAAGTGTGATTCATATTTATATCGGAAATGAAAATGATAGCATTCATTGTGCAGTCACCAAGAACACCCATTATAGCTATATGCCATCCAGTACCAAAAAGTCAGCGATATTGGATTTCTTGTATCTGTCCCGTTACGGTTACAGAAACTTGTGGGTCATAACACAGCCCCATTCTCTTTCATGAGTTGCGATGCAGTCAACTGTACACTGTGATCTTCGGCTTGTGCAATGTGTGTCATATATAAAGTCACTGTGTAGCCAAGTATTATTGGCAGAAGTTATATCATGTGTTATGTCCCAGAGCTGCATTCACAATTCTGCTGGAACAATCCAGCAACTTGTTAATAGATACAGCTTCAAATTCATGTAATGTAATCAGGGGCGGACTGGGAGCTTAAAGTGGTCCAGGAAGAAACAAAATAAAGGTGGCCCATGTTGTAGGCTTAACCAAATTGGCAGAAGGCAAGGCAACAAAACTAGGTAGGAACAACAGAAGTAGGCAGGACCTACAATACTGTAGTGCAGCGCAAAATACTACCTTCGCAGAACCAAATACCACAGTGCAGCACAAAATACCACCCCAGCAGAACCAAATACCATAGTGCAGCACAAAATACTCCCACCCTCACCACAGTATTTAACTGTATCACTGTTTTGAGCATGGAAGTATGTATGGCAGTACCTGATGCTCCTAGCATTAATTAATGCTGAGAGCATCAAAACATCATGTACCTGGCCAATGACCATAAGAAAGGCTCAGGTGACCCCCTGGGCATTGCCCCACGGTAAATTTCCCTGTGGGGTCTATGGCCAGTGCACACCTAAATTCCAGTTGTGAACCAACCATGTGTAATACAATCATTAGGCACTTTGAGGACATGAATAGTTTAAATTTTTGCTTTTTTAATTTTTACTCCCTGCCTTCCTAGCGCTATAACTTTTTTAGTTTTCTGCTCATATAGCCATATGAGGGCTTGTAATTTTGCATGACAAGTTGCACTTTCAAATGTCACCATTTCATATGGCATATAATGTAGTAGAAAGCTGGAAAAAATTTCCATATGGGGTTGAAAAAATGCATACTGCTTTCCCTGTCTGGTAAAACTGACCAATTCCCTTCATTTTCTAGGTCAGTATTACTACAGCCACATTTATATTTTTCTTGTGTTTTAATACTGAAAAAATAAAATTAAATTTGCATTGCCATATTCCCATATACGGAGCTGTGTGAGGCTCATTTTTTGCAGGATGATCAGTAGTTTTTATTAATGCCATTTTGGAGTGTGTATAACTTTTTGATCACTTTTTATTTAAATTCTGTCGGCGGTAAAGGCACAAAAAACTGCAAATTGGCCATTTTTTTTCTATTACTGAGTTCGTTGTATGGGATTTTGTATTGTTTATTTTTATTTGTATTATAGAGAAAGGGGTGATTTGAATGTTTATTTATTTATTTTTTATATTTTTAAAAACTCATTTTTACTTCCTTTACTTTTTAAACCCCTTCTTGGGGGGTTGAATAGGCAATCTTCAGACGGCTTCTCCCTTACACTGCACTGAATTGACAATAGCATCTAAAGGGTTAAATATCTGCAATTGGCATTATTTCGCTGATCGCAGACATTAGCCCCGAATGTCTGCTGTGTAAAACATCAGGCATCTAGTGGATATGGTGCATGCTATGCTCCTGAGCGGGTATCATCTTTAAATAGACACCTTCTGCAGTAGATGCACATGCTGTCATGGGGTTAAAGAGCAAGTGAAGTTTTTGTTGACATCCATGAGATCAATTGCAAGTAGATAGTTAATAGAAGCCTAGAAACCCGGTTAGTATGGTTATAAAAGAAAATACCATAAAAAGTCCATCTAGTGCAAACTATAATCCTACTTGGACATCCCTGATCTTGCCAAAAGCAAAAATCTCTGGGGCAGTTTCCTATTGTTTCATATTAGGGTGAAAAATGTCTTCAAACTTTACTTTTAATCTGGTCGTATATAAAACACAGACAGGTAAAAAAAACAAAAAAAAAAAAATGGAAAGGTCTTACCGATATGCCAATAAATAAATGGATGGTTAATAGACACTTGGATTGCGGGCTGATTTGGGTAGATCCCAATATGAGGGGCAGGGGATAACAGTAATTTATTTCCCTAAAATGCCCTATCGGGTCTATTGTACCATAATAACCTCCTAAACCTCCTAATACGGAGTCATCACCCTGATAAGGACAGCCCCGTTCGGAACTTGAGCCGGTTATGAAAGCCCTAACATACACCCTGTCAGGAAAGAAGGGGAAGGAGAACTAAGATGAATGTCCAAATAAAGGCAAAACTACAGGGGTCATTTATTGAGACTGACATTTTAGACGCCGGTCTTAATAAAGCCCCTGCTCTGGCAGTGGATCGCCAAAGTTATGTAGAGGCGCTGGTCTCTACATAATTTCGACGCATCCAGCGCTGCTTCTAAATCTATGCCAGCTTTCTAGCTGGCTGACATTTAGACAATTTTCTGCACCTAAATTGAGCATAGAAAATGATTAATGAGACGGGACTGCCAACTGATCCCCTTCCCCGCCCACACCACACCCACTTTTTTAGACTTGGAGTGAGCAGGGAAAAGTCGCAGATTATAGGCGTATTTCAGGTTAATAAATGACCCCCTACATTCTTGACATTAGCATCTATTTGTATAAGGAGAAATTATAAGACACACGTAAACAGCAGATGCATAGGGAAAGGAACACCATATGGTTTCTGCAAGGCAGATTTTGATCGCCTTTTTTTTTACACCATGTCCTATTTGAAGAACCCCTGATGCACCCCTAGAGTAGAAATTCCATAAACGTGACCACATCTAAGAAACTACACCCCTTAAGGTATTCAAAACTGATTTTACAAGCTTTATTAACCCTTTAGACGTTCCATAAGATTTAATGGAAAATGGAGATAAAATTTCAGAATTGCACTTTTTTGGAAGATTTTCCATTTTAATAATTTTTTTCTAGTAACAAAGCAAGGGTTAACAGCCCAGAAAAACTCAACATTTATAACACTTATTACTCTGATTCTGCAGTTTACAGAAACACCCCATATGTGGTCGTAAACTGCTGTACGGGCACACAGCAGGGCGCAGAAGGAAAGGAACGCCATTTGGTTTTTGGAAGGCAGATTTTGCTGGATTGGTTTTTAGACACCATGTCCCATTTGAAGCCCCTGATGCACCCCTAGAGTAGAAACTCCAAAAAAGTGACCCCATTTTGGAAACTACAGGATAAGGTGGCAGTTTTGTTGGTACTATTTTAGGGTACATATGATTTTTGGTTGCCCTATATTACACTTTTTGTGAGGCAAAGTAACAATGAATTTGCCATTAACTTTTATGGTATAGTTAAAGGGTTAACAAAGTTTGTAAAATCAGTTTTGAATACCTTGAGGGGTGTAGTTTCTTAAATGGGGTCACTTTTTGGAGTTTCTACTCTAGGGGTGCATCAGGGGGGGCTTCAAATGGGACATGGTGTCTAGCTGCCTTCCAAAAACCATATGGCGTTTGTTTCCTTCTGCGCCCTGCCGTGTGGCCATACAGCAGTTTACGACCACATGTGGGGCATTTCTGTAAACTACAGAATCAGGGCAATAAATATTGAGTTTTATTTGGCTGTTAACCCTTGCTTTCTTACGGGAAAAAATGGATTAAAATTAAAAATTTGCCAAAAAATAGCTGTTTTGGCACCGTTTTTATTTTTTATTATTTACAACGTTCATATGACAGGTTAGATCATGTGTATTTATAGTGAAGGTTGTTACAGATGCAGGGATACCTAATATGTTTACTTTTTTAAATTTATTTAAGTTTTACACAATAATATCATTTTTGAAACAAAAAAAAATCATTTTAGTGTCTCCATAGTCTGAGAGCCTACGGACCACGGCATGGAAGGGGTTAAACGGCTGACCTCTGTGTGATGATGTCAGCGGTTTCAAGAGGAGTGTCAGCACTGACACTCTGCTTTACAAGCTCGGCCATCCTGAAAATGAGAGGGAGGGTGGGAGGATGATAGGTCCGCACCCCACCCCCCGCTGCGCCTGCCGACACATCACAAAGAGGGCTGCAGGGGGAGGTTAAACATAATAAAAAGGCATTTTGAAGTTTCTGATCAGAAACTTCCGAAAGAGCTGCAAACCGCAGGTCTGAATTAACCTGCGGTTTGCAGTGATCGCTGATACAGGGGGGTCACAGGACTCCCCTCGGCATTGTCACAGAGTGCCTGCTGAATGACTTCAGCAGGCACTCTGTTCCGATCTCTGCCTGCCGCGTGGCGGTGATCGAAAATACACAGGACGTACAGTACAGACCAAAAGTTTGGACACACCTTCTCATTCAAAGAGTTTTCTTTATTTTCATGACTATGAAAATTGTAGATTCACACTGAAGGCATCAAAACTATGAATTAACACATGTGGAATTATATACATAACAAAAAAAGTGTGAAACAACTGAAAATATGTCATATTCTAGGTTCTTCAAAGTAGCCACCTTTTGCTTTGATTACTGCTTTGCACACTATTGGCATTCTCTTGATGAGCTTCAAGAGGTAGTCACCTGAAATGGTCTTCCAACAGTCTTGAAGGAGTTCCCACAGATGCCTAGCACTTGTTGGCCCTTTTGCCTTCACTCTGCGGTCCAGCTCACCCCAAACCATCTCGATTGGGTTCAGGTCCGGTGACTGTGGAGGCCAGGTCATCTGGCGCAGCACCCCATCACTCTCCTTCATGGTCAAATAGCCCTTACACAGCCTGGAGGTGTGTTTGGGGTCATTGTCCTGTTGAAAAATAAATGATGGTCCAACTAAACGCAAACCGGATGGAATAGCATGCCGCTGCAAGATGCTGTAGTAGCCATGCTGGTTCAGTATGCCTTCAATTTTGAATAAATCCCCAACAGTGTCACCAGCAAAGCACCCCCGCACCATCACACCTCCTCCTCCATGCTTCACGGTGGGAACCAGGCATGTAGAGTCCATCCGTTCACCTTTTCTGCGTCGCACAAAGACACGGTGGTTGGAACCAAAGATCTCAAATTTGGACTTATCAAACCAAAGCACAGATTCTCACTGGTCTAATGTCCATTCCTTGTGTTCTTTAGCCCAAACAAGTCTCTTCTGCTTGTTGCCTGTCCTTAGCAGTGGTTTCCTAGCAGATATTCTACCATGAAGGCCTGATTCACACAGTCTCCTCTTAACAGTTGTTCTAGAGATGTGTCTGCTGCTAGAACTCTGTGTGGCATTGACCTGGTCTCTAATCTGAGCTGTTGTTAACCTGCGATTTCTGAGGCTGGTGACTCGGATGAACTTATCCTCCGCAGCAGAGGTGACTCTTGATCTTCCTTTCCTGGGGCGGTCCGCATGTGAGCCAGTTTCTTTGTAGCGCTTGATGGTTTTTGTGACTGCACTTGGGGACACTTTCAAAGTTTTCCCAATTTTTCGGACTGACTGACCTTCATTTCTTAAAGTAATGATGGCCACTCGTTTTTCTTTACTTAGCTGCTTTTTTCTTGCCATAATACAAATTCTAACAGTCTATTCAGTAGGACTATCAGCTGTGTATCCACCTGACTTCTCCACAATGCAACTGATGGTCCCAACCCCATTTATAAGGCAAGAAATCCCACTTATTAAACCTGACAGGGCACACCTGTGAAGTGAAAACCATTTCAGGTGACTACCTCTTGAAGCTCATCGAGAGAATGCCAAGAGTGTGCAAAGCAGTAATCAAAGCAAAATGTGGCTACTTTGAAGAACCTAGAACAGGGATCAGCAACCTTTGGCACTCCAGCTGTGGTGAAACTACAACTCCCAGCATGCACACCTCCTTGGCTGTTCTCAGGACTCCAATAGAAGTGAATGGAGCATGCTGGGAGTCGTAGTTTGACAACAGCTGGAGTGCCGGAGGTTGCTGATCCCTGACCTAGAATATGACATATTTCAGTTGTTTCACACTTTTTTGTTATGTATATAATTCCACATGGGTTAATTCATAGTTTTGATGCCTTCAGTGTGAATCTACAATTTTCATAGTCATGAAAATAAAGAAAACTCTTTGAATGAGAAGGTGTGTCCAAACTTTTGGTCTGTACTGTACTTGTACGCCCTGTGTCCATAAGTACCGGGACATCAGAGAGTACAGGTACGTTCTGTGTCCCCAAGAGGTTAAAATACTTTTAAAATATGCTAATGAGTCTCTAGGTGCTATTAGGGCATTGCTTAAGCACCTAGAGGCTCGGTCTACGCACCCTTTGGCACGCCCAGATCCAGTTGATTGACTTTCGAGTTCTCCACAGTGTCCCGTAAATCCCGCGCCTGCGCCATCCATTTTAGTATTCAGTGCAGGCGCAGTGAGTGAAGGACGCGCTCCTCCTGCTGGCTTCCTTCCTCCGGCGCGTCCTTCACTCACTGCGCCTGCGCCGAATACTAAACGGGACGACGCAGGAGCGGTATTTACGGGACACTGAGGAGAACTCGAAAGTCAATCAACTGGACCTGGGCGTGCCAAAGGGTGCATAGACCGAGCCTCTAGGTGCGGAAGCAACGCCCTCATAGCACCTAGAAGTGCATTAGCATATTTTAAAAGTCTTTATTTTAAGAGAACGACGGCAGGTAGGGCGCTATAAAGCATACTGTTATGTACTGCTGAGCTGACATTAGCACATCGCTAATGTCCTTTCACTACATAACGTTATTTCTCATGACAGAAACCCTTTAATCTGGGGGTGAGACTAAAGCTCCTGTTTCTGCAATGCAGCAGGTCAGGTCCCTCGCTGTTAGTGACTACCAGAGTCCCTGGGGAGAGAGCAGAAGTTGTTTATTAACGCTTCTGCCGTCTCATTTCCTGGGCTAAGCTAGTGAATGGGGTGACAAGAGTTGGAATCCCCACCAATCAATAATTAATAAACTGTGCTAAGGATATATCATCAATTTCCTACTCCTGGAAACCCCTTTAATAAATATTAATTTAAATGTTTAAAAAATATATATATTAAAAAGACATTGCTATGGAGCACTAATGGCCAACACACAAGAAGCACTCCCAACAGGCTCAGCTCACATGGGTGACTGCTTGGATTTATGTGCGTTTCAAATGCAACTATATATATTCACAGGCAGAAAGCAGCTTTTTGTAAGAGACACGTTTTTCATTTGTCTGCTATTTGAAAATCATCCATATTTTCCAAATTTTTCAGCAAGTTTTACAAAGAAAGAATAATACTTTTTAATGTTTAAAGATTAGTGACACAATTTGCTGGGCTAGATAGCTTCTCTGGTCCTGTAAGCCTTTGAAACCCTTATGTTATTATATCAGCTGTTATGCACTGACCTTGTGAATCTACTCTCCAAAGAAATATTTCATTATTTTTTTTTCGAATTCTGGATTGGAACTAATAGGGCAACCTGGCTGTCTGATCCCATGGTATGCGAATGATCTTTGGTACTTTGCAAATAGTTTTTTCAATGTCAACTCTCTGTACTGGTGTTATGAAACAAAACTAATTGCTGTCTGCAGTGGATGCAATTCTATTCACAGCAAGATAAATTGGATTTCTAAACTGTGATTTCCATGGAGTTACCTCTATGCATCATGAGAGAGAGCCTGCTCGACACAGCAGTGGGTGGCTTATTTATACAGCACCGAATATCTTTACCTTTTATCCAGCTTACTATTCTATTGCAGAGAGGAGGAAAAATGGACTGTAAAGACATCTTGATTATATATTGTTTACATATATGTGACTTATTTAGTGAGCTACGGACGTTTGTAATAGTCAATTAAATAGTAAAGAACAATTTCACCCACAATTTTTCTTTAAGTGATTACTCGAGGCAGAATTGATCCTGTGGGGGAGACTTACTGAACTAAACTGTGGCAGAATTTTGGCTTAATATGTTCCCCAAAACTAACATATCCAAATGTATTATGTGTTTTAGACATTTTTTGCGCTTCACTTGCCAAGAGGTGTGGCTTAGTGGGAACGAGGTGTAGATTTTTGCAAATTTTTTGGTACAAAGTAAACCAATAAGTGGTGTACAGTCGTGGCCAAAAGTTTTGAGAATTACATAAATATTGGAAATTGGAAAAGTTGCTGCTTAAGTTTTTATAATAGCAATTTGCATATACTCCAGAATGTTATGAAGAGTGATCAGATGAATTGCATAGTCCTTCTTTACCATGAAAATTAACTTAATCCCAAAAAAACCTTTCCACTGCATTTCATTGCTGTCATTAAAGGACCTGCTGAGATAATTTCAGTAATTGTCTTGTTAACTCAGATGAGAATGTTGACGAGCACAAGGCTGGAGATCATTATGTCAGGCTGATTGGGTTAAAATGGCAGACTTTTGTTAAAATTGCCCACTTTTGTGATTTTCTTTTGGATTTAAGGGTTTACCTGTTAAATTTACCACCAGCCTGACCTACTTCATTCGGTTGTGTTAATTAAAATGGCAGGCTTGACCTGTTAAAAGAAGGGTGATGCTTGAAATCATTGTTCTTCCATTGTTAACCATGGTGACCTGCAAAGAAATGCGTGCAGCCATCATTGCGTTGCATAAAAATGGCTTCACAGGCAAGAATATTGTGGCTACTAAGATTGCACCTCAATCAACAATTTATAGGATCATCAAGAACTTCAAGGAAAGAGGTTCAATTCTTGTTAAGAAGGCTTCAGGACGTCCAAGAAAGTCCAGCAAGCGCCAGGATTGTCTCCTAAAAAGGATTCAGCTGCGGGATCGGAGTGCCACCAGTGCAGAGCTTGCTCAGAAATGGCAGCAGGCAGGTGTGAGCGCATCTGCACGCACAGTGAGGCGAAGACTTTTGGAAGATGGCCTGGTGTCAAGAAGGGCAGCAAAGAAGCCACTTCTTTAAAAAAACAACATCAGGGACAGATTGATCTTCTGCAGAAAATATGGTGAATGGACTGCTGAGGACTGGGGCAAAGTTATATTCTCCGATGAAGCCTCTTTCCGATTGTTTGGGGCATCAGGAAAAAGGCTTGTCCGGAGAAGAAAAGGTGAGCGCTACCATCAGTCCTGTGTCATGCCAACAGTAAAGCATCCTGAGACCATTCATGTGTGGGGTTGCTTCTCATCCAAGGGAGTAGGCTCACTCACAATTTTGCCCAAAAACACAGCCATGAATAAAGAATGGTACCAAAACACCCTCCAACAGCAACTTCTTCCAACAACAGTTTGGTGAAGAACAATGCATTTTCCAGCACGATGGAGCACCGTGCCATAAGGCAAAAGTGATAACTAAGTGGCTCGGGGACCAAAACGTTGACAAACTCCCCAGATCTTAATTCCATTGAGAACTTTTGGTCAACCCTCAAGAGGCGGGTGGACAAACAAAAACCCACTAATTCTGACAAACTCCAAGAAGTGATTATGAAAGAATGGGTTGCTATCAGTCAGGAATTGGCCCAGAAGTTGATTGAGAGCATGCCCAGTCGAATTGCAGAGGTCCTGAAAAAGAAGGGCCAACACTGTAAATACTGACTCTTTGCTTAAATGTCATGTAATTGTCGATAAAAGCCTTTGAAACGTATGAAGTGCGTGTAATTATATTTCACTACATCACAGAAACAACTGAAACAAAGATCTAAAAGCAGTTTAGCAGCACACTTTGTGAAAACTAATATTTGTGTCATTCTCAAAACTTTTGGCCACGACTGTAGAGACTTACAGTATATTAGACAGGATTAGCAAATGTGCCCGATTATGTTATGCTTAGTATAGAGGGGCATGCATAAGATCCCATCAAACCCTGCATTAGTGTTTGCCTGGAGGGTTAAAACTTAATAAACTGCACCACAAATAGGTACAGATCATGCAGTGTTTGAGTGAATTCTCCACTGGGATATGGAGGACATGTTAGATCCCCCGATATATCTGTTCTAGTACATACTTGTGTTCCCCAAAATAATAATTATAGAGCATCTTTTTGTATGCATTCCAGCTAGAGTTGCATGAATTTCCTACTGGATCATACTTTTCCCCTTATCACCAAAAAATGAACTTGACTTTCGTATGTATGAAATTCCAAAAAAGCTTTATAATAAATATACATACACAATACATACATACATAATAAAAAGAGGCAGCACAAGGTGGGACACACGGACATGCCCCCTTATCAGTGGGGCATGTCCTTACACATTCTGGTAACTCCCTAGTTGTCATTTTATTCACACATTTTGGGAGGAAAAAACAGCATCAGCACTGTTATTTCATGGTGAGAATATTCAAGCAAAAAAATAGGCATCTCAGATGAGGTGACATGTCTAAGATACTTACACAGTTCCTCTTAAAGAATGTTTGCAGAATGTAGTGATCAACAGGAGTCAGATTGAGCCTGGAGTGACTGCCATCTTTAGTCTGTCTAATGCCACTGTAAGACTACCCCCTATCTTTAACTTACCATGTAGCAGTTCTTCATGGGTTGCGCCAGCTACTCAGTGGTGATCTGCCAAGCATCTCCAGATGGACTGTCAGGGGAATTTATTATAGACCGGTCTATGATATCCCCTGCACTGCCAGAGAATGCACCTAATTTATGACAATAATTATGTTAAATTCGCTTAAGAGAACATAAATTTGCTGGGCTGGCCACACCCCTGTCATACCCCCTTCCTCTATCACTGATAGGGCCTGGCTCTTAGGATGCAGTTCCACTGCATAATATCTCTTTCTGGGACCAAACCCTTCCTATAAATAAACTCCCTCTTGGCCCCTAGCATTGCGCCACAGTGTTTCATTGCAATACAATCAGGGGCGTACTGGAAACTTAAAGTGGCCCTGGAAAAAACTAAAAATGGCCCCATGTTGTAGGCAGGTCCAAATTGACAGAAGACAGGGCAACACAAGTAGCCAAGGGCAATGGAAGTAGGGGGGGGGGGGCATGCAATACATTGGTGCAGCACAAAATACTGTCCTAGCAGAACTAAATACTTCAGTGCAGCACAAAATATTGCCGCCCTCACCACAGTATTCAGTAGGACACCTGTGGTCGTTGGCCAGGTACATAAGTACCTGATTCTCCCAGGAGTGCTGCAAGGAGGGCTTGGGAGGCCTCCTGGTCATAGGCCTAAGACCTCTTGGTCATAGACTATTTCCTTGTATGGTCTATGGCCATTCTGCCTCTGACAACAATCACACCTAAGTCACATGACAATTACACCAACGCCATTCCTGCTGCCCAGCTGTGGTAATGGTATAGCAGCAACATTGTGTATCATGGCCCATCAGCTACAAGGTACACAAGGTGCTCAGAATAACAAAGTATACACATAATGCATTACAACATATACTAATATATAGATAGAATACATATTCAACAATTGCAGAAAATGTCTATAAAGGGTTTACTTAAAGGGGAAATACCGCAAGTCTTTTATGTAAAAGGGGAAGATAACATTTGTTAGAGAAAGGACATCTTTGTAATTACCAACCCTAATGTGAACTAAAACATAGCACACCAATGGGATAGAATAGGAGGGCTTCATACCTCTTTTCCTTGGTTAAGTATGAGAGTATAAAAAATGAATATATACAGTATTTTTGGTGTTACAGAATTTCATGTGATATAGGAAACATAATACAATACTGTATGAAACAAAAAACAGTCTTCTTGAGGGAAATAAACTATTGGCTGAGGTGACCCTTCAGTATGTCTCAGTAAGGTTAACAGGCGATAAAGTTAAATGTGATGATGAAATTAAACATTATCTATCAGGCAGCTCTTCTATAATGAATGTGTTCAGTGATATTAATTCTGTGCAAATTAAACTTGTGGAAATAGCATGAATAATTGAAAAGCAGGTTTGAGGAAAGAGGCAAGCAATTATGTCTACTTTATGCAATTTTTCAACATTTAGTCATCTGTTTGAAGGAGAAATAAAACTTGAAGGTCCTCAAGTCCAGTCTTTTCTATTCGACCTGTTTGTTTCATGAAACTATTTAGATATTTAGAGGTGATTGCTTGATAACATTTTATTACACAACTTGCCTAGGTTTGTCCTTAATGTGTGGCTATACTACTTGTGGTGAAACTTACCTAGCCACTGGTTTTTGGAGGGGCCTGTTTGCCAGCCTCTTGCCTCAGGATTATGGCCCATATACTAACTTTGAAGGAGAAGACAGACCAGCCGCACAGCCTAAATCTGTGGAACTGTTTTGGGCAGGAAAGCCATGCTTGCGGTCTGCCAAATGTGACTTCCATAGAATTTGGGAACCCCTACTCGGATCTGGGTGATTTTTTTGTATGTTGTTCACCCAGATCAGAGCTATCCATGGATAAATAAATTATGGGGATATGTGGGGTTTTGAGGTGTTTTCTGTGTTTTGGGAAAAATGTGTGTGTTCAGCCTGTAAGTGATTAAGTTAGCCCATTTTGTTTGGTAATTGTATCACAGGCAGACCCTATTGTGTTTTGGTAATTGTATTTTGTTGATTGAATCAAAGACAATGCCCATTGTATTTTATTGATTGTGTTACAGACAGAGGGAAGGGGGTTTTGTGTACAATTGCTGGGAAGGTTTCAACACTGTAAATGCATGTGATTGGCTAATATATAAACTGTCACAGTCTTCTACAAGGTCCCCAGGGGGAGTGTCCCTTGCTAGGAGACCTGCATAAAAGGCTGAAAAAAAACCCCATTAAATAGTTCCTGTTTTACTTTCAACATAGAGCCTCGTCTCATGTGTGTGGGGATTGCTATACGCTGTATACTCCCCTGGCTATAACTCCTAGCTCTTGAAAGAGATGTTCCTGTTCCTTGTTCCTGTGGTGGTTACGATGTAGAGCAGAGTGCTTGGAGCCCTCGGGAAGCACTAGGAGCATCCATCAACAGAGGTACCCAGTCGGTATGACAGGAGATCCGTTACATTGGTGGCAAGCAGTGGGATGGCGTCCTAATGAGAGGAGAAGCAGCTCGGAGACACCGCTCGTGGATTTACAAAATTGAGGGTAACGCTAGTATCCTTACAGCGCCCCTGGATACAGCAGGATGGAATCAACTAGTCTTCGGACAGCGTTCCATGACGAGGAGGAGGAGGCAGCCACGGACTACAGGGATGCAGACAGAAAGGAAGTCTGGTATGATGCCCTGGAAAATGCCCAGTGGCAGCGAGGTGAGAGTCTCCCCAGTTATGAGCAGCGGCTACAGAAGCATTTGGCCGATGCGGATGGGTCTCTTGGGAGAGCAGCTCCTGGATGACTGGGTGACAGAGCTCCAGAGCCTGGTATGTAAGAAGCTTTAGCTGGAGGACGCTTACCGGGCCTTAAGGTGGCATGTCATTCAAAATTCCCCCTGGACATCCGAGCACGACTTACCTGAAGGGAAGGATTATGATGGACCTGGGTTACTATGGGAGGCATTGGAGGAGGACATTGATCTCGGCAGCACGGAGGAGTCTAGGTTTTTGGACATCTACGACTACCGGATGGGCATGCATGTTTATGCTGACGGATGGGAGGTGAGCAAAGACATGACCCACCTGGTAACAAAGGAGTGGGAGCTGGAGCAGACTACTAACACCTGCTCAGCTCCGTTCATCCCCAACCTACCCGACAAGCAGAGCCAGATCTTCCCTCCTACAACTTGGAAGACTTGGTGGCGATACCCCCTGCTTCCCTACCAAGTAGGGAACTTCATCGACTGGTCCTGGGAAGACCTTCCGACGGCAGGTAGAGATGGGACCGAAGTCTGTCCACCAGCCCTACAGGGATGCTGGGCAGCCGACCCAGATCCCCAACTACAGCCGGCCCGGAGTCCAAACAGTCGGTCTGACTCCCCAACGGCAGCCGTAGTTTCAGGGAGTAGGGACAGTTGGTCCTGCTCCCCAGCGGCAGTATGTTTTGTAGGGAGAGAAGAGCAGCGTCTCCATTCCCATGCGGCAGTGTACCTTGCAGGGAGAGGAGACAATCGGTCTCTCTCCCCAACCACAGGGGGACAGCACCCCTAACTCCGATGGTGCAGATGGGACTGCGGTCTCTGCAACAGACCTACAGGAATGCTGGATGGCTGGTACAGGGCCCCAACCAACTCTGCAGGAATGCCAGGAGAAGGAGGTAAGCAATCCCTCCTCTCCACAGCGATCCACAACCAGGTCCTGGGGGTAGGATTCCCTGACCCCATCCCAGCGAAAGAGCTGGCATCTGGGCAGAGTGAAGTCAGCCTCTGCCCTCCCTTATCCTCTTGTCCAGAGCCTGACTCCCCACAGGCTACCCCAGCGAAAGCGCTGGCATCTGGGCAGAGCGCAGTTAGCCTCTGCCCTCCCCTATCCTCTTGTCCAGAGCCTGACTCCCCACAGACTAGCCTAGCTAATGTGCTGGCACCAGGGCAGAGTACCGCTGATCCCTGCCCACAAAGCAACCTCCACTCCAAGCCAGGGAGCAACACAGAGACCGGTAGTACCAGTTACCAACATAACCTTGGTGGACTCACTGGACAGAGACAGGCTACCAAATTCAACAGGTCCAGTATTTGGTTGTGGGTAGACTGTGAGACTAACTTGGGTACCGACTGGCGTGAGGTCAGGTATCTGGTTAGTCTTCCCTGGGAGGCGAAAATAACCTCGCCACTGGGTTTTGGAGGGGCCTGTTTGCCAGCCTCTTGCCTCAGGATTATGGCCCATATACTAACTTTGAAGGAGAAGACAGACCAGCCGCACAGCCTGTATATATATATGGGGGATGGGCGGGGAGTGCTAAGTTCCAAAGAGGATGCCTGGTCCTCTATAATATACATATAAGCAAAAAAACGGAACAGACAAATCGCAGGTGCAAGCTACCCGGCAATAATACAGCAAACAAATAAAGTAGCAGCACACCACTAAATGCACTAAGACTGAGTATACAGGTGAATGTGTGAACAGGGTCAAATACATGACGCCAATATTTACTGCAAATGCAGTGAAGAAGCTCTTAGCGCATATTATTGATCAAAAATATGTCGGGCCCACCTACCAGACGACAAGGTAGCTTCCTATTAGATGGGACCTACTCTAACATGGAGTATATACATACAGTACAGACCAAAAGTTTGGACACACCTTCTCATTCAAAGAGTTTTCTTTATTTTCATGACTATGAAAATTGTAGATTTACACTGAAGGCATCAAAACTATGAATTAACACATGTGGAATTATATACATACCAAAAAATGTGAAACAATTGAAAATATGTAATATTCTAGGTTCTTCAAAGTAGCCACCTTTTGCTTTGATTACTGCTTTGCACACTCTTAGCATTCTCTTGATGAGCTTCAAGAGGTAGTCACCTGAAATGGTCCTCCAACAGTCTTGAAGGAGTTCCCAGAGATGCTTAGCACTTGTTGGCCCTTTTGCCTGCACTCTGCGGTCCAGCTCACCCCAAACCATCTCAATTGGGTTCAGGTCCGGTGACTGTGGAAGCCATCCGCTGCAAGATGCTGTGGTAGCCATGCTGGTTCAGTATGCCTTCAATTTTGAATAAATCCCCAACAGTGTCACCAGCAAAGCACCCCCACACCATCACACCTCCTCCTCCATGCTTCACGGTGGGAACCAGGCATGTAGAGTCCATCCGTTCACCTTTTCTGCGTCGCACAAAGACACGGTGGTTGGAACCAAAGATCTCAAATTTGGACTCATCAGACCAAAGCACAGATTTCCACTGGTCTAATGTCCATTCCTTGTGTTCTTTAGCCCAAACAAGTCTCTTCTGCTTGTTGCCTGTCCTTAGCAGTGGTTTCCTAGCAGATATTCTACCATGAAGGCCTGATTCACACAGTCTCCTCTTAACAGTTGTTCTAGAGATGTGTCTGCTGCTACAACTCTGTGTGGCATTGACCTGGTCTCTAATCTGAGCTGCTGTTAACCTGCGATTTCTGAGGCTGGTGACTCGGATGAACTTATCCTCCGCAGCAGAGGTGACTCTTGGTCTTCCTTTCCTGGGGCGGTCCGCATGTGAGCCAGTTTCTTTGTAGCGCTTGATGGTTTTTGTGACTGCACTTGGGGACACTTTCAAAGTTTTCCCAATTTTTCGGACTGACTGACCTTCATTTCTTAAAGTAATGATGGCCACTCGTTTTTCTTTACTTAGCTGCTTTTTTCTTGCCATAATACAAATTCTAACAGTCTATTCAGTAGGACTATCAGCTGTGTATCCACCTGACTTCTCCACAACGCAACTGATGGTCCCAACCCCATTTATAAGGCAAGAAATCCCACTTATTAAACCTGACAGGGCACACCTGTGAAGTGAAAACCATTTCAGGTGACTGACTACCTCTTGAAGCTCATCAAGAGAATGCCAAGAGTGTGCAAAGCAGTAATAAAAGCAAAAGGTGGCTACTTTGAAGAACCTAGAATATGACATATTTTCAGTAGTTTCACACTTTTTTGTTATGTATATAATTCCACATGTGTTAATTCATAGTTTTGATGCCTTCAGTGTGAATCTACAATTTTCATAGTCATGAAAATAAAGAAAACTCTTTGAATGAGAAGGTGTGTCCAAACTTTTGGTCTGTACTGTACATAATATAATTACCCTGCAGCAATACCCACTTAGTGGCAGCAATCTACCTTTGTGTATTAAGTTGAAATTGAGCATTAAGCTTCCGTTTACATATTTTCAGTTTCCACACAATCGCAATTACATTTTTATTTGGGGGGGGATGTTTTCAATTTAATTAAGGCGCATATTTACATGAATACTTCAGCAATACATACAGTGGGGCAGCAATCTACCTGTGTGCGTTAAGTTGAAATTGATCGTAACTCCTCAGTCGTCTATTAACGTATTTTTAGTTTCCACACCGTTAGAATTTACTGTATTTTTCGCCCCATAAGACGCACTTATTTTCCCCAAAAGTCTTATGGTGAGAATGCTGCCATTTTTACATTGCAGGCTGCGATGTATCAGCGGGGAGGGAGGAGGGGCTGGAGGCAACTCGCGGCAGGGCCTGGTGCAGTCACTGTGCTCTTACACCGGGCCCCGCACACACAAGTATTCAGATGTAAACTGTAGGCAATTAATATGTTAACTGTAGGCAATCCATATTTAAACTACAAGGTAGCGCAATCCGCGTACCTTAGTACTCACTATTGAACACCCGTATTTGTAGGCAGGCTGGCCAGTCACTCACTTCCTCACGGCAAATGCTCCGGTCACTTTATTAATGAAGCAGGCGGAGCATGCTCCTTGAGGAAGTGTGTGACTGGCCAGCCTGCCTGCAAGTACCGTGTGTGCGGGGCCCGGTATATTAGAGCACAGTGACTGCACAGGGCCCCGCAGCGATTTTAACACCAGTTGCCGACCCCCACTTGTATTAGGGTCACTATTTACTGTACACAGGGACACTGTTATGGGGAATATCTGTGAATAACACATATATAGCATAAGATGCCACCCACAGATCCCCCATAACAATGTGTCCTCCACAGATGCATAACAGTGCGTCATCCACAGATCCCCCATAATAGTGTCATTCACAAGCCACCATTAGTTCAAAACCCACCAAAAGCATACCTTTTGGTTCAAAATTATTTTTTTTCTTATTTTCCTCAAAAACCTAGGTGTGTCTTGTGGGCAGGTGCATCTTATAGGGTCAAAAATACTGTCCTTTTTTGGGGGATTGTTAAATGCAACTAAACCCACATATATTTGTGATTACTGCAGCAATACCCAGAGTGTGAAAGCAATGTACCTGTGTGTGCTGAGTTGAAATTGAGTGTCAAGCCTCAGTCTTCTATTTACGTATTTTCAGCCTCCACACAGTCGGAATTAAATTTTTTGGGGGGGATTGTTAAATGCAATTAAACCCACATATAGTTGTGATTATTACCCCAATAGACAGGGTAGCACACAAAAGTATCTGGAAGTGATAAAGAATATAGGCCCAAATCAATTTCCCTATTTCAAAAGTTTTTAACCATTTTTTTATTTTCTATGGGGGGGGGGGGGTTGTTAGTTATATTCAAACTAGCAGCATGTATACATGATTACTACACCAATAGACAGGGTAGCACTCAAATGTATTTGGGAATAATAAGGAATTTAGACCCAAATCAGTTTCCCTATTTCACACATTTTTTATAATATATGATTTTTTTTCGGGGGGGGGGGGGGGGGGGGTGATTATATTCAAACTATCAGCAGGAGGTAGAGGAGGAGGCTGGCAGTTTTTTTCCACGCTTCCGGAAGACAAAAGCATTGCTTTGTGCAATAGCAAAATAAAACGTGGGCAGGCAAACACAAACGTAGGCACCACAGCTCTGTTAAACCACAGGAAGCAGCATCACCCCATCAGAGGTGACAGCCAGACTCCTTCTTCCAGTGTAGTTTGCAGTAGCCAGACCGCATCCACAAGCAGTACGGTGTCTTTCACATCGTTATCATCCCTTTCTGCGTCTCCCACTCAGATGCCCCCTTTTCCTCCTCCGCTCCATCGTCAGCCATTGATAACATCATAACATATGATAACAGAATGTGTGGCCAGAAAATAATTCTAAGTGCCCTGCAATCCAATGGTACGCAAGCTTAATTCCTACCTGGCCAAGTTTCTGGTGGTGCAGTTGCTGCTGTACCATTTAGAAGAGTCTACTGCCTTTAAGGAGCTAATGGCATCTGCTCAGCTTTGCTGGAAGATTCCGAGCCAGCATTATTTCTCCCAAAAAGCTATCCCTGCCTTGTACTCTCATGTGGCAGACAATGTGGGCAGCTCCCTGCAATTCTTACTGTACAGCAAGGTTTACAACATGGTGGACACCTGGAGCAGCTCTTATGGGCAGGGAAAGTACATGTCTTTCATGGTCCACTAGATCAATGTTTTTTTCTGGTAGCGGTGAGGCAGTACCCTGGCAAGTAGACTCCCACACCAGGCACTAATCTGCCTCCAACTCCTCCATGGATACGTTCCCGTCCCCAACAGCAGAGGGGCACAGGTTTGCTTGCACAACCCCTCCTTCCTATCACATGTGTCAGGTCAAGCATTGCCCGTTGCTCAGGTACATCGAGCAGCAAACATCCCGCTGGCTGTCACCCCACCGACTCCAACTGGGCAAGGTGGTCATCTACAATGGGCGCAACATCGTGGCCACCCTGAACCTGAGCAAAATAACACATGCTCTCTGCGTGGAGCACGTTATCAACCTAGTGGTGCAGCACTTTCTAAATAAGTACACTGGCTTGCGCAAGGGGCTGGCAAAGTCCAAGCATTTCAGCTACTCTTATGTGGCGAGGAACGCTCTTCTAGACCTGTAGCAACAGAAAAGCCTGCCGCTACACCACTTAATCTGCAACATGTCAGCTTGCTGGAATTTGACATTGCACATGCTCAAGCTTTATCAGCAGCGGAAAGCCGTGAATGATTTTGTCATGCACCAGATAGCCTTAGCAACAGGGAGCATGTGTCGCTTCGAGGTCAGGCAGTGGCAGCTCATCCGAGAAGCCTGTTGGGTGCTTAAGCCCTTAGAAGAGGCCACAAAGTTTGTCAGCAGGTAAAACTGCAGCATGAACTAAGTCATCCATCTCATATTTATCTTAGAACACTTAGAACTGACACTCATGCAACAGGGGACCACGGAAGAAGAAATTTTCCTCTGGCAGAAAGGGAGGACAAATTACATTACTAACAGGAAACACTGTGTATGCAGCTTGCCGCAGCGAATGGCGAGCAAACACAAGCTGCCAGCATGTCTGAAAGGTAGGCTCCCTTCTGCCCCTACAGTTACCCCTCTCCCGCTGCCATGAGCAGCAGAAGCTGCAGCAGCAGAAGCAGCCATTTGACTCCTCCACCTGATGGAACAGCTTTTCCATGTGTCACGTCTGGGTGAGGTCAGTCAGCAAGCCAACAGCTCCCATCTCATAGCTCATTTTCAGGTCGCATACCCAGTTCCCTGACCCCATGGAATTCTGGGCAGGCATATTGAAACAGTGGCCCAAACTGGCACAGCGCTATCTTCTTTCTTGCCCTGCCTCCAGTGTCATCTCGGAGAGGTTTTTCAGCGCAGCAGGGAGCATGGTGACACCCAAACGGACTAAGTTGTCCTCCGCAAGTGTCCAAAACATCACTTTTGTCAAAACGAACCAAGCCTAGATTCAGGAAGATTTTCACACTCCATCGACTGATTACGATGTATAGACCTCGCCCAGTTCCCCTTGTTGGCAGAGCCCCATCTTGCCACTGTTGCTGTCTGTCTGCCTATTATCGCATTCTGTACCACTGCTGTGGCCTGCATCATGCTACAAATGCCTATCAATCATCGGTTTACGTGTATTTCCACACGGTTCAAATTTTTAAATTCTGCACATCATTGCTTACAGATAAAAAAAATTATATACATTTAGGGGTAGGGGTGGATAAATTTCTTTATGGCACAGCATAAATGTACACGATTACTGCGTCAATACCAAGATTTTATAACAGTCCAGGCAATGCTGGGGCCTGCATCATGCCACTAGATCCTGAGGGTCAGCTTCCGGGTACTCACTTTCAATACTGTTGAAATGTAAACTTTTTTGGAGGGAATTCTATTTTATTAAGCAGCATACGTACGTGATTACCGCATCAATACTGACATTTTATCACAGTCAAGGCAATTCTGGGGCTTGAATCTTGCCACTAATGCCTGAGGGTCAGTTTCCATGTACTAACTTTCCACACGATTAAAATTTATAAATAAAAAAAATTGGGGGGGGGGGGGGGCAGGTTAACACGGTTGAAAATAAAAAAAATTATAATTTTTTTTTGGGGGGAAGTGCAGCTTAACTTTCATGGTGGCATATGTATGTGATTAGTACTTGTGATTGTACTTAATGTCACCTCATGAACTGCATTCCTACAGAGATTTAGCTGAAGATCATATGAAACTGTATACAGGATCATAATACATGACAAGCAGAAAAGAGAGGAGGATGAGGCAGCTTTTTACTTCAGTGTTCTGAAGTAACTTGTCCTGCTGTGTGATTAGGACAGGTTTTGTGTGTACTAATAGGACAGTGGCCATTTTATTTCTTCTAATGATTGCTACCTAGACAAAATGAGCCATTATAACTAATAAAAGATATTTGGGAATTTAAAGGTTTAGGCCTTATTCAAATGTCAGTGTTTGGTCAGTGATTTCAATCAGTGATTGTGGGCCAAAACCAAATGCGGATGAAAAACACAGAACAGTTGTAAATCTTTCTACTACACCTTAGGCTACTTTCACACCAGTGTTTTTGCTGGATCCATCATAGATCAGCAAAAACGCTTCCATTATAATAATACAACTGCCTGCATCCGTTTTGAACGGATCCGTATGTATTATGTCTAAAATAGCCAAGACGGATCTGCCTCTAAAACCAATGTAAGTCAATGAGAGACAGATCTGTTTTCTTTTGTGTCAGAGAAAATGGATCCGTCTTCATTGATTTACATTATGAGTCATAACGGATCCGTCTTGCTGCGCACCACATCGCGGACAGAAAAACGCAGATTGCAGCATTATTCTGTTCTCGATGGGGACGCAACCAAATGGAATGGAATGCATTCTGGTGCATTCCGTTTTGTTCAGTTTTGTCTCCATTGACAATGAATAGGGGAAAAACTGAAGCATTTTCTCCCACTATTGAGATCCTATCTTGGTGGAGGATCCACTCCTGGTTTTAGCTCAAAATCACTGATAGAAATCACTGACCAAACACTGTGTGACTAAGGCCTCAGATTCACCAATTCAAAATGTTTGCTGTGATTATGCACTGTGAATCCCAAAAGGTTATATATGGGTAGTAACTACTTAATCTGGCAGTCTTTAGTTGGTTGCCGGGTGATAGGCTGGTCTTGCCATTCTCCCAGCTGAAGTGTCAGACTGCAATCTGCAAAACTGACACTTTGAGAAAAACTGGCGCTTACCTCACCGAGGCCAGGAACCTCTTACTGACCATCAATGATCATCCAGGAACCTCTTACTGACCATCAACACTTACTGACCATCAATGATCATCCTTCCTACATACCTCCCCTGAGTGTACCTGGGACAGGGCATCCACGTTTCCTAGTAACCGGGCTGCCCTGTGATCCACCGAAAACGTTAAATTTTGCAAAGACAGAAACCATCGGGTGACCTGAGCATTTCTGTCCTTGACCTGGCTCATCCATTTGAGAGGGGAGTGGTTGTTCACCAGACAAAACTTTCTCCCCAACAAATAATAGTGGAGAGACTCAAGTACCCACTTGATAGCCAGGCACTCTCTCTCCACTATACTATACCTGGTCTCGGCTAGGGTAAGCCCCTCCCCGTTGACTTCTTGAGACAGTACAGCAACGAGACCTACCTCGGAGGCATCGGTCTGCACTTTAAACTCCCTTTTGAAGTCGGACGTCACCAAAACTGGGGACCCACACAGGGCTGATTTCATAGCGGAGAAAGCCTTGAGTCCCTTCAAAAGGCCTGTCAATGGTGTGGCCACTGTAGCAAAGTGGGGGACAAACATATAGTATCGCACCATTCCCAAGAACGACTTTACTTGCCAAGTAGTGACAGGTCGGGGCCAATTCCGAATTGCCTCAATTTTGTTTACCTGAGGTTTGATAATTCCGCGCCCAATTACATACCACAGGTACTTGGTCTCTTCTAACACTATCGCGCACTTTTTTGGGTTAGCAGTTAAGCCAGCCTTCGTAAGGAAGTCCACTACAGCCTGTACTTCAGGTAGGTGACTTTCCCAGTCGGTGCTGTGGATAACGATATTGTCCAGGTATGCCGAAGCGTACCGACGATGTGGACAGAGTACAATGTCCATTATCCTTTGAAACGTGGAGGGAGCGCCATGTAGACCAAAGGGTAATACCTTGTACTGATACAGCCCCTCTGGTGTAATGAAACCAGTTTCTTTGGCAGCCTCCATCAAAGGTACCTGCCAGTACCCTTTGGTGAGGTCCAAAACAGAAAAATACCGGGTTTGGCCTAACTTCTCAATAAGCTCATCCACTCGGGGCACGGGATATGCGTCAAACTTGTAAACCTCATTAAGTTTGTGGAAGCCGTTACAGAATCATAACGTCTCATCTGGCTTGGGTATCAACACTATCAGACTGGCCCATTCACTTTTTGACTCCTCGATGACACCTAGCTGTAACATCGGGTCCTGGTGCTGTGCTGTACTAAAATTGTCTCTGGAGACATTGAGATCTGCCAACTCTGGACCCGACGTCAAGTCCTCCACATCTCCCACCATCACACTTAGCAGGGTTTTCTCCCCCTCTTCTACCGAAGTGGTGGTCACCCCTACCGCTGGCCCTTCAGTCTCAGGCTTCCAGGATTATGGTCTCCCCCTGAGCCAGGCCACTCTGCTAGGGTTATCCCAGTCTTATGGGTATTTGTGACTCTCGCCTCAGGCCACGGTGATGGGAAAGCAGAGAAGTCTCTCCCAATTATTAGTTCATAATGTAACTTTGTGGCGATGGCCACCTCATAAGTCCACCTGCCGGCCACCATCTGCAAACTGACACTTTGAGAAAAAACTGCTCTTACCTCACCGAGTCCAGAAACCTCAGTGACACGTACTGACCATCAATGACGACCCATTGTTCCTGCCTACATTACCCAATGACTGTAGAGTGGCAGAAAATAAAGTAATACACAGCCAAAAAGTTTCACAATGTCTGCTAAGCAATGCAATGACACTGCTGTTTAACGGACGAAAAATGTTATATATCAGCCTCTCTCCTGCAGGACCTAAATGATTTTAGTAATTATTTCTCTACAAGCAGTTAGGTTTATGTCTTAATGACTTAGCAAATTGCACAGGATCAGTACACTGGCACTTAATAATTCTGAAATAAAATAAAAGGGGTCCATTGCATCTTTATTAAATATGCTAATTATTATGCTCTATGCTTTTTATGATGTTCTGTATGAGGGAACTAACTATAATTTACAGTATTGCCTTCATAAGCGTCCATAAAGTTGTGGTATAAACAGATAGCTTTTATTTATGTGCGGCTAGGATTCAGTTATCGCTGATATACATGGGTAATATTATGCAAATATTACAGCCAGCATAAAGAAAATTGATAGATATTAGAAAATTATGTCAAACAACCACAGTAAAGTGTGTTTTACCACTCCCTGGGTTCTTTTGTGTTTTACTGCACTTATATATTTAAAATACTGCAGATTCTACTGTGTATGTAAAGTTAGAAAAATTGTTGACAGTGCTTTTAAAAAGATATTCTTTGTTCTATCTATTTAAATCTTAATTTGATGTTTATGTTTTTGAAAATAAACTCATTGACAATTATAAATCAGTAAATTGACTATTTTCAGGGATAAAAAGTACATCTTGCATCATTTATACATGGTTACACGGTGGTTTTTAGACATTAATTACTGTATTAATAGATGTTTTGAAGAGGTTCAAAAGAGCCCCCATTCTCTGAGGTTCATTCTTATTGAAGTTCATCCTCTTCACCTCATAACAGTCACATTAAAATGGGAAAAACCCTCCCCCCAAAAAGTCACTTTTTATTGTACATTTTTAATATGTGTCTAAAGTAAATCTTCTTGGCATACAACTCAGAGGACACAATTACAAGTTTAACCCCTTAGTGACATAATTAATTTTAGCCTAACGCTACTTTTACACTGGCGTTACTCATTCCAGCAGGCTGTTCTGGCAAAGAAACAGCCTGCCGGATCCGTAACTACAGTGTACATCCGTGAGCTGCCCAAAGTCCACCCAGCCCCTTTCAATATAATGGGGAGCGGCATAGATCCAGCGGCAGCATGGAAAATATGCTGAGAGGCAGCCAGACAAATACAGCTGCATTGGGGAAGATAAAAAAAAAACTGCAATTTTAACATTTTGTGAAATTTATTTACTGCTGGATGTATGCCTCTCCCCATTCTAGTGAATGGGGCTGGGCGGCCTTCCGGCAGCCCACGGATGTACACTGTAGTTACAAACAGCCTGCCGGAAAGAGTCACGCCAGTGTGAAACAGGTTTTTAGGACCAGTAACATTTCCCCCCTTCGTGTTTCAGCAGTCATAACATTTTAATTTTTTCTTCTAATTTTTATTTTATTTTGCAGGATTAGTTGTAGGTTTTTTTAGAAACAGTTTTGGTTAGTGTGTTAAATAACACCAGAGATTAAAAAAAACACCAATTTTAACATAATTTTAGGAAATGTATTTACTGCATTCACTGTGTTGTAAAAATAACATAACTTTATTATGTGGGTCACTACAATGATAACGTCAAACTTCTATATATTTTTTATTATTTTGTCTTTCCTCCTGCAGGCTGTTAGCTTCCCCACTGCCTCCCTACTCCTCCTCCAGACTTAAGAGGAGGGGGCGCTGCTTTAGCTGCCCCTGTCTCTGGATAGAAAACAGCTAAAAAGCTGACATTCCAAGCTTTAAAACAATAACAGAATCACTGCATTATATTTACTACATGGGAAGATATCGCTGTTAGAAATCGGGATGCAGTAAATGCAGCTAAAATTGAAAGTAAAAGCAGGTTTTTCCATGTTTATTCCCGACTCGATTTCTAATGATATCTCCTGCTTGTGTTGTGCAAATGCTGTTTCATTGTATGAAACTGGAAATACCAGCTTTCAAACAAGACCAGGCCCATGTCCCTAGCTGCTAACAATCAGGAGATATGAGCAGCTAAAGCTCCCCCTTTCCCCTTCTCCCTGTGCTAGGCTCCAGCAGAACAGTTAAGTCCTTTTCCCAGAGCCCGAGCTGGACTGGGAAAAAGTGTTAGTTGGTTAAAGTAGTTGTCCAGCCTTTACTAAGTGATGGCCTATCCCCAGGATAGGGCATCACTAGCTGATCGGCGGGTGTCCAAAACCCTACACTCTGCCAATCAGCTGTTTCGGTGCAGGAAAGTCGAACTACACATCTCTGTCAATCTATGAACCTTGTAGTGGAGGAAACTGGTTACTACAGCATCCATTGACTTCATGTGACATCGTAAAGACTGGACAACCCCTTTAATAATAATATACAGATAACTACAACGATTGTCTAGGTTGAATAATGCAGGTTTATACTGTATGCCCTCCCCAAAAATCAGTTGTTTATGCTTGCATGTAACAAAGATTTGCTGAATAGTTCTGCCATATGTGGCCTTAAAGTGCATATTGTAGTGGATGTTTAAATCTGACAATGCCTTTAAATGGTTATTGAACTTTTAGAAAACTTTTGATATATCATAGCGATCCTTAGAACAAGGAGAGAGAAGCGCTGAAATAGAACGTTCCCTCTCCTCAATGCAGGAGGTGGCATGGAGCTAGGCTGATCGGCTTTCTATTGCCGTGAGGATAGAGAATGCACTACGTGAGCACTTCTCTCCTCGTTCTAGTAATCATTGGGGTCTGAGTACTCACCCCGCCAACAATCAAAACTTTTAATATGCTGTTATAACATAGCAAAAGTTTTTTTTTATTCAGTAACCAACATCGGCAACTGTCAAGGAGTAGCTATTGCTGCAGCAGAAAACGGCATCACAGATTTTGCTGTGATTTTTTTGCAGATGTCACAATTTGGAACAAATATGTCACCTGTAAACCATTCTAAGCATGCTATACAAACCGCACTGATTGTTTCCTCAGCGTGAAAATCGTTTGCTTTTTTAAAGCCTCATTCATTAGCATTATTATGTACTATGTTGTGAATTCTGCACCTAAAATATATAACCTAGCCTTAGGTTGCTTTCACATGGCAGTATTTAGGTCAGTATTTTATATCAGAATCCATCACATGTGGAACTACTCCAGTATGAATTAGATGAAATTGTGCCAGTATGTCATCAGTATTTAATCTGTATTGCATCAGTATTACTGATCAGTAGTGTTGAGCAAATCAAGTTGAAACACTTTGTTTTAATACTGTCAGAGACCTGTCTCTCGTACAGCATTAAAATGTATTGCCATCGTGGAGGCATAATTCGTTTCAGATGAAGTTGCAAGAGACTCCGGTGAATTAATTCGGTAATCACTTCTGCAAGAGACTCCGGTGAATTAATTAGGTAATCACTTCTGCAAGAGACTCCGGTGAATGAATTCGGTAATCACTTCTGCAAGAGACTCCGGTGAATGAATTCGGTAATCACTTCTGCGTCTTAAATTTTTTTTTTAAAAAGCAATCTGAAATCGGCTTTGGTACCAAACCTGACTTCGGATTGCTCATTTTAAATGTTTTTAAAGATGCATAAATGATTACAGAATTCATTCACCTAAGTCTCGAGCGACTTCGGGTGAAAAGAATTATGACAGCATTAAAACGAAGTGTTCGAACGAATTTGACTTCGGATCTATGATCCAAAGCTCGATTTCCCTATGCCTACTGATGAATAATACTGATGAGTAACACTGATAGGCTCTCTTCTAGACATATGCTCCGACTATGCAACTTTTGAGAGGCGAGCCTGTGAGCTGAAAGATCGTTTCCTCAAGAGAGGTTATAGTCATCGCTCTATTAAAAAGGCATATCGGCGGGCAAAGCTGCAGGGACAGGCCCAACTTCTCCAAATAAAGGGAGATAAGACACCTGACAATAGGATCCGCTTTATAAGCAAATATCACTCCCACTGGGACGAAATGAGGAACTGCTTAGCCTCACATTGGCCGATCCTATTAACTGACCCGGTCTTGGAAAGACTTTTACCTCCACGACCTTTGGTCACAGCTCGCAGGGCTAACACCCTGCGTGATAATTTGGTCAGAGGTTACCTTCAACCAACTCTCCCTCCCCTGTTCTTTGGACAGGGTAGTCCCAAGACCGGCTTCAGACCGTGTGGCAAATGTTCTGCGTGCCCCAATATGGAGCGGTCTTTTGACTTCACAGACTCCTCGGGCACTAAAACATTCAGGATTAACCATACTCTTACATGCTCCAGCACACGAGTAGTCTATTACGCCCATTGTCCCTGTCCCAAGATCTATGTAGGCCTCACGACACGAGAACTTCGTGTCCGTGTGAGGGAGCATGTGAGGGATATCCTAAATGCACAAGAACAAAAGGATGGTGAGGTTCTTAAACCGATTGCAAGGCATTTCAGGGAATTCCACTCTTGCAACCCGAAACTCCTCAAAATAAAGGGGATTGATTGTATTCAGGTGGACCTCCGTGCAGGATGTGTATCTAAAAGGCTAGCCCAGTGTGAAAGCCGCTGGATTTGGACCCTGGGGACACTACGTCCCGAGGGTCTAAATGAAAACCTGGGATTCTCTGCTTTTCTGTAGCCGTTGGGCCCACGTCTGTGGACCCGATTTTTTCTTTTAACAGCATGTGTGTTATTTACCTACAAATTTTATTAACTTTATTAACTTTCTTATCCCTTTATCTATTCTCTTGTCTTCCTCCACAGCACTTTTACATCGCTCTGTAGGGACGTCTGCTTTATTATTTTTCTGCTTGAAGCAATTTTGGATTCCGCTATTGTGGTTGTCCACTTTTCCAGAAGCCTAGCTACGCCATTGTCGACTCACCCATTTGACATGATATTTTGATTATGGATGTTAATTGAGCATTATCACGTGTTTATGGATCTTGGATCGACTATCTATTTGATTATCATCATCTTCTAGCACTGTATTCCTTTTCACTTTTTTCTTCCGCACTTTTCATTCTTTCCATCAGTTTTCTCACCATCTCTCACCCCCTCACATTTATGCACCAGCACTTCAATTGCACTTTTATCTTTATCGCCATTCATGAATTTCTTAAATGGCATGTAAACTTTTTCGTCACTTTATTATCTTTCTTTATTGAATCCTTTGATTGGTCCTTTGGGTCTTGTACCCTGTTTCATTTTGTATATAGATTTTTATTGCATATCTAATATTCATATCTGTATATCTATTTATTTCATTATCATGCATCTTATTTTGGGTATTAATATGATTGTCATTTCTAACTTCATTGTTCATTTTTAATCATGGTTGACCCATCATACATGGCTTTTGCTGGAATCCACTTTATACTTGATTCATGTATTTTTTGTTATCCTCTATTCAATCATTGTTGGCATTATCTTAAATTGTGACGTGTCTTTCGCTGCCCATACCTTAACTCTGTTTATCATGCTAATGAATTGTACATTTATATATTTATATGTGACGTGTCTTTCGCTGCCCATTCCTTAACTCTGTTTATCATGCTAATGAATTGTACATTTATATATTTATATGTGACGTGTCTTTCGCTGCCCATTCCTTAACTCTGTTTATCATGCTAATGAATTGTACATTTATATATTTATATGTTTATGCTATGTCACAGCATGATGAAATTGTATATATATGTGCCTATTATGTATATAATATATCTAGTGTTTATATTGTATTATCATATATCCATGCATACGTCATTATGAGATTTACATTATGCTATTTATTTGTAAAAATGTATGTTGTCACTTTCATATGTGCATACCTATGATTAGCGCATGTAGGGCTGTCCATATAATTGTAAAATTTGATATGCCAGCACATATGTTGTTTTTAAATTCATATGCCACATTTTCTTTTGAGGTACAGACGTCCCGTTCCTCCTCCCCTTCTGTGTTGCGTGCGCGCGCCGTTCGTCGCCACCCACGGCATCTCGCGCCCGAGCGTCCGTACGTCACGCTGCCCGATCATGTGACTTGTCATGTGGTGTGGGCGTGTCGGCGGGACGCCGGCTGTGGGATTGCCGGAAGTGACTGTGTGCGGATTGCGCGCGCCACTCCACCAACACACCAGGAGATGAGTGAGTGCTGCTTTATTTCCATTGGTTGAAGGAGACATAAATACCTGGTCCGCAGTGATGGCGCTACCCCCTGACGAAGGCACGCCGAAACGCGCGTTGGGGTAGCGCCATCCTGTTTTTTCTGTTCACATCTGGTCCCATATCGGTGAGTCCTTGATCACAGGTTCCCAGCCATGGCTATGTGTTGCTAACGTTGAGCTATTTCGCCTGGTTCATTACTGCTGATCCATTTGGTACACTGTTTATACATAGTATTATCTATGTTTCTTGTACCATATACTATGCACTATAGCCATGGCGGTTTGACCATTTTTTGATCTCCACTCACCCTCTACAACCAATTATTCTTAAAGGTCTGCACCTATGGGTTGGTCATTGTACCATACATTACTAGTTGTTTTTCCCATATCTGCAGTTACCCTACTGATAGACCATTATATGTTGTGACCAGTGTGTCCATCCAGGATGGCGCTCGTTCTCTTTTCCCCTGCTCCCTTACCCTGTCCTTGGCATTCACTATATGTGTGTTTTTTATCATGAATTTAATAAAAACGTATATTTTTCTAAGTTATGGTACTCTAAGCTCTTTTCTTCTGTTTTCTGCCGTCATGCTCGGAGCTTGTACCGAGTTATTTTCTTTCGGGTGTCCCCCTATATTTGGTTATTATACGGGCACTGCCCTTGCTATATATGTTGGGGGACTCCTGGGGTCGTTTTCTTCTTTTTCTCTCTTCTAGACATGCCATTGAACTACATGCAGCCATTTTGAATAATAGATGCAATACTGATGACATACTGATGCAATGATGATCACATACAGATGCACACATATTTTATTCAATCTCCATGAACATCAGTGGGTGTTTTTCATATCCAGAACGGTTGAAAGTAGTACATGTCTGATTAAAAAGAAAAAAAAAATGCAAATGTTTTGACCACATATGACCATGTAAATAGACTTATAGATTTACATTACCTCATCAATACTTATGAAAAGTTCACTTATGTGTAAATGCTGCAATCCCTGGAGGAGCAGAGTGGAGGTTGGGAGTGGTAGTGGCTCTAGCTGCAATGATCATTCACAGTGGCAATCCTCTCACAGATGCTTCCTAGTCCCAGGTCAATGACAGGAGGACACACCCTTTCTTTCCTTGGGGCACACCCTGATGTTGGGGCTCCTACCTGATGGTAGTTGAGGTGCCCTTGGTGTTATGAGTGTTGTACGGGTGCAGGGCAGGAGATGTAGGTTCTGTGGCCGGCGAATGGTGCTGAAGTCAGTAACAAGGCCAGTTTTAGAAAATAAACATCTTTATTAAAGTGCAGAATTGGAGTTGTAGTACATCCAAAGATATCAAGGCACACTTCCAAACAATTCACAGTGCATTCTCTTCCCAATAGCTCTATGTAGGCAAACTGTAACAATGATGATAATAAGAGTAGTCCCTGAGCTCCTTCTAATCACTTTACAAGATAATCACATTCGTGCATAACTCTGAAAAATAAGTATTGCAGTCCTATGACTGGGTGCAAATCCTACAAATCCGTTATATACGTGTGAATGATCCCTTAACTGTTACTCTTTCCACAAACAGCAAAATCTATATTGGCTATAAAAAGCTAATACCTTGCTAGCATACATGGCCTTGTAATCCCAGACAGTCTATGAATGTCTTCTCCAGTTTTCCCTCAGGAATTGTTCTCTCAACAGTAATGATGTTTCTCCTAGAGCTGAACTGGCTTCTATTCTGAATGACAGGCGGAGCTAAACTGAAGTGGCGTTGGATAGCTCCTCCCTCAGTGGGGAAAGCTCATTCCCTCTGCTGGGTCAGGGCATAATTAACTAAACAGTGCCACATACAGACATATTTTTGGTTTACATACAAAGCATAATACAAAGCATGAACAGAATCAATAACAATAGGACACTTTCACTGCAGTATTTTGGTCAGTATTTTGCCTCAATAGTATTAAGATATAACCAGTAGAGAAGATTAAACAGAAAAACTGTCAAGGAAAGATTTGTACTTCTGCTGTGTTTTTGGACCTATTCCCTGTTTTGGCTTACACATACTGATGTAAAATACTGACCAAAATACTGGCTGTGTAAAAGTGGCCTTAGGTGATTTCACATACTATAATTGACAGAGCTTTCTCTTTTAATCTGGCCTCAGTGGGCACGGTGGCTCAGTGGTTGGCACCGTTGTCTTGCAGAACTGGAATCCTGACAACTTCTACATGGAGTTTGTGTGTTCTTTGTGTTTTTGTTTCTATGATTTTCTCCCTCACTCCAAAAACATACTGACCACCTAATGAGGCTCATTACACACCCCAAAATCTGGACTGTCTTAAAGGATGGAGTGGAATCTTCTCTTCTTAAACCAACAACCTGACCATCAGGTGTTTCACGCACTGAAGAAGAGTAAACGACTATCTCTGTCAAAATACATTCTGATTATTACATCCAACAAAAACTTGAATCTTGGTAGCCATACTTCTATGTCTACTTATAACATTTAGCGATGTATACATATAACATATAGTGATTCTAACATTAAAACCAATGAAAGATTAAGTAAATTACATAGATCATATCAAGAGGTGGAATATGTTGGACAGCAAATGAACATTTAGTTCTTGAAGTTGATGTGTTGGAAGCAGGAAAAAAGGAGGCATTTTAGCATGTGATCACCTGTCCCAGGAACCAAATTGTGATGGATAGATGAATGGTTCTGAGCATCTCCAAAATGACAGGCCTTGTGAGGTGTTCCCAGTATGTAGTGGCTAGGACCTACCAAGGGAAGTCCAAGGAATACAACCAATGAACCAGGGACAGAGACACAGTCACCTAAGGCTCAATAATGGACTTGGGAAGCAAAGGCTGGTAGACATTTCTAAAGTGTACCTTGTTTCAGGTAACTTTTTAGATAGATACTATTGATAGTAGGAATAAATGAACCAAAGGATATTTTTAAGCATGTCAATTTATCTGTAATAATTGATTCAAGTACAATATTAATATCCCTTTTTTTTCCAAGTATACAGGATTGTTTCCTGTTCCAAATTTTTTTTCATGTAAACTTTATAGTTTGTTCGACACTTAAAGGGGTTGTCTGAGTTATTTTTTTTATTCTTTCTATTTTTCTAACTAGGCAAATGTAACAGCTTTCCAATTAACTCACTTTATCTCCAGTGGCTGGTTTCTCATATTTCACTGAGTGTCACATGACCTGTGATGTCAGCTTCTCTCCCTGCTCTGATAAAGGTCGTTTACAAGCCTGAGATCTGGCCAGGCCCCCTGCACTGCCGCCTGCTGCTTATTGCTCTCTCCCAGGATTCTTAACCCCTTCAGCTGCACAGGCAGAGGGCTGAAGGCTTTACTGTGTAGCTGCAGGCAGTGAGGAGACAAATGCTGGGCACAGGAGCTGACAGATGAGTTCTGCAGAGCATTGCACAAGAACAGGTAGGGGGAAGATCCTGTGTGTATCAGCAGTGTCATTATACAGCTGGGACTTGTAGTCCTACACATACAACATACTGCTGAGTCCCCCAGCAGGCAGACATGTCACTCAGGGCAGAACTTGTATTCACTCCCTTAGCAGTGTCATTATACAGCTGGGACTTGTAGTCCTACAAATACAACATGCTGCTGAGTCCCCCAGCAGGCAGATGTCACTCAGGGCAGCTCTTGTATTCACTCCCTTAGCAGTCATTGTTTATATTGCAAGTAAACAAAGGGTCAGAAGAGAACCAGGGAAATGAGGAAATAGATATTTTTTTGCCTAAAACTTGCTTAGCTTAGTTATATATCGCTGACCATCAGATTTACAGTGCTATATATTTTTTTTCCATAATTCGGACAACCCCTTTGTATAAGTGAACTTCCTAAAATCATTCATATATCAAGTTTTTGAAAAAATGCTGCCATTTAACCATGAATTGTGAGTGACTCTGCATTGGTTGAGACCCCGTACCCATAAAAAGTGCATATAAGCATTTCAATAATTACTTAATAGGATCTTCCTGTTGTGCATGATGCTCATCTGTGTTCCACACCAATTTTTACAACGATGTCTTCATTTGCATAAAACTCCATTAATTTCAAGTGTTTTTCACAGGTGGTGTGTTTTTTGCTGGCCACAAAAATGGCACAAAGAAAAATGCATTGTTTATAGTGTGCTAAACGATTTTGCTACCAGCGCCGTACATGGTACCGCTGGTAGCGCTGTGCAAGCATGACGCCCGCTCACGCGTGCAGCAGGCGTCATGGCCAGCAAGTCTCTGCTGTATCAAACAGCAGAGACCTGCGGCTAATTACCGCAACCGGCAATAATGCCGATCGCAGTAATTAAATGCTTTAGATGCCGTGATCAAGTAAGCCCCGTGCGGCCAATCGGGACTTCAGTACATGCGCTGAATGCTCTGAATCTCTATGAAGAAATTCAGAGCATTAATGCTGCAATTCTTATTTTGGCCACCAGATGGCAGGCCAACATAGGAAATTAGCAAAATGCAAAGAAATTGTCATTTTTTTAATCGCTTATAGATCAAAATGAAAAATTCAAAAACATAATTTATAAGATCATTTATGAGCCTTAAAATTATGATAATTTTTTTATTTTAAAAGGTAAAAAAATATATAAAAAATAAAAAAAATATAAAAATTTAAATCACCCCCTTTTCATATAAAAAAAAAACCTACCCGTATTTTTCGCCCTATAAGACGCACCGGCATATAAGACGCACCTAGATTTTTGAGGAGGAAAATAAGAAAAAAAATATTTAGGTGTGCTTTTGGTGGGTTTTGAATTAATGGTGGTCTGTGCATGACACTATTATGGGGGATCTGTGGATGACGCACTGTCATGTGGTGGATCTGTGGATGGCACTGTTATGGGGGATCTGTGGATGGCACTGTTTATGGGGAATCTGTGGATGGCACTGTTATGGTGCATCTGTGGATGGTACTGCTATTGTGTGGGGGATCAGTGGATGGCATTGTTATGGGGTGGGGGATCAGTGGATGGCATTGTTATGGGGTGGGGGATCTGTGGATGGCACTGTTATGAGGGAGATCTGTGGATGACACTGCTATATGTCATCCACAGATCCCCCTCATAACAGTGTCCCCCAATACACCGGCCCTCTGCTCACCGCAGTATTTATAAACATTAATCCTTATCCTGTTGATAACTTTAACTAAAGCTGCGCTCTCCCCTGTTCCCCTGTATTAGTACAGCACTTATGAACAAGCGGACGGCAGCAGTAACGTCACTCACTGATGTCGCGGGCCTGCTCTGCCTGCTTCATTCATAAAATGGGAGAAGCAGGCGCTCGACGTCAGTGAGTGACGTTACTGATGCCTTCCGCTCTGCCTGCTATGGAAGCTTTTTCGTGAGTGCTGTACTGATACAGGGGAACAGGGGAGAGCGCAGCTTTATTTAAACTTATTAACAGGATAAGGATTAATTTTTATAAATACTGAGGTGAGCGGCGGGACCCGGTGTAAGAGTACAGTGACTGCACCGGGCCCGCCCCTAATTCCGGACTCCAGCCCCTCCTCTCTCCTGGCTCATACATCGCAGTCTGCAATGTAAAATGGAAGCATTCGCCCCATAAGACGCAGGGGCATTTCCCCCCCCCCCACACACACTTTTTTTTGGGGGGAAAGTGCGTCTTATGGGGCGAAAAATACGGTAAATAACAATAAAACGCCCATAATATTAAAATCGGAAAAAAAAAAATTCAATATGGCAAATGGCGTATCATTGCTTCTCTTACCCAAAAAAATGAAATAGAATGTGATCCAAAAGTCATGCACACTCCAAAATGGTATCAATAAAAACTATGAATTGTCCCGCAAAAACTGAGCCCCTAAACAGCTCAGTAGGCATAAGTATAAAAAAGTTATGGGGGTCAGAATATGGTGTTTAAAATTATTTTTACACTGTTTACACCTAAAAAACCTATACATATGGGGTATCGTTGTAATTGTACTGACCCAGAGAATGAAGGGCCGTAAACAAAATGCCATGGGAACAAAACCTGTAAAACGGTGGTGGGATCGCGTTTTCTTTCAAATTCCACCCCATAATTAATGGTGGCATTAGAAAGAACAACTTGTCCTGTAAAAAATAAGCCCTCATAAAGCTATGTGACTGAAAATCTAAAAAAGTTATGCCTCATGGAAAATAGGGAAGAAAAATGAAAACGCAAAAATGAAAAAAACCTCCAATATCATAAGGGTTAAAGAGTATCTGTCAGCAGATTTGCACCTATGACACTGGCTGACCTGTTACATGTACACTTGGCAGCTGAAGGCTGTTGGTCCCATGTTCATATGTGCCCGCATTGCTGCGAAAAATTATGTTTTAATATTTGCAAATGAGCCTCTAGGAGCAACGGGGGTGTTGCCATTACACCTAGAGGATGTTCTCTCTCTGCAACTGCCGTGCCCTCTGCACTGTAATTGACAGCGCCAGGCGTGATGATATTTTCACTGCCTGGCCATGTCAAAGTGCAGAGGACACGGCAGTTGCAGAGAATGCAGAGCCTCTAGGTGTAACGGCAACACCCCTGTTGCTCCTAAAGGGTAATTTGCATATATTTAAATATAATTGTTCTCGGGAATGCAGGCACATTAGAACATGAGACCAACACAGATGCCTTCAGCTGCCAAGCGCACATACAACAGGGCAGCCAGTGTCATAGGTACAAATCTGCTGACAGATGCCCTTTAATGTGTTACTATAGATTCGATTGCTGTTAAAATGCAATGAAAACTAAATCATTTCAAAACTATGCTGTGGGAAACCAGCCTTCTATCTTTTTTTCACTTTTCTTGTTTGTCTTCTATCTTGTGCAGTATGTTTTGGCTTTTTTTCAGGTGTTGACACTGAAAATAACATAATGAAGATTGGTTTATTTCATGTATTTAATGGTTTGCATCTTGCATAAGTGGCACAGTTTTAGCTTATTATGCCCTTCTCATTATGAGAAGCAGCTGATGGCTCAATTACAACTTTGTTCTCTTTTTGACACGCCATTAAGGGTAAACTCACATGCGGCATAAAATCCGCCTCCAATTATACATATCCCGTATGTGTTGTGGATTTTGTATGCAGAGTGAGGGTGCGCTGCAATGAGCGAAAATCTGTTACAATGAGGAAATAATGTGTTGCTTTGGCAGTGTGGTGCCATAGTAGGAAAATGTGCTAAAATATTGGATATACCCTTCAAAATGTAAAAGATGGGCTGCAATGGGGACAGAACCAAACAGACAGTAAGAACCTTCATGACGGTTTGGGTCAGACACAAGCTTTGTTGAAGCGACTGACCGGATCAAGAAAAAAAAATTATGTCAACTGGGGAACGAACAAAACACTTACCTGGTGACCACTTTTTGATATTTTCAGCTACAGATCTGCAGATTCCTTCTCTTCTGCCATCTAAGACGGCTGCACCATTTCTCAGATGTGATAACACTTCCTGCTTGTCCTTCTCTGCTCTTGGATTGGCCATCACTGTTGTTCATGTGACCAGTGCTGGCCAATCTAAGGGCAGCAGGAAGTCTTTTGGACTACCAATGCACAGTGTGCATTAGGTAGTCTGAAAAAGCAGTTTGGCCATCTTGGAATGCGGAAAGAGAGGACAAGAACTGGCAGATCTGCAACTGAAGAGATGAAAAGGAGGTTACCTTGTATTTTGGTACTCAATGTTCATCATAATGTGTTAAGATTTATTAAAATATGGTGTAATAATTTGTACTATGCATACAAACCAGTGCTGCCTCTGCTCCTCTTCCTCCTCCGTAGAAATACAACAAGGCCCATTAGAACAGAAGAAATCAGAACTATGGCAGAGACTTTAACTGCTGAGCTTTCATTTGTGGATGCACTCACTTTGCCTAAAATGTAATATATGCAGTTATTTCAACACATTTGTAGTTTTACATTGATCACACACAAATACTTCTATCCATCTGTAATAAGCCCCAATCCAAAAGCAGCTAAGCATGAGTTTCTAAAACTACTTTTGCTTCTCTACCAAATGAAAATGATAAGCCCTGTATGTATCTCAGCCAGTCTCCTTCTTATGGCTTCTAAGTGTATTGTTTGAATATTACAGCCTGTTTTAGGTGGCTCATCTGGTTTTAACCATGTATCGGGTGCTTAAATCTATCTGATTCACCCAATCAGTAAATTTAAAATCTGAAGTATAGTGTATAGACGAGCACTCCTCATCCGGTCTTATGCAGAAATTAATATTTATTGGTTAAAAGGAAAAAAATCAAAAAAAAAAAAAGGATATATATATATAAAAATGTGATTATGTACAGATAAAATGGCGTATACAAATGCCTATTAGAGCACAGACATAAAATCAATATGAACTTGATTGCATTGGTGCAATTGTGTGAAAAAAGTGCACGTGCAGTGAATACTGTGAAAAAGATCAATAAAAAATATTAAAATAAAATAAAATATTAAAATATAAAAAAATTAAATAAATGAAAAATGATATGATAAAAAATATAGTAAACTAGAGTGTCCAATCTAGTTGGCGAGTTGATCCTAGTGCTGGTGAGTTACTTTGTGTTAATATTCTTGATAGATGATCAAAGGGTAGATCAAAAATGTGTGTCTAATTTTAGACATATTTTTGATCTACCCTTTGATCATCTATCAAGAATATTAACACCAAGTAACTCACCAGCACTAGGATCAACTCGCCAACTAGATTGGACACTTTAGTTTACTATATTTTTACTATATTTTTATCATATATTTTTTCATTTTTTTATATATATTTTTTTTAATATATATTTTTTTAATTGATCTTTTTCACAGTATTTACTGCACATGCACTTTTTTTGTGGGAACTCCAATAAGCATTTGTATACGCCATTTTATCTGTACATCACACACTTTTTATATATATATCCTTTTTTTATATATTTTTTTCATCTTTTAACCAATAAATAATAATTTCTGCATAAGACCGGATGAGGAGTGTTTGTCTATACATTATACTTCAGATTTTAAATGTATTATTTACTTCCAAACACCTAAAACTATCCATGAGACCACTCAGCTTATCACATATTATCAGTTTATTTTTTGTTATTTCTATAGAACTTGTTGAAATTCAGTTGGTTTCCTCCTTGTGTGACTTCATTACAGCATCAATATCTACCTATGGCTTCTTCACCTCAGTGATCTGAATGTGTATTAAAGGGGTATTCCAGTATAGAGTTGAGCGGACACCTGGATGTTCGGGTTCGACGGGTTCTGCCGAACTTCACAAAAAAGTTTGAGTTCGGGACTCAAACTTGATCTGAACTTGACCCCCGAACCCCATTGAAGTCGAAAAGGGCTAGAGGGCTGCAAATGCCAGCAAATGTGGTTAAGAGCATGGCAAGTGCCCTGCAAACAAATGTGGATAGGGAAATGACTTAAAATAACATAAAATATGTAAAAAAATTAAAATAAAATCTTGATCTAAGAGGACGAGGTCCATATGGAGTAGGAGGTTGAGGAGGCAGTGGATGTGGCGGTGTAGGTGGCAGTGGCGGTGGAAGAGGAGGAGGTAGCCCACATTGGTTTTTTATTTTAAATGTTATTTTTTAAATTAGGGTACACACCAAAACATTGGGAAATATAAGCTGTGATAACCCCCTCCAGCCGTGCTAAACAAACGTTCAGACAATACACTGGCTGCAGGGCAGGCCAGCACCTCCAAGGCGTAAAGGGCAAGCGCAGGGCATGTGCCCAATTTGGAGACCCAGAAGTTGCAGGGGGCAGGCCCATCAGTCAGTACGTGTAGGCGTGTGCACACATGCTGCCCCACCATTTTGCACGTCCCCGTGATGGTCACGATCCAATTTGATATCTGCTTTATCAACTTTCGATGTTCTACCAGCCCATGTTCATATAAAAAACTTGTTAAAATATTTATTATATTTGAATGTATCTGTACATTTTACTGGTGAGCCCTAGGTATCCCAGTCCGACACTGTGTGCACCTACCATGTTGATCACGGTTATCGGCGAATCAGCGTTGCACGCTGGAGAGGGAGCGCGAGAAAGAGATAGCACATCCAAGGGAGATCAATGGATGAAATGTAATTGTGATCGAGTGGAAATGTGGCAGAAGTTATTAAAACGGAAGAATCGAAGGAAAGAAAGGGGCACACGGCAATTACCCACTCCCGACTTGGGGAGGTAGTGACGATAAATAACAATACAGGACTCTTAAGATGCCCTGTTATTGGAATGATTAATAAAACATTATAGGGAATGTCACTGGGGTATTTAGGATTTGGAAACGTTAGACAGGAGAGGAAATTGAAATTGAATTCCCTGTCACCTTTGCAGAGCAGGGGTTTGTATACGGCAAAATTGGTAAAATGTCACCTGACAATGTAACAGATGATTTTTTTAAAATTTATATCACCTATGCAGAGCAGGGGTTTAATCACGGCAAAAAGGGTCAAATGTCACCCAAGAATGTAACAGACAAATTTGTGAAATTTGTTTACCTGTCTACTAGGTACAGCAGGGTATATCACACCCAAAAATTGGTGCATTTCACCCGAATATGTAATAGACAAAATAATGATTTTTTTGGACTGTCTACTAGGTATAGCAGTGGTATGTCACACTCAAAAATTGGTGAATTTCACCCAAAAATGTAACAGACAAATTAGTGAAATGACATAAAATAAAATAAAATACATACAAATTAAAAAAAAATTGATTTATGAGGTGGAGGTCCATATGGAGTAGAGTTTGAGTAGGAGGTGGACGTAGCAGTGTAGGTGGAAGCGGCGGTGGAGGAGGACGAGGTAGCCAACACTGTTTTTGGTTTTAATTTTTTCATTTATTAATTTTTTTAAATTAGGGTACACTCCAAAAGAGAGTGAAATATTCAAAATACAGCAATGAGCAATTGCGCTGTAGTATAACAATGGCTAGGTAAGTCCGGTATACATGTCTATTCTGCACAAGGTACCGACAAGTCCTGTGGGATCCAGGCCTCGTTCATTTTAATGAATGTGAGCTTGTCCACATTGGCTGTGGACAGGCGGCTGCACTTGTATGTGATAACGCCTCCTGCCGTGCTAAACACACGTTCAGACAATACACTGGCTGCAGGGCAGGCCAGCACCTCCAAGGCGTAAAGGGCAAGCTCAGGCCATGTGCCCAATTTGGAGACCCAGAAGTTGAAAGGGGCAGACCCATCATTCAGCACGTGTAGGCGTGTGCACACATACTGCTCCACCATGTTGCTGAAATGCTGCCTCCTGACGTTCCATATCAGCTGGTGGTGTTGGTTGTTGTGGCGTGCTGACAAAGCTTTTCCACATTTCGGCCATGCTAACCCTGCCTCCTAAGGTGCTGGCTCTTCCTCTTCCTCTGCCTTCACGTTGTGCTTCCACTGTGCCCCCGCTGTCAAGTGGGAATGCCACCAGCAGCGAGTCTACCAGCGTGCGCTTGTACTTGCGCATATTACGATCACGCTCCAGTGACGGAATTAAGGATTGTACGTTGTCCTTGTAACGGGGATCCAGAAGCATGGCCACCCAGTAATCAGCACAAGTTAGAATGTGGGCAACTCGGCGGTCGTTGCGAAGACACTGCAGCATGTAATCGCTCATGTGTGCCAGGATGCCCAGAGGCAATGAAAAGCTGTCCTCTGTGGAAGGTGTATCCTCTGTGTCCTCTGTATCCCATCAGCCATGCACCAGTGATGGCCATGAGCTGGTTTAGGTGCCACCCTGCTGTGAACAGTTCCTCCTCTTCCATCTCCTCATCCTCCACCTTGTCGTCCTCCAGAACTGTGCCCTGGCTGGACAATTGTGTACCTGGCGTTTGTGGGTGCAGGAACCCACCCTCTGAGCCACTTGTGAATGAATGACTGGCCGGAAACCCTATGAAATGATCCCTCTACCTCCTCCTCCTGTGCCACATACTGTTCCATTATTGCTAGCAGCGTTTTTTCAAGGAGGCATAGAAGTGGGATAGTAACGCTGAGAACGGCGTTATCGGCACTGGCCACGTTGGTGGAGTACTTGAAACAGCACAACAAGGAACACAGGTCTCGCATGGAGGCCCAGTCATTGGTGGTGAAGTGGTGCTGTTCCGCAGAGCGAATCACCCGTGCGTGCTGCAGCTGAAACTCCACTATCGCCTGCTTCTGTTCGCACAGTCTGGCCAGCGTGTGCAAGGTGGAATTCCAGCGTGTGCAAGGTGGAATTCCACCTTGTGGGCACGTCGCATATGAGGCGGTGAGCGGGAAGGCCGAAGTTACGCTGCAGTGCTGACAGCCGAGCAGCAGCAGGGTGAGAACGCCGAAAGCGCTCACAGACAGCCCGCACTTTATGCAGCAGCTCTGACAGATCGGGGTAATTTTTAAGGAACCTCTGCACCACCAAATTCAGCACATGCGCCAGGCAAGGGATGTGCATCAAACCAGCTAGTCCGACCACCGCCTCTTCCTCCGAACTACATAGGTCACTTACATGACCTTGATTCCATGTGGGGTCGAGGACCTCCTCGTTCTCCATATCATCTTCTACCCAGTCTTTACCCCTGCCCTCTTTGTCGGTCTGCACACTTTCGAAAGCCACAGCAGTTGGCACCTGTGTTTCGTCATCATCTGAGCTGCGGTGGTCCTACCATGTACTCATCGTGAAACATAAGTGGTTGGGCATCAGTGCACTCAATCTCTTCCACTTCTGGGGCAGGGCTATGTGGATTGCCCTGGGAAACCCTGCTAGAAGAGTCATCAAAAAGCAGAAGAGACTGCTGCATGACTTGGGGCTCAGACTGTTTGGCTGATTTGCAAGGGGGTGAGGTGAAAGACTGATGGACATCGGCTGCAGGTGCCAACTTTGATCTTTCAGCAGGAGACAGGGTGGGAGACAATGTGATGGAACTGGAGGCACTGTCAGCAACCAAATCTACTATCGTCTGTACTTGTTCTGGCCTCACCATTCGTAGAGCCGCATTAGGCCCGACCAAATAAAGCTGAGGGTTCTGTCGCCTACTCGCACCTGAGGAAGGTGTTTCACTTGTGCGTGTAGCTGGCACAGATCGACCACATCCTCTCCCTGCAACAGGAGCTCCACCAACAGCACCACGACCGGGGCCACGTCCCTTATTAAACGCTCTCCTCATATTTCTCTAATTTAGTAGAACAGCAATATCTAAAGCGTGTATCTCACATTGACAGATGCATACAAGGCCGCAAATTAAGTACTTTGGCCAAAAAGGGTGTTTTTTTAATAACAGAATATGACAGCAGTATATAACACTTGAATTTCACACTGACAGATGCAGCAAGGGCTGTAAAATATAGTATTTTGCCCAAAAAGGGTGTTTTTTAAAACCCAGGAAATTATTGTAGTATTTCTAGCCTAAATTGCACACTGACTAATGCAGCAAAGGCTACAGATGTAGGGTCTTTCCAAAAATGGGTGATTTTTTTAAACCCAGAATATAATTGCAGTGGTTCAAGCTTCTATTTAACTGTCACAAATGCATATACGAACTTGCATAAAATGGCCTCCGCTGCCACCCACCTAACTAACAGACAGATAAAAGTTATTTTTCTGGGTCACTGGGCTCAGGGCAGGGTAAAAAGATTGTGCACTGCACCCACAAAACAAAATCTAGGTAGATCGCTGAGTTAACAAGCACTTCTGATTAAAGATTCTGTCCTATTCTCTCCCACACAGCAGCAGCATCCTATCCCTACACTAATCAGAGCAGAGTGACGTGCAGTGCTAGTGACTACAGCTGGAGTCACATGCTGCACTGGCCAATCACAGCCATGCCATTAGTGGGCATGGCTGTGATAGCTTCTAAGGGCACACAAGTTAAAAGCTTGTTGATTGGCTGCTCTGCAGCCTTTCAAAAAGCACCATTAACTCGCCAAACACTGAACCCAAACTTTTACTGAAATATTCGGGTTCGGGGTCCAAAAATTTACAGTTCGGATTCGCTCAACTCTATTACAGTATTTTAATATTGATGCCCTATTATGAGGATAAACCATCAATATTAAAAATATGGACAACCCTTTCAAACTATAGGTGGTAGGTGTCACCAAGCAGAATACCTGTTTACTGCAATGCATTTTTCTGCACTATCTTTAAAATAGCTGCTTTCTTCCAGAAATACTACCACACCTGGCCATAGGTTGTGTCTAGTATTACTGCTTAGATCCACTGATGGGAAAGGGGCTGAGCTACAATACCATACACATCCTGTGGACAGGTGTGGTGCTGTTTTTGGAAGAAGGCAGACATACAGTTGCAATAAAAAGTATGTAAACCCTTTGGAATGATATGGATTTCTGCACAAATTAGTCATGAAATGTGATCTGATCTTCACCCAAGTCACAACAATAGCCAATCGAAGTCTGCTAAAACTAATTACACACAAATAATTAAATGCTACCATGTTTTTATTGAACACACCATGTAAACATTCACAGTGCAGGTGTCACGGCCTATGGTATGTTTTGTGACACTTTCCTTCACTTGGTTGTTCATGGCAACGTGTGGTGTTGTGTGCATGTGGTGGCAGTGTCTCAGCCCTATGGCTGATCCCCAGGACATGGTTGCCTCGCATGTCGTTGCCCGCGGCAACAGGTGAAGTGTGTGTTTATGTGTGTACTTCCCCTTTAAGTGGCCGTCTTCCCTTGCCTTGTGTTTGAAGGGTTAACTCCCTTCTGTGTGTGTGTTCACTGGGTGTGTCTGAGTGTGGGTGTGGCTACTTTGGGCTATAAAGCCTCTGCTGTTTTCAGTTAGCTGAGGGGTTCTTCAGCCATGGTTGCTGGAGACATCATCCTGTTATACCATCTGCCAGTGGGGGCCACCCTTGTGGTCATAAACTTTATGTCTGGTGTTAGATGATGTCTGTGTGGTTTATCTATTCTTTGCAGCTATGGATGTCCTGGTTCCTGTGTGTTTTTATGTGTGTGCTGTTTGTCTTATGTTTATGTGGACAGCGTTTTCTGAGCACTGGTTCCAGTCAGCAAGGCTGTGGCAGGTTAGTGTGGAACTGTTTGGTTCACCTGTCATATTCATAGATCTGTTCATGTTCCCCTTCTTTCATGCTGCTTGGCCAATGAGACTCCTGTTCCTCCGTGCCTAGGAGGAGTAGGTTGTCTTACCCTGCTCCTTAGTTCAGGGCCATCCTGAGGGCTTGTAGGGACTATTAGGTTCCAGAGTATGAGCCCTTCTACCATCAGGGTCTGCTCATGCGGACAGGAGACAGGGTCAGTGTTAGGGACGCAATAGGAGGTGACCTGCTCCCTAATTCTCCCTAATTGCCCTGGTCGAGCAGCGACCACCATCATCCGGCATCGAACGGCTGAGGGTTTTCCCCATCCTCAGCCGTGACAGCAGGTGGAAAAAGTATGTGAACCCTTGGATTTAATAACTGGTTGAGCCTCCTTTGGCAGCAATAACTTCAACCAAATGTTTCCTGTAGTTGCAGATCAGACGTGCACAACGGTCAGGAGTAATTCTTGACCATTCCTCTTTACGGAACTGTTTCAGTTCAGCAATATTCTTGGGATGTCTGGTATGAATCGCTTTCTTAAGGTCATGCCACAGCATCTCAATCGGGTTGAGGTCAGGACTCTGACTGGGCCACTCCAGAAGGCATATTTTCTTCTGTTTAAGCCATTCTGGTGTTGATTTATTTCTATGCTTTGGGTCGTGGTCCTGTTGCAAAACCCATCTTCTGTTGAGCTTCAGCTGGTGGACAGGTGGCCTTAAGTTCTCCAGCAAAATGTCTTGATAAATTTGGGAATTCATTATTCTTTCGATGATAGCAATCAGTCCAGGCCCTGACGCAGCAAAGCAGCCCCAAACCATGATGCCCTATAACCACTATACTTCACAGTTGGGATTAGGTTTTGATGTTGGTGTGCTGTGCCTCTTTTTCTCCACACATAGTGTTGTGTGTTTCTTCCAAACAACTCAACTTTGGTTTTATCTGTCCACAGAATATTTTGCCAGTACTGCTGTGGAACATCCAGATGCTGTTGTGCAAACTGTAAACGTGCAGCAATGGTTTTTTTGGACAGCAGTGGCTTCCTCTGTGGTATCCTCCCATGAAATACATTCTTGTTTAGTGTTTTACGTATCGTAGATTCGCTAACAGGAATGTTAACATATGCCAGAGACTTTTGTAAGTCTTTAGCTGACACTCTAGGATTCTTATTCACCTCATTGAGCAGTCTGCGTGGTGCTCTTGCAGTCATCTTTACAGGACGGCCACTCCTAGGGAGAGTAGCAGCAGTGCTGAACTTTCTCCATTTATAGACAATTTGTCTTACCGTGGACTGATGAACAGCAAGGCTTTTGGAGATACTTTTATAACCCTTTCCAGCTTTATGCAAGTCAACAATTCTTAATCGTAGGTCTTCTGAGAGCTCTTTTGTGCGAGGCATCATTCACATTAGGCAATGCTTCTTGTGAAAAGCAAACCCAGAACTGGTGTTTGTTTTTTATAGGGCAGGGCAGCTGTAATCAACACCTTCAATCTCATCTCATTGATTGGACTTGAGTTGGCTGACACCTCACTCCAATTAGCTCTTGGAGATGTCTAGGGGTTCACATACTTTTTCCACCTGCACTGTGAATGTTTACATGGTGTGTTCAATAAAAACATGGTAACATTAATTTTTTTTTGTGTGTTATTAGTTTAAGCAGACTGTGATTGTCTATTGTTGTGACTTAGGTGAAGATCAGATCACATTTTATGACCAATTTGTCCAGAAATCCATATCATTCCAAAGGGTTCACATACTTTTTCTTGCAACTGTATTTTATTGCAATTCTGGACAACCACTTTAAAACAGAGGATGCTTTAGTGAGATAAAAACTTTCAGTTTTGGAGTTATCAAGAGAAAAGTTGAATATTTGCATGTATCAATACAGGAAAGGATTTGACTAAGGTTTCGTTCACATCGTAGTCCACAGGCCTCGTAGACTATAATGGGATCCTTTAGGTTTCCGTTCAGAAGACATTTGAGTGGAGACAAAAGTTGTGCATGCAGGACTTTTGTCTCCGCTACAAAAATCTTCTTCTGAGCGGACACCTAATGGACCCCATAATAGTCTATGGGGCCCGTGGACTCCTTTCGGCTCAGTTATGTGCCGAATCCGTCCTTTCCGTTTTCCTGCCCCTAAAAGGGGCAGGAGAACGGAAAGGCTGAACGGTGATGTGAACGAAGCCTAATATACTCTTGCACACAAATCAATAATTCATGGTATACAATGTTGTCAAAAGTATACCAGTTCTATACAAATGAATCTTACTAAGGGCTCTTTCACACTTGCGTTGTCCGGATCCGGCGTGTACTCCACTTGCCGGAAATACACACCGGATCCGGAAAAACGCAAGTGAACTGAAAGCATTTGAAGACGGATCCGTCTTCAAAATGCGTTCAGTGTTACTATGGCAGCCAGGACGCTATTAACGTCCTGGTTGCCATAGTAATAGTGGGGAGAGGGGGAGCAGTATACTTACAGTCCGTGCGGCTCCCGGGGCGCTTCAGAATGCCGTCAGAGCGCTCCATGCGCATGGATGACGTGCCATGCGATCACGTCATCCATGCGCGTGGGGCGCCCTGACGTCACTCTGGAGCACCCCGGGAGCCGCACGGACGGTAAGTATACTGCTCCCCCGCTCCCCACTACACTTTACCATGGCTGCCAGGACTTTAGCGTCCCGGCATCCATGGTAACCATTCAGAAAAAGCTAAACGTCGGATCCGGCAATGCGCCAAAACGACGTTTAGCTTAAGGCCGGATCAGCTTAAGGCCTTTCAATGGGCATTAATTCCGGATCCGGATTTTTGGCCGGAGCAAAAAGTACGGCATGCTGCGGTATTTTCTCCGGCCAAAAAATGTTCTGGTCCTGAACTGAAGAGATCCTGATGCATCCTGAACGGATTTCTCGCCATTCAGAATGCATTAGGATAAAAATGATCAGGAGTCTTCCGGCATAGAGCCCCGACGACGGAACTCTATGCCGGAACAGAACAACGCAAGTGTGAAAGAGCCCTAAGAATGCATCATTACATGTATCTATATATCTGATATATGTTTCTTACCTTGTACCAAAAGCTCTGTTTTCATTGTATACCTAGATTTCTGTGTCATTACAAGACATTCATATATTCCTGTATCAGATATCTGTACATTGTGTAGTAACAGAGACAAATTTCCTTTTGGAAACTCTTTATAAAATAGTTCTGTTCTTTCCTTAAAAATGTCATTTTGCTTTTCTTTTTGATAGTCTCCATAAAAAAAAAGTTTAACAAAAATGTTGTTGTCAGTTTTCCACCTAACAAAGAGCTCATGATATGAAAACTCTTCTTTGTATTTAACAATGCAAGGTAGAATCACATCTTCACCTTCACTCCTCAAAACAATTATGTTACTGGAGGCTGAAAACCAAAGCATATTGAAGTAAAAATAGGGTGTGTGTCTTCTGGTTTAATTACTTTACCATGTTTTTTTTTTCTCTCAACATCCCCAAGAGGAACCCAACTATCCATTTTTTCTAAAGGAAGTAGAAACCACATTAAGGCTTCATTCGGAGCCTTCATCACAGATTCTGCCAAAAATTGCAGATAAAAAAGTCCTGCATGCAGGACTATTTTTCCACTAAAAACAGTGTATAGCACTTTGTTCTCCTTCATTCATTTAAGCTATGTGCTGGATCCAGCATTTCTGTTATTTTGTTGTTCTGCTCCTATAACAGTGCCAAACAACGGAGACTCATACCGCTGCTGTGAACATGCGCAGTGTCCCTGCTGCAAATGTTAATATGATTGTATTTTATGCACTGTATGTCTTGTAAACTGTATAACAGTGTCATTTAGATACTTTATTGCTCATATGCTTATCATTAAACTTTTCCTTTTATTGAAGGAAGACAAAAGTGGAGAAATAATCAGTTTGCTATCTTCCTCAAACCTTTGCAGGCTTTATTTGTATCCACAGAAGGAACACAACATAGATATACTGTACACTGTAGGTAGTTATCATTTCTCATTCTTTCTCCTAGACTAAAATTGTTACTTTTCTGTCAATTTGTTCCTGCATATAAGACAATGCTGGTTGAAATGTTTGTATTTTAGCCTCCCCCACCTTCTGTCTTCTAAGGGGGAAGTTTGGCTGTGTAATAGGAAATTGGTCTATTGGCAAAGCTAAGTTTGTTTCTCCTAGTTTTGACTGATTTGCTGGTATCGTCACATATATTCTATCCAGAGGACAGATGATAAATGTTAGATTGGTAGGAGTTAGACCCTTGTTACACTTCCTTTCATAATGATCCATGCTGCCTGCCCCATACAAGACTATTGGAAAGTCTACAGGAAAGTCAATTATTTTCATATTATACACTATATTATATCATACCCCCCAATTTTGGCTGCTGTCCCACAGTCCCGGGATGACAGATGTATGTCCCATGCTCAACTGTCTCTGCATTATAAAGACCATTGCTAATTGCAAAGGGTGAAGAATGGAGTTTGCTGGGCTGTGTAAGAGGAACATGCAATTCCAGAAATTGGCCAGTGGGCTCCTTCTACACAGCCTGGCAACCACGATGTGTCTGTGACTGCATCATGCCTGCTGGGGAACGCAGGAGGTGCTCCGATCATTTGAGAAAGTATTTACTGTTCTTATTTTTTTATTTTATTAACAGTGCACCACTGAAATGGGGCATAACTACTGTGAAAGGGGCAATACTGAAAGGGGTCATAACTACTGCGAGAGGGCACAATTTGGGCATAACTACTCTGAAGGGGACACAGTGTGGGCATAACTACTGTGAAGTGGCACAATATGGGCATAACAGTGAAAGGGGCATGAATGCAAATGGGCATAACTACTGTGAAAGGAGCGCAATGTGGGCATAACTACTGTGAGGGGGCACAATGTAGGCATAACTACTGTGAAAGGGGCACTACTGTAAGAGGAACATAACTACTGTGAAAGGGGAACAAAGTGGGCATAACAACTGCAAGGGGGTACAATGTAGACATAACTACTGTGAAAAGGACTCCACTGTGAGGGGGGAACAACTACTGTGAAAGGGCCACAATGTGGGCATAACTATTGTGAGGGGGCTCAATGTAGGCATAACTTCTGTGACAGGGGCACAATGTGGGCATAACTACTGTTACGGGGGGACAATGTGGGCATAACTATTATGGGGAGACACATTGTGAGCATAACTACTGTGTGGGGGCACAATGTGGGCCTAACCTCTGGGGGAATTAAGGGGGCAAAACTACCTTTTGGGGGCACAAAGGATGAATATTTACCATGTGGGATCACTAAGGTGACTGGGTGGCATTTGGCATGTAAAGAGAGGTATTGGGGGAAGTTAGAGGCATGGCTTAGTATTAAAACATTTGAGCGGGTTGCTACATTTTTTGTGATTTCGAAAAATTGGGAGGTATGTTATAACTACCATTTAGGTGATCACGTACGGTCAGAATATCAAAGGGATTCCCAAGATTTTACATTGACCCTTAGTCCAGCCTATAAATATATGATCATAGAATGGGACAAAGGGGCCATAGTGCTCCACCAAGCACCAACAGTCATTCTGCTGATCTGTGGTTGTCCCAGGGGTCACACTTCCTTCTCCTCTGTAAATTCCTGGAAACCCCCCTAATGATTGCTATTTCATCTGTAACCATTTTAACACACAGTGAGCAAATGATTTTCTATGGATTTTGAACCATAGTAATTTAGCAATCTAGATACATTTATGACCATGATAATCTTATTCATAGTTCCTATGCTCTACAGCTTTTCAGGAAAACATAATTTTCAGTTGAGATTTCTCTGCATCTGATTTCACATACGCTACACCAGTCTGAATATTAAACCAGAAAGGCGATTATCCCTAGTTAAGTGCTGGGTAACAGACTAAAGGGATTGGGGGTCAATGGCCATAACATGACTATTAAAGTGAATCATTAACATTAAATATAACTTTGAACTGTAATACAAGTATAAGCAAATATCACATAAGCAAATATAAGTACATAACTATAAATACATTGGAATTCCATATTGTCTTTTTCCTATATAAAAAAAAATATATGTTTCTTCATACTAGTCTGAGGATGCAGAGCAGGGGGAAACTGCAATTTGGGAGTCAAAATAATGTCTCAGTCATGGAGGAATAGCAGCATGTGCCAAAGCAAACTGGCCAGGTGCATCCTTACTATAGGGACCTGTGGAGATGCATTTTTTCAAGCAGCCCTCAGAATAGACAATGGATGGATGATCCTATTGGTATTCTGTATAAGGTAGCAGGCACTTGAATGGAATCTCTGCAACACTCCGGAGAGGAATATGTCAATCATGGTGACTGACTAACACATACAAGCAGTCCTCTCTAGTCTTCTTTAGTACATAAAAAGGAAAGCACATGGAATACCCTCCATTATACAGGGTGGCCCACGAAAAAGAAGCCCACCTCAAGCGATAGTATGACAAGATGAGCGAGCAAGAGGATTTTTTTCTTTTTTATTACCCACAAGTCACAAAAAATGCTGAAAGTGGTCACCGTTCATGTCTCTGCATGTTTGGGGACGTCGGATTACATTGGCTAATACTGCTTGCGATGCTGCGGATAGTGTTTGTTATGTTTTCCTTGAGTTCATCCAGGGGATGTGGATTGTTAGCATACATTTTCAGCTTTAAATTCCCCCACAGATAAAAATCACATGTGGCCAAGTCTGGGGAACGTGGTGGCCATAACCCCTTGCTCACAATTCGCTCCTCCATAAACAGTTCATGAACACGTGCCAGTGATTTCCGTATGGTGTGGCATATTGTCCCATCTTGTTTGAAAAAGCAGGACATTTTTTCTTCTGGTGTTAGTTGGTTGTAAAACTGTTCAACGATGTTCAGGTAAATTTAGGTATTCACAGTTGATTTGAAGAAAATTGGGCCTACTGTTTATGACAATGTGCAACAACCAGCATTTTCTGGTCCTGAAGTGGTGTTTTGTGAGTCAAATGGGGATTCTCAGCGGAACAGTACAGTACCTCCTATTCTGGGAATTTATGTGACCTGATAAATGAAACCAAGCTTCATCCATCATGAAGTACAATGGGACCAAATGTCTGTTAGCAATCATAGTCAGCAACCAAATACAGTAATTTATGTTTAGCTTTGTCAGACTCTTTCAGTTCCTGCACACACGTTATTCGGTACGGTTGGAGATATTGGAGGCGGGCTACTTTTTGGTGGGCCACCCTGTATTACGCAGTTTCTTTTATCTTGATTAGATCCAAAAAGATACACAATACAGTGGCAGTACAAAATGTTAGTTAGTCCATATTGAAATTGAAGATTGAGACAGACAAAAGTGTGAAAACAAGCATCTGCAAAGTGTCTAGGGACCGCCGCCTTCTTCGGGCAACTGAGACAAAAGATGCTGCATTATATGAATTTGTAGGTGTACCATGTGCTTTCTCTTGTAGGAACTTACATGGACCTGAATACATTCCTCCTCTAATATTAATGCCAATGCTAGATTTGGCAAGTACTCCCAGTCTATGTCTTTTCATTGTGGCCAAAGCTCTATGCATGAACATGAAGGCTTATTTCTTAAATCTAGAATCATGCCCAACACACTTATATACTTCATGGTCTAAACCTGGCCATACATACACTGCCTGGCCAAAAAAAGGTCACCACCTAGATTTATATAAAAAATGGCTAAGAGCCTCCCAGTTTGTCAGGTCTAGGTTCAGCAATATTATGTGTCCAAAGAATGAGGTCAGCTGACTACCTGAATATACTGAATGACCAGGTTATTCCATCAATGGATGTATCCTTCCCTGATGGAACGGGCATATGGCACAGGCTCAAATTGTGAGAGAGTGGTTCAAGAAGAAAGAGACATTAGTTTCACACATGGATTGGCCATGGAGTCCAGACCTGAACCCTATTGAGAATCTTTGGGATGTGCTGGTGAATACTTTGCGCAGTGGTTTAAATCTCCCATTACAAGATCTTGGAAAAAAATGTATGCAACGCTGGACAGAAATAAATGTTGTGAAATTGCAGAAGCTTGTGGAAACTATGCCACAGCGAATGTGTGCCATAATCAAAGCTAAAGGTGGTCCAATAAAATATTAGAGTGTGTGACCTTTTTTGGGCCAGGTAGTGTATTAGAGAAGCTATTCGATGTTCGGCTAACCACTATCTCGTCCGACTGAACAAAGACAAGCATGCTTAGCTTGACCAAACATTTATGTGTTATAAAAGGTTGTAATTTATGATATTACTCAGGTATTATAACATTGTATCTCAAATTTTAAGGAACCTAGCTGGATCATGTTTTGAAGATTTCTCATTAAAAAGCAACTATGCTAAATACTGATACAGTAAAACTATATTATCAAATAAAATGTAATACTAGTCCTAGGATTAAACCTACTTAAAAAAAAACTAAAAACTTTTTGAAATATTGTTTACCTGATGGCCAGAAGGACACAATCCACAGAAGATCAGCAATGAGACACATTCTGGTATAGTAACTTTCCCTGTAAGTATAAAACATCAGAAGCACCCACAATGTTAGCAAATGTTGTATATTGCCATTTACCTCATAAATTACACTTTTCAGTGTGTAGAAAAGCCTTGGCTATCAACATCACACTGAATGAGAAGTAAGCACCATCTAGGGCACATCTAACTGAGGAGGTATCGTTTATTCAAGTAAAAAACATCTCTGGTAATATGAGTGACTGGTAATACAGTGCCAGTGTTGAGGGTGAGGAGAGCTGTCCTTGCACTAAATGAAAGTGCTCGTTGGTGATAGAGAAAAGCCTATCACAGCCTGTAATTTGTGACTCTGTGTTTGTGGGGAACAGAGCACAGGCAGAGGTGGACTGGCCATAGACCCTACTGGGAAGATTTGCAGTGTTCCAATGCCCAGTGGGCCACTCGAGCCCTCCTCATGGCCACCAGATGACCATGACCTGTCCAGCAATAATTAACGTTAGGAGTACCAGGTATTTATATACCAGGCCAGCAGCCGCAGGTGCACTCCTAGATTTAACTGTCACCATCCTCAGGCTCCCAGCCCCACCATTTACCCTCATAGGCCTCAGGCTACTGGGCGTGAGACCTATGAGAAAGTAGAATGGCGCAAGCAGTTGTGAAACGATAATGTCATCGCGACCGCTTGCACTGGGTCTCAAGTAGTGCAATTACATCATCCCAACCACCGCCTGAATGGTGACGTTTAATAATGAATAATTATTAACTTGTAGAGCAGCACTTCAGTACCTTACTGACTCCTCATTGGAAGGCATGCAACAGCTCGTCTATGACTCCCGATCCACTGAAGTCCATTCATAGAAATTCAAATAGTAGATGACAGCAGCATATTCTTCCAAAAGTGTCTTTATTAGTGGTTAGTCCATGAAAAATGTACAAAAAGGCTATAAAAGCTACAACGTTTTGCCTAGTCAAAACGTTGCAGCTTTTATAGCTTTTTTAATACTGGGGCATTATAGGGCATTAATGAGGCACTATTATAACTAGGGACACAATAGGACAACTCTATTTTTGATAAAGGCAGTAAAGGGGGCAATCTTATTGCTGGGGGCACTATAAGGGGATTATTATTTGTGGAGGTGCTATAGGGCTTTATTATTACTGAGGGAACTATAGTGGGCATCACTGGGGTGAAATACGGCTTAAAGTTGTCTTCATAGCAGTCTGGTGAGAAAACAGAAGACGAAGAAAGGGATCATGTACTTTCATAACTTGATGGTGATATGCTGAAGGCAGACCTGGCTGAAGGTAGAGCGGGCTCGGTGATGTGACCAGTGTCTCTCCTCTGCAGCCCCCTCCTCCACATCTTAGGCTACTTTCACACTGGCGTTTCTGGGTCCGCTTGTGAGATCCGTTTCAGGGTTCTCACAAGCGGCCCAAAATGGATCAGTTCAGACCCAATTCATTCTGAATGGACAAGGATCCGTTCAGAATGCATCAGTTTGCCTCCGTTCAGCCTCCATTCCGCTCTGGAGGCGGACACCAAAACGCTGCTTGCTGCGTTTTGATGTCCGCCTGACGATGCAGAGCCAAACGGATCCATCCTGACTTACAATGTAAGTCAATGGGGACGGATCCGTTTTCACTGACACAATATGGTGCAATTGAAAACAGATCCGCCTCCCATTGACTTTCAGTGTAAGTCAAAATGGAACCGTTTACATTATCATGAACAAAAAAAAAATTTTTTTTTTTTGTTCATGGTAATGCAAACGGATCCGTTCTGAACGGATACAAGTGTTTGCATTATAGGGGCGGATCCGTCTGTGCAGATACGAGACGGATCCGCACCTAACGCAGGTGTGAAAGTAGCCATAATCAGAGACAACCGGAAAAGAAAGAGGACAGAAAGTGGCAGTTGGCACTGACCACCACAGAGAGACAGGGAGGTATTTTGGGCTGCACTGTAGTATTTGATCTTGCTTGGGCAGTATTTTGTGCTGTAACCTGTAATGTGGTATTTGGTTCTGCTGGGGCAGTATTTTGTGCTGTAACCTGTAATGTGGTATTTGGTTCTGCTGGGGCAGTATTTTGTGCTGTAACCTGTAATGTGGTATTTGGTTCTGCTTCTGTACAATTTGTTGCACTGTTGTATTTGGTTCTGCTGAGGCAATGTTTTGTATTGCAATGTGGTATTTGAGTCTTGCTGGAGCAGTATATTGTACTGAAATTGTGGTGTTTGGTTCTGATGATACAGTATTGTTTGCTGCACTGTGATATTTGGTTCTGCTGGGGCAGTATATTGTGTTGCACTGTGATATTTGGTTCTGCTGGGGCAGTATATTGTGTTGCACTGTGATATTTGTTTCTGCTGGGGCAGTATATTGTGTTGCACTGTGATATTTGTTTCTGCTGGGGCAGTATATTGTGTTGCACTGTGATATTTGGTTCTGCTGGGGCAGTATATTGTGTTGCACTGTGATATTTGTTTCTGCTGGGGCAGTATATTGTGTTGCACTGTGATATTTGGTTCTGCTGGGGCAGTATATTGTGTTGCACTGTGATATTTGGTTCTGCTTGGGAGATAGTGTGGGACCTGCCAAAGGACCACTTTTAGTTTTTTCTAGGGCCACTTTAAGTTCCCAGTCTGCCCCTAAGCACAAAAGAGAGATAAGCTCACGTACTACACTATTAGGCATGTATTTGTAGCAGCTGCTGAATAGGGGGACATTTGTACAATGTATGACCGCTACAAGCTGTAAATGGGGAAAGAATGAGATCCAGTCTCTTACGAGCATTATTACTGTATACAGTCATGGCCAAACATTTTGAGACTGAAACAAAATTTGGGTTTTCACAAAGTTTGCTGCTTCAGTTTTTTTCAATTTGCATTAACTCTAGATTGTTAGGCTACTTTCACACTAGCGTTTTTTGTGGATCCGTCATGAATCTGAAAAAAACGCTTCCGTTACAATAATACAACCGCATGCATATGTCATAAACGTATCCGGTTGTATTATGTCTTATATAGCCATGACGGATCCATCATGAACACTATTAAAAGTCAATGGGGAACGGATCAATTTTCTATCGTGTCAGAGAAAAACGGATCCATCCACATTGACTTACATTGTGTGTCAGGACGGATCCGTATTTCTCGGCACCACAACGGTTGCAGCGTTTTTCTGTCCACGATGGGGACGCAACCAAATGCATTTTGGTGCATTCCGTTTTACTCAGTTCAGTTTTGTCCCCATTGACAATGAATGGGGACAAAACGGAACCGTTTTCTTCTGCTATTGAGGTCCTATGACAGATCTCAATAGCAAAATTGAAAACGCTAGTGTGAAAGTAGCCTTATGAAGAGTGATCAAATGAATTGCAATTAACTGCAAAGTCATTCCTTTCCATTTAAATTAATTAATTTAAAAAAAACAGAATGCCACAAAATGACTTGCAAACCTATTTTCCGTGATCTCGTTAGCTTAGAAGAAAGTGTTAACAATGACAAGGCAGCTCATATCACTTTGTCATGCTGACTGAATTAGAAGAGCAGACTGGTTGCTTTATAGGAGGGAGTGATTGACATCATTGTCTTTTTCTGTTAACCATGGTTATCTCCAAGGAAACACATGCAGTCATCATTGCTTTGCATCAGAAGGCCTACATAAGCAAAGACATTGCTGCTTCTAAAATTGCACCTATGCAACCATTTATTGGATCCTCAAGAACTTCAAGGAGAGAGGTTCAATTGCTGTGAAGAAGGCTTCAGAGTGCTTAAGAAAGACCAGAAAATGCCAAAAATATCTCCTAAAGAGGATTCAGCTATGGGATTGGTTTACCACAAGGAAAGTCAGCAGGCAGATATGAATGCATCTGCAGGTACAGTGAGGCGAAGACTTTTCGTGGATGGCCTGATATAAAGAAGGGCAGCAAAAAAGCTACTTCTCTCCAAGAAAAACATCAAGGACAGACTGACAATCTTCAGGAAGTACAGGGATTAGACTGCAGAAGACTGGGGCAAAGTTATTTTTCTGATGAAGCCCCGTGCAGACTGTTTGGGACATGTGGAAAAATAATTGTCCAGAGAAGGAAAGGAGAACGCTACTATAAGTCCTGTATTTTGTTATTTTAAACCACAATTTCTTCAAAGCCTTTTTACTTACAGACATGGGGTACTGCTATGGGGACCAGATTCACACTGAGTTTTGCAAATTTGTATATGGGGAGATGGTAGGAGCTTTCCATTTTCCCAACGGCCAACTACGTGCGAATCTGGTCCTCTGGCACCGTTTTATTGACAATATTGTTTTTATTTGGAAGGGAGGGGAGGACTCACTTAAGAATTTTTTACTAGAAATAAATAAAAAATAATTTTATCTTCAATTCACTCCATTTTTTAGTACGGACCAAATACATTTTTTAAACCTAACTATAAGTATTCAGAACAATCAGATCTGTACCCAGACGTATTCAAAACCAACAGACAGTAACAGCTTTATCTTTTCGGACAACTGTCACCTACCAGTCTGGTTAACTAACATCCCACGCAGCCAATATATTAGATTGAGGCGCAACTGCACAACATTGGACCAATTTGATAAGGTTGAGGTAAAAGGCTACAAGAAAAATGACCTGTAAAAAATAAAACTTGAAATAGCACAAATAGATAAGAGGACCCTTTTACAAAAAAAATGCAAAAAAGATCCACTAGACACAAATAAAAAAAATAAAAAAGAGGAATCCGACTTTAAAATCCCTATCATTATGCAATATAGTGAGAGGGAGTTCCTCTTTAGGAAGATTGTTAAACGTCACTGGGATACCCTTAAACAGGATGAAATCATAGGAGATAAAATATCCCAGCATCCATTCTTCATATTATTCAAGAAGGCACACAACTTGGGGAATCTAATAGCCGCCTCCCTCAAAACAACTCAAAAGAAGAAAGAACAAACTGTGTGTAACAACAAATTGGGTTTCTTTCCCTGCAAAGCATGCAAAGTTTGTCAACTTGCAAAATAAAATGGACCAGTAAAAACAATAGAGGGTACACACAAAGTACATACAAAATAGAGAGTTATCTTACATGCCATACAAGCGGCGTTATTTACTTTATAAAAGGCCCCTGCGCTAAACTATATGTAGGCAGAACGAAAAGAACCCTACAAACTAGGATAGGTGAACATATTAGAAATATAAATAAAAAATTTGAGGGCCACCCACTTTCTCGTCACTTTGCAGACAAACACAGTGGGAATTGTGTGTGGGGGGGGGTCCACTTTTGGAGCATTAGAACATATCAAACCTGATCAAAATTAATGTCAAGAAATGAAAAGAAATGGATCTATAATTTGGATAGCCTCGCACCAGGGGAACTTAACCAAGAAATTTAACTGTTTGCCTTCTCATAGTTGTAACCATTCAATAAATGATAAATACCAAACTTCCCAGTATATACATTTTCTAACAAGGGAAGTAATCAAGCATGACAGCCACATATTACATATAATACATATCCAAATGAATTGACCTTTTAAACATTAAAATATATACTCCATCCCCTTACCCCAATTGGATATATGGGTGAAGGAGGTTTATAACGGCTTTCGAAAAGACGGCAGAGCAATACTGGAAAAGATCAGATGTACCGGCAGCTTGTGACCTAGACAATAATTGGAGGGCTGGTAGCTATGGGAACGAACGCCTACTTATTTCCAAACAGGATGAACCACAACCATCCCTGAGGAAGGAATTCGCTAATTCCGAAACGCGTCTGAGGTATTGTGGTCTATGGAGGCATCCGTCCCCAATGTGACGTCACACGGAACTCTCGCTCCCAAGGATTACCAGCGTGGTTTCCCTCACGTGCACGTGTCACCAGCCGGAACCACGTGCGTTTGCAGAGGAAACTGAAGATCTCATAACTTCAACTGAACCACCGGGACCATTTACAAGAACTCTGCACACGACCGCAACACAGTCAAGTACCCATCCTGCATTTCTGCCTGAATAATTTTGCCGGAAAGTAATATATCAACAAAAAACAATAAAAAAATTGGTATATTTTGGCAACATTGGCAAACAATAACCGAACAGCCTTGTATTAATGTTACGTGACCTTATTACCATTTAGCACTAAGTAGTCAGCGCGGGTGTAGTATTTGACCTCTTTTATATCTATATATTTTCATCGAGGGTTTGGGCAATTAACCCTTTCTAGACCGGCAGCGACGCACTCTAAGTAGAGTTACACAGTGCTATATCTTTTCCCTTCTCCTTGACTGTGGCAGCGTGGGCATCTCCAATTGTTATAAGTCCTGTATCATGTCAACATTAAAGCAGACTATTCCTGTGTAGGGTTGCTTCTCATCCAAAGAAATGTGTTCTCTCAAGGTTCCAGGAGTAATTTGGAGATGAACATTTTTTTTTTCCAGCATGATGGAGCACCATGTCACAAGTGATAACTAATAGGCTCAGTGAACAAAAGACTGATATTTTGGGCTCATGTCCATACCCATTGCGAACCTGTGGTCAGTCTCCACAAATCAGGTGGACAAACAAAAACACAGAAATTGTGAGAAACTCCAAGCTCTGATTAGGCAAAAATGGGTTGTCAATAGTCAGGATTTATATAGAAACCACGGCACTCGATAAGTCGTTTTTCAAAATGAATTCATTTATTTGTTGTCCATCCCAAAAGGATCTTTTTTATATTGCAAGTGGCCAACGTTTCAGTCCTACTAGGACCTTGATCACGGCCTAAAAATAGTTATATCATGTTTTAGTATTGCATAGATACAGTATCATGGGACGTTAAATAAATATAGACAATATCAAAGGATTAAACAAAATATTGTAGTTTCAGTGGATGTCTATCACTTCTAGATAGTTAGGTGCACCATATGACAGTAAGCAGGATGGAGATACGGCAGAACATAGAAATTAGGTAATTTCATAATCATTGTCTTCGTATGGTCTAGTAGGGTCGGTGTGAACGCCTGTATATAGGGAAATTATCATAAGGTATATTACAATATGACATGTTATACGAACAGGGTATCATCTTTTGACTATAGCATAGTAGTAAAATTATAGACATAGAATATGGCTATTGATAAGCCTATGAGATAGTGTATTTAAGATATGGTAGAGACAGTGGGTCAAAGTAGTGAGGAAAATGACAATAGATTTAGTCATAGTTGTATTGATCCCGTATCTCGGTCCCATATATTAACACTATCTAGGTACGAGGAAAAATAACATTTTATGTTTCAAGCGATCATACCTGTTGAATAAACAATGTCTATATACTATTGGAGCGATTGATGAGCCTTACTCTAATACCTTTTTGATCATGTTCTCAGTTAGTAAGTAGTGAACATGGAGTTAACTTTAGAATAGAGTCAGGGTTAAAGGTAGGAGTGGGTGAAGCTAAAGTTCTATAAGTACAAGGTAATAATGAGAGCTGTAGGTAGAATGTAAGTAAAAGTAGGAGTAGCTGATAGCAGTCATATACAGGGTTGATAATGACAGAGGAGTTGGTAGTAACAGGTATAATATGAGGAGTTGGTAGTAACAAGTAAATGGAGCTGTAAGCAGAGTGCAATTGAAAAGCGCAGAAGTTGTTAGTAGCAATCATAGGCTTATCAATAGCCATATTCTATGTCTATAATTTTACTACTATGCTATAGTCAAAAGATGATACCCTGTTCGTATAACATGTCATATTGTAATATACCTTATGATAATTTCCTTATATACAGGCGTTCACACCGACCCTACTAGACCATACGAAGACAATGATTATGAAATTACCAAATTTCTATGTTCTGCTGTATCTCCATCCTGCTTACTGTCATATGGTGCACCTAACTATCTAGAAGTGATAGACATCCACTGAAACTACAATATTTTGTTTAATCCTTTGATATTGTCTATATTTATTTAACGTCCCATGATACTGTATCTATGCAATACTAAAACATGACATAACTATTTTCAGGCCGTGATCAAGGTCCTAGTAGGACTGAAACGTTGGCCACTTTTGAAAAACCACTTATCGAGTGTCGTGGTTTCTATATATATTCTGACTGACCCCTTCCACTGAGCACCGAACACCACACACCAGGAGTGCCATCTACTATAATTAACAAATAGTCAGGATTTGGCTCAGAAACTGATGTCCAGCATGCGTGAGTGAATTGCAGAAGTCTTGAAAAAGAAGGGTCAACATTGAAAGTATTGAGTCTTTGCATAAACTGGATGTATTTGTCAATAAAAAGTTATGAAAAGATTATAATTGTACTTCAGTATACCATAGATACAGCTAACAAAATGATTCAAAAACACTGAATAAGGGCTGAATTGGTAACTTAAAGAAGTGGCCCTATGTTGTAGGCAGGTCCAAATTGACAGAAGGCAGTCCAATACAAATAGGCGGGGCTAACAGAAGTACAGGTGAAACTAGAAAAATTAGAATATCGTGCAAAATTAATTTATTTCAGTAATGCAACTTAAAAGGTGAAACTAACATATGAGATAGACTCATTACATGCAAAGCGAGATATTTCAAGCCTTTATTTGTTATAATTTGGATGATTATCGCTTACAGCTTATGAAACCCCAAAGTCTCAATTTTGAGGTCCCCTTTGCTCAGGGGGTATGGATTAATTAGCTGACTAGAGTGTGACACTTTGAGCCTAGGGCATTGAACCTTTTCACAAAATTCTAATTTTAAGTTGCATTACTGAAATAAATGGACTTTTGCACAATATTCAAATTTTTTCGAGTTTCACCTGTAGGTGGGGCCTACAATACAGCATACAATACCACCCTAGTAGAACCAAATAGCACAGTGCCACCAGCCACGTGCATAATAACCCAATACTCCTAAATTAATTAAAGCTGAGAGCGCTAGATCATTATGAACTTTGCTGGCAAACATGAGCAAGACTTTGGCTGTGGACATCGACCCACCCAAAAATTTCCCTATAGGGTCTATAGTCAGTCTGCCCCTGCGCTGAATAAGCAAAGTTTGTGAAAACTGAACTTTGTGTTAGTCTAAATACTTTTGGCCATGACTAAAGAATGGAAAAGCTGTAGGAGACCAGTTCCAAAAGGTACTGGAGCCTTCCAAGAAGTATGTGCCGTGACTGCTGAAGAATGTCTGTTCTGTCATGGGTCAAGTGCCACCTTCTCTCTACAGCTAATGCACAGCTCCTCCACAACTCTGCCCTTACAGCTGACTTTGTGGAGGGTGTGCAAGGTTTACCTGAATCTGAACATCAGCTCTGGTTTGTTTGACACCACAGGGAATGCTCAGATCAGCAGAGCATTCTGTGCTTAGGTCTTGGAAGCTGGCAGCCATCTTAGGTGAGAGAAGAGGGGCCTGGGACAAAACTTAAAAAGAAGAGCACCAGGCACATGTACTAAGCATTCAGCAGCTACTGTAAAATTTTTAGGTAGAGCTGGAAGGTCACTTTAATGTTTATTACATGATAAACAAAAAGTTATAAAAAAGATCAAGTGTCAACCAAGATCACAAAAATAACTACCATTCAATATACATAGTATACACTACTGTAAAATATTCTACAAATAGTCTGCATAACCAGAGAACCAGAAAAAAATGCTTCCTTTTCCCCCAAAAAATCATTTTATTGAACGAACTGGTATGTATAATAAGATAAACCTTACCCTGGTTTTATTGATAAGCATATAGCTATATGCTGCATGACTAAGGCTCTGCACACCCTGTGTGAGTCACAGCTCTGTTCATTCGACGAAGAACAAAATACATTCTGCTTAGTGTCGGTCAGGCTGATATACATCTGTGTACCAGCAGACAGCACTTTCATATACAGTGAACCACCACACAGTGGAGGACATTTACTGAGCTTCTTGCGCCAGATTTACGGCATAAAATGCGACAAAAAGAAAGGCGTTTTGATTTGCGCCAAATATATCAACTGCTTTCTCCAAAAATTTTACCATAAAGAATGCATCTTGCCAGAAATAAGTTATAAATGTCAAAATGGGAGGGGCTATCAAATTGGTACATATTACGCCTCTTATAGGCAGACATGGCTCAAATTTTTGGGGACAATTAAGCCAGCATATGTGGTGGTGTAAAAAAAAATCGCATTTATGGTAGAAAGATGCGACTTTTTGTAAAAAATATAAAATTATTTTTATAAAACAACTCGTCGTGGGAACAAGTGATAGGTAAAGTATTAAAACAGGATGTATTCATTTTTATCTAATATAAATGAGCTAAACAACAAAAACAAAGCAATAACAAAAATGTCCCGAGTGTGAGACAAATGTTGCAATTTACCAGTAGAAATATCGCAAACATGCTTCAAAAGCCACAAATATGTTTCAAATGTCGCAAGTGCAGTCTGGCAACGATGGCTGCAATGGCGCATTTCGGTTTTAAAAAAGTCACATTTTAGTGCTATTGGCGTTAAAATGTCGCAAATTGAGAGAAATAGGCGGATAATCAAGTTTATATTTTAAAAAGTCACATTTTAAAAGTGGTGTGCGCCGTGTGATATATGAGGTGAAACAAATCACCACTTTTGATTTCTAATGTTAGTGTTTTGTTGGCGCAGATTACGCAATTATTGATAAATATCCCCCAGTATGCGTTTTAAGATAGTGGTCAATAGAGGATGTATCCTACTGTATGGCTGGCTATACAGTGTCATATTTTGGAACATTGCAGCAGAGTTAGGCTACTTTCACACCTGCATTAGGTGCGGATCCATCTGGTATCTGCACAGATGGATCCGCACCTATAATGCAAACACTTGTATCTGTTCAGAACGGATCCGTTTGCATTATTCTTTTAAAAAAAAGTCTAAGTCAAAACGGATCCGTCTTGACTTACATTGAAAGTCAATGGGGGACGGATCAGTTTTCAATTGCACCATATTGTGTCAGAGAAAACGGATCCGTCCCCATTGACTTACATTGTGTGTCAGGACGGATCCATTTGCCTCCGCATCGTCAGGTGGACACCAAAACGCTGCAAGCTGCGCTTTGGTGTCCACCTCCAGAGCGGAATGGAGACTGAACGGAGGCAAACTGATGCCTTCTGAGCAGATCCTTATCCATTCAGAATGCATGAGGGCAAAACTGATCCGTTTTGGACCGCTTGTGAGAGCCCTGAATGGATCTAACAAACGGAAACCAAAACGCCAGTGTGAAAGTAGCCTAATATGATAAACCTTTCCCCTGGTTTCTCACTGTTTTATTGCCCAAAGTTTTATTGATAAGAATATAGCTATATGCTGCATGAATAGGCAACTTTCACGCTGGCATTTTGGTTTCCGTTTGTGAGATCCGTTCAGGGCTCTCACAAGCGGTCCAAAACGCATCAGTTTTGCCCTTATGCATTCTGAATGGAAAAGGATCCACTCAGAACGCATCAGTTTGCCTCCATTCCGTCTCCATTCCACTCTGGGGGCGGACACCACTGCTTGCAGCGTTTTGGTGTCCGTCTGACGAAACTGAGCCAAACGGATCCGTCCTGACACACAATGTAAGTCAGTGGGGACGGATCTGTTATCTATGACACAATGTGGCACAATAGAAAACGGATCTGTCCTCCATTGACTTTCAATGGTGTTCAACACGGATCCGTCTTGGTTATGTTACAGATAATACAAACGGATCCGTTCTGAACTGATGCATGCGGTTTTATTATCTGAACGGATCCGTCTGTGCAGATCCATGACGGATCCGCACCAAATGCGAGTGTGAAAGTAGCCTAAGCCTGTCACAGCTCTGTTCATTCGACGAAGACCAAAAGAGATTCTGCTTAGTGTCGGTCAGGCTGATATACGTCCGTGTACCATTTTTCAGCTGTACAGAAAGCACAGCAGACAGCACTTTCCTATACAGTGAACCACCACAGTATGTTTTTTAAGATAGTGGTCAATGGAAGATGTATGGCTGTACAGTGGAACATTGCAATGGAGGTATATGTTGGGATATCCAGTGCACACAGAGTCTAACATCTCGAGGTAAACATCTGACACCTCCTTGGGCAAACAAATGATTGTCTTTTAGATATTTTTTCCTACATTCATTTCTTTCTTCCAGATTTTTTTGTTGCACTTCTGACATTACAAGAATAAAAGAAATGTATACATCTAGATCACATAACAAACAAACTGCCCCACAGTTACATAGGTTACATTTGTCTTATAAGACTCACCCCACCATCCAGCTAGAAGTTCATCGTTTTCTTGAGTAAATCTTCACACATTACTAGAGCCTAGAACAAGTAGAAGCTCTTGACTTGTGCCCGGATGAAAGTCACAGGCAGCGTACCCTAAAGTGCTGCCTGACTACAGTGCTGCCTGGCTTCTATACAATCGCTGCTGAATAAGGAAGTAATAACACTAAACTACTTTCAGTTTCGCTTTTGTTGTATTGTAGTTAAAGTCCTTAAAGGAGTTGTCCGAGTTATGAAAAAAATAAAATATAGCACTGTAAATCTGATGGGCAGCAATATATAACTAAGCTAGGCAATTTTTAGTATATTTCCTAATTTAGCTGGTTCTCTTCTGGCCCTTTGTTTACCTGCAATAAAAACAACCTCTGCCCTTCCCCCTGCTCTGCAAAAGGAGTGAATACAAGTCCTGCCCTGAGTGAGCATGTCTGCCTGCTGGGAGACTCAGCAGCATGGTGTATGGGTAGAACTACAAGTCCCAGCTGTACAATGACACTGCCGATACACACCGGATCTTCCCCCTACCTGTTTATCACAGCATGCCAAAGGCGCACTGAGTCTCCCATCAGCCGCAGACCTGCTGCTTAGCTTCGGGAGCAAGGATCTGTGTTTGGTCTCGTTCCCAGGGCGGCTTTGCTAGCTAGGAGGCTCCCTGCTCCTAGGTCTGCCACGTCAAATGACCTCAGACCCCACTATAAATACAGGCAGCCTGCTGACCACAGGTTGCCTGTTAATTCTAGGTTCCTGGCTATTTGTTGGACTACTGAATACTCACTTGATCCTGTTCCCTGACGATCCTTTGCCTGCTCCTCCTGTAATGCGCATCCCTCCTGGTATTGTGACCTCGGCTCCCACCTGACTACTCTTTGCGGACTCCTCTGGTACTCCTCTAGCTTCTCCTGACCATTCTTTGCTTAACCCTTTGTACTGCGTAGCTCTCCTGGTTCTGACCCGGTCCGTTCACGTTCCGTATTTTGTCTTGTCTGTCTTCCCTGCACATATCCTAAGTAAGGGACTGTCGTCCAGTTGTCCCCTGTCATCAGGACTCTTGAGGCAAGTAGGCAGGGCCAGGGGTGATGGTGGAGCGCAGTGGTCACTATCCTTCCCCCTGTGTGTGTGTGAACATGACCGTCACACTGTTCTTGTGCAATGCTCTGCAGAGCTCCTTTTTCAGTTCCTGTGCCCAGCATTTGTCTCCTCACTGCCAGCAGCTACTCAGTAAAGCCTTCAGCCCTGAATCTGTGCAACTAAAGGGGTTAATGTTTTTCCTCAAGAATCCAGAGAGAGCAATAAGCAGCAGCCAGCAGTGCAGGGGTGTGTCGCCAGCACAGTGACATCTGGTGTACAGACACATAGCTTCTCTCAGGCTTGTGCAGGAAACATCATCAGAGCAGGGAGAGAAGCTGACATCACATGTCATGTGACCCTCAGTGAAATCTGAGAAAGCAGCAACTAGAGCTAAAGTAAGTGAATTATAAAGTGAATACATTTGTCTAGTTAGAAACATACAAAGAAAAGAAAAAAAACCTCAGACAACCCCTTTAAGGATTGGATTTAATTTTGTTTTTGCATTTTTGTTTCTTCCTTCCCACATTCCAATAGCCAGAATATTTTAAATTTTCTATTCACATAGCCAATTGAGGGCTTATTTTGTGTGTGACAAGTTGTCTTATAAAAAGGGGGAAAAAATGAAAGAATTGAAGGTTAAAATAAAACAAAAAAACACAAGCGGCTGGCAGGCTGTAGATGCGATTTTTTTAACCCTTGAAAGGTATATCAGACGCTGTTTTGTTAACAGCGTCTGGTATACCTGCTACCTGGTCCTCTGGTGGTCCCTTTTGCTTGGATCGACCACCAGACCACCAGAGGACACAAGCAGCTCTGTAATAAGTAGCACCAAGCACCACACCACACTACACTACACCCCCCCCTGTCACTTATTAACCACTTATTAACCCCTTATTAACCCCCTGATCACCCCCTGTCATTGATCACCCCCTTGTAAGGCTCCATTCAGACATCCGTATGTGTTTTGCGGATCCGCGGATCCACAGATCCGTGGATCCGCAAAACACGGACACCGGCAATGTGCTTTCCGCATTTTGCGGATCCGCACATTGCCAGAACTATATAGAAAATGCATTTTCTTGTCCGCACATAGTTCTATAGGCTCTACAAAAAATGCAGTGTTCGCCCGATCAGGCCTGATCTTGTGCGCACACTTGCGTTCAGTCCGCCCCACTGCAGTGACAGGAATTTTTTTTTTCTGATCACTGCTTGCAAAAACACAGTAAAATCGCTGCGGCGTTATAAAGATCACTTTTGAGGTGCATGGCGAGTTCATAGAAGATTTTTTTTTTGGCACAAGTTAGCGGAAATTTATTTATTTATTTTGTTTTTTGTTTTTTCTTACAAAGTCTCATATTCCACTAACTTGTGACAAAAAATAAAATCTCACATGAACTCACCATACCCCTCACGGAATCCAAATGCGTAAACATTTTTAGACATTTATATTCCAGACTTCTTCTCACGCTTTAGGGCCCCTAGAATGCCAGGGCAGTATAAATACCCCACAAGTGACCCCATTTTGGAAAGAAGACACCCCAAGGTATTTTGTGAGGGGCATGGCGAGTTCATGTAAAATTTTATTTTTAGGAATTTGGGCCCCTTTGTGCACCTAGGCTGCAAAAAAGTGTCACACATGTGGTATTGCCGTACTCAGGAGAAGTAGAGCAATGTGTTTTGGGGTGTATTTTTACATATACCCATGCTGGGTGAGAGAAATATCTCTGTAAAATGACAACTTATAAAAAAAAATGGGAAAAGTTGTCTTTTACAGAGATATTTATCTCACACAGTATGGGTATATGTAAAAATACACCCCAAAACACATTGTCCTACTTCTCCTGAGTACCGCGATACCACATGTGTGACACTTTTTTGCAGCCTAGGTGCGCGAAGGGGCCCAAATTCCTAAGAGTATCTTTAGGATTTCACAGGGCATTTTTTACGCATTTGGATTCCAAACTACTTCTCACGCTTTAGGTCCCCTAAAATGCCAGGGCAGTATAAATACCCCACAAGTGACCCCATTTTGGAAAGAAGACACCCCAAGGTATTCCGTGAGGGGTATGGTGAGTTCATGTAAAATTTTATTTTTTGTCACAAGTTAGTGGAATATGAGACTTTGTAAAAAAAAAAACATTTTCCGCTAACTTGTGACAAAAAAGAAAAACTTCCATGAACTCACTATGCCCATCAACGAATACCTTAGGGTGTCTACTTTACGAAATGGGGTCATTTGTGGGGTGTTTCTACTGTCTGGGCATTGTAGAACCTCAGGAAACATGACAGGTGCTCAGAAAGTAAAAGTGCGTAAATTCACATTTTGCACCATAGTTTGTAAACACTATAACTTTTACCCAAACCAATAAATATACACTTATTGCATTTTTTCTATCAAAGACATGTAGAACAATACATTTAGAGAAAAATGTATATAGAAATGTAGTTTTAATTGAAAAATGTTACAACAGAAAGTGAAAATTTTTGTTTTTTTGCAAAAACTTTGATCAATTTTGATTAATAACAAAAAAAGTTAAAATGTCAGCACCAATGAAATACCACCAAATGAAAGCTCTATTAGTGAGAAGAAAAGGAGGTAAAATTCATTTGAGTGGCAAGTTGTATGACCGAGCGATAAACGGTGAAAGTAGTGTAGTGCCGAAGTGTAAAAAGTGGTCTGGTCATTAAGGGTGTTTAAGCTAGGGGAGCTGAGGTGGTTAAGGAAAGATTCAAGTGACATTCTGCTGACAATACATGTGAATGGGGTATTCTAAATGTCACTAATGTGCCCCTAGACAGAGCAATGCAGAATAATATCATGCTGCAAATTTAAAGAGAACCTGTCATCAACTTTACACTGACCTCCCTGAGGGCAGCATAAAATAGTGACAGAAATGCTGATGTCAGCGGTGTGTCACGTATGAGCTGATGGTAAGTGGTTGCCGAGAACCATCATCATAACCATTGCAGCTCAGGCCTTGAAAAGAGTCAAATCTACCTGAGAAGAGTCCTGGTTATTTCTAATCTCTTGCTCTCTCACCCATCTGCTGATCATTGACAGTTCTCTCCTAGGGAGAAAACTAGGTAGAAGACTGTCAGTCATCAGCAGGTGGGCAGGGAGAGCAGGAATCCATGGATAACCATGACTCCTGTCACGTGGTAGTGAGTCTTTTCCAGGCCCAGTCTGCAATGATTGTGAAGTTAGTTCTCGGCAACCGCTTACTTTTAGCTTATAAATGACAGACTGGTGAAATCAACTCACCTGTCTCTACTTTATGCTGCCGTTAGTACGGGCTGCACAAAGTTTATGACAGGTTCCCTTTAAATTCCACAGCAGGTTCATTATTGCTACAGATTCTGCACAAGCTTCACTGAATAGCAATTGAGCATGAAGATTTGCTACACAATCCATGATATAAATCTAGTTTTAGCTGCAGATTTTCTGGCAAATCCGTAGCAGATTTGCTTGTGACAAATGTGTATGGATTTTATCAGCCAAATGAGAATGAGGATCAGTGCATCAGGCAGGTTAGGGGTAAGAGGAGTCTGATAAGTGGAGAAAGAAGCTTTTTCTGTAATACAATATCACAAGGTTTTTATTTAGGCTTGGTTTAAGAAAAAAACTATTATTTAAATAAATAAATATGATAGGGGTTATTTACAAAGCCCATACTCCAGTTCTCCTTTCAAAAGAAAGCCACACTTGGGTTTGCAACTTTTCTGAACCCCATTTGTGCAAAAGTGCAACAATGTTTGCACAAATAACATATTTATGCTGCCCTCACCACTTTTGGAAAAAGGGGTGTATCAGGGCAGGCTCAGACTGGCCCACAGGGGAACAGGTGACTTCCCCGCTGTGCCCCTGAGCAAGGTGAGCCCCTTGTCTTCCAGACCCTGCACAGCACTACATACAAATGCGCAGTGTACAGCATCTCAACCAGCCTATGTTCATATAAAAGACTGGGTAGTTTATTTCTGCTATCCATTTTATTATTAGAGATGCATTGGATGGCTGAGATGATTTCTAGGTCCAGAGGCAGGCCAGCGTTGTCATCTTTTCCCAAGGAGCCACCTTCTTGAAGTCGTTGCACCTCCATAATCAATCATCTTGTAGTGGCTTGGACACTGTCATTGTGTGAGTAGATAAGTAGTTTTTCAGTGTGCTCCCCAGTCCGACACCGGTCATGGGTGTGATGTGGACAGGGCCATGGCCCAGCATGTTTATTATCATTTAAGACATTTTTCTGGCATAAATGATGACTGAAATCTACACCAGCTTGTGGTGATCTCATTCTAGGTGTACAGACTAAAATTGGTTGACACTCCACTTAAAATGATGATATGTTGCGAAGCTCAGGTATAATCAGACTTTATGAATCACGGCACTCAAATGAAGAAATATCTTTGCAAGAAAAAAAAAGTTTTATTCCATCCTTACACATACTGTATGTTTCTAGTGGCCACTACTAACATATGTGTACTCTAAGGATAGAATACAACTTTTTTTTCACTTGCAAATATATTTCTTTATTCTTCATTTGAGTGCCGTGATTCATAGTCTTTATCACAAGGTATACAAAATACTGGTCTTGACCCCAAAGTTGTTCAGCACTTCCTAATAAGGCAAAGTAAATGTGTAGGTGCAAATCTGCTGTGACCGCCATGTGCATTAAGCCACATCAGATTTGTGTTAGGAAGTGCTTACTAAAGGTCCTTTTAGATGGGGGGGGGGGGGGGCAGTACCAATAAAATAAGTCAGTCAGCATCAGTTCTACATTGTGTGAGAATCGCAGTACGTTCTATATTCAAGATTTTGCACGCAGTCCTGGGCCCTAGAAGTGAATTGGGCTTCAGTGAAAAACGCACTGCATCCGGATCCGGATACAGACCGGGTGCAATGTACAAAACTGACTGAACTTGCTTGCGAAACGGTGCAAGTTTCACTGAGCGCACCCTGAACGCATCCTGACATAATCCGTATCGTTTGCGTGAAAGAGGGAGGCCTAAATTTGTTTGCTGGATATCAGTACATACATATTTTCTAGACCTTGGTATATTTTACATTGTTCCCCCCCCCCCTTGTGGATTCCGCATGCTTAAAACCCCTATTATAAAGAATAAATGTGTGCAGTATTATAGGCCAGGCAATGCTCCTATGGCATGGTGGGAAAGATATTTAAATTAGCTTTTCTAAAGCCTATAGCAGAAGATGTTAGACCTGCTAATTTGCATATTTTATACCCAGAATTCACAAGTTGCTTTATCTATGACATGGCGTATATCAACTTGTCTCCAAGAGAGAATTTTCATGCCCATATAAAATATCTGATATTTGTCTCACAGTGGTTGTCCCATGAAAAATATTCTACAGTTTTCAAACCATCACTTGGATCTGAGTACTTTTGTAATAGCATGTAATAAAAAATGTAACCGGCTTACTTAGAAAGAACCTCTAAAATATAACTTTTTTATTTTATAATGCTAAAATAAATAACCCCAACAAAAATCAATAAAAAAAATAAGGCCTCCTGCACATGAACGTGTGTGCCCCGTGGCCGTGCGGCATGAACACCAACTGTGGGGCAGCCGCAGCGGATCGCGGACCCATTCACTTTAATGGGTCCGCAATCCATCCGTTCCGCAAAAAGATAGGACATGTTCTATCTTTTTGCGGAACGGAAGTATGGGACAAAACCCCACGAAAGCACTCTGTAGTGCTTCCGTGCGTTTCTGTTCCATGCTTCCGTGCGTTTCTGTTCCGTGCTTCCGTTCCGCACCATTCTGCATCTCCGGATTTGCAGACCCATTGAAGTGAATGGGTCCACATCCTTGATGCGGAATGCCCACGGAACGGCACCCGTGTATTGCGGATCCGCAAATGTGGCCCACAATACGGCAACAGGCAGCACACGTTCTGTGCAGGAGGCCTAAATGCCCACAAACAAAACAGTGTGGCTAGATACAAAGAATTGGATAATAAAGGAATTTTTAGGTATATATACGGTACATAGATAAATGCTATACACAGACAATGTGGGCAGCATGATATGTTTACTCATGGTTCCTGCAATGTATCTGGAAAGAGGAGCGCCCACCAGGTTTTGTGACCGCAAGGTATGATGTCGGGGTAGGATCTGTCCCTGGGTGTCCCTTTCAGGCTATCCCTGCCTAAAAGTGGAGCACGCGCCCTGAAAGGGGCGACCCCACTTATCGGTGGCTAAACCCTGTGAAAACCCTAGAAGTCCCTTAGAAGATCTGTCACTGAAGGTGATGCGTTTCCCCGCTGAAGGTAGTCATTGGTTCATCAGGGGACGAAATTAAGCAGCAGATTGATGAAGATAATGGCAACCAGGATGATGTAGGCGCAAAGATTGATAGAAAGTACCCCCTTTATATATCGGACCATGATTGGTCAATTATGACCGGAAGTTCCTCACGCCCGTGTGTTCCACCGGAACGGGGGGGAAGGGGGTTCTTTCCCTTGTATCAAGAATATTACTGATTTGGCGCTGTCTATATAATGCTCCCTTAGAGTACAATATTACCAGTCTTAAATTGAATACACGGCCCCCTCTCAGCAAGTACACTTTGTTTATTAGTGCTATGGTGCGCTCCACTGATTGGAAGTCCCTCCCGCTGGTGTGTTCCACCGGCCGTAAGTTAAATTTAAGACAAAAGCCTTTTCTGTTGTTAACAAATATTTCGAAAATGCTGCCATTTTGAACTACATCACACAGGGTCCATTATATTTTTTGCCATTAATGACTTTTAAACTATGCCAAGGACAGTACCGGACTTAGTCTAAAAAATGTCAGCTGAACTTTTTCACAGACATCTGCCCTTAGCATTTGTAATGTACTTTCATGTATATTCTGAGCCCAGTATGCACAGAGGCTCCTGAAGCTCCTTGCCTCCCGCAGCTCCTCTCCTGGGACAGTTTACTCCACTGTGCTGAACTGCTGTTTGCACCATCTATTTGACTGAGAATAATTGTTTCCCACTGGATATCTGCTACACACACACTGCTTTTAAAGAGCCATAATCTTAATTTTTCTGACATACTGTACATTACTGCGTCTATTGACTTACAAAACTCCTCCATGCATCATACTACTAGGACTACAGACCTGTATTTTTTCACTGGACATCTGATATTCTTCATCTCTCCCCCCTTCCTGCCCATTTATAATGGTATGATGTCTTACATGTCACAGTAATTTAAGATACTTCTACTGGACCGTGGAATTCAGTGGATTTCTCACAAACCACGTTTGACACGGTCAAGATCAACAAAGACAAATCTAAAGATCCCTCGGACACCACTAGACCTGGCAAAGAATAGGCTCCTATAGACAAAATCCTTAAAAAGAAAGTCCTCTCACTGGCCTCCAGTAAGGGCAAAGCGGCAAATAATATAACTCCGAACCCAGAAGTGGAATATTTGGACAATGACAGTGCATCTGAACCTCAGGGGGTCAAGACCCAAGATTTATTTCTCGTTTCATTATTAAAAAAGCTCTGACCTGAGCCCTGTCTCCTGTGATAAAAGACTTCACAGATATAAAGGCCTATCTCAGTCAAATTGGCCACAGGGTCAATTCACTGGAAGTGTCTCACTCCTCCATGGTATGTCACAGCGAAGCTAACCTCCTCTCACAACAAGATCATCTGAATCATGCTTTTCCTATACTGGAAAACCAGGGGAATAGAAGTAGATAGAAGAATATTCATTTTTGCGGCATACCTGAGTCTATTACCAACGAGGCAGTAAAACCAACCGCTCAACAAATTTTTAGGTCTTTAAGTGAAAATAGAGCAAATGAGATTGACATAAAGTGCATTTACCTGGCTCTGCACCCCAAATCATTCTCAACTGACCCTCCTAGAAACATTATATGTGGCTTATTCCGTTTTGTGGATACTGCTGCCATACAAAAAAAAATAATACAGAGAGACCTCTGACCTCTCCCTTGGGGGCTATAGGGTGCAACTTTTCCAGGATGTAGCCGCAAGCATTATGACAAAGTGGCAAATATTAAAACCCCTTACATGCCAAGAGGCTTCCTTTGCATTTACGCTAAGTTGCCTTCCGACTTGCAAAAACTGTAGGACATTTTGTATATTGTGCCCCTAGATAAACCACCTTGAGGACACTGGCAACTTAACTCCAAGATGAAGTCTTTTAAAACGTTGAAAGTTTACTGCAAGCAAAGACGCAACTTGAACACTTGCTCAGATATTGCATTTGTCTGTCTCCCTTTTGATTTCACTTGTAGATGGAGTTCACCCAAATTTTCAGGACTGAATCCTCAGGTTTGTCAATTCTTGACCATTTATATCTTCAACAATTTCCTATTTTGGCTCCTCTTTGTTACCCACCTCATTCATACTTCACCATTCTGGATCCAAGACATGCTCCCTCTCAAGATAAGATTAGTGTTGAGTTTGAGTATTACTAGCACTTGGTTTGTGTTTCTTATATTTAAATGTTAGTCTTCCTTTTTTACCATACAAATTATAGTATGTTCTCCACTGTTTTTAGCAGTCTGGTAGGCTTACCATATGCCTCCTACTTCATCCCCCCCTGTAACCAGACATGAGAAGTCTTCTGTGCATCCATTAAAGTTACCTTCTTTAGTGTCAATGGCATGAACACTCAGCAAAAAGGAAGTCAGGTTTTCTCTACCTTACATAACATCTACTCAGTTTTTCTGCAAGAGATGCTTGCACACATTCCCTAGCTTCAGGAGGGACATCCACACCTATTCGTAAGACTGTTTCTTTTCACCTCTTTGTGTCCATTATTGACCCAGAAGGCAAATATACAAAGGCACAACAGTTCATACAAATGTCTCTTAAACCTCTTTTTATGTCCCTAACATGAAATAGGTCCAATGGTTAGGCACACTCTACGTAAATTCTCTGACTTTGCATCTGGTTTGATCATTCTCCGAGGAGATAATAACATGGTTCTAGACCCCCAATTGGACACCTCTTCTAGTAGTTCTTCTTTATCTCATAGAGCTTTATAGAAAGGGAATTTGGCCCTCCGACACTCACACCTCATTGATATCTGGTGCACATTCAACCTGAAGGTCAAAGACTATACATTTTATTCCCATGTCCGTTATTCCCTCCTGACGCTAGTTCATATTTTCATACCCAATAGATATGTCAGTTCTGACACTTTACTGGAAATTGGCTCCATATCTTCCATAACTACATCTCAGATTATGCACCAACTTTGGTGACTCTGTCGCTTATGGACCTTCCTACTCACTCACAGTCATGAAGCTTAAAAGAAACCCCTATTGAAGATAAAGCACAAGTGGATTTAATGTAAAAAAAAAACTGACTGAATTCTTCCACCTCAATGACACTTCCGAGGTCACTACGTCCAGATTATGGCATTTATTATGTAGCAAACTTTCCCTAGGGTTAAAAAGCAGTGTGAGAAACAGATGAATTCCCTCCTTGCCCAAATATCATCCCTTGAAAACTACATGAATGTGTCCTCATTCCTCAGATTCAGAATGGTCTTAAAGGGGTTGTCTCACTTCAGCAAATAGCATTCATCATATAGACAAAGTTAAAGGGGTTGTCTCACCTTGCAATTTGAGCACATCGTGGATTTTTAGGGTACTTTCACACTAGCGCTATTCTTTTCCTGTAGAGTTCTATCACTGGAGCTCAATACCGGAAAAGAACTGATCAGTTTTATCCTAATGCATTCTGAATGAAGAGCAATCCATTCAGGATGCATCAGTTCAGTCCCTCTTGGTTTTTTGGGACAGAGAAAATACCGCAACATGCTGTAGTTTTCTCTCCGGCCCAAAATATTGAACACTTGCCAGAATGCCGGATCTATTACATTGAAGTGTATTAGTGCCGGATCCGACATTAAGTGTTCCGACAAAACAGCTCCGGCTTTAAAAATGCAAAAACAATTTATACCGGATCCTTTTTTCTGGGTGACACCGGAGAGACAGATCCAGTATTTTAATGTACTTGTCAGACAAATCCGCATCTGGATCCGTCTGACAAATGCCATCCGTTTGCGTCCGGATTGCCGTATCCGGCAGGCAGTTCCGGAACTGCCTGCTGGAATCCTCTGTCGCAAGTGTGAAAGTTCGCTCAGCTGTGCACTTTCAGTTCATTCTGGGGGCGGTCTCACTTCACTTGATTGATGGCATAGGCAGCGCTGTAATGACGCCCACAGCTTGTCTGTGCAGTGTTTGCTCCCCTGGCTGTGAGCGAACAGGCACACTATATTAGGAAGTTAAAAGCAGGCCGAACAGCCCTGAACAGCAGTCCCCTATCACCAGATGACAGCCGATCCTGCACATATAATAGGTTAGTTCCCCCATGCCTGGAGCTGCTTTGTCTTGTGTTGAACAGCTCTGAGGCTTCTGACATTGCCGAGAGCTGTTCAGCACATTACATAGGAGGTGGCCGGGGCAGGAGGGAGCTACTGCGCATGTGCAGGTATGAGAGCGCGCTCCCCTGATCCCGGCCACTATACAAGCCAGCGCTGTACTTTCTAATGCTGCTACACTGCAGCGGTGGCCGTAACCCCTGACAACGGGCATGCTCTAAAAGAGTACAAGATGAGCATTATCTAGGAGAGGAGGCAGATTTAAAACATGAAGTATATTAGAAAGTTCTTTATTATGGGCTTATATTGAACATAACTATCATTGTGCCAAGTGAGACAACCCCTTTTAATAAAAGGCACTTACTAATGTATTGTGTATTGCCTCATTTGCTGGCTTGATTCTGTTTTCCATCCCCTTATACACTGCTCTTTTCCATGGTTATGACCATCTTACAGTCCAGCAGTGATAGTGCTTGCACATTATAGGAAAAAGCTCTGACCTCTCTTGGCCGGAAGCAGGCCAAAGGATACATGCGCAGCAGCTCCCATCCCACCCACCTTGTATATGTGCTGCATTGGTGGCAGCTACCCCTGGAGACAAGTAGTGCATAATGCGATGGAAAATATTAACCCTTTCTACTCCGGGCCAGTTTTCGCCCTCCTGCCCAGGCCACTTTTTGCAAATCTGACATGTGTCACTTTATGTGGTAATAACTTTGGAATGCTTTTACTTATCCAATCCATTCTGAGATTGTTTTCTCGTGACACATTGTACTTCATGACAATCATAAATTTGAGTCTATATATTTCACCTTTATTTATGAAAAAATTACAAATTTACCCCAAAAAATAAAAAAAATTGCAATTTTCAAAATTTCCATTTCTCTGCTTTTAAAACAGAAAGTGATACCTCAAAAAATGTTAATTACTTAAAATTCCCCATATGTCTGCTTTATGTTAGCCTCATTTTGTAAATGCAATTTTTTTTTTTTTAGGATGTTAGAAGGCTTAGAATTTTAGAAGCATACGCCTTTTTGATCGCTTGTTTTTTTTTAATACAGCTTTTATTTTTTTACGGTGTTCATCTGAGGGGTTAGGTGATGTAACGGACACGGCGATACCTAATTTGTATACTTCTTTTTATTTATTTCACTTTAACACAATAATAGCATATTTGACACACAAAAAAATTTGGTTTTAGTGTCTCATGTACTGAGAGCTATAGTTTTTTAAATTTTTTGAGCGATTTTCTTATGTAGGGGATCATTTTTTGCGGCATGAGGTGACTGTTTTATTAGTATCATTTTGTGGGACATACGCCCTTTTGGTGTTGCACTTTTTGTGATGTAAGGTGACAAAAATTGCTTTTTTCTGACAGTTTTTTTATTATTATTTTTTTTATGGTCGTTATGGATGTGCCGATACCTAATATGTGTATTTATTTTATTTTTTTTCAATTTTGTATTATAAAATCAGGGGAAAAGGAGCGTTTTTCTTTTTTCACTTTTTTTAATTAAAAACACAGTTTTAAACTTTTTTTTACTTTATTTCTGACTAACTTTTGGGGGTCTGATCTCTTCTGCAATGCATTACAATACATCTGTATTGTAAGGCATTGCCTGTTAGTGTATTACACAGAGCAATACACTAACAGGTTGCCTAGGAGACCCAGCCTGAGGCTGGATCTCCTGGGCACCCGTAGAAGGCAGGACCCGATGCCGTGCAAGGCATTGGGCAGTCTCTGCATGGCATCGGGCTGCCTTCTCACACATCGGATGCCTCCTCACCCGCAGCAAACCCCTTCTATGTCGCGGTCAACACTGACCGCGGCATAGAAGGGGTTAATGCACCGGCATCAATGAAAACACTGATGCCGGCACATACAGAAGGGGTACAGCTAACGGGAACAGCTGATCCCTTGCAGTTGATCGGGCGCGAACAGCTCCTGCACCTGCCCGATCAGCGTGCCGTATTAGTACTGCGCTGGGCGGCAAGTCACGTCCTGCTGCGCCATACTATTACGGCGCTGGTCGGGAAGGGGTTAATCAAGCAACCAGCAAGTAAACAGTAATGTATTCTGCTATCCACAATAGTGGTAACATCGGCTTATCATAATGTTGCAACTGAAATGCATATCCCAAGCCCAAAATGACTGCCAAATGTAATGTTTTAGTAGGTTAGAGTATATTAATACAACTAAGAACAGAGGAATGAGGATATTTATTCTGAAAGACATGAGACATCAGAGTTTAAGACCGTAGTGATAACTGCATAGGTGGTTAACAGGTGAGACATGAGGGCTTGTATAACATGACTCAATATGCACCCCCCTGTGTATAACATTGTAGACATTTTCACAGCTTCTAACTGCCCAATTAGGAGTCATCGGGACAATCACATACCATAACACCAGCAGAAACCGAGGCAGCACTATGATACTTGAAGGCACAGTGAACATCCATAGATAATCTTAATCAGCGGAAGATGAATAAGGAACATATTAGTAAACTACTGTTCATGAGCCATTAATCTGGATTATTACTGGTGCAATTTAACTTGGCATTGCAATTACTACAGTTCATTACTCCCTATTTTCACTTACTCTCCATTTGAAACATTGTTATTGTAAGCGTAATTTTAATTCTGAGGGCATGCAGGTCAAGAAAAAAGAAAATTATGGAGGATATGGTGAGTTGCTCTAGATCACTTGTCATAGAGCAGAGAGACCCTACAAATGGATCCTGCTCTGGTACACTCAACCAAGATTGCCTACTGAAAGTAATACTACATTCCTGCTGTAGCAGATGCTACCGGAGAAATAGGTAGTCCTGCCCCAGTGAGATCTGATGATCATCCGGTCAACAGACTGAGGCCTTGTGCAGTGTCTGGATAAATTGTGCATTTCATGTATTGCAGCTTGTACCTGTGTTGGCTGAAATATATTACAGAATTGTAGCCACAGTTCCTTAAAGGGAAACTGTCAACTTTTTCCCCCATGCCTCTACCATGGCATGATAAACACTGCGCATGTGCCAGGTGTTTCAGAACAAAAGCTTTGCATTTGGAGGGTAATGGTGGCATAACATTTCTATCAGAATGGACAACTTCAACAGGAGTCTTTTATTTAGGAGAGCAAAATCATGAACATATAGTAATGGCATGGTACTTGAAATATTCCATCATCATTTTAATTTACGTAGAAACCTGTATAATATTCCAGTGCCAAAGATTCAATCAATTTTTTCCATTAATTTTTCTCATGATTTTCAGCATTTTGGCTTGTTATCTTTCAAAAGGAACCAACATGGCTTACACCCAGGGGGTGAAAATCTGTTGATCACACAGTTGCGCGGCAGTAAAAGAATGAAAACAGATGTGAAAATCAGTGAAATTTATGCAAGAGATAGGACATTAGAAAATTTGCGGTGTTCCTAGAATCCGTCGCAGATTCTTTTAGACTGAGTCAATATGTTTTGTCAAACCCCATTCACTGTACTTTGTGTTCATTGTACTGTATCCTGTTGTGATATTTAGGTGTAGATTCCATAAAAATTGTTATGTTATGCTAATTATGAAGAGATTGGGACTTAAATATCAAAGATCTATCTTCAGGACAGATCCTCAATATTTGTTCGGTGGGGGTCCGACGCCCAGCATCCTCACTGATCGGCTTTTGGAAGGGGCTGTGGTGCTTTGGTGAGGCTTATGGCCTCTTCCTTAGCATTTGATATCATGTTCTTCAGTTACATGTTCTTTCTGCAACTCAGTTCCATTCAAGCAAATGAAATTAAGCTAAAATATCAAGAACACTCACTATACAATATTTGATGCTGTGATTGGTAGCACTCACCTGAGTGCCATGGCTCCTGCAAACAGTTAATCGGAGGGGGACACAAAGAGTCAAACCCCCACCGATCTGATCTATCCTGAGGACAAGTCATCAATATTTAAAGAGTTTTTCCAGGAGTTTTTCCATTTTGTGATCTTCCGGCCCCTGGCTTATTTTCTTCTGGACTGGATATGGCCACGGTCATATGCACTGCAGTCTTTGACTGAAGTGGCACACATAACCCCTTCTGTACCCAGTAAACAAAATGGTGACTGGAAGAATGCCAAACCGAGCCAAGGCACCGGACCAGCTGACTATGATTCTTTCATTAGGCAACACACGCTAGAGGGGCTAATTAAAAAGGACAAAATCACGAAAAAACCCTTTAAGTCCTGAACAATCTCTTTAAGCCTTTCTTAGAGTGCAGCATTATCTGAACTGCAGAACTACTTTTTTCTTCAGTCTTTAAGCATATCGTGCATTTTTTCTGTGTTAATAGGGAAATTTAAATTAGGTTGAATGTGCTCTACAGATCTTCTGATAACATATGTGAGACATTAATAAGTAATAGTCTGATATTGTTAGGAAAAAAGGACTTGTGGCTTTAACATTTGTCTCAATGGACCAGAGACAGAAACAGATGGAAGATCATGTTTGGCATCAGCTTGGAATTCCTAAGTATTGCTGATAGTAATTCCATTAAATATACCAGCTGTACAAGTGACCTGTATGTCATCACGCTGACAGACACAGAATAAACGTGTTAGTATATAAAAAGTTCTTTAAAAATGTTAATTTAATAATTCGTAACTCCAGGCAATTATTCTATAAGGCCCCTTTCATACGAGTGAGTTTTCCGTGCGGGTGCAATGCGTGACGTGAACGCATAGCACCCGCACTGAATCCTGACCCTTTCATTTCAATGGGTCTGTGTACATTTTCTTTCACGCCTCAGTTCTGCGTTGCGTGAAAAACGCAGCATGTTCTATATTCTGCATTTTTCACGCAGCCCTGGCGCCATAGAAGTGAATGCAATGCGTTTTTCACTGATGATTGCTAGGAAATGTTGTTTTTAAACCTTCAGTTTTTTATCACGCCGGTTAAAAACGCATCAAAACGCATTGCACCCGCAAACTGAACAACTGAACACAATTGCAGACAAAACTGACTGAACTTGCTTGAAAATGGCGCGAGTTTCACTGAACGTATCCGGACCTAATCCGTCACGCTCGTGTGAAAGAGGCCTAAATCCTGTCTGCTTTGCTTCTTACTTCTTTTTTGGATCAAACCAACAGATGGAGGGCTGATTTAAAAGGAAAGGTTTTCTTTCTTCTTCCATCTGTTAAAATGTATATTGTCTTAAAAATATATACACTGCATACACGGGATACAGAGTGGAGATGGACCATGTGAATGTAGAGATATTAGCACTTAGGTCTCATGGAACCCAAATCATTGGCCAGGAGCCCATAGAAATCTATGGGCCTATATTGTACGTTCTTGTGTCTGTAAAATAATCCTACTGGTTCGTTAATGGATATGGCCTAGGACTAAACCAGGGAGAAGAGTCTAAGGCAGGGATGGGCAAACTGCGGCTCTCCAGCTGTTGAAAAACTACAACTCTCAGTATGCCCAGTGTCGGGTATATAAAGCAAATGCTATATATATATATATATATATATATATATATATATATATATATATAAATAAATGGATCAAAATAAAAATTATGCAATCCGCAAGATGGACATAAACATCTCAAAAACAGTCCAATCGAGAACCTGATTATTTTTTGCAATCAGTAAAACAGGGTACAAGCGTCTATGCAAAAATATAAATCGTTTATTATACAATAGTTTAGAATACAATCAAAAATTAATCAACGTAAATTTCAATAATATACAATGATATGCAGAACCCAGAATTCGCCACTATATGGTGCCAACAAAACACTACTCAACCAACACAAAAATATTATGCAATATGGCTTTAAAATTGTGAGAGATATAAAATCAATGGATTATGCGCAAAAACTCAATCAAGAAAATGACAGATACGAGCCCTTGCTCTGCCCAAAATGATGACCAATCTCAGATATGGGGAAGTATTGAAACAAAACTTATTGGCTTGATATCAAACTAGGGAATATAAAGATTCCCAACAGAGAGTTTCTCCAATATTATTCCCTTTATTCAGTTATATTGTCACGAGGGTATCGAGAACCACGCCTGACTCCGTTATACCCGGGGTCAGGAAGTCGTAGCGGTTGGCTGCACGCTCTATTTAAGATAGGGCTGTTTTCCTTATGGTAGCTTTCTGGGTTTGCTTTGCAAACCCTTTTGGCTCACTCAGGGATCCGTAGCTCCTTCTCCTCAGCTGTTCCTTGTCCAGCACTCCCAAACCTCCTTATATTCCTCTCTCACACTTCTCTGGTTGCCAGAGATAGAGCTTCCTGCCTGGACATTTATCCTGACCCACTGGAGCTGTGTTGCTGCGTTCTCTGACTGTTGATTCAGAACGCTACCCTCCGGATCCCTGTTGGACCTTTGTGGACAGTTGTTGTCGTCCACCTGGGTGTTTGTGTTTGTCTGTCCTCTCCCTGGTGTTTCCCTCTTAGTGCAGTGGTGAGGACTAGCGATCCCACCGGCCCGTTCACTATCTAGGGCTCATTTCAGGGAAAGCCAGGGTTTAGGCACGTGATCGCCGCACGGGTGAGGAACCTGTCTAGGGACGTCAGGGCAGTCAGGTGCCAGCCGCAAGGTGAGTTAGGGGTCACCACCTTTCCCTCTCCCTTAGGCAGGGCTTTCCCTGTTTTCCTCCCTGTGCGTGACACCGGTCATTACATTTATGCATCGTAACTAAAATCAAGCGAAAATATTGATGTAGCAACTAACGTTACACATCCACAAATGAGCAGGTATCTGGCTAAGTATCAAGCCAATTAATTTAGATCAATACTACAAAAAACAAAAATATACATTACCCAAGGGTCAAGTGATGTGCAGAGTCTTGGGGCAGTCAGCTCTCAAGAGTTTTTCCGATAATCCAAATCTTTCTCCAGAGATCTCCCTTTCTTTCTTCTTTTTTTCTTTCTGTCTTTTTTATTTTTTTCCCTCTTTTTGGTATCTGGTTTCTTAACCCAAAACTTATCAGATGAACACACCCTCCTAGTTTGGTACTTTCCAATCATTGTTGGATGGGCGTGTGCATTGATAAGGAATGTGACGTCATAATACTACCCAGAATGCACTTTTGCTACTGGTGTAGTATTAACTGCTCATATCTAGATGGCACTGTTGTATAAGCTATAAGCATCATACCATTAAGGGTTAACTCATACATGCCTGATATTTTCAATACTACACACCTCTGACATCTAGAGGCCTTGTCTTAGAGCCGATGGACAAACTTTGATACATGAATGTATACTTTGAGGAACATCTAGACAATTCTCACACTGTGGAATTCATGTTCAGATAAGAAATACAATGAAGCCTCTAAATCTGCAGGTGTCGTGTATCTTCTAACTGTCTAAATGTATAATATATTGTTACAATAACACTAGCTCTTTGAACGGCGCAGTAATCTTCCCATGGACCTACTTCGGCCTACATGAAAATCCATACAAAATAGTGAATATGAATCAACATTGCTCTTAAAGGCAATGAATACCCATTATAATTAAAATAAGTATTTATAACTGTTAGTGTAAACAGTTATATCTACCGTATTTTTCACCGTATAAGACGCACCGGCGTATAAGACGCACCTAGGTTTTTGGGGAGGAAAATAAGAAAAAAAATATTTTTAACCAAAAGGTGTGCTGTGGGTTTGGAACTAGGTGGTCTGTGGATGGCACTATTACTGGGGATCTGTGGATGACGGACACTGTTATGGGGGGATCTGTGGATGACGGACACTGTTATGGGGGATCTGTGGATGACGGACACTGTTATGGGGGGGATCTGTGGATGACGGACACTGTTATGGGGGGATCTGTGGATGACGGACACTGTTATGGGGGGATCTGTGGATGACTGACACTGCTATGGGGGCAACTGTGGATGACGGACACTGTTATGGGGGCAACTGTGGATGACGGACACTGTTATGGGGGAACTGTGGATGACAGACACTGTTATGGGGGGATCTGTGGCTGGCACTGTTACAGGGGGGGGGATCTGTGGATGGCACTGTTATACATGTGTCATCCACAGACCCTCCCAGCCCATAACTGTGCCATCCACAGATCCCCCGCCGCTCCAGTATACTAATATAATATGTCTGATTTAATTAATGGTTATTAAATATGCATCTTTATTCCTAATAGTACCTTAAATCCTAAGCGCTTCAGTACAATGCCGGCAGGCCGGGCAGCCGGCGCGGCGCGTCACTCACTGACGTCACTTGCCTGCGCCGCCTGCTTCATTCATAAAGTAGGCGGCGCAGGCACGTGACATCAGGGAGTAACGCTGCCGCCCGCCCGGCCTGCATTGTACGGATGCGCTTAGGATTTAAGGTACTATTAGGCATAAAGCGGCATATTTAATAACAATTAATTGAATATGACATATTTTATTAGTACACCGGAGCGGCGGGGCGGGCCTTTAGTACAGTGACTGCACCGCCCCGCCGCTATTGCTGGCCCCAGCTCCTCCTCCCAGTCCCTCCCAGAGTCCCCGCTCGCTTTACATCGCTGCCAGCGATGTAAAACTGACTGCATTCGCCGTATAAGACGCAGGGGCATTTTCCCCCCATTTTGGGGGAAGAAAAAGTGCGTCTTATACGGCGAAAAATACGGTACTTATTTTACAAACCGGATTCCCAAAAAGTTGGGACACTAAACAAATTGTGAATAAAAACTGAATACAATGATGTGGAGATGGCAAATGTCAATATTTTATTTGTAATAGAACGTAGATAACAGATCAAACGTTTAATCCGAGTAAATGTATCATTTTAAGGGAAAAATATGTTGATTCAAATTTTCACGGTGTCAACAAATCCCAAAAAAGTTGGGACAAGTAGCAATAAGAGGCTGGAAAAAGTAAATTTGAGCATAATGAAGAGCTGGAAGACCAATTTACACTAATTAGGTCAATTGGCATGATTGGGTATAAAAAGAGCTTCTCAGAGTGGCAGTGTCTCTCAGAAGCCAAGATGGGTAGAGGATCACCAATTCCCACAATGTTGCGCAGAAAGATAGTGGAGCAATATCAGAAAGGTGTTACCCAGCGAAAAATTGCAAAGACTTTGCATCTATCATCATCAACTGTGCATAACATCATCCGAAGATTCAGAGAATCTGGAACAATCTCTGTGCGTAAGGGTCAAGGCCGTAAAACCATACTGGATGCCCGTGATCTCCGGGCCCTTAAACGACACTGCACCACAAACAGGAATGCTACTGTAAAGGAAATCACAGAATGGGCTCAGGAATACTTCCAGAAACCATTGTCAGTGAACACAATCCACCGTGCCATCCGCCGTTGCCAGCTGAAACTCTACAGTGCAAAGAAGAAGCCATTTCTAAGCAAGATCCACAAGCTGAGGCGTTTTCACTGGGCCAGGGATCATTTAAAATGGAGTGTGGCAAAATGGAAGACTGTTCTGTGGTCAGACGAGTCACGATTCAAAGTTCTTTTTGGAAATCTGGGACGCCATGTCATCCGGACCAAAGAGGACAAGGACAACCCAAGTTGTTATCAACGCTCAGTTCAGAAGCCTGCATCTCTGATGGTATGGGGTTGCATGAGTGCGTGTGGCATGGGCAGCTTGCATGTCTGGAAAGGCACCATCAATGCAGAAAAATATATATTCAGGTTCTAGAACAACATATGCTCCCATCCAGACGTCATCTCTTTCAGGGAAGACCCTGCATTTTTCAACAAGATAATGCCAGACCACATTCTGCATCAATCACAACATCATGGCTGCGTAGGAGAAGGATCCGGGTACTGAAATGGCCAGACTGCAGTCCAGATCTTTCACCTATAGAGAACATTTGGCGCATCATAAAGAGGAAGGTGCAACAAAGAAGGCCCAAGACGATTGAACAGTTAGAGGCCTGTATTAGACAAGAATGGGAGAGCATTCCTATTTCTAAACTTGAGAAACTGGTCTCCTCGGTCCCCAGACGTCTGTTGAGTGTTGTAAGAAGAAGGGGAGATGCCACACAGTGGTGAAAATGGCCTTGTCACAACTTTTTGGGGATTTGTTGACACCATGAAATTCTGATTCAACATATTTTTCCCTTAAAATGGTACATTTTCTCAGTTTAAACTTTTGTTCCGTGATTTATGTTCTATTCTGAATAAAATATTAGAAGTTGGCACCTCCACATCATTGCATTCAGTTTTTATTCACGATTTGTATAGTGTCCCAACTTTTTTGGAATCCGTTTTGTAATTATAATGGGTATTCATTGCCTTTAAGAGCAATGTTGATTCATATTCACTATTTTGTATGGATTTTCATGTAGGCTGAAGTAGGTCCATGGGAAGATTACTGCGTCCATGGAAAAGCACACCACCAGTCTGCCTACAGCTATCAGCCTACAGCAGGGCATGATGGTATTTGTAGTTTTACAACAGCTGGAGAGCCGTAGTTTGCCCATCACTGGTCTAAGGGATTGTGCGTTCTTCATCCTCAGGCCTCATGCTCACGACTCTAGGTATTTTGCAGTCTGCAAACTGTGGATCCACAAAATACAGATACTGTCTGTGTCTTTTTCTCTTACATTTTGCAGACTATATATAAAGAAAACAAAGACAAAAACATACAGCGTCTCATGTGCGATATCGTCTTAGTGTATGCGCAAATATAATGGATATATATGCGCTTACAGAATACCGTTGTGAGCAGTCACAACAGCTATAAGGGCTTCCTTGTTTTAAATTCTTACCAGCAAAAGGTGATGTTGTGCTGCTGTCCAGGTCTCTTCCTGGCTCGAACGGGCGAGTATCAGAATAGTTTGTAGATAATGGAGAAAAAGTAGACGAAACCCACAAGTCGGCGCTGTGAGCAGTATAGATGCAGAAACAGAAGTTCTTCTTTATTGTAATAATAAAATGTCAGCGCGTTTCTGGGACGGAGTGTCCCCCTCATCAGGACCGGCATTTTGCAGACCAGAATAGGACATGCTTTATATTTTGTGGAGCGGACATGCGGCTACAGACAACAAATAGATTAGAGTTAATGGGCCCATGAAAAAATGCTAATTGCACATGGACAGTATCTATGTTTTGTGGATCTGCGGTTTGCAGACTGCGAAATACATACGCTCTGTGCATGAAGCCTTAAACTGTACAAGGAGGTATGGACTTTTCCTTAGGCAATGTCCATATGGCTACCTCTGAAGTAGTCTCAATTAGCATTAGCAGTCACTCAAAGTATAGGTCAAGGAAGAATGAGATCAACCTTAGCCCTTTCAATAGGCTTGAGCGTATCGTCCTTCGGATCATAAATCCGAAGTCGATTAATTCAAAAACTTAGATATTAATGCTGTTTCCATACAACATTAAAATGTATTAGCTCCATGGAGCCAAAGTTCGTATGAACCGAAGTCACGCGAGACTTCGGTGAATTACTACTGTATTCATATATACATATTTAAAAACAGATTAAAATAGGAATCTGAAGTGGGCTTTAGTACAGATGTACAGAAGCAGCATTAATATCAAAGTTTTTGAACAAATTGACTTCAGATCTATGATCCGAAGGTCAATTCACTCAAGCCTTTCACCTCCAGAGGTTTTTTTTTTTTTTTTTGCTTTCCCTCTCTGCATTTCCGTGGCCATAACTTTTTTATTTTTCAGTTCACATAGCCATATGAGGGCTTGTTTTTTGTAGGACAAGTTCGATTTCTAATTGCATATGATGTAGTGGGGAGCTGGAAAAAAAAAATGCAATGCCGCACCAGTTTTATGGATTCCGTTTTTATGAAATTCACTATGCGGTAAAACTAACCTTTAACTTTAATTCTACATTTCAGTATGATTACAGCGATACCACATATGTATAGTGAGGGCTCATTTTTTGGTGGGGTGTGCATGACTTTTTGATCACTTTTTATTACATTTTTTTGTGTGTGGGAGATAAAGTGACCCAAAAACTGAGAATTGTCCATTTTGACTTGTCCGTTTCGCTGTCTGCTGTCTGGGATAAATATTTTTATATTTTAAAAGTTTGGGTGTTTTTGCATGCAGCGATGCCCATGATGTGTATTTTTTTTATTGTTTATGTATTGTTATTTTCATTTTGGGGAAAGGGGGGGGATTTGAATTTTTATATTTTTTTGAGATTTTTTAATTGTTATTTATTTTTTAATTTATTTTTTATAGTTGTCATAGGGAACTATAACAAGCAATCATAAGATAGACTCCAAAGCATTAGTATTGGAGTGTAGGAGAAATACACTATGTTCATATGCAGCCCTGCCACACAGCGCGTGCTTCAGGGTTTTTGCTCCTCCAGATGCAGTAGTCACATTTGACCATGACATCTGAAGGGTTAAAAGTATGCGATCGACATTATCGTCGATTGTATATGTTAGCTTTTTAAAACAGCAGGAACTCGGCATGGTGCCCGCAGCGCTTGTGAGCAGGCACCATATTTAAATTCCCGCCCAGTGTATGTATGACACAGGTTGGGAAGGGGATAAACAGAGATCAGGCTGACAACAGGGAGGGCAGCCAGGAGAGCAAGGTCGAGAAAGCAAGTAGGTTTGTGGATATAACAAACACACTGTAGCAGCTTAGGAACCAAATGGATCTTATGACATAGTAACATAGGGGGTAATTTATTAAACTGGTGTAAAGTAGAACTGGCTTAGTTGCCCATAGCAGCCAATCAGATTCCACCTTTCAATTTCCAAAGGAGATGTCAAAAATGAAAGGTGGAATCTGATTGGTTGCTATGGGCAGCTAAGACAGTTCTACTTTACACCAGTATGATAAATCTCCCTCATTGTTTGTAAGGCTAAATAAAACATCTTTCCACCCAGTTCTGCCTGTTACCCAGCAAAGTGTATCCAGAAGAGGGCAAAAAAGTCATAAGGTAGAAGCCAATTTTCCTCACGTTAGGGGGGAAAAAAATCCAATCAGGCAATCAGAATAACTCCCTGGATCAATGACCCCTCTCTAGTAGCTATAGCCTGTAATATTATTACACTCCAGAAATACATCCAGGCCCCTCTTGAACTCTTTTAGTGAATTCACCATCACCACCTACATCAGATGAAATTGATCAAACCAGACAAGTATAGCCATATTGTCTCATGAGCTCACATTTCAGCCTAGCTATTGAGTTCAGAACAGTGTACGTTAACCTACTGCGGTGCTCGCATGTTGAGTTTAATTTGTCAGCTGCCACCAGTCATATCTACTGCTAGAAGCTGTGACAGTTACAGGGAGATGGCTGCAGCAGAAAGGACATACCCCCTGAGGTGTGATAGTGAGAGGGCTGCAGCAGAAAGGACACTCTCCCAGCTGTGATAAGGAGAGAGCTGCAACAGGAAGGACACTCTCCCAACTGTGATAGGGAGAGAGCTGCAACAGGAAGGACACACCCCCGAGAGTTGCCAGCCTGAAGATACTACAGCAATTGGAGCAACAAATGAGGAGATCTCTGGATCCATATGAGGTACAGGGCTGGTTCTAGAAATAACATAACATCTTCAAGAGGAATCTGTCAGCATTTTTGACTATGCCAAACTGTTTATACCATTAGGTAGGGGCCGGGTAAAGCAGTAAAAACATGCATTGTGGAGATTTTATTATGAGTAACAACTGTAGAATCCAAAAAGGAGACCACTAAAAAGGGGCCGTGAAACAGTTAAAGGCAGAGAGAACTTCACAGTAAAGCGCCACCTCCTGGGGACATGCAGAAGCCATCCCCGACGGAATAAAAGTACATACTGACACTATTCCTTATAATAAATAATCCACAAAAGGTAGGTTTGTACTGATTTCTCTAGCCCCTACTTAGTGGATAGTCCCTTTAAAGGGGTTGTTCAGGTTGTTTTAATTTGCACCCGAGCCTGAGGGAACACTACTCCTACCTCTCACCATTGGTTTTCCGGTCTTGTAAACTTCTACACAATCAGGGTCATGTGTGCGGCTGCAGCCAGTGATGTGCTGCTTGGGGAACATCATCACTGAAGATAGGCAATGGATGCAGTGGCGCACCAGACCCCGTCCATGCAGAAGTTGACAGATGGAGACTGGAGGACAAGTGAAGAGGCAAGGAGCCAAGAAGCTGGAATGGAGCGGCAGGGAGAAGGCGAGTATGGTTGACTTTAAAGGGTTAAACAATAGGTCATTTTCTGATTACACATGCCCTTTAAAATCCGACCATCTTAAACTGGTTGGACTAAAAGTGCAGTCAGTCGGTAATATATCTACCTTACTTTTGAACAGAAAAAAAAAAAATCATGAATTATTTCTGTTTGGAAATCTTTCCTGCTCGACTTACCATGATCCAGCAGCTAAACAGAGCTATTTAATATCCACAGCACAATTTTGGGATTATATGGACACTTGATGGATTAATATTTGCCAAATTTCTAGCGTCGAAATGGCCAGGAATGCTGGTTTTATATGGCCACATAATAGTTTCACTGCAAGGATTAATTCTTTTGATTTAGTGCATATGTGATTTTAAGACTGATTAAACCCTCTCTAATTAGAATTTCAGAACATAGCAAATATTTTATGTCAAATGAGAGATTTTATTATTGCCAGTGCAGCAGTTACCCAACTTTAGCCTGTTCGCTGAATATCAATTGTGGTTAAATGAAGGCAGCACACTGTTTAATTTTCTTCTACTAATGTATTAGAATGATCACTTTTTCTATTATTTCAGCAAGAGATATACAATCGATACAAATAATACAATATGCGTACATATCGGATATCACATATTATTCAGGAGAAACAAGTACACATAGAGGAAAAACATCCTGCAGTTTAGTATGCATTTACTAAGGGCTCATCTGCACAACCGTATTACAGAGCCATAATAGAGCTGTCATGGACGTGTATGAGCCCTCTACTGTACCTCTGTATGTCTCTGTTATGGTTCCGCTGGCCGCTGCTGCCTATGCATTAGCAGCATCCAGTTGCTGGGAGAACCAGAGCAGCTGTGCAGCCCGCTCTGAGATCAGATCCGTGGGCCAATGATGATGCACGCCCGGGTTCCTGAGTGTCAGGTCCTCCCAGCGTGCAGGGATGCAAGCGTGAAGCCATTGGCGACACATGCATGTGCTGGCGCTAGTGAATTTCTTGTCCTCTGGCTCCCCCTGCTGTTCCCTTGTTGTATTTGAAGACTCCTCTGGCTTGTGGATTTCTAGATTGGCTTTGGGACTACGTTTTGGCTTCTGGTGATGTGGTATTGTATTGATTTCCTGGTTCTTGACTTTTTGGCGTGTTGGTTTTCTCATTTGCTTCTGGAGTTTTTCGTACTTCTTCGCCCGACTGGCATTTGACCCTTTACTCCTTATGACTACTCTCCATTTGTGTGTTGTCCTCACACATACTTCAGCATAAGGACTGCTTCCCAGTTGTGGGTCACTGTCACTGCCAAGTAGGTAGGGATAGTCGGTCCAGGAAGTTTTAAGGCTGCACTATCCCTGTTTGTGGGTGATGGTAGCCATCTTATCCTGACAGCCACTGTATGAAACCAACAAAAAAAAAAAAAAAATGTGAAATGCTCCATTTTTGTGAAGGTATTCTCTCCACTGATCCAGGGAGAATATCTCCACACATATGATACACCAGTGCGCAAAGGTTCATATGACTCAGTACTAATAAGACTTTCAGGTTCCATGCCAGTTTTCAAGAACCTCTTAATTTTCAGAAGCCAAGGTTGAGGACACATATCCAATTACCACAGAAAAAGAATCTTTACTGGGTGTCCCAGCATAGCAATGTATGATCTATCCACAGGAAAGGTGAAAATGGTCCTTTCACCGATAAGAACAGTGGTCCTATATCCCATGTTTGAATAGAGCGGCAGTCAACCATGCATGCTGCTGCTACATTCACAGTCTATGGGACTGACAAAGATAGCCAAAAACAGCACTTGGCTAACTCCAGTGGATCAATGGAGTTAGAATGGAGCAGCAGTGTTCTCGTATTCAGTCAGAGTCCCAGCAGTCGGTCTCTAATGAACTAGGCTGCGAATAGGTCATCATTTGTCATGTTGTCATGTTTTGTGAAGGTAGACTGAAATCAATCAGCACTTCTAGCTGAAAATGAATATGAAACAACATACACTATTAATAACAGGAATAAATAGAAGTGTGTGCACATTGCAATTTAAAAAGAGGTGTATCCTGAAGACATTTCCAGTAGGGATGAGCGAACTCGAACTGTATAGTTCGGGTTCGTACCGAATTTTGGAGTGTCCGTGACACGGACCCGAACCCGGACATTTTCGTAAAAGTCCGGGTTCGGGTTCGGTGTTCGTCGCTTTCTTGGCGCTTTTGTGATGCTTTCTTGGCGCTTTTTGAAAGGCTGCAAAGCAGCCAATCAACAAGCGTCATACTACTTGCCCCAAGAGGCCATCACAGCCATGCCTACTATTGGCATGGCTGTGATTGGCCAGAGCACCATGTGACCCAGCCTCTATTTAAGCTGGAGTCACATAGCGCCGCCCGTCACTCTGCTCTGATTAGCGTAGGGAGAGGTTGCGGCTGCGACAGTAGGGCGAGATTAGGCAGATTAACTCCTCCAAAGTACTTGATTATTGATCGATCTGCAGCTGTGGATCATTGAGCTGCTGATACTCAATTGCTCACTGTTTTTAGGCTGCCCAGACCGTTTGTCAGTCACATTTTTCTGGGGTGATCGGCGGCCATTTTGTGGTTTGTGGTGCGCCAGCACAAGCTGCGACCAAGTGCATTTAACCCTCAATGGTGTGGTTGTTTTTTGGCTAAAGCCTACATCAGGGTGAAGCTGTCACACCAAGTGCATTTAACCAGCAATAGTCTGTTTATTTTTTGGCCATATACTACATCAGGGGCAAGCTGCGCCTGTCACCAAGTGCATTTAACCCTCAATGGTGTGGTTGTTTTTTGGCTAAAGCCTACATCAGGGTGAAGCTGTCACACCAAGTGCATTTAACCAGCAATAGTCTGTTTATTTTTTGGCCATATACTAAATCAGGGGCAAGCTGCGCCTGTCACCAAGTGCATTTAACCCTCAATGGTGTGGTTGTTTTTTGGCTAAAGCCTACATCAGGGTGAAGCTATCACACCAAGTGCATTTAACCAGCAATAGTCTGTTCATTTTTTGGCCATATACTAAATCAGGGGCAAGCTGCGCCCGTCACCAAGTGCATTTAACCAGCAATAGTCTGTTCATTTTTTGGCCATATACTACATCAGGGGCAAGCTGCGCCCATCACCAAGTGCATTTAACCAGCAATAGTGTGGTTATTTTTTGGCCATATCCCAGTCTAATTCTGTCACTAAATCCATACCGGTCACCCAGCGCCTAAATACTAGGCCTCAAATTTATATCCCGCTAAATCTCTCGTTACCGCTGTCCTGTTGTGGCTGGGAAAGTTATTTAGTGTCTGTCAAAGCACATTTTTTTGTTCTGGGTTGAAATACAATTCCCAATTTAGCAATTTCATAATTTAGTGGTTTCTGCTATATCAGAGCTATTTGAAATCTATCCCTAAAAGGGTATATAATATTCAAGGTGCACATAGGGTCATTCAGAATAACTTCACACACACGCTACTGTGCATTTCCAAGTCCAATTCTGTTAGTAAATCCATACCGGTCACCCAGCGCCTAAATACTAGGCCTCAAATTTATATCCCGCTAAATCTCTCGTTACCGCTGTCCTGTTGTGGCTGGGAAAGTTCTTTAGTGTCCGTCAAAGCACATTTTTTGTTCTGGGTTGAAATACAATTCCCAATTTAGCAATTTCATAATTTAGTGGTTCCTGCTATATCAGAGCTATTTGAAATCTATCCCTAAAAGGGTATATAATATTCAAGGTGCACATAGGGTCATTCAGAATAACTTCACACACACGCTACTGTGCATTTCCAAGTCCAATTCTGTTAGTAAATCCATACCGGTCACCCAGCGCCTAAATACTAGGCCTCAAATTTATATCCCGCTGAATTTGAATACAATACATTGGGCCAAATAATATTTTTGTTGTTGTGGTGAACCATAACAATGAGGAAAACATCTAGTAAGGGACGCGGACGTGGACATGGTCGTGGTGATGTTAGTGGACCCTCTGGTGCTGGGAGAGGACGTGGCCGTTCTGCCACATCCACACGTCCTAGTGTACCAACTACCTCAGGTCCCAGTAGCCGCCAGAATTTACAGCGATATATGGTGGGGCCCAATGCCGTTCTAAGGATGGTAAGGCCTAAGCAGGTACAGGCATTAGTCAATTGGGTGGCCGACAGTGGATCCAGCACGTTCACATTATCTCCCACCCAGTCTTCTGCAGAAAGCGCACAGATGGCGCCTGAAAACCAACCCCATCAGTCTGTCACATCACCCCCATGCATACCAGGGAAACTGTCTCAGCCTCAAGTTATGCAGCAGTCTCTTATGCTGTTTGAAGACTCCGCTGGCAGGGTTTCCCAAGGGCATCCACCTAGCCCTTCCCCAGCGGTGAAAGACATAGAATGCACTGACGCACAACCACTTATGTTTCCTGATGATGAGGACATGGGAATACCACCTCAGCATGTCTCTGATGATGACGAAACACAGGTGCCAACTGCTGCGTCTTTCTGCAGTGTGCAGACTAAACAGGAGGTCAGGGATCAAGACTGGGTGGAAGACGATGCAGGGGACGATGAGGTCCTAGACCCCACATGGAATGAAGGTCGTGCCACTGACTTTCACAGTTCGGAGGAAGAGGCAGTGGTGAGACCGAGCCAACAGCGTAGCAAAAGAGGGAGCAGTGGGCAAAAGCAGAACACCCGCCGCCAAGAGACTCCGCCTGCTACTGACCGCCGCCATCTGGGACCGAGCACCCCAAAGGCAGCTTCAAGGAGTTCCCTGGCATGGCACTTCTTCAAACAATGTGCTGACGACAAGACCCGAGTGGTTTGCACGCTGTGCCATCAGAGCCTGAAGCGAGGCATTAACGTTCTGAACCTGAGCACAACCTGCATGACCAGGCACCTGCATGCAAAGCATGAACTGCAGTGGAGTAAACACCTTAAAACCAAGGAAGTCACTCAGGCTCCCCCTGCTACCTCTTCTGCTGCTGCCGCCTCGGCCTCTTCTGCTGCTGCCGCCTCGTTGAGAGAAAGCGTAAATTCCCACCTAGCCACCCTCGATCCCTGGCCCTGAATGCCAGCATTTCTAAACTACTGGCCTATGAAATGCTGTCATTTAGGCTGGTGGACACAGACAGCTTCAAACAGCTCATGTCGCTTGCTGTCCCACAGTATGTTGTTCCCAGCCGCCACTACTTCTCCAAGAGAGCCGTGCCTTCCCTGCACAACCAAGTATCCGATAAAATCAAGTGTGCACTGCGCAACGCCATCTGTAGCAAGGTCCACCTAACCACAGATACGTGGACCAGTAAGCACGGCCAGGGACGCTATATCTCCCTAACTGCACACTGGGTAAATGTAGTGGCAGCTGGGCCCCAGGCGGAGAGCTGTTTGGCGCACGTCCTTCCGCCGCCAAGGATCGCAGGGCAACATTCTTTGCCTCCTGTTGCCACCTCCTCCTTCTCGGCTTCCTCCTTCTCGGCTTCCTCCTCCTCTTCTTCCACCTGCTCATCCAGTCAGCCACACACCTTCACCACCAACTTCAGCACAGCCCGGGGTAAACGTCAGCAGGCCATTCTGAAACTCATATGTTTGGGGGACAGGCCCCACACCGCACAGGAGTTGTGGCGGGGTATAGAACAACAGACCGACGAGTGGTTGCTGCCGGTGAGCCTCAAGCCCGGCCTGGTGGTGTGTGATAATGGGCGAAATCTCGTTGCAGCTCTGGGACTAGCCAATTTGACGCACATCCCTTGCTTGGCGCATGTGCTGAATTTGGTGGTGCAGAAGTTCATACACAACTACCCCGACATGTCAGAGCTGCTGCATAAAGTGCGGGCCGTCTGTTCGCGCTTCCGGCGTTCACATCCTGCTGCTGCTCGCCTGTCTGCGCTACAGCGTAACTTCGGCCTTCCCGCTCACCGCCTCATATGCGACGTGCCCACCAGGTGGAACTCCACCTTGCACATGCTGGACAGACTGTGCGAGCAGCAGCAGGCCATAGTGGAGTTTCAGCTGCAGCACGCACGGGTCAGTCGCACTACAGAACAGCACCACTTCACCACCAATGACTGGGCCTCCATGCGAGACCTGTGTGCCCTGTTGCGCTGTTTCGAGTACTCCACCAACATGGCCAGTGGCGATGACGCCGTTATCAGCGTTACAATACTACTTCTATGTCTCCTTGAGAAAACACTTAGGGCGATGATGGAAGAGGAGATGGCCCAGGAGGAGGAGGAGGAGGAGGAGGAGGAGGAGGAAGAGGGGTCATTTTTAGCACTTTCAGGCCAGTCTCTTCGAAGTGACTCAGAGGGAGGTTTTTGGCAACAGCAGAGGCCAGGTACAAATGTGGCCAGCCAGGGCCCACTACTGGAGGACAAGGAGGATGAGGATGAGGAGGAGGTGGAGGAGGATGAGGATGAGGATGAAGCATGGTCACAGCGGGGTGGCACCCAACGCAGCTCGGGTCCATCACTGGTGCGTGGCTGGGGGGAAAGGCAGGACGATGACGATACGCCTCCCACAGAGGACAGCTTGTCCTTACCCCTGGGCAGCCTGGCACACATGAGCGACTACATGCTGCAGTGCCTGCGCAACGACAGCAGAGTTGCCCACATTTTAACCTGTGCGGACTACTGGGTTGCCACCCTGCTGGATCCACGCTACAAAGACAATGTGCCCACCTTACTTCCTGCACTGGAGCGTGATAGGAAGATGCGCGAGTACAAGCGCACGTTGGTAGACGCGCTACTGAGAGCATTCCCAAATGTCACAGGGGAACAAGTGGAAGCCCAAGGCCAAGGCAGAGGAGGAGCAAGAGGTCGCCAAGGCAGCTGTGCCAATGCCAGCTCCTTTGAGGGCAGGGTTAGCATGGCAGAGATGTGGAAAACTTTTGTCAACACGCCACAGCTAATTGCACCACCACCTGATACGCAACGTGTTAGCAGGAGGCAACATTTCACTAACATGGTGGAACAGTACATGTGCACACCCCTCCACGTACTGACTGATGGTTCGGCCCCATTCAACTTCTGGGTCTCTAAATTGTCCACGTGGCCAGAGCTAGCCTTTTATGCCTTGGAGGTGCTGGCCTGCCCGGCGGCCAGCGTTTTGTCTGAACGTGTATTCAGCACGGCAGGGGGCGTCATTACAGACAAACGCAGCCGCCTGTCTACAGCCAATGTGGACAAGCTGACGTTCATAAAAATGAACCAGGCATGGATCCCACAGGATCTGTCCGTCCCTTGTCCAGATTAGACATTAACTACCTCCCCTTAACCATATATTATTGGACTCCAGGGCACTTCCTCATTCAATCCTATTTTTATTTTCATTTTACCATTATATTGCGAGGCTACCCAAAGTTGAATGAACCTCTCCTCTATCTGGGTGCCGGGGCCTAAATATATGCCAATGGACTGTTCCAATGTTGGGTGACGTGAAGCCTGATTCTCTGCTATGACATGCAGAATGATTCTCTGCTGACATGAAGCCAGATCCTCTGTTACGGGACCTCTCTCCTCTGCCTGGGTGCTGGGCCTAAATTTATGAAAATAGACTCTTACAGTGGTGGGTGACGTGAAGCCTGATTCTCTGCTATGATATGAAGACTGATTCTCTGCTGACATGAAGCCAGATTGTCTGTTACGGGACCTCTCTCCTCTGCCTGGGTGCTGGGCCTAAATATATGCCAATGGACTGTTGCAGTGGTGGCTGACGTGAAGCCTCATTCTCTGCTATGACATGCAGACTAATTCTCTGCTGACATGAAGTCAGATCCTCTGTTACGGGACCTCTCTCCTCTGTCTGGGTGCTGGGCCTAAACTTATGAAAATTGACTCTTACAGTGGTGGGTGACGTGAAGCCTCATTTTCTGCTATGACATGCAGACTAATTCTCTGCTGACATGAAGCCAGATTGTCTGTTACGGGACCTCTCTCCTCTGCCTGGGTGCTGGGCCTAAATTTATGACAATGGACTGTTGCAGTGGTGGGTGACGTGAAGCCTGATTCTCTGCTATGACATGCAGACTGATTCTCTACTGACATGAAGCCAGATTGTCTGTTACGGGACCTCTCTCCTCTGCCTGTGTGCTGGGCCTAAATATATGCCAATGGACTGTTGCAGTGGTGGCTGACGTGAAGCCTCATTCTCTGCTATGACATGCAGACTAATTCTCTGCTGACATGAAGTCAGATCCTCTGTTACGGGACCTCTCTCCTCTGCCTGGGTGCTGGGCCTAAACTTATGAAAATGGACTCTTACAGTGGTGGCTGACGTGAAGCCTGATTCTCTGCTATGACATGAAGACTGATTCTCTGCTGACATGAAGCCAGATCCTCTGTTACGGGACCTCTCTCCTCTGCCTGGGTGCTGGGCCTAAACTTATGAAAATGGACTCTTACAGTGGTGGGTGACGTGAAGCCTCATTCTCTGCTATGACATGCAGACTAATTCTCTGCTGACATGAAGCCAGATTGTCTGTTACGGGACCTCTCTCCTCTGCCTGTGTGTTGGGCCTAAATTTATGAAAATGGACTGTTGCATTGGTGGCTGACGTGAAGCCTGATTCTCTGCTATGATATGAAGACTGATTCTCTGCTGACATGAAGCCAGATTGTCTGTTACGGGACCTCTCTCCTCTGCCTGGGTGCTGGGCCTAAATATCTGACAATGGACTGTTGCATTGGTGGCTGACGTTAAGCCTGATTCTCTGCTATGATATGAAGACTGATTCTCTGCTGACATGAAGCCAGATTGTCTGTTTAGGGACCTCTCTCCTCTGCCTGGGTGCTGGGCCTAAATTTATGAAAATGGACTCTTACAGTGGTGGGTGACGTGAAGCCTGATTCTCTGCTATGACATGAAGACTGATTCTCTGCTGACATGAAGCCAGATTGTCTGTTACGGGACCTCTCTCCTCTGCCTGGGTGCTGGGCCTAAATATATGCCAATGGACTGTTCCAATGTTGGGTGACGTGAAGCCTGATTCTCTGCTATGACATGCAGACTAATTCTCTGCTGACATGAAGCCAGATTCTCTGTTACGGGACCTCTCTCCTCTGCCTGGGTTCCGGGGCCTAAATATCTGAGAATGGACTGTTCCAGTGGTGGGTGACGGGAAGCCAGATTCTCTGCTATGGGACCTCTCTCCAATTGATTTTGGTTAATTTTTATTTATTAAATTTTTATTTTAATTCATTTCCCTATCCACATTTGTTTGCAGGGGATTTACCTACATGTTGCTGCCTTTTGCAGCCCTCTAGCCCTTTCCTGGGCTGTTTTACAGCCTTTTTAGTGCCGAAAAGTTCGGGTCCCCATTGACTTCAATGGGGTTCGGGATCGGGACGAAGTTCGGATCGGGTTCGGATCCCGAACCCGAACATTTTTGGGAAGTTCGGCCGATCTTCTCGAACCCGAACATCCAGGTGTTCGCTCAACTCTAATTTCCAGCTGAAATTTTAGTTGCCTGGAATGATTTTCAAAAACAGGTATGTCTCGTCAGGAGTTAATTTGTGGGAATTCTCGCCTTAATAATGTGTTTGAGATCACCAGTTGTGTTGTGCAGAGGAAGGATTGGTACAGTTCCTTACAGTGTTTAGCCACTCTACTAGTAAAGAAAGTAAAGAAAAACAACAGTTCATTAATACTTTAAGATATGAGGGTCGGTCAATCTGGAAAATTTCCAAAACTTTGAAGTTATCCTCAAACATTATGATTCGTGCTGCCCGAGGGAAGGAAAAGCAAGAGTTGCCTCTGCTGCCGAGGATAAGTTCATTAGAGTTACCAGCCTCAGAAATGACAAATGATCAGCACCTCAAATTAGAGCCTAGATAAAAATATTAGAAAGATCAAATACCAGGCACATCTCAACATCAACTGTTCAGAGGAGACTGCGAGAATCAGGCATTTAACAACAAGAAGAGAATTGCTTGGGCCAAGAAACATAAGGAATGGATAGTAGACCAGTGGAAATCTGTTCTTTAGGCCCCATGCACACGGCCGTGTGCGGGCCGTGGAACCGCGGCCTGGATCCTTCCTGATAGCAGGAGCGCACGGCGTCACTGGTTGCTATGACGCCGTGCGCCCCCTGCTGCCGGCACAGTACAGTAATACACTGGTATGATCTATACCAGTGCATTACTGTATTGCGGCGGCAGCAGGGAGCGCACGGCGTCATAGCAACCAGTGACGCCGTGCGCTCCTGCTCTCAGGAGGGATCCAGGCCGCGGTTCCACGGCCCGCACACGGCTGTGAAACACGGCCGTGTGCATGGGGCCTTAGTCTGATAAGTCAAAATTTGAGATTTCCATGCCTTTGTGAGATGCAGACAAGATAAGCAGATGGTTTCTACATAACGGATGGAGGAGGAGGTATGATTGTGTTGGGGTGCTTTGCAGGTGACAAAGTTGGTGCTGGTGATTTAATCAAAATTCCAGACTCACTTATCCAGCATGGCTACCACAGCATTCTGCAACAACATGCCACCCCACCTAGTTTGTGCTTAGTGGGCCATCATTTGTTTTCCAACAGGACACTGACCCCAAACACACCTCCAGGCTATGTAAGGGATATCTGCGACCTCTCCCCACTCACACCAGATCTAAAAATGTGAGCGGGGAAGGAGACGGGACCACCTCATTTACCATTTTCTTTGCTTGTTTTAGGCGTAGAAAATTGTCTCAATGTACATTTAGAAGCGGTGGTGGATCTGCTGAAGTTATGTAAACACTGGCGCCTCTACATAACTGCTGCGGATCAACCTCTAGTGCAGGGCTTTATTAAGACCGGCGTATAAAAAAAACAGACACAAATGTATTGAAATGTATGCACATCCATTGCATCTATACGTTAAATGATATATAATCACAAAATTGCATACGCTTGCTTTTACGTTTTTTTACTGTATGTATAAACATGTTGACGTATAACAAAAATGAGATGTGAATAGCCCCTTATATTGTTTCAAAGTAGCTGCACCAGAGGTCACTGAAGTAAATGGGGGCAGTGCTGCAGTTACCAACTCTGTCCACTACACAGCAAATAGAGCTGTGTGTTTCTGGCGCTAGAGCTAAAACAGCTGATCGCCAGGGGTGCAGGGTATTGCTGTATAGAAGAATATTAAAATATTCAGAATATAAAATGCACAACCTAAATCAGATGTTTTAATCTCCGTATTCTAAAATATTCATGCTAGGTGCTATAAATATTTTGTATAAATGCAAACATTCACAAGGGATATACGGATTAGAAGTTATCCCCTATCCACAGGATAGAGAATAACTATTAGATTGCCCATGCTTAAATAGCTACTCCATTCATTTAGGGGCGTAGAGCCCCCTGTTCTCGTGATCGGTGTGGGTCCCAGCAGTCGGACCCCTACTTGTTTTACAGTTATCTCTTATCCTATGTATAGAGAATACATTCTAGCCAAAATACTCCTTTAATGTCACTTGACTTCATGTTTTTATTTTATTTGCTTTAATTTGTGGTGCAACAGTGATGCAGTTGAAGGGATTGTCTGGCTGCGAAAAAAAAATAGAAAAAGTAGCAGAATGACTTAAGAGTAATATTTGTTATCCATTTCAACATTTTCTGGGTAACCAGCTGGTCTCTACTTCCTGGTGTTTCTTGACACTGGAAGATCACTGGCCATAGCAATGACCTGCCTCAGCCACTAACTGGCTGAGTGGCCACATTTCCTTATCGAAAGAGACCAGGAAGCAGAAACCAGCAGGTGACGCAGGAAGTATCTGAGCAGGAGCAACAGGAATCAGTTAGGTGAGTATTACTTTTTTATGCCATTTCTCCTCCTGTTTTACTATTATTTTTCCTGGCCGGACAACTCCTTTAAGAATCAGGTTATTAACATTTTGTTGGAACTCAACCTTAGGCTAAGTTCAAACCATGTTTGAGACATAAGCAATTTTCAAAATATAATTGTAAAAGACTATACTTTCTGACACAAGGGCAGGTTAAAACACCAGTTCATTGCATAATGTTGTATGATGGAGGCTGCTCACATGTGCAAAACACTGGTGACCACCCACTCACACAGCCCTATCCATGAAGGGATGGAAGCCTTGCATTCCAAATGCACACATATTAGTCTTCTATGAAGTGATAATCACACATTTACATGTAAAACGGCATGCTATCTAACAGCCTATAGGTCACAGCGGCAGCCAAGCACCTTCTAAGTACACATGCACATGTAAAAATGATGAGAATGAAGTAATAACATATATTTTTGAACTATAGAAGGCCCCTGACTATAGGACGTGACCAGCTTTTAGACAAAAAAAAAATGAAAAAAATATTTCATAGATAGATATGTATAGGTATGATCTACTACTATTCCACAATAACAAAAAACTCTTAAAAAATAATTTTGTTTTGCCGCAGCTCAGAGAGACAAAAAACAACGCAACAGCATTTTGCACACACAAAATACAATAATGCCATAATTATAGAAAATGCTATGCTCATTTTATAAATATGGGATTCTTACCAAATACATTTTGCACAAAATTATTTGTGCCTGTCCACTAGTGTCAAGGCGATCTCTATAGGACAGAGACCTAACATTCAGAGAGCCATAACGCTTTTATATTTCTTTCGACAGAGCTGTATGAAGGCTTTGTTTTGGGATGAGTTGACGTTTTATTGGTACCATTTTAGGGTACATATTACTTTTTAATTGTTTTGTTTTTAAAACTAATTACAGGATTGGTTATGGTAACAGTGTGTAAAAACGTATTTTCAAAAAGCGTGCTGTCAAAAAGTATGGAAAAATATTCCTATATCTTATGTCTGCCTTTAGCTGTATTTAAAACAAAACATGGTAATTTACAGTATATATTCACTGAATGACAAAAAAATATATGCATGAAGAAGGAGTTGTTGGAATTGAATAAATCTTTATATGTGTGAATATAACAATGATATATGCAAGTGATTACAATATTAGAGTGAAAGGGCACATTTATTGGGGAAAACTGTAAAACTGATAGGAGGCTCTAGTCCGCTGCTGGGCTGCCTTTAGCCTAGATTCAAGATAAGATATGGTTGGGCATGGAGCAATACTGGTTCTGTATGGTAGCATGTGGAACAGTTACCCACAGATGTTGCAGTTGGGCCTTTAGATCCTGCACACTCATAGGCTGCAGGTGCTGGAGTCCTAGTTGGGCCCATAAATGCTCAATTGGTAATAAATCTGGCAGGCCAAGGAAGTGTTCCAATCTAGTGGAGACATTCCAGTGTGTGGGAGAGCTTTATCCTGCTCAAAAATACCAGTTAGAAGCCCTTCCATGAGAGGCAACACATGTGCCTGCAGTGTGTCCTGCACATATCACTGAGTTGTTAGTGCCCCTTATATCACTACTAGGGGTGACTGACTGGCATATATAATGGCTCCCCAGATCATCACACCAGCAGTTGGGGCATGATTGAAGCACTCACCATGAGGCCTCCATACAGGAATTTTACCCTTGTCTGATCCCATACAGAACATGCATTTGTTGGTAAAGACAGTTCCAGGTCTCTCGTTCACGATCACCACTGCGAAAGAAGGTGATAGTGGCTGGCTGTTACAAACCGGATTCCAAAAAAGTTGGGACACTATACAAATCGTGACTAAAAACTGAATGCAATGATGTGGAGGTGCCAACTTCTAATATTTTATTCAGAATAGAACATAAATCACGGAACAAAAGTTTAAACTGAGAAAATGTACCATTTTAAGGGAAAAATATGTTGAATCAGAATTTCATGGTGTCAACAAATCCCCAAAAAGTTGGGACAAGGCCATTTTCACCACTGTGTGGCATCTCCCCTTCTTCTTACAACACTCAACAGATGTCTGGGGACCGAGGAGACCAGTTTCTCAAGTTTAGAAATAGGAATGCTCTCCCATTCTTGTCTAATACAGGCCTCTAACTGTTCAATCGTCTTGGGCCTTCTTTGTTGTACCTTCCTCTTTATGATGCGCCAAATGTTCTCTATAGGTGAAAGATCTGGACTGCAGACTGGCCATTTCAGTACCCGGATCCTTCTCCTACGCAGCCATGATGTTGTGATTGATGCAGAATGTGGTCTGGCATTATCTTGTTAAAAAATGCAGGGTCTTCCCTGAAAGAGATGACGTCTGTATGGGAGCATATGTTGTTCTAGAACCTGAATATATTTTTCTGCATTGATGGTGCCTTTCCAGACATGCAAGCTGCCCATGCCACACGCACTCATGCAACCCCATACCATCAGAGATGCAGTCTTCTGAACTGAGCGTTGATAACAACTTGGGTTGTCCTTGTCCTCTTTGGTCCGGATGACATGGCGTCCCAGATTTCCAAAGAGAACTTCGAATCGTGACTCAAGAACAGTCTTCCATTTTGCCACACTCCATTTTAAATGATCCCTGGCCCAGTGAAAACGCCTGAGCTTGTGGATCTTGCTTAGAAATGGCTTCTTCTTTGCACTGTAGAGTTTCAGCTGGCAACGGCGGATGGCACAGTGGATTGTGTTCACTGACAATGGTTTTTGGAAGTATTCCTGAGCCCATTCTGTGATTTCCTTTACAGTAGCATTCCTGTTTGTGGTGCAGTGTCGTTTAAGGGCCCGGAGATCACGGACATCCAGTATGGTTTTACGGCCTTGACCCTTACGCACAGAGATTATTCCAGATTCTCTGAATCTTCGGATGATGTTATGCACAGTTGATGATGATAGATGCAAAGTCTTTGCAATTTTTCGCTGGGTAACACCTTTCTGATATTGCTCCACTATCTTTCTGCGCAACATTGTGGCAATTGGTGATCCTCTACCCATCTTGGCTTCTGAGAGACACTGCCACTCTGAGAAGCTCTTTTTATACCCAATCATGTTGCCAATTGACCTAATTAGTGTTAATTGGTCTTCCAGCTCTTTGTTATGCTCAAATTTACTTTTTCCAGCCTCTTATTGCTACTTGTCCCAACTTTTTGGGGATTTGTTGACACCGTGAAAATTTAAATCAACGTATTTTTCCTTTAAAATGATACATTTACTCGGATTACACGTTTGATCTGTCATCTACGTTCTATTACAAATAAAATATTGACATTTGCCATCTCTTCATCATTGCATTCAGTTTTTATTCACAATTTATTTAGTGTCCCAACTTTTTTGGAATCCGGTTTGTAATTGCAGGACATGTAAAGGGCGCAGTGATGCCAAATTTTCTTCTGCTAAGAGCCTGGAAATGGTTTGGGCAGAGTAAAGGTAATAAAGGTGCTACTTGTGCTCATCAACAGATAAAATCTCTCTACTTGTGGTCTTCCAGAGCCCATTTACCATGTGTGTGTGCCCACAGATAACCACTGCTCCAGAAACCTTCTAACAAGATCCCAGATCCTGCTTCTCTCAGTCCAATGACATGCCACCTCTCAAAGTCAGTCAACTGGGCAAAATATCTTAGAGTGCATCGTAGAGGCATGTCTAGAAAAGTCAGTGGACTCTCACCAATAGATACATTACCCAAAAGTAGCCTCTAAAAGACCTTTCATAGGCCAGCTGGGGAAGCACTTTTGCATACTATTGTGGCAACCCCCCTAATAGAAAAATACCTCCATGTAGCTTATGAGAAAAAATGAACTTGATTGGATAAAAATACAAATAAATACATAGGAATCAATATAGCAGCAATCAATATTCCAAGAGAGGACATGGAGGGCGCTGCAGTGTCAGTCGCCTTAAATCCACATATCCCAAATCCAAATATATTACTATAAACCCAGCACTAGCAATAATCATACAAAAAGCTCCAGCGGGAGCCTAATTTAGAAGCTATAGCATAGTGTTAGAAAGGCAAAATTGTTACAAAGCAAAAAGCAAACACATGTGGATTGCCGACCGACACTGCCGCGTCCTTAGGCTTCTTTCAGGGATGGAGAACCACAATCAAACCCTCCTCTTTTTATACCTAAATTGATGAGTTAATTAGAACTCCAAGGCTGTTACCTATTGTCGTGGCATCATAGGGCAGTCGACAGGCTGGATAGTAATGGTGCATAGACCGGAAGATGTTGGGGCGCATGTGCCAGGTCAAAATGAGGCCCAAAAGGCGCGTCACCACGTACAAATTCTTTTTTTTTTCCCATAAGGTACGTGGAGGTATTTTCTATTAGGGGTGTTGTAATGTAGTAGGGATGCTTTTATGATTTTCCTGTTGATGTGTATCCCGTTTTAGAGAATTAGGTGTGTATTCGTAATACTATTGTGGCAAGACATGGAGTCCAATAGGACCACATCTGTAATCATGTACATATCTGACCGAGATGTAACTGCATGCCAAGTTTTGAAGCAATCCAACATTTCTATATGGATGCTTTATTTTTGAGTTTTTTTGTTGCTTTCTACATACTTTTCAGTAATGAAAAAAAATAATTTAAGAACACGCTAAGGCATACATGAACAAAGTGTTTTTTTTTTATTTTTGGATAGAGTATATTAGGAAACTGAAGCAGATTTAATGCTTAACTATTTAAACCATATTTATGAGATCTCATGGACACCTGACACAAAGGCCAAAATAAAAGAACCTTGACTTGAAGGATAAAAATAGGTAAGTAATATGGAAAGAAAATCCACAATAGTTCCAGTATCAGAGTAAAATAGAACATGATTCTGGCCTGTGCAGAAGTTTGGATAATGTTATGCTCTGGGAAATGCACTGATTACAGAAAAATTTACCATGAAGACAGCAGGAGAAATAGCTGACAGGGTAGCTGAAAGACTACTCTATATTCCTGGAAAGTGGTGATGATGTGAGTCCAGGTGAATAGCAATGTTAATGGAAATATGAAATCGGCTAAACTGAAAGCTGCAGAGAATCATAAACTAAAACCCAGCAGAGGTTCAGTGTCCACGGAAGACAAGAAGTGCTAGCAAGAAATGTCCCAACAGGGATCAGCAGCAGATATTTCCAAGGTTGAGAATGATTTAACAGTAGGTGTACAGAAGGAAGTGTGGTATTTCAGCATTGCATATTCAGGTGAACATCTACATGTCTTCACAAAAATGCTAATATAGCATGTGGTCTACCATCAAATTTACACTATAGCACAGGGTTTATCAGGACATTTACACTATGGCATGTGGCCGACCAGAACAGAAGACACACTATAGTGCCACTATATTTCTTTTATTATTGTATGGACTCTACCGAGAGTGGATGATTGCACAACTTTGGTCGGCCAAGGTGGGATGCTCGCCTCCTGCTCCCTACAGCTGCTACCCTGGGAGCTTGTTGTTTTACATTAAGGTCAATTTACCTGGACAGATAATCAGGCAGATCATCAGGGATGTTTGTATAAACGCCCTTTCCCGATAATTAGCCTTTGTAAAATGTGCCAATGATTGTGTCGTTCTGCTGGCACCAACAATCATCGATCCTGTGCAGCAGACCGTGTTTTCTAAACATCTGCTGTCCAGGAACAATGATTTTCTAAGGGGACAATCGATCGCTCTGTATATTGGAGGTGCTTGCTGTATGTAAATACAGCCTTGATCACTGCTGACAATCAGGCAATTATCAGGAACATCTAGTTCATTCCTGATAATTGCTTGACACATCGGTCATGTAAAAGTGTCCTTTGCATGCCTAGTGTCTGTCCTCTCCACCTCTTTCTCGTGACTGGAAGGTGAGGGTGAGCAGCTTGAGAAAAAAAACACAGAAGATGGGAGGAGATGCAGCACATACAAGCAACATGAAGACTAAGGAGCTCTCCAAACAGATCAAAGTATAAAATATATACAAAGTATTTAAAAAAAAATGTATAAAGGGAACCTGTCACCTCTACTATGCTACCCTCACTGAGCATTTCTAAATGTTCATTGTGTTACCCTAAACATATAAATTACACTTTTAATTTCATTTGCAGACTAATTCAATAAGTATTATGCATTTTTGTACTTCCTGCCTTTTATGCAAATTAACATAAAAGTCATATCTTACTTGTGTGACCAGAGAAGAGTCATGTTTTCTAGCTCTGACTCATCTCAGGTTAATTTTCAAATGTATCAAATCGTTTTTTTTTACACAATAAAAGCACACAGAGCTATGGGGACTGGGTATTGTGGATGTGCTAGCGGCCATCTAGCAACCCATGTCCTCAGCTCTATACACAAAATCCCGGTGACAGGTTCCCTTTAAATCCATTAAAACAAAATAAAAAATGGAAAGTATATGGCATAACTACAAATCTGACAAGAGAAGACTGCCCACCTAAACTCACAGATCAGACAAGGAGGGCATTCGTTAGAGATTCAACAGTCACAAATAAGATACATGGAAGAATGTTCTCTGATCAAATAAGACTAAGGCTACTTTCACATTAGCGTTTTCAATTCTGCTATTATGATCAGTCATAGGAAAATGCTTCAGTTTTGTCCCCATTCATTGTCAATGGTGACAAAACTAAACTGAACGAAACAGAATGCTCCAAAATGCATTCCATTTCATTTGGTTGCGTCCCCATCGCGGAAGGAATAACGCTGCAAGCAGTGTTTTTCTGTCCGCGATGTGGTGCGGAGCAAGACTGATTCGTCAAGACACACAATGTAAGTCAATGGGGACGGATCCATTTTCTCTGACACAATAGAAAACAGATCCGTCCCCCATTGACTTTCAATGGTGTTCGAGACGGAGCCGTCATGGCTATAGAAGACATAATACAACCGGATCCGTTCATGACGGATGCATGCGGTTGTGATATTGTAACGGAAGCGCTTTTGCAGATTCATGACAGACCCGCAAAAAACGCTAGTGTGAAAGTAGCCTAAAATGTAACTTTTTGGCTATCATGGGAAGAACTGTATGTGGAACAAACTCAATGCTTCCCAACACTCCAACAGCACCATTCCCGCAGTGAAGCATGGTGGTGGCGGCTTCATGTTGTGGAGGCTTTTCATAAGAAGAGACTGGAAAACTGGTCAGGACTGAAGGAACAATTGATGGCATTAAACATAGGGCAATTATTGAGGAAAATCCTTTTAAGTCTGCCAGAGATTTGAGACTGGGATGTAGGTTCACCTTCTAGTAGGACAATGGCCCTATACCTACTGCTAAAGCTACACTGGAGTGGTTTAAGGGGAAATATTTTGCATGTCTTGGAATGGCCTTGTCAAAGTCAACACCTCAATCCAACTTAGGTTGTATGGTGCAGTCTTTAAGTCATGTCACAGATTATATGTCACTTGAAGGAGTTGAAGTAGTTTTGCCACGAACAATGGAAGAAAATCCTAGTGTCTAGATGTGCTAAGCTAATAAAGACATGGCTGAAGAGACTCGAGTCTGTAATTTCAGCAAAAGGTGGCTCCACAAACTAAGGCTACTTTCACACTTGCGTTCAGGGCGGATCCGTCTGGTATCTGCACAGACGGATCCGCACCTATAATGCAAACGCTTAGATCCGTTCAGAACAGATCCGTTTGCATTAACATGAAAAAAAAATAAAAATCTGTTTTGACTTTACATTGAAAGTCAATGGGGGTCGGATCCGTTTGAAAATTGAGCCATAGTGTGTCAAATTCAAACGGATCCGTCCCCATTGACTTCCATTGTAAGGCCTCTTTCACACTTGCGTTGTCCGGATCCGGCGTGTACTCCACTTGCCGGAATTACACGCCGGATCCGGAAAAACGCAAGTGTACTGAAAGCATTTGAAGACGGATCCGTCTTCAAAATGCTTTCAGTGTTACTATGGCACCCAGGACGCTATTAAAGTCCTGGTTGCCATAGTAGTAGTAGGTTGCCATGCGATCACGTTATCCATGTGCCTGGGGCGCCCTGACGTCACTCTGGAGCGCCCCGGGAGCCGCACGGAAGGTAAGTATGCTGCTCCCCCGCTCCCCGCTACACTTTACCATGGCTGCCGGGACTTTAGCGTCCCGGCAGCCATGGTAACCACTCTAAAAAAGCTAAACGTCGGATCCGGCAATGCGCTGAAACGACGTTTAGCTTAAGGCCGGATCCGGATCAATGCCTTTCAATGGACATTAATTCCGGATCCGGCCTTGCGGCAAGTCTTCAGGATTTTTGGCCGGAGCAAAAAGCGCAGCATGCTGCGGTATTTTCTCCGGCCAAAAAACGTTCCGTTCCGGAACTGATGACATCCTGATGCATCCTGTACGGATTTCACTCCATTCAGAATGCATTAGGATAAAACTGATCAGGATTCTTCCGGCATAGAGCCCCGACGACGGAACTCTATGCCGGAAGAAAAGAACGCAAGTGTGAAAGAGCCCTAAGTCTGGACAGATCCGTTTGCCTCCGCACGGCCAGGCGGACACCCGAACGCTGCAAGCAGCGTTCAGGTGTCCGCCTGCTGAGCGGAGCGGAGCCCAAACGCTGCCAGACTGATGCATTCTGAGCGGATCCGCATTCACTCAGAATGCATTAGGGCAGTACGGATGCGTTCGGGGCCACTTGTGAGAGCCTTTAAACGGAACTCACAAGCGGAGCCCCAAACGCAAGTGTTAAAGTAGCCTTAATAAGGATGAATACTTATGCACATTAAAGGTCTCCGCTTTTTCATCTTAATTATTGTTTGTGTCACAGTGAAGAATATTTTGCACCTTCAAATTGATAGGACTGCTGTGTAAATCAAATGGCACCTCCACTCCCCCAAATTTTTTTATAAAAAATGATCAGTCATACACATTTCAAAATGGTATCAATAAAATCTACAGCTCACCCTGCTAAAAAAGGGGACCTCATACACATAAAAAGAAAAATGTATGGGAATCAGAATATGATGATGCAAATCAAAAATTTTTTTTTTTTTTACAAAGTTTTTTTTTTTTTTTTTTTAAAGGGTTTGTCCCATGAAAAATATCCTAGTTTTCAAACCAGCCCCTGGATCTAAATACTTTTGTAATTGCATGTAATTAAAATTTTAGCATAGCCACTGAGTTATTCAATAAAATGTATCTGTATAGCGCCACCTGCTGTTTGTTTTCTCTCTTATTTCTTTGTCCTGCTCACTGAGAAGGTCGCACATGCTCAGTTTCATTCTGCCTCCTGAGTTGTGATAGCGGCATCAGAATGGACACGCCCCCTTGGAAAAGACCCTCCCCTTGAGCTGTCAGCTTGATAAAAAATCTAGCAGAGCAATGACTGGGGAGATCTTTGGATCCATGTGAGGTAGAGGACTGGTTCTAGCTTTGTTAGAAAGAGGCTGTCAAGTACGACATGGTGTCCGATTTTTATATTTTATATTAATCATGAGATAACCTCTTTAAGTACTGATACACACAAGAAAAACTACATATATGTGGTATTGCTGTAATTGCACTAACCCAGAGAATGAAGATAACATGTCAGTTTTACCGCATAGGGAACGCTGTAAAAATGAAACCCATAAAACTAAGGCATTTTCCAATTTCACCCCATTTGGATTTTTTTTTCCAGCTTGCCACTACATCATATGCAATATTAAATGGTGCAATTAGAAAGTACAATTTGTCCTGCAAAAGAACAAGCCCTCATATGCCATCTACACCCACATCTATCTCTACTGTAGAATGGGGCTGCCAAAGTGAATAAGTGCACACTGCGCAAGTGAAGCCACCCTCCATTCACTTCTATGGGACTGCCAAAAATAGTCAAGCACCGGAACTCCAATAGAGGTGAATGGAGAGGTGGCTGCGTTTGCACAGTGCACTCTCCATTCACTTCTATGGGAGTTCCGGAAACCGACGAGACCACTCGTTGCCTCCTTTCGGAATGCCGATAGAGTTGAATGGAGAGCGCGCAGTGTATGCGCGGCACACTCTCCTTCACTTTGGGGGCCCAGTTCTGGAGACAGAGGTAGGACCCGCACCTATCGGACATTGGAGGCATATCCTAACAGTATGCCACTAATGTGTGAGATGAGCCAACCCGTTTAAAGTTTGACAGCCACACAACCCTAAGATAAACTGTAGAATAAGTACACAGACTAGTATTTTGCAGTGGCCCCCAATCATTCAGTGGGACTATAGTAATAATATAGTAATGTCATAGACGTGATATCGCACACACAGAGCTCTGATATTTTTTATTTAGATCCTTTCATTTAATAGCCTTAGGGGGAGATTTATTAAACTGGTGTAAAGTAGAGCTGTCTTCGTTGCCCATAGCAACCAGTCAGATTTCACCATTCATTTTCCAGAGGAGCTGTCCAAAATAAAAGGAGGAATCTGATTGGTTGCTATGGGCAACTAAGACAGCTCTACTTTACACCAGTTTGATAAATCTCCCCCTAGTCTTTAAAGCTATGCAAGATCTGTATATGCTTCTACTTGCTATGAAAAAGGCTTTTCTTAACACACAGGAAGGCCAGTGCCAGATCCATCACACGATGGATGCAAACTACACCAGAGGGACCCTACTGACTTAAAATGGGGTCCGTCAAGGTTCCATTGTGGTGTACACCATTTTGCAGTGCTGTTTTTAGCCTCTGGCGGTAGTGTGAATCCAGCCTAAGGCAGGAAATTAGTGTCCAGGATTACGGTTTGTGTGGTAGTTAAGAGATTGAGAAGCAAACAAATACAAAGCCCAGAAAGTCAGAAGATCAAATGACAAGCTTAAAGGGGCTGTCCAGGATCTAGCTTTTTACACGCAGAGACAAATTACAAAGGAGAAGTTGGAGTCAGCTTGCTTTCACAGCCTACTATTACCACTACTGGCAATTAAGGTGGGGGCGCCGTAATTAACAATTCTGAAATAACACGGTGCTGGAAGCTACAAGAAACCAGTAGGTTAGTCTCAAACAGTCATAACCTGGAAATGTCATGAAAATGACAAGTGAATCTATCATCAATCCTCTACTACTCCAGAGACTGTGGGAGGTTGCAGCACTATTGCCTACGGTTATGGAGGCAGCTATAGTGTGAGGTTGAGAGTCGTGCAGAGAACTCTATCATGTAGGGTGGTTTCCTTTAGAAGAAATCTCCATTTCACCATGAAGCATGCCCTAATTGTCCACAGTAAATCAATCCGGTATGAAGGACACTAGTCGCCTTTATCAGGATCTGAATGAAAACATACAGCACAAGCAGATTTCCTAGGTGTGGAACCGTATTATGGAGTCACTACTAGAATGGGATTTTTTGGCTTGTGGCTCCCTCTGCTGTTTGGCATGTAAAGGATACCTCAATGCTTCAGTCAGGACGGCGGTACAATGGCAGACTCCAAGTCCTGAAGGAGACACCATTGCATTTTCTCATCATGATGAGCTGTATTAAAAGGAGGGTTCCAGTTTTAGTATACTGTATACTCCGCGTAGCAACTGCTTTGCTTGAAGTCATTCTAAGTAAAAATTCTATCCAACTGATATAAAGCCTTTAAAAGTTCACAGTTTAAAGGGGTTTTCCAAGATCTTTTTACTGATGAGCGAACTTCTGTTCTCAGGTTCGGCGTACAAGGGTCGGGTTATCTAAGAATTCCGTTATGGATAACTTATGGTCCGTGGTAGCGGAATCCATAACGGAATTCTTAGATAATCCAAACCTTGTACCCTGAACCTGAAAACACAAGTTCACTCAACGCTACTGATGACCTATCCTCTGGACAGGTCATCAGTTTCTGATCGGCGGGGGTCTGACACCTGCCGATCAGCTGTTTGAGAAGGCAGTAAAAAGATCTCAGAAAACCCTTTTAAATGAATACAGGATATAATGTTATTGTACTGGTCAAGGTGTGTGACTGTCAATAAAGCTGTATTGCCTATGTGACCAGCAATGACATACATGTGCGGCATACCGCAGGAACTACATTCCGCTAATGACATACATGTGCGGCATACTGCAGGAACTACATTCCGCTAATGACATACATGTGCGGCAGACTGCAGGTACTACATTCTGCTAATGACATACATGTGCGGCATACTGCAGGAACTACATTCTGCTAATGACATACATGTGCGGCAGACTGCAGGAACTACATTCCGCTAATGACATACATGTGCGGCAGACTGCAGGAACTACATTCTGCTAATGACATACATGTGCGGCATTACTGCGGGTACTACATTCTGCTAATGACATACATGTGCGGCATACTGCAGGAACTACATTCTGCTAATGACATACATGTGCGGCAGACTGCAGGAACTACATTCCGCTAATGACATACATGTGCGGCAGACTGCAGGTACTACATTCTGCTAATGACATACATGTGCGGCATTACTGCGGGTACTACATTCTGCTAATGACATACATGTGCGGCAGACTGCAGGTACTACATTCTGCTAATGACATACATGTGCGGCAGACTGCAGGTACTACATTCTGCTAATGACATACATGTGCGGCAGACTGCAGGAACTACATTCTGCTAATGACATACATGTGCGGCAGACTGCAGGTACTACATTCTGCTAATGACATACATGTGCGGCAGACTGCAGGTACTACATTCTGCTAATGACATACATGTGCGGCATTACTGCGGGTACTACATTCTGCTAATGACATACATATGCGGCATACTGCAGGAACTACATTCTGCTAATGACATACATGTGCGGCAGACTGCAGGTACTACATTCCGCTAATGACATACATGTGCAGCATACTGCAGGAACTACATTCTGCTAATGACATACATGTGCGGCATACTGCAGGAACTACATTCCGCTAATGACATACATATGCGGCAGACTGCAGGTACTACATTCCGCTAATGACACACATGTGCGGCAGACTGCAGGTACTACATTCCGCTAATGACACATATGTGCGGAAGACTGCAGGAACTACATTCCGCTAATGACACACATGTGCGGCAGACTGCAGGAACTACATTCCGCTAATGACCTACATGTGCGGCATACTGCAGGAACTACATTCCGCTAATGACACACATGTGCGGCATACTGCAGGAACTACATTCCGCTAATGACACACATGTGCGGCGTACTGCAGGAACTACATTCCGCTAATGACATACATGTGCGGCATACTGCAGGAACTACATTCCGCTAATGACATACATGTGCGGCATACTGCAGGAACTACATTCCGCTAATGACACACATGTGCGGCATACTGCAGGAACTACATTCCACTAATATAGTAACATAGTACATAAGGCCGAAAAAAGACATTTGTCCATCCAGTTCGGCCTGTCATCCTGCAAGTTGATCCAGAGGAAGGCAAAAAAAACAAAAAACCCTGTGAGGTAGAAGCCAATTTTCTCCACTTTAGGGGACTATACACTTCCTTCCCGACTCCAATCAGGCCATCAGAATAACTCCCTGGATCAACGACCCCTCTCTAGTAGCTATAGCCTGTAATATTATTACGCTCCAGAAATACATCCAGGCCCCTCTTGAATTCCTTTATTGTACTCACCATCACCACCTCCTCAGGCAGAGAGTTCCATAGTCTCACTGCTCTTACCGTAAAGAATCCTCTTCTGTGTTTGTGTACAAACCTTCTTTCCTCCAGACGCAGAGGATGTCCCCTCATCACAGTCACAGTCCTGGGGATAAATAGCTGATGGGATAGATCTCTGTACTGACCCCTGATATATTTATACATATTAATTAGATCTCCTCTCAGTCGTCTTTTTTCTAAAGTGAATAACCCTAATTTTGATAATCTTTCAGGGTACTGTAGTTGCCCCATTCCAGTTATTACTTTAGTTGCCCTCCTCTGAACCCTCTCCAGCTCTGCTATGTCTGCTTTGTTCACTGGAGCCCAGAACTGTACACAGTACTCCATGTGTGGTCTGACTAATGATTTGTAAAGTGGTAGGACTATGTTCTCATCACGGGCATCTATGCCCCTTTTGATGCAACCCATTATCTTATTGGCCTTGGCAGCAGCTGCCTGACACTGGTTTTTGCAGCTTAGTTTGCTGTTTATTAAAATTCCTAGATCTTTTTCCATGTCAGTGTTACCGAGTGTTTTACCATTTAATAAGTACGGGTGACTTGCATTATTCCTTCCCATGTGCATAACTTTACATTTGTCAGTGTTAAACCTCATCTGCCACTTATCTGCCCAAGCCTCCAATCTATCCAGATCCCTCTGTAGTAGTATACTGTCCTCTTCAGTGTTAATTACTTTACACAGTTTAGTGTCATCTGCGAAAATTGATATTTTACTATGCAAGCCTTCTACAAGATCATTAATAAATATATTGAAGAGAATAGGGCCCAATACTGACCCCTGAGGTACCCCACTAGTGACAGTGACCCAATCTGAGTATGTACCATTAATAACCGCCCTCTGTTTTCTATCACTGAGCCAGTTACTTACCCACATACAGACGTTTTCTCCCAGTCCGAGCATTCTCATTTTATATACTAACCTTTTATGTGGTACAGTGTCAAATGCTTTGGAGAAGTCCAGAAACACGACATCCATTGATTCGCCACTGTCAAGTCTAGAACTTACCTCCTCATAGAAACTGATTAAATTAGTCTGACATGACCGATCCCTCACGAAGCCATGCTGATATGGCATTATTTGCTTATTTCTGTTGAGATGCTCTAATATAGCATCTCTCAGAAAACCTTCAAACAGTTTACCCACAACAGATGTTAAACTTACCGGCCTATAGTTTCCAGGCTCTGTTTTTGGCCCCTTTTTGAATATTGGCACCACATATGCCATGCGCCAATCCTGTGGGACATTCCCTGTCAGTATAGAGTCTGCAAATATCAGAAATAAGGGTCTGGCTATGACATTACTTAGGATACGGGGGTGTATGCCATCCGGTCCTGGCGATTTGTCTATTTTAATCTTTTTAAGTCGCTGTTGTACTTCTTCCTGGGTCAGACAGTACACTTTTAATGGGGAATTTATTTTTGCATTCTGCATGTCATCTGACAATTTATTTTCCTCAGTGAATACATTGGAGAAAAAAAATATTTAACAGCTTTGCTTTCTCCTCGTCGCTCTCTGCGACTTCCCCCTCATTACTCTTTAAAGGGCCGACACCTTCAGATTTATACTTTTTAACATTTATATAATTGAAGAACATTTTAGGGTTAGTTTTACTCTCTTTGGCAATTAATCTCTCGGTCTCTAGTTTGGCCGCTTTTATTTGTTTTTTACATGTTCTATTTTTTTCCTTATAGTTTTTCAGTGCTTCCGTGCTCCCCTCCTGTTTCAGTGAATGATATGCTTTCTTTTTGTTATTTATTGCTTTTGTTACAGTTCTATTTATCCACATTGGTTTCTTTTTGTTCCTTAACCTTTTATTCCCATACGGTATGTACCTCTCACAATTAGATTTTAGGATGTTTTTAAAGATATCCCATTTTGTGGCTGTATTTTTATTTTTGAGGACTTTGTCCCAGTTAGTTTGGCCTATGGCCTCTCTTAGTTGGCTAAATTTAGCTTTTTTGAAGTTTGGTATTTTTGTTCCTCCCTGTAGAAACGCTCTTTTGAATGATAATTGGAAGGTTATTACTTTGTGGTCACTATTTCCCAGGTGTCCCCCAACATGCACGTCTGTTGTTCTGTCCGGCCTATTGGTTAATACTAAGTCCAGTATGGCCGTCCCTCTAGTCGGGTCCTGAACCAGTTGGGAGAGGTAATTGTCTTTGGTTATTGCCAAGAACCTGTTTCCTTTATGAGATATACAAGTTTCAGTTTCCCAGTCTATATCTGGGTAGTTGAAGTCCCCCATAATAACCACCTCATTTTGATTTGCCGCCTCGTCTATCTCGTTTAGTAATAGATTTTCTGTGGACTCTGGTATATTAGGTGGCTTATAGTAAACTCCTATTAGTAATTTATTGTTGTTTTTAGCTCCATGTATCTTTACCCACACTGACTCCACATGTTCATGTCCCTCACTTATATCTTCGCGGAGTGTGGGCTTTAGACCGGACTTTACATAAAGGCAGACCCCTCCCCCTCTCCGGTTTTGACGATCCTTTCTAAACAGACTGTAACCCTGGACATTAACTGCCTAGTCATAGCCATCATCCAGCCATGTCTGTTATTCCCACTATGTCATAGTTCTCCTCACACATCACTAATTCCAGTTCACCAGTTTTATTAGTCAGACTTCTGGCATTAGTATACATACATTTGAGAGGTTTATGTATATTTTTTTACCCTACACCTTTCCTTCTGAACTGTTCTAGTCCCTCCTTCCATTCCTCCCCCAGTCCCATTACGTTGCCCCCGGTCTCTATCTGCGCTATCTTCCCGTCCTATAACGTAATTACCCTCCCCCAGTCCCTAGTTTAAACACTCCTCCAACCTTCTAGCCATCTTTCTCCCCAGCACAGCTGCCCCTTCCCCATTGAGGTGCAGCCCGTCCCTACGATAGAGCCTGTAGCCGATAGAAAAATCGGCCCAGTTCTCCAGGAACCCAAACCCCTCCTTCCTACACCAGTTCTTGAGCCACTTGTTAATCTCCCATTGCCTTTCTTGTGTGGCTCGTGGTACAGGCAGTATTTCGGAAAATACTACCTTTGAGGTCCTTGCCCTCAGCTTTTGACCTAAATCCCTGAAATCATTTTTAAGGACTCTCCACCTACCTCTAACTTTGTCATTGGTTCCGATATGGACCATGACCGCTGGATCTTCTCCAGCCCCTCCCAGTAATCTGTCAACCCGATCCGCGATGTGTCGAACTCTAGCGCCAGGAAGACAGCACACTGTTCGGCGATCACGGTCTTTGTGACAGATTTCCCTATCTGTTCGCCTAATAATGGAGTCGCCCACTACCAGCACCTGTCTGGCCTGCCCCTGCTCTCCTGGTTCCCTGCTTACTGGAGCTGACATTCTAATGACTGGCAGAGGAAGTGTCCGGCTGCAGCAGTGCCATCCCCGGACTGACATCCCCCTCATCTGCCAAACGTGCAAACTTGGTGGGGTGTGTCAGATCAGGGCTAGCCTCCCTGGCACTCTGCAGACTGCAGGAATTACATTCCGCTAATGACACACATGTGCAGCAGACTGCAGGTACTACATTCCGCTAATGACATACATGTGCAGCATACTGCAGGAACTACATTCCGCTAATTACATACAAGTGCGGGATACTGCCGGAACTACATTCCACTAATGACATACATGTGCGGCAGACTGCAGGAACTACATTCTGCTAATGACCTACATGTGCGGCATTACTGCGGGTACTACATTCCGCTAATGACACACATGTGCGGGATACTGCAGGAACTACATTCTGCTAATGACATACATGTGCGGCGTACTGCAGGAACTACATTCCGCTAATGACACACATGTGCGGGATACTGCAGGAACTACATTCCGCTAATGACATACATGTGCGGCGTACTGCAGGAACTACATTCCACTAATGACACACATGTGCGGCATACTGCAGGAACTACATTCCGCTAATGACATACATGTGCGGCGTACTGCAGGAACTACATTCCGCTAATGACATACATGTGCGGCATACTGCAGGAACTACATTCCACTAATGACACACATGTGCAGCATACTGCAGGAACTACATTCCGCTAATGACATACATGTGCGGCGTACTGCAGGAACTACATTCCACTAATGACACACATGTGCGGCATACTGCAGGAACTACATTCCGCTAATGACATACATGTGCGGGATACTGCAGGAACTACATTCCGCTAATGACACACATGTGCGGAAGACTGCAGGATCTACATTCCGCTAATGACATACATGTGCGGCCGACTGCAGGATCTACATTCCGCTAATGACACACATGTCGGGATACTGCAAGAACTACATTCCGCTAATGACATACATGTGCGGCATACTGCAGGAACTACATTCCGCTAATGACATACATGTGCGGGATACTGCCGGAAATACATTCCGCTAATGACATACATGTGCGGCAGACTGCAGGAACTACATTCTGCTAATGACCTACATGTGCGGCATTACTGCGGGTACTACATTCCGCTAATGACACACATGTGCGGCATACTGCAGGAACTACATTCCGCTAATGACATACATGTGCGGCAGACTGCAGGAACTACATTCTGCTAATGACCTACATGTGCGGCATTACTGCGGGTACTACATTCCGCTAATGACACACATGTGCGGGATACTGCAGGAACTACATTCTGCTAATGACACACATGTGCGGCGTACTGCAGGAACTACATTCCGCTAATGACACACATGTGCGGGATACTGCAGGAACTACATTCCGCTAATGACATACATGTGCGGCAGACTGCAGGAACTACATTCCGCTAACGACACACATGTGCGGCAGACTGCAGGTACTACATTCCGCTAATGACATACATGTGCGGCGTACTGCAGGAACTACATTCCACTAATGACACACATGTGCGGCAGACTGCAGGAACTACATTCCGCTAATGACATACATGTGCGGGATACTGCCGGAAATACATTCCGCTAATGACATACATGTGCGGCAGACTGCAGGAACTACATTCTGCTAATGACCTACATGTACGGCATTACTGCGGGTACTACATTCCGCTAATGACACACATGTGCGGCATACTGCAGGAACTACATTCCGCTAATGACATACATGTGCGGCATTACTGCGGGTACTACATTCCGCTAATGACCTACATGTGCGGCATTACTGCGGGTACTACATTCCGCTAATGACATACATATATAGTGGTTATATTTACACTGTTACAACCATTTGGGCTCTAAATATGAGTGGACTGATTATAAATCTATTTGAAAGCACATATAGATGTAATGCAGCTGCAATGATCTATTATACTGAACACCTGATCCAACGGCAGTACTGACTTTCTATGTCACAACAGGTTGGCTGACGTTCGTCACCATCTAGCCTACATGCCACTGTATGTTTAGCGGTTATACAGGCCATTAAAAGGGACATTCCCCTCATTTTTAATCCCATATTTACAGCTTATATGTGAATATTCTACATAATATATTCAATAAAGCAGGTCAATGGTTTTCTGGATATCATTTTTGAAGTCACTCAATGCATTCTCCTTCCTGTCTCTTAAAAGACTAAATAAAGGAAGTTACCACAGCAAACACTTAATTTTCTCACTCAAACCATTCACTGCGGCCAGAAAGGGAAGGAGATGAGTGACACAATTAGTGCACCACACATTACAGCGATGAGTGCAATGCTCGGTGGGCATCTTTATCCAAGCCATCAAGAGAGCCGTCATATAGTAATCTCAATTCAACCCCTACTATTATAATGATGACTGCCTTATAGATAACAGCTTCCCTTCACAGCAGCAGTAAACTGACAGCGGATTACTCATCCAGATACAATGCCTTTTATGTGTTGACTGCTACAGGAGGACAATATTTTCCGTTTCATATTCAATGGTGTAATACTGCCTAAATAAAATAATCGATATAAAATGTTCTCTACGAATACAGAGTTTTCTTTCTAAGGTTTGCAAGCTTAGGAAAACATGTCTGCTTTAGACCCCTTTCACACGAGCGAGTTTTCCACGCGGGTGAAATTCGTGAAGTGAACGCATAGCACCCGCACTGAATCCTGACCCATTCATTTCAATGGGGCTGTGTACATGTGTTTTTTTTTCAAGCATCATTTCTGCGTTGCATGTGAATCGCATCATGTCCTATATTTAGCGTTTTTCGCGCAGCTCTGGCCCCATAGAAGTCAACGGGGCTTCAGTGAAAAACGCATTGCATCCAGATGCAAGTGCCGACGCAATGCGTTTTTCACTGATGGTTGCTAGGAGATGTTGTTTGTAAGTCTTCCGTTTTTTTTCCCACGCATCAAAAACTGGTTGCACTTGCACTGAAAAAAAAACAAAAACGAAACACTGAACATAAATTCAGACAAATCTGACTGAACTTGCTTGAGAAATGGTGCGAGTTTCACTGAAAGCATCCTGACATGATTCATATCGTTCATGTGAAAGAGGTCTTCTCTTGTCCATGGGTGGTATCTGGGATGGCTCAACTTGACTCATGTGAATGGATGTGTGCTGCAATATCAGACACAGTCCACAGATAAAAGCACTGTCTGCAAAAAATAGAATTTTTGTACTCACCGTAAAATCAGTTTCTCGTTCAATTCATTGGGGGACACAGCACCATGGTATACGCCCAGCCACCACTAAAACCATAGACATCAATATTGCAGTCACACACGGTAGCTTCTGGGTCCTCTCGGTACGGTTATTAGAACATGACTAGTTCAAATAATACACCCAGAGAATATTTTTTTTATTAAAAATTACAAACACAGGAACAAAAACACATTTTTCTTTTACATTTTCAGTGCAAAGTGTGCATTGCTGAATTAGTTTTGTTATATTGAATGGATTCGGGAAGGAATTTTTTTCCCCTTAAGTGGGGAAAATTGGCTTCTACCTCACAGTATTTTTTTGCCTTCCTCTGGATCAACTTGCAGGATAACAGGCTGAACTGGATGGACAGGTGTCTCTTTTCAGCCTTATGTACTATGTTACCTTATTAAAATTAAAAAAATAACTTGTTTACCGAGTCCTGTACAGGAAAATAAAATTAGAATATATTTAACAGGGTTATCCAGGGACTAGAAATTCCTTTGATCTGCTTATAATACAAGCGGTGGTCACTCATATTAGTGCCATTATTGTTTCGGACCCCTATTGCGCCGCTACAGCCCGCAGTCATGTAACACCGGAAGCGATGTGCATTCTTCCTGACTCATGAGGACACAACCCCGTAGGTGTGGTTGAGGGACCTGAATTCCACATGGATCTTTTCCACTACAAAGACCAATCCAGATGTGTTGTACTGCACACTCGGAATCCACACTAAACTCACCCTTGCCGTCTCAGACTACCTTTCCCGCTGTTCCTCTACTTGCTGGTCCACATATCTATAGTGGAAGGGGAAGCAACATGCTGTGGGGATCAAAAAAGTATTCAATATTAAAGAGGCTATAGACGTTTTTTATTATTGGCCCATTGTACTATCAGGAATGACACTGGTTCCCTATAACTGGCCAAGCAACCGTTTGTCAGCTGATCTAATCATTTAGGAGACTTTATGTAAAAAGTACGAGGGATGAATGATCGTAGTAAAGATCCTGTGCAATTTATATGGAACTATATAAATGAATGCCAATCGCCTGATATTATCATTGATCGGTGCTCATTAAGGCCCAGAACCAGGCTGTGTAAAAGGACCCTTAACGGGGATGTCTCATAAAAACATATTCTACATTTTCCAAACCAGGACACAGATCTGACATCTTGAAATAAATCTAGCAGAACAATTGGAGCAATTAATAGGGAGATCTCTGGACCCATGTGAGGTACAGGGCTGGTTCTAGCTTTGTTAGAAAGAGAATGTCATGTCCTATAGGACGTCTGATTTTCATGTTTTACATTAATCGTGGGATAACCATTTTAAGCTAAATTCTTAGCAAACTAATTAGAATTCAGCTTAAATTAGTGTTATGCACCCTCAGGAGTGCAGTGATACGGGCTACAGATCAAGCTGCCAGACAACTTTCCCGGATGAATTTCACTTACTGTATGTGAAAACATGAAGGCAGCAGAAAGCCAACGATAGAACATTTTTATTAAAGGCCCACTTGAAAAAAAAATTGTTGTTTTTTTTTTTACCCAAAATACAAAGCAATAGTAAAAACAACAACAAAAAATATTCTAAAAAAAACCCCCAAAAAACATGTCAATAGGCTTTAAAAGGGCATTCCGGTTATATTGTTGTCCCCTAGCCACAGGTGGTCAAACCCCACCGATCTCAAGAACTGGGGCTCTATACCACATGGAGCCCTCGAAATGAGCGGTCAGTCGGGCATGCACGCGGCTATCTGCAGAACTCTCAGAGAAATGAATGCCACTTACGATAGAACTCCCCTGCGACAACTTGTGTCACAATTTTGTAGGATGTGTCACAAAGACAGACTACGTAGAAAACTGCGATGTCATTGTACTGGCCTATCATATCACACAATGGATAATCACTACATGTGAGGGCAGTGTAGGCACTACAGGCTCTGCTATGTAGCACCAGCCTTCTGTACTTTTAACCCTTTCCTGACATGGCGTTTTTTCCGTTTTACTACCTGCCTTGCCGGAAACTTTAAAATTTTTCCATTCACATAGCCATATGAGGGCTTGTTTTTTTTTGAGGGACAAGTTGTACTTTCTAATAGCACCATTTAATATTGCATGCAATGTTGTTTGGTAAGCTGGAAAAAGAATCAGAAATGGGGTGGAATTGGAAAAAAAACAATTTTCGGCAGTTTTATGGGTTTTGTTTTTATGTCGTTCGCCATGTGGTAAAATTGACCTGTTACTTTCTGTCTCCGGGTCAGTACGATAAGGATACCACATGTATCTAGTTTTTCTTGTGTTTTAATGCTGGGAAAAAAAAACTTTTGGGAATTTTTTTTAAAAAATGTATCTTCATTGACATATTCTGAACCCCATAACTTTTTTACAGTTACCGCTGGTTGAGGGCTCATTTTTGATCATTTTTTTTTACAGTAGGTGAAGTGACCAAAAAACAGCGAATCGTCCATTTTGATATCTTTTTTGTCTGTTACACCATTCAGTTTGCAATATTTTTATATTTTAGTAGTACAAGCATTTTTAGACACAATAATGCCTATTTATATTTTATTTAAAATTTTGGAGGAAGGAGGGTGACTTTTTCAAAAAAATTTAAAACATGCATGCATTAGATTGCTGTTTCAATTCAGTAATGAGATTTTACTGCTTACTGAATAGAAAAATCTGCATAGTCCAACGCAGTGCTGCCACCTGCAGGCCTGCATTGGAATATACTTGTAACACACCTGGTAGCCTTGTACAGGCTCAGGCCTATTACTACTAAGGAACGCATTTCCCAAGGCATTCTGACCCTGGGATCACACTGGTCTCAAAAGTTCGTGCTTACATTGGACCTCTGGATCTGAGGGGTTAAGTGTCTTAGATTGGCATTATTGCTGATCGCAAACATTAGCCCGTGTGTCTGCTGTCACAGAGATGAGCGAGTGCCATCTTTAGAGATCCGACATCCCGACCAATGTCGGGAAGGGGTTAATACGTTATTTATTTCATATATTCGCATAATATCTCCCACGATTTCTAAACTCTTTGTACGCCATATTTGCTTCAGCTGTGTTATGAGGAATGCGACCAAAAGGTTCTCTGTCATGGAAACACGATTCAAAAACTTCATCCACAGCCTTTTCCGCTTCCTCTTGACTGAATTTCCTTGCAGCCATAATGGAGCCAACTGCTCGATCTCGGACACAAGTCTATTAACGAAATAAATACACAGAGTAACAATTCCCTACTGCATGCACCAACAATGTGTAATGTTAGAAACTAATAAAACTATACAAATAAATATCCTTGTACTCTGCGATATCATATCAATACTCAGTGTTAGGCTTTATCGCCATTTATCACTGTGCAGCACTGCCTGGATTGCAAATACTGTAAATGAAAGGCGACGGACACTGCTGGATTTTTTGGCTACTGTTGGGAAGCGGCAACTTGTCGGTTGCAATGCGACCCCCATTAACGTACATATCTGCGACACAGACAGTGCTATACAGAGAACTTTGTTAGTGCGACATATATTGTGACCAAAGTAGCCATGTAGCCCAAGCCTTAGGAATAGCAGATACAAACCACAGCAGTAAGGACTGCACCTCTCAGGTTAGGCTACTTTCACACTAGCGTTCGGGCGGATCCGTTCTGAACGGATCCGCTCATATTAATGCAGACGGAGGCTCCGTTCAGTACGGATCCGTCTGCATTAATAACTTTAAAAAAATTCGCAAGTGCGCAAGTAGCCTGCGTGGATCCGTTCAGACTTTCAATGTAAAGTCAATGGGGGACGGATCCGCTTGAAGATTGAGCCATATGGTGACATCTTCAAGCGGATCCGTTCCCATTGACTTACATTGTAAGTCTGAACGGATCCGCACGGCCAGGCGGACACCCGAACGCTGCAAGCAGCGTTCAGCTGTCCGCCTGTCCGTGCGGAGGCGAGCGGAGCGGAGGCTGAACGCCGCCAGACTGATGCAGTCTGAGCGGATCCGCTCCATTCAGACTGCATCAGGGCTGGACGGCTGCGTTCGGGTCCGCTCGTGAGCTCCTTCAAACGGAGCTCACGAGCGGACCGACGAACGCTAGTGTGAAAGTAGCCTTAGACATTTTACACAAAAAACTAAAAGTCACAGGGCCAGATTTGGTGATGGATCATGTGACGGACCATGTGATGAGCGTAGTGACATCACCACAGGTCCTTTTCCTCACAGATGAAGACAGAAGAGATGCCGGCTGCGCGAACAAGTAGATTAAGGCGAGTAAAAATAAATAAATAAAAAAAAAACATTTAACCCCTCCGGCCCTATTGTACTATGCATTCTGTATTCAGAATGCTATTATTTTCCCTTAGAACTATGTTATAAGGGAAAATAATACAATCTACACAACCTTGAACCCAAACCTGAACGTCTGTGAAGAAGTTCGGGTCTGGGTACCACGGTCTGAACAACGGAACGCAATCTAAAAACTGAACAACGGAATGCAAAATCGCAGTCAAAATGGACTGCAATTGGGTACCTACTCGCATGGGTTTGCCGCATTGCACCCAGGACGCCTCCGGAGCCAAAACGTGACACCCGTGTGAAAGGGGCCTAAAAGTCAATAGGGTTCGTCACACTCAGCTGGTGCTCATAGTGAGACGGATCCAGCACATATATTTCAGATTATTTAAAGTATCCACCCCGTGCCTTCATAACAGCTTCGCACACCCTTCTGATTGTAGACTACTACAAGCAGAACCACTTCCTTATCAAGCAATTTTTCAGTTTTTCTTTTTTTTCACCCTGCCTTCTCAGAGCCATAACTTTTTATTTTTCTATTCAAATAGATGTGTGCAGGCTTTTTTTTCCCCCGTGGACAAGTTGTACTTTCTTATGGCACCAATTAATATTGCATACAATGTATTTTTAAACAGCATTCCATAAAAAGGTAAAAATTACTTTTTTCTAAGGGTCAGTAAGATCATAGCTATACCACATTTTTTTGTAAAGTTTTGGCGGTGTTATAATACGTAAAAAAAAAAAAAATATATATATAAATAACTTTTAAAAGGAATGTATTTTTTCTGTGTGTTTTTTGCAAGGCAATCTGTAGTTTGGATGTCTTTTTGATAAATTTTTGATGTGAAGACCAAAAAGTGAAGTTTAAAAAAAAATAAAAAAATTATTCCATTACACCATTCACCACATGGGATAAATACTTAAATATTTTATAATATGATTTTATTTTTAAAACCCTTTTTCGCTTTCTACACGTTTGTTTTTAGTCCCCAAGGGGACTTTAACATGCAATCATGTGATTGATTCTCCCATAGACTGCATTGATTTCAAATTGCAGCCTATAAAAGATTAACTATGTTCCTATCAAGCGCTGCTACAGATAGGGCCAATCACAGACTTTGCTACCAAGTGTCTGCCGTGTAAAACAGCAGGCACTCAGCAGCTATGGCACCTGCTCAGCTACTGAGCAGGAGCCATCTTTAACGACCTGACGTCCATTGTATATTTATGGTGGCTGGCAGGGAAGTGGTTAAGACCCAACCTACCTTCTTGGCATTGATACTAGTAGGCATAAACAAAGATGATCTCTCACAATCTAACTTTAAAAGGCACCCATTAACTCCACCTCTCCCCCTTGGGTGCACAGGTTCCAGGTCTCCTTGCGTCAACATCTTTTTGGACAAGGTCATGTGAACACCGCAGAGGTAAAGTGTTACCCACGTTTTATGTGACTTGGATGACAAGCTGTGGCGGTCATATGACCTGCGTCAAACAGAATGGGTAAAAGTGTGTAAATAGCAAAGTGCCATATAATTAAAAGGGGCAGAGTGGTCACACGTACTATTCAAAGAGCAGTATGTTCAGGCAACCTACAGTAAGACTGGTGTGCATCACCAGTAACATAATAACCATGAGAGTAGTGCATGGTAAAGGCATAGGGGGGAATTTATCACAAACATAATATTTGCAGTTAGTTTTGCTTGAGTCTGCATTAGCATACTTTATGGCAAATTTATCAAAAAGCATACTCTGTTTGATGAATTTGGCGCATCTTTAAAAAACAGCATTTGTCTAGAAATGCTACTCGAGTGTTTGGCATGACTCCACCAAATGGAGTGGGCTGCCAGGTGCCATGATCGGCAATAACACCACTCACAGACTGTTAACCCCCAGGTGCTGTGTTCAATTGTGACCACAGCATCAGAGCTGTCAATTACTGGGACGATATTTTTTCAAATTATACCCCATTTTTCAGGTTCCCACTACGTTGTATGCAATCATTAGAAAGTACAACTTGTCCCGCAAAAACATGCCTTCATACTGCTAGGTATGGCTCCAGGAAGGCAGGGAGTAAAAAAGGCTGCATAGTAACGAGTGAAATTAATCTAAAAGGATTAGGTAGAAGAGGAATGATCATGAGAAGCCATGTTTCCATACCTGATGATGCTGCTTAACACCAAACTTGAACCGAGACATTTCATTGGCAAGGGAGCAATCTCCACTGAGACTGGCAGCTCGGATCTACAGCACAGTTCAGAAACATACATTTAAACACAATACAAATATTAACTTATAAGGGCTCAGACATGAAAAATATGTTGAATGGCACATACTTTCAGATGGATAACAGATTTAGGCATTGCAAATCAGCAGCAGAAATTGAAATTCCTGTGGATTTAAAGAGGCTTTCTGAGAGTTCTGCACTGATGGCCTATCCTTAGGATAGGTCACCAATATCAGATTGGTGGCGGGCCGACACCTGGCACCCTCAACTGTTACGGGTAGCTGCCGGCCTGAGGATATGCCATCGATATCTGAATACCCCCAAACCCCTTTAAATCCGCACTGCAGGTCAAGTTATATGCAGATTTGTTGTGGAACTTTCCGGCAGCATTTGGATGAGATTTCTTTAACCTCTCATCTATTTCACCATTACTGTAAACACTGCGGATTTGGGTCTTTAGCTTATATATAAGCAAAGAAATGGCAACTCTATCCTAAAAAGTCCCTAAAATGAAAAGAAATACCGTACATACCTCAGTACAGGCTAAGTGTCGAATGTTGCCTAAAAAGTCAACTTGTGCACGGCAGTGGTCATAAGCATGAATCAACTCATGTGTCAGCATTCTGTTCATAGTTGCTTGATCGTTAATATTATTCTGACATATAACAATCTACAAGAAAGGTTGAAAGAAAAAATATAAATAAATACATGAAATAAAAAACAAATGAAACATAAAAAATATTACTTGATACAATAGAGTGAGAAGTCACCAAAAGGCCTTCGGCCCCTGAATAATGGTCTAATGCATAAATACTCAAATGGTGGAAGTACTAACCCTAAGAACGTCCATGTTGCCTTCCGCAATTTGCGGAACGGGCGCCGGCAATATAAAGGCCTATTCTTGTTCGCAAAGCGCGGACAAGAATAGGACATGTTCTATTTTTTTAGCGGGGCCGCGGAACGGAGCCACGGAGTGCTATCCGCATCTTTTGGCGGCCCCATGGAAGTGAATGGGTCCGCATCCGAGCCGCCAAAACGGTTGTGTGCATGAGGCCTTAATTTGAGGGTATTTACATCCAAATCAGGTGAACGGTGTAAGAATTACAAAAGTTTGCATATGTGCCTCCCACTTGTTAAGGGGCCAAAAGTAATGGGACAATTGGCTTCTCAGCTGTTCCATGGCCCGGTGTGTGTTATTCCCTCATTATCCCATTTACAATGAGCAGATAAAAAGGTCCAACGTTCATTTCAAGTGTGCTATTTGCATTTGGAATCTGTTGCTGTCAACTCTCAAGATAAGATCCAAAGAGCTGTCACTATCAGTGAAGCAAGCCATCATTAGCCTGAAAAAACAAAACAAACCCATCAGAGAGATAGCAAAACCATTAGGCATGGCCAAAACAACTGTATGGAACATTCTTAAAAAGAAGGAACGCGCCAGTGAACTCAGCAACACCAAAAGACCCGGAAGACCACGGAAAACAACTGTGGTGGATGACCGAAGACTTATTTCCCTGGTGAAGAAAACACCCTTCACAACAGTTGGCCAGATCAATAACACTCTCCAGGAGGTAGGTGTATGTGTGTCAAAGTCAACCACAAGATGTAAACCATTGGTGAGCCTCAAAAACAGGAAGGCCAGATTACAGTTTGCCAAATGACATCTAAAAAAAGCCTTCACAGTTCTCGAACAACATCCTATGGACAGATGAGACCAAGATCAACTTGTATCAGAGTAATGGGGAGAGAAGAGTATGGAGAAGTAAAGGAACTGCTCATGATCCTAAGCATACCACCTCATCAGTGAAGCATGGTGGTGGTAGTGTCATGGCGTGTACATGTATGGCTGCCAATGGAACTTGTTCTCTTGTATTTATTGATGATGTGACAGAAGCAGCAGGATGAATTCTGAAGTGTTTCGGCAATATTATCTGCTCATATTCAGCCAAATGCTTCAGAACTCATTGGACGGCGCTTCACAGTGCAGATGGACAATGACCCAAAGCATACTGCAAAAGCAACCAAAGAGTTTTTTAAGGGAAAGAAGTGGAATGTTATGCAATGGCCAAGTCAATCACCTGACCTGAATCCGATTGAGCATGCATTTCACTTGCTGAAGACAAAACTGAAGGGAAAATGCCCCAAGAACAAGCAGGAACTGAAGACAGTTGCAGTAGAGGCCTGGCAGAGCATCACCAGGGATGAAACCCAGCGACTGGTGATGTCTATGCGTTCCAGACTTCAGGCTGTAATTGACTGCAAAGGATTTTCAACCAAGTATTTTTAAGTTTGATTTATGATTATTATTCTGTCCCATTACTTTTGGCCCCTTAACAAGTGGGAGGCACAAATGCAAACTGTTGTAATTCCTACACCGTTCAGCTGATTTGGATGTAAATACCCTAAAATAAAAGCTGACAGTCTGCAGTTAAAGCACATCTTGTTCGGTTCATTTCAAATCCATCGTGGTGATATATAGTATAGAGCCAAAAATGTTAGAATTGTGTCCATGTCCCAATATTTATGGACCTGACTATCACCCCCATTGTGTTGCTCGCAACCACCATACAAAGTAATAAAAATATACCAGACCAAATGATCCAAAAGACCACAATATTGTCACCCCGACGTACATTTTGCCTAAAGCTTCTTCCGACGTATATTTCTCCCCCTGCAAACAGCTTTGGGTGAAACGTACATCGGGGTGACGATACAGGATCCTTTGGGCTGGTGTATTTTTATTACTCTGTATGTATGGTGGTTGCAGGCAACATATTGTGATTTTCCCTGCAATGTTTTGCGTCATACCATTGGGGTATAATAATGGGAACGTTGAATTTTTAGCAGCTTCCCACTACATTGAATGCAATATTATATGGTGCTTTTAGAAAGTTCAAATTGAACCCTTCCCCTTTAAAGGGCTAAAGGTAAAAAGTCGTACAGTGCAGTTGGTTTTTAAAGAAGCAATTTTATATTTTTTTTTACCACCAGCTACCATCTGTTATATCAGACATTCGGCCCCTACTGTATAGGCAGTCCGTAGTCCAGCCCATGGACCAGTCCTATGTCAGGTATCTACGGCCTAACTGAAACATGACACCAGTAATGTGACTCTTCACATCATGTCTGACTTGCAGTAAGCAGCAGTGTTACATGACATATATACGCTGGGTCAGCACATTGGAGACTAGTCCAAGGAAATCGGACTAGTGGCGATATTAATGTACACACAGACATGTAGTAATACTATATATGCTCCTCAGTACACTACTACTCACCTGGGCAGTTCACAACTAGCCGGGTCACATGACTGACAGTTCAGTCCTATCCAGCTCACCTACGGATGCGTTTTTTACAGGACAATTTTCTGTTAGGGAGAGGCTACTGTATGGATATAATAAGGCCTGTGTCACCAGGCTTTCATATTCTGGACTGCTTCTATAGCGTTCTTGTACACACGTTTATAACAGTACTTTTGTGGTCTTTGTCTCATCTAGTAAGGCTGAAACGAGTTTATGAAGTTATGTAAATTAGGGCACGCAGGTACCCAGGCCTCTCTGTGATCTGCACGCCTAACCCCTCCCCATGGCGTCCTTTGGTCCGCCCTGCAATGATTTTGCGTCACCCTCTATGGGCAGAGGCACAGACATGTGCCGGTTAATGCCGTGGCTCGCTGTCCTCTGCTGGTGCCAATAAGTCTCCATACCTAGACAGTCTTTTTAAGGCTATTTTCACACAGGCGTTTTGGCTTTCCGTTTGGGAGATCCGTTCAGAGCTCTCACAAGCGGTCCAAAACTGAATCAGTTTTTCCTTAATGCATTCTGAATGGAAAAGGATTCGCTCAGAATGCATCAGTTTGCCTCCGTTCAGTCTCCATTCTGCTCTGGAGGCGGACACCAAAACTCTGCCTGAAGCGTTTTTGTGTCCGTCTGACGAAACTGAGCCAAACAGATCCGTCCTGACACACAATGTAAGTCAATGGGGATGGATCCGTTTTCTCTGACACAATCTGGCACAATAGAAAACGGATCCGTCCTCCATTGACTTTCAATGTTGTTCATCCGTCTTGGCTATGTTACAGATAATACAAACGGATCCGTTCTGAACGGATGCAGACGGTTGTATTATCCGAACAGATCTGTCTGTGCAGATCCATGACGGATCCGCACCAAACGCGAGGGTGAAAGTCGCTTAAGAAGAGCAGGCAGCCTGTCGAAGCTCTAATATATTATACAAGTTTAATCATGAAATCGACTCCTTTCAAAATCATTTAAACGGGCGTTATCTGAATTATCGTTTCATAGCCGACGTGTGCTCTCCATGTTCTCCACGGACAGCACACGTATCCATTGATCTTAGCGTGTTCTGCATCCTTGCAGAGAAGACATGCACTACTTTAGTCTGTTTTGCAGAATAAAAATGCACATATAAGTCTATGGGTCCATGAAAACCACGGACAGAACAATGGTGCCATCTATTTCATGGACCGCAGCTAGAAGATGCCGGCTAGCAGTGCACGTGGACAACTGACCTTTTTAGGGCATTTAAACTGTGCATATGGGTCCATGTAAAAAATGGTTCATTTTAACGATAGGAATTGCATTTCCTAGAGAAAATGATCCCAAATGTCACAGTCCAAAATAACAAATATTAGAAACCGCTTGTCTGATTGGGTAGCGTGCTGAGCTGTAGATTTAACTCTTCCAGTACCAGATTCTCTTTAAACATGCGCTATGTACTGCTTTAGGACTTACTAATGGAGTTTGCGGTGCGTCTCCTTATAACAGGTGATGACATTTAGAAAATTACCTCAGAGGTAGAAGAATCAAAACCTCCTCCCACTCGTTCATCACATTCTTCACACGCGAAATGTCTGTCCCTGTATGCGGTGCTGAAAGAGAATAAAGGCGAGATCCCCATTTACATCACGTCTTGTCCTGCTATATTGGAACACAGACATACAGGTCAACCCTTTACTGACACAGACATTTTCTGTTTTCGTTTTTTTACTCACTGCCTTCCCGAAGCGATAATTTGTATTTATTTTTTCCAGTTCACATAGACAAAGGAGGGACAAGTTGTACTTGCTAATGGCACCATATAGTGGGAACCTCTATGGGTTCTATAGGTTTCGTTTTTACAGCGTTTACTATGCAGTAAGACTGGCCTATTACCGTCTTTCTCCCAGTAAGTATGATTACAGCAATATCAAGTTTGTATAGTTTTCTTGTGTCTTAATATTTAAAAAAATAAAAATAAATTCCCCCTTGAACACAGGATCGTCTGATCGTGTCTCACATAGACTGCAATGAATTACCATTGCAGCCTATGGGAGATTCAGTGTGTGCTCCATAGGAACATCTCTGTGGCAGGTAATTGACCCACTAGCAGGCTCAAGGCTACCACAGTGATCAAAAGGCTCCCCTGATCTCAGAGCTGGGGAGCTGTTCAGGGTGTTGGAGCACAGCGTTCCCACGGAAGCGCCTTTCAGATGCCATGGTTACAATTGACCGTGGCATCTGAGAGGTTAAACGCCTGTGATTGCTGTTATCGTTCATCAATATTGTTGTCTGCTCCTGAGGAAGGGGTCACCGGTACTTGAACCCCGAAACGCGTTGAGCCTGTGTCACCATTAAAGAGATTGAACTGAAGCTCTGGTTTACCTGCTGACTACAACCTCTTAGACCTATTAAGCGGTCCTGGTCGGGGGGGGGGGGGGTGGAATGGTTATTGTCACGGGCGTCTTGAGTTTAACCTGTGGACAACCCCCCAGTGAAGTGAGTGGAACATTTAATTTGTTGTTACGGACTGTAACACCATACTATTATTTCTATTTGCACCTCGCAGCTATATTCTATCACAACAGAATGCTGTTTCTATTTAACCAATGTGATCAACTTTTATTCTCTGTCTATATAGCCATTCCACTGGAATTTTATATATTCATATACTTATTATTTTATTTGGGGCGTGGCGCTATAGTCTGCTACAGGAATATATAGGCAGATATACATATCCTCCTTTTTTTTATCTATCCTGATTATATAAGCGTATGGTATTCACTAATGCTATTTTTCAGAAAAAACGTACTTTATACGATCACTAGTATCCTCACCACTATTTTGTAGAAACCGTCACTGGTGGCACCTCTGGGGTTTCACACCTTCTAACCAAAAGAATCTGTTTAACCCCCTCTTCCTCCCCTTTTTTCCTTTTATCTTCCCCATCGTTCATCAGAGACAGCTTCTAAGCGGGTGCCGTGTTTAAATACCTTACTTCCGCTGTACCTGTACAGCAGACCTCCAGAAGGGGTTAACTATCTGAACTGTAACCAGGGTTTGACACGGACAGCATAAAGCTTTCATGCACGATCAGGATATGGGCCCTTTGAAATTCATGGACTCTGCCAGTTACATGAAACCTAGTAGCCAGTAGGTGGCGGTGGGCCCTATTCCCAAAGGGACCCCTATACAGTAACTTCACTGTACTATGGAGGGCTATGAATAACAAATTGGTAGAGTTGGTGGTCTCCTGTATGCACTAGCACCTCTAACATTACTTCACTAAGGTTAAGAAACTTACCAACCAGCCCGACTCATGGCATCTAAAAGTAATTTGACATGTGGACCTAAGAGAAACACAGAAATGCATTACATTGGAATTAATGACACAACCTATAATATACGCCGAGCTAAAATGTCTGATTTCCAGTAAATATAGATTAGAAATTGTATTATACCAATCTATGCACATTTCTAACATATTTATGTGAACCGTCGTTGTTCCAGACGCTGGTGGCCTGTCCTTAGGATAGGTTATTAATGTCAGATCGGTGGGGATCCGACACCTGGCACCCCGCCGATCAGCTGTCTTACGTAGCTGCCAGCACCAGTAAGGGTACTTTCACACTTGTGGCAGAACGTATGCAAACTGATGGCATTTGTCAGACGGATCCGGATCATTCTGACAAATACATTGAAATGCCGGATCTGTCTTTCCGGTGTCATCCAGAAAAGCGGATCCGGTATAAAAAAATTTTGCATTTTTTTTTCCAGTCAGATCCAGCACTAATACACTTCAATGTAAATTAATACCGGATCCGGCAAGTGTTCTAGAATTTTGGACGGAGATAATACCGTAGCATGCTGCGGTTTTATCTTTTGCCTGATCAGTCAAACAGACTGAACTGAAGACATCCTGATGCATCCTGAACTGATTGCTCTTCAATTCAGAATGCATGGGGATAAAACTGATCAGTTATTTTCCAGTATTGAGCCCCTAGGACGGAACTCAATGCCGGAAAAGAATAACGCTAGTGTGAATGTACCCTTACTATACAGTGGATGAAAGCGGAAGCATAAGGTTCTGTCCACTGTGTAGTGGCCATGCCGGGATACTGCAGCTCAGCTCCCATTCACGTGACTGGTAGCGGAGCTGCACCATACTGGAAAACTACACAGTGAATGTCCATCCCCTGTATAATTTTCTAAACCAACAACTGTCAAAAACAGCTGATCAAGGAGGATCTGGCATTGATGATCTATCCTGAGGACGGGCCATCAATATGACTATGGAGCTGATGACTAGACGTAGAGAAAAAATATATATATACATAAGGGGTAATGTAAACTAAGAATATTAGTAACCACCAAGAAGTTTAATGACCAGTATAAAAGCGCAATGCTGCAGGCGGAATCCATTTCCTGTCAGCAGGAGAAGTCCGACTCCTGGCTCACAGTGAGATGCATCTAAAGCCATTTTCATGCTTGCGCAAAGCAAATGGGGCCTGGTGGTGCTCCGGCCATTTCTGGCTATGCCAGATGCAAACAACAGTTCAGTGCTAGTGTGAAACTAGCCTAAAGCCTCACACGTCAGTGTTCGGTCAGTGATTGTGAGCCAAAACCAGGACTGGAGCCTCCACAGACATAAGGTATAAGGGAAAGATCTGCACCTGGTTTGGGCTCACAATCACTGAGGTGTGAATAAAACATAAGGCTCAGATCACTTCTGCTTTGAGCTTTCCATTCTACTGATCTGTCAGAAACGTTCACACTTGCAGCAGAGGATTCCAGCAATCGGGACGCAAACGGATGGCATTTGTCAGACGGATCCGGATGCAGATCAGTCTGACAAATGTATTGCAATACCGGATGCGTCTCTCCAGTGTCATCTGGAAAAACTGATCCGGTATTTATTTTTTTCACAGATTTAAAAGGTCTGTACATGCGCGGACCAGAAGAACGGATCCGTTTTGCTGGAACACTTGGGGACGGATCCGGCACTAATACATTTCAATGGAAATGAATGCCGAATCCGGCATGTGTTCAGTATTTTTGGCCGGAGAGAAAACTGCAGCATGCTGCGGTATTTTCTCAGGCCAAAAAACGTAAGAGGGACTGAACTGATGCATCCTGAACGGATTGCTCTCCATTCAGAATGCATTAGGATAAAACTGATCAGTTTTTTTCCCGGTATTGAGCTCCTGTGACGGAACTCAGCGCCGGAAAAGATAAACGCTAGTGTGAAAGTACCCTTTGAACAGAAAATGAAAAACAACTGATCCGCCTTAGGCCCCATGCACACGGCCGTTGTTCACGGCCGTGTGCGGGCCGTGGAACCGCGGCCTGGATCCCTTCCTGTGAGCTGGAGCGCACGGCGTCACTGGTTGCTATGACGCCGTGCGCTCCCTGCTGCCGCCGCAATACAGTACTACACTGGTATGATCTATACCAGTGTATTACTGTACTGTGCCGGCAGCAGGGGGCGCACGGCGTCATAGCAACCAGTGACGCCGTGCGCTCCAGCTCACAGGAAGGGATCCAGGCCGCGGTTCCACGGCCCGCACACGGCCGTGAACAACGGCCGTGTGCATGGGGCCTTATTTTGAGCATCAGTTGTGATCAGTTTGTGTCACTTCAGTCAGACATTAGTTATGTTAGATGGGAGAAAAAGTCCTGCATGAAAAATATTGATGTCTGACAGAAGTGATGCTCAAAATACGATGGACCAGTTCTTTTTCATTTTTCTGACGGATCAGTAGAACGGAAAGCTAAACTTAGACATGAATGAGCCCTATTATAAGATGTCCTTGTCAGTACTGGGAGTGAGACAATGACAGCATGCACATGGCCAGTATCCGTATTTTGTGATCCATGGTCGTGTGCATGAGGCCTAATGCTGGTGATGGATTCTCTGTCCCTTGAATGGAGTGGTGGTAACGTATCCACACAACTGCTTCATTTACACAGGGCAATAGGTGGGGGTCCCAGCGTTTGAATGATCATATCCTGTAGATGGGGGGAGAGAATTGTTGTTTATGGGCCAGTCCCTTTAATGAAGAGTTTCTGCAGCAGCTGCAGTGCTCAGATTGCTGCAAAACAGCATAATACACAACTCAGCTGCTGCAGAACTTCTTCTGGAAAATGGGGAAAGGGATTTCATAGTATGAAAGTACTGTAGACAGGAATCTCCCATTAATCATCAGAATGAGGTTCTGCAGCAGCTGAAACATTACAGATCCCCTTGTGCACATGTAATACCATGTACAGCAGCAGGGTGTATAGGAGGAGGCCATACCCCCCATGGTATGACATAGAAGACACGTGAAGGCCCCGCATCCATCACCTACTCGTCTCCATTGCGATCTTCATCCTCGCCTTGCACCTGAGCTTCAGCCCGTACAGCTTGGACAGAAAGGGCTCAGGCTTACGACCGCGGGGGTCTCTCTCGGGGAACAGATGGTAGCCGTAGTCGTCCTTTCCTGATTTATCTTCCTCCATGGGGACCACTTTCTGTCACTGACCCTGAGCAGCGTACAGCCACATGCGGTTGTCACAGCAGGCAGCGCTGACCTTCAGGCGCAGGTATATGACGTCAGCGCCGAGGACTGCTGGCGGCCATCTTTCATGTGGTCAGAGGCCAGGAGATGAAAACACTGACCGCGGCAAAGCGCAGACTAGTTTCCATAGCAACCAGGCGCACAGCGCGTATTGGGCACTGCCCACTGACTGGCATGAATACACTGAAATAGGAGTACTGTGGGGTATTATAGAAGCAATCAAACCGAGGTCCAAAGAATAAAAAATAAAAATAAAGTTTCTATCAACATCACAGTTTGAGGGATTGTTTTTCATGGCATATTTTTCAGGGTACCATTTAGAAATACTTGCTGAACTTTTCTGTAAGGGGTTGTCGAGGTTTTCTTATTGGTGGCCTAACCAAGGGCACATCTGACTGTCAGCGCCGCACTTTCAAGCGGCCGCGGCACTCCGCCGAGCGCTGCAAACTTCCTAGGCCATGTGACATCACGTTTATCGGTCAGATGGCCTAGGTGCAGCTCAATCTCATTCAAGTGAATGGGTCTGGGCTGCAAGTATTTATCATTATTATGTGACTCACTTATATTCCACAGCGCTTTACAGACATTAGCATCTCATTGTCCCCAATGGGGCTCACAATCTAAGTTCCCTTTCAGTGTGTCTGCAATACCAAGCATGGCCACTATCCAATAGACGGCACTGTGCGCTTACCGAAGTGCCACAGCCTCCTCAAACAGTTCATCAGGTTCTGAGAGTGGAAAGCCCGCAGATCTAATAGTGATGACCTATCCTGAGAATAGGCCATCCATATAAAACTCCCAGAAAACCCTATTCTTATTTCATCAGTAGCGGCAGCGGGTCACAACTTACACCCCGTGCAGATGGCACAGCTCATGAGCCTGCACCATAATAGTACAGGATGGTGCAGGGAACCAATCACATCATACTGTAATGGCACAGTGTGGGGACAGGGAAAGGCTAGGGACGTCTTTGGGGGACAATTATAAAAAAAAAAAAAAAAAAAATTAGAGTTGCATTCTACTCAAATTAGGCAGCTGATAATTTTTTTCAATTGGTCATTTTTTTTTTTTTAAATCAGTCCTTTTCTTTGTACTGTACAGATGTCAGTCTTGGTGTCTTTTTGCTACTCTGTCAGGAGTTCAGAGATAAGGGAGCCATCGGGGCTCCGACATCTGTATAGACAAAAAAGGGCTGAACAATTTAAATAAAGACCCATTATACAGTCCTGATCAAAAGTTTAAGACCACTTGAAAAATGGCAAAAAATCATATTTAGCATGGCTGGATCTTAACAAGGTTCCAATTAGAGCTTCAACATGCAACAAGAAGAAATGGGAGTGAGACAAAACATTTTTTGAGCATTCAATTTAATGAAAACAACGAATAAACTGAAACAGGCTGTTTTTCAGCTGATCAAAAGTTTAGGACCACACCTCCAAAAAAAACCTAACCCCCCCCCCCCCAAAACAGAAATCCAACTTCCAAACATGAACTCAGTAATGAGTAGCTCTGCCGTTATTGTTTATCACTTCCAAAATTTGTTTCGGCATGCTTGATGCAAGCGTTTCCATGAGGTGAGTGGGAACATTTCTCCAAGTGGTGAAGACGGCCGCATGAAGGCCATCTACTGTCTGGAACTGTTGTCCATTTTTGTAAACTTCCCTTGCCATTCATCTCCAAAGGTTCTCAATTGGATTTAGATCAGGGGAACACGCAGGATGGGCCAAAAGAGTGATGTTATTCTCCTGGAAGAAGTCCCTTGTCCTGCAGGCATTGTGTACTGTAGCGTTGTCCTGTTGAAAAACCCAGTCGTTAGCACACAGACGAGGGCCCTCAGTCATCTGCAACATCTGGACATAGCCAGCAGCCGTTTGACGCCCCTGCACTTCCTGAAGCTCCATTGTTCCACTGAAGGAAAAAGCACCCCAGACCATTATGGCCCCCCCTCCGCTGTGGCGCGTAGAAAACATCTCAGTGGGATCTGCTTGTCATGCCAGTAACGTTGGAAACCATCAGGACCATCAAGGTTACATTTTTTCTCATCAGAGAATAAAACTTTCTTCCACCTTTGAATGTCCCATATTTGGTGCTCTCTTGCAAAGTCCAAACGAGCCGTTCTGTGGCGTTCAAGGAGACTAGGTCTTTGAAGACGTTTTTTGTTTTTGAAGCCCTTCAGTCTCAGATGCCGTCTGATGGTTATGGGGCTGCAGTCAGCACCAGTAAGGGCCTTAATTTGGGTCGAGGATCGTCCAGTGTCTTGACGGACAGCCTATTGGATCCTCCAGCTCAGTGCTGATATTTTTTTAGGGTCTTCCACTTGACTTTTTTGTTCCATAAGCCTCAGGATCTTTTAAGAAATTCCAAATGACTGTCTTAGGTCCCTTTCACAAGAGCGTGATTTCCACGCGGGTGCAATGCATGACGTGAACGCATAGCACCCGCACTAAATCCTGACCCATTCATTTCAATGGGTCTGTGCACATGAGCGTTGTTTTTCACGCATCAGTTCTGTGTTGCGTGAAAATCGCAGCATTTTCTATATTCTGCGTTTTTCTCGCAGCCCTGGCCCCATAGAAGTGAATGGGGCTGCGTGAAAAACACATTGCATCTGCAAGCAGGTGCGATACGTTTTTCACTCATGGTTGCTAAGGGATGTTGTTTGTAAACCTTCAGTTTTTTTATCACGCGCGTGAAAAATGCATCCAAACATATTGCACCCGTGCGGAAAAAACTGAACAACTAAACGCAATCGCAGACAAAACTGACTGAACTAGTCAGTGTGAGTTTCACTGAACGCACGCTGACCTAATCCGTCACGCTCGTGTGAAACCAGCCTTACTGCGTCCCACTTCAGCAGTGATGGCGCGCTGTGAGAGACCCTGCTTATGCAGTTCAACAACCTGACCACGTTCAAAAAGGGAGAGTTTTTTTTGCCTTTGCCATCACAACATGTGACTATCTGACAGAAAATGACAATGAATCCACATCTTTGCACAGATTTGGCCTTTTAAAGGCATGTGGGCCTAAACTTTGGATCAGTTGAAAAACAGCCTGTTTCAGTTTATTCGTTGTTTTCATTAAATTGAATGCTCAAAAAATGTTTTGTCTCACTCCCATTTCTTCTTGTTGCATGTTGAAGCTCTACTTGGAACCTTGTTAAGATCCAACACTGTAAAATATGATTTTTTTGCATTTTTTAAGTGGTCTTAAACTTTTGATCAGGACTGTAATTATCGAAAAATTCCTCCGAAGGTGTCCACAGCCTTTAAAGGGTTTCTACCACCAGAAATACTGTTATGCAGCTGACTGACATTAGCGATGCGCTAATGTCAGCACCACATAACAGTGTTTTTTACCTTTCTCCCTGCAGCCGTTTTGGTAAAATAAGCACTTTTATAATATGCTAATGAGCCTCTTGGTGCTATGTGGGCGTAAAATCAGCACCTAGAGGCTCTGTCCACTCACCCTTTATCCCGCCCAGGTCCTCTGTTCTGCCCACCCCGCTCCTCTTGAATGATTGCACGGTCCGCCGCATCACTGCCGAAATCCCGCGCCTGCACCGTTCACTTCTGTATTAGGCGCAGGTGCAGTGAGTGAATGATGCGCCCCATGTGCCGGATTCCTGCCTGCACCGACTACGTCACAGTGAGGAAGCTGGCATCAGGAGAGCGGCCTTCACTCACTGCGCTTGCGCCGAATACAGAAGTGAACGGCGCAGGATTTCGGCAGCGATGCAGTGGACCGTGCCATAAATGAAGAGGAGCGAGGCGGGCAGAACAAAGGACCTGGGTGGGATAAAGGGTGAGTGGACGGAGCCTCTAGGTGCTGATTTTACGCCCACATAGCAAATAGAGGCTCATTAGCATATTGCTAAAGTTTTTTTTATTTATTTTTTACCAAAACGTCTGCAGGGAGAAAGGTAAAAAACATACTGTTATGTAGTGCTGACATTAGCGCATCGCTATATCAGTCAGCTACATAACAGTATTTCTGGTGGTAGAACCCCTTTAAAGGGGCTATCTGTGGTGAGACAACCCTTTAATAGTAATGCTGCCTAAGAAAGAGCAGGAGACACCCAGGCAAAAGGGGCAGACCTTCCAGAAGTATAGGCTATTGTCCCACATATGGAGCAGCGTGTACTTGGTATCGCAGCTCAGCGCTATTCACTTCTATAGGCCTGAGCTGCGTCTAGGCCATATGACCAATGCAAATGATGTCACAAGGGCTAGGGAAAGCTGTGAGAAGGCTGTGCCAGTGCCTTCTCAAACAGCTGATCGGCAGGGGTCCAGGGTGTCAGACCACCACCTATCATATACTGATGACCTATCCAGAGGAGACCTCAGAAGAGCCCTTTAAATAATAATAAAAAAACATGCATTTCTCAAAAGTAGCCAAGACAAATGTGAAGGTGGCCTTATGTGTATCCATGCTGATATATCTAGTGTTGATAAAAAAAAAAAAATATAATAATAATAATGGCTGCACACACATAAGCAGTAAAGCGAGAAATGGGGATCATTCTAAATTCAAGTGGTATTATACCTACTATAAATGGATCAATGGAAGCTCTTAGCGCACATACATGTCGGGCCCATCTAACAGGCGCCAAGGTGGCTTCCGCAGACGGGTCCCTGTCACTAATATACCGTCTCTCTTGGACTTATCCAAGTCCACATTTTCAGGGCAGTGCAGGAACCAGCTACATTTGTACTTTGCTCAGAAGCCCCAGGCATTTGCTCACACCACTTGAATTTAGAATGAGCCCCATTTCTCAGCTTTACTGCTTATATGTGTGTGCAGCCATTATTTTTTTTATTTTTATCAACCATGTTTGCTTCATGGATATGCACCTATGACTATGAATAAGAATGTGCCAGTCTACATCTTCTTGTAGTAAGATATATCTATTGTGACACAGAAGACTGACAGCTGGTGGAAGCGGAGAGCATGCTGCCATGCTGGATTGTATCCTCAAAACCAAGTTTCTTTATTTTGAGTAGTTATGTAATGTCATGTAAAAAAATTAATAAAAATTAAATAATCAATAAAGCCAGCAAATAAAAGGTTTTTTCCCATAAACATGTATTCTGAAGATAGGTGATAAATCTGTCATGGCTGGGGGTCTGATCACTGGGATTACAAGTATAGGGTCCCTAATGTGCAGTAGCTTGCATGTATGGCCACTGCTCCATGCACCGTCTGTGGGACAAATGGAGATAGCCGAGCACTTTACTCACCATTTCAATAGAAGTGAATGAAAGGGTGGTCATACACTACGACTCCATTAACACACACGGGACTCTGGGATCCCCTTCACATGATAGGTGGGGTCCCTACCTTCAGACCACCAGCAATCATACATTGTTAAACTATTCTGTGGACAGATCATATACGTAATTTAGTGTAATATTCTCTCTCTTTAGGTCCCAAATTCAGGACTTGGCTCGCATGGCTTTAAAAGGTGTTGTCCAGCAACCCCTGGTCCTAAACCTGTGCCCCTGAACATAAGACTCACTCACCTGTCCGCGATACCACAATGGTTTCATTCCCATCCGGTCCTATGACCGCTAAGCTCCATAATAGGCCTTGCGTCACAGCAGCTACAGCTCCAAGGGCAGATCACCCCTAGAAGCAAATGAATCCACAGACTGGGGGAGAACAGAGCCCCTGCGCAGGTATTTCTAACCCATTTCCATGCCCCACATTGACAAGTACAGAAATAAACTCTGTGTTGTATATAACCAGCAAAACATTAATCAGTTGTATAAATCACAGAACTAAATATATATACAATTAAAAAGTCATACAATAAAGACGCAAACAACTTCCATCATAAGCACGGAGGCTTTTCTGTTTGAGGTGTGCGATTCCGATTCACGATTACTAGATCATCGTAAGAATTTATTTCGGTGTCATTTTTGAGTAGCTTAAAGGTTTGCATAATATCTTCCTTGCTTTTTAAAATCTCTGTATGCCATGTCCGCGTCCCTTTTACAGTGAGGGATTCGACCAAACGGTTCATAGTCATTAAAACATGATTGAAACACGTCGTCTACGGCCTTTTCTGCTGCCTCCCGACTGATCTGCCTGACGGCCAATATAGAGCGGAGAGAGCGGTCTCTTACACAGGCCTGGGAGGGAGATAAGGGAAGATCAGCTTTCATCAAAAATCACCGCCATATTTCCTGAATTATACCTACTGTTTCTACAAGAAATCTCCTTTTTTTACTTTCAAAATATCTCAATGCATTCCTCAGAAGTGCAATAATGCCTGCTTCTAAGGGCTCATTCACACGACAGTGTGCTGGCCAGGCCCCATGCTGCGGACCACAAATTGCAGTCCGCAATGCACGGGCACCGACTGTGGGGCGGCAGCAGCATCCGGATCGCGGACCCATTCACTTGAATCCGACGGTCCACACCGCAAAAAAGTAGCGCATGCACTACTTTTTTGCGGTGTGAGGGCACGGCCAGAAACACCACGGAAGCACTCCGTAGTGCTTCTGTGGGGTGCTCATCCGTGCTTCCGCACCGCATCTTCAGGGTTTGCGGACCCATTCATGTGAATGGGTCCACATCTGTGATGCAGGGTGCACACAGCCCAGCTGGTCCCTCGTGTATTACGGACCCGCCGTATGCAGGGCGCAATACAGCCACGGCGAGGTACTGGTCGTGTGCATGAGCCCTAACACAATATCCTGTGGCTATGGATAAACATCTAAGGCTGTGTTCACATCATGTTTCTATCATCCACTTCACACTGGTCGTGTGCATGAGCCCTAACACAATATCCTGTGGCTATGGATAAACATCTAAGGCTGTGTTCACATCATGTTTCTATCATCCACTTAGTAGATCTATTTAACAGATACACTAACATACAAATAGAAGCCAATAGCAAGGAGTCATAGGCTCATGTGTCTGCTAAACACAGCCTATGGCCTCATGCACACGGCCATGCCGTTTTTTGCGGTCTGCAAAAAACGGAAGCCGCCCGTGGTGCCTTCCGCAATTTGCGGAACGAAAGCCGGCAATATAAATGCCTATTCTTGTTCGCAAAGCGCAGACAAGAATAGGACACGTTATATTTTTTTAGTGGGGCCGGGGAACGGAGCCACGGATGCTGTCCGCATGTTTTGCGGCCCCATTGAAGTGAATGTGGAGGGGTGGGGGGGGGGGAGAAAATGTTGTTCCTGCTCCCAGAGGCTCCGTTCTCCCACCTTCGTCGCCTCCCTCCAAGTCCTGATTGACAGGGCCAGGCAACGCTCGCATCTGTCTGTCAGCCCTGTGCTCTGGTGAATTCTCGCACCGTTCAGCATTCGGCGCAGGCGCGGTGAGGGAGCTGTCAGCCTGAGAGCGTCTTTCCCTCACTGCGCCGAATGCTGAACGGTGCGAGAATTCACCAGAGCACAGGGCTGACAGACAGATGCGAGCGTTGCCTGGCCCTGTCAATCAGGACTTGGAGGGAGGCGACAAAGGTGGGAGAACGGAGCCTCTGGGAGCAGGAACAACCCCCCCCGCCTAGAGGCTAATTAGCATATTATATAAGTTCGATTTCTGGCGTAACGGGCACACAGATAAAAGTAGGAATAGGCTAGTTAGGTTTAGCTGACATTAGCACATCGCTAATGTCAGCTAGCTTAATAGGGTTAATTCTGGTGACAGAAACCCTTTAAAAGGAGGAGAGGGAGGAAGCAGGAGAACAAGGGTACACAGGGAAACTTGGGTCCGCCCTCTGTGCACTTAACGGCGAATCTGCATATGGATTAAAAGTACATCTTCTCCAGAAAGAAGCAATGGATAACTAAGTGGAAGGTATCATTATATTCAGCTGAGATAGCCCCAAGGCATTGTACCAGGCTTAACAGTATGTCCTGCTCACAGATTCCAACTGGTTTTTACGGAAGTCTTAATAAAAACATGCTGGCCTACAATACGTCATAATTATTGGAGTGAATCTGTCACCAGTTTTTTGGTGTCCAAACTAAGGGCTGTTTCACACGAGCAGATGCCGTGCGTGACATCCGCTCCGTGAATGACAGCCAAGACCCGCTGCGGACAGCAGAGACACGGAGCAGTAACATGACTGATAATGCTCCGTGCCTCTCTGTGATCTCTTTACTACGAAATCACAGTGACAACTTTATCTCACTGTGATTTCGTAGTAAAGAGATCACAGAGAGGCACGGAGCATTATCAGTCATGTTACTGCTCCGTGTCTCTGCTGTCCGCATCGGGTCTTGGCTGTCATTCATGCAGCGGATGTCACGCACGGCATCCGCTCGTGTGAAACAGCCCTAAGGGCAACATAAATTAGTGACAGATCCTCTTAGTAAGGCCTCATGCACACGACCGTTCCGTTGTTTGCGGTCCGCAAACCGCGGATCCCAAAAAAAACAGAAGTCGCCCGTGTACCTTCCGCAATTTGTGGAACGGAAGGCCCATTGTAGAAATGCCTATTCTTGTCTGCAAAACGGAAGAGTCTGGAATATTCAGTTCATCAGCTCCTGATTTCCCCTCGCTGCTAATTCAGTTGGGAAAAATTGTCACAGTGTCAGGGAGGAGGAGAAAGCTTATGGCGTGCACTGGAGCTGTTAGAACCTAGCAGCATAAAACTGGTGTCAGAATGCCTTTAAGAGGGGCGTCTTATATGGGTTATCCTGGAAAAGATAATGCTGACTTATCCTCAGGATAGGACATCATTAGCACATCAGTGGGGGTCCAAGTCCCTGCACTCCCGCCGATCAGCTGTTTCAGGACGCCGCTGCGCTCACCGGAGCAATGTAGGCTCCCTGCAGCTTTCCAAGGATAGCGCCATACACTGTATAGTGGCAGTGCTTGGTATTGCAGCTCAGTCCCATTGACTTGAACATGGCTGAGCTGCAACTAGGCCACATTATGTCACTGGCATAGGAAGAGGCTGCAACGCTCAGGGCCTACTCTAACAGCTGATCGGCAGGGTCCTGGGTGTCGCACCCCCGCAGATCTGATCCTGATGATCTATACTGAGGATAGGTCATAAATATATTTTCCTGGATAACCTCTAATAATTTCGATGCATCTCATGCATTAGAAAATGAAATCTACCACAGCAAATATCTGATCGAGATCTCTACTGTAATTAACGCCAGTTTCTAGAACAAGCATTGTGTTGTGGTGTGTGTGTGTGTGTGTGTGTAAATCATACTTTTCTTTGTTCAAAATTGAGCCATCACTCACAAATTTCCTATGCCAGAAGACAGGCACTGTTGCTTTAATAGGAGGGGTCCATTCACATACTGTTAGACAAACACTACATATACCAGTAACTTTTCAGGACATACCTGATGATGTTGTTTCAAGCCAAAATTAAACCGGCTAATTTCATTACTAAGCGAGCAGTCTCCGCTGAGATTGGCAGCTCTGATCTACAGGAAAACACTAAATGTAAATTGAGGATAGGGCATCAATATTGTACTCCTGGAAAACTGCTTAAGGTCTCATGCACACGGCCGTTGTTGGCCGGTGCCCGTATTGCAGCCCGCAAACAGCGAGTCCGCAATATACAGGCACTGGCCATTTGTGCACAGCATCACTGAGGCGGACCCATTCACTTGTACTGGTCTGCAATTCGGAAGGTGGTGAGGTGTGGAACGGGGTAGTGCTCCTGTGGGTTTTCTGCCCGTACCTCTGCACAGCAAAAAAGTAGCGCATGCATTACTTTTTTGCGGTGTGTACCATCAGATGTGGATTGCGGATGCAACAGCCGTTTGCATGAGGCCTTAACAAGAGGAGCGTCAAAGCTTCACAATGTCCCCAGTACAGTATCACTGTAGGGTCTCTTAATATTCCACATTGCTCTGCCTTCCAGTCCTACATTAATATGAGTATTAGGCCTCATGCACACGACCGTTCCGTTTTTTGTGGTCCGCCAAACGTGGAAGCCGCCCGTGTGCCTTCCACAATTTGCGGAACGGAACGGCGGCTCGGATGCGGACCAAAACAACGGCCGTGTGCATGAGGCCTTTACAACATGTCGCAGCCACCACAGCTCTCCCAGTATGACTGGTGTAACGCAGATGCATGTTCACAAATATCTGCTGTGGACATGCAGTAGACACTGCTTAACCATCGATCAGTATAAACTCATTTGGGGGAGATTTATCAAACTGGTGTAAAGTAGAACTGGCTTAGTTGTCCATAGCAACCAATCAGATTCCACCTTTCATTTTCCAAGGGAGCTGTGAAAAAAGAAAGGTGGAATCTGATTGGTTGCTATGGGCAACTAAGCCAGTTCTACTTTACACCAGTTTGATAAAGCTCCCACACTATCTTCATAAATGTAAATGTCATGCTTACCTCAGAGCACGCTAAATGGCGAACGTTATTAAACCAATCGACATGTGCACGGCAGTGGTCAAATGCATGAATCAGCTCATGTGTCACCACGCGGTTCATGTGGGACTGATTGTGAATGTTATTCTGACACAGCACAATCTGGAGGAAGGAAAAAAAATAATGGAATGGAATGATGGGGAGTCAGTGAGGTGAGCAATGCCTATTTTCTTTAAACCTTTCTGGCTTTTCATTATCAAGCCCCTCCAGACTAGGAAATACATCTGACATAATCATATGGCGTCACCCCTCACTTACTTCAGACGTATCCGCGTCAAAGCCTCCACTTACTGATCCGTCACAATCCTCGCACGAAAAATGGCGGTCTCTGGAAACTGTGCTAAAAAGGCAATACACTCACGTCAAAGTTATTTCTGCAGGACCGGAACACAATCATATCCACTGCACTTTGGTGGCATGTACTGTTATTTATTCAGACCAGGGGTCAGCAACCTCCTGCCCCCAGCTGTGGGGAAACTACAACTCCCAGCAAGTGAAAAAGTCTAAAGCTTATAATTTTCTGCTAGTGTATCGCTAACAAGCGTTTGTAGTAACGCTTGTTGGCGATGATCTGGCAGTGTAATACTGGCGCCGACTACCCGATGAATGAGCAAACGCAGCAGGTTTATAAATCATCCCTTGCTGGTGGCAGATCGTGCTGTGGAATCCTGATCTGTTGCCGGCAATCAGTGATTCAGTATGGGGACAAGTGATGGCATTAGGGATAACTCCTCCATGTAATAGCAGCGGTCTCCTCCGCTGACGAGCAGGCGATTGCTGGGAAGGAATGCCTCCCTCCTGATAATTGCCTGTGTGATCTGCTAGTGTAATGTTAGCATTAAGCTCCTTGAAGACTTTGGGGGTCATTTATCAAACTGGTGTAAAGTAGAACAGGCTTAGTTGCCCTTAGCAACCTTTCAATTTGGACAGCTCCTTTGGAAAATGAAAGGTGAAATCTGATTGGTTGCTATGGGCGACTAAGCCAGTTCTACTTTACACCAGTTTGATAAATGACCCCCTTTATTTGTAGAACATTCCAAGAGAAGCAGAGATTGGCAGCCTATGCTGTATATGTGAGAAGCCTTTTGGATACATACCCTAGATACCAGATTTCCAAATAATATGAACTCAAAGAATGATTTAACCCCTTCAACCACCGTGATGTACTGGTATGTCACGGGGGTCAAGGGAATGTATGGAGTGGGCTGCTGCAGTGAGCCCGCTCCATACGCAGCGGATGCCGGCTGTATAATACAGCAGGCACTCAGCCGCACTGACGAGGAATGGCAATCACGCCGAACCCCATTATTTAATACCTCAGATGCTGCGATCAACACAGATTGTGGCATCTGTGAAGCAAGGCAGTGGGATGCAGCTCCCTCTGCCTCCCAATAGGAGCCCCCGCAGTGAAATTGTGGGGCTCCGATCGGTTACCAAGGCGATATACCTTTGCCATAGATATGAATGCTTTAGTTTATTTAAAAAAAATAAAAAGATTTTATCAATATGCAAATTAGCTCTTAAAAGAGCCCAATAGGCTGTTCCTAACGTCTCTGGAGACCAGGTGCACCCATTCTGAAGGAGCCCAGCAACGCCCCGCGCCCCCTCAGCTCCCCCGACATCGCTCAGAGGACTCGGTGTGAGCGCCTGTACTCCTGATGTAAGTGCCCGCCTGGTCTACCATCCCTGTACTGGTGTCAGCCTCAGAGAACAGACTGCGCATGTGGCTCTTTTCAGAGGTAATTTGCATATTGATCAAATCAATTTTCGGAATAAACGAAAGCATTCATATCTATGGCAAAGGTATATTGCGGTATCTGGCAGATCCTATACACGGCTCTACATGACAGAATTCCTTTAAGTGAACCTGTCACCAAGGCGTTATCACATCTTTTAGGCATTGAAATGATGCTGTGATTCTGTAGAAAGCGATAATCAGAGTCCATACTGTATACCCCTTATCCCTGTGAACCCTCTCGGTCAAAGCAGAGATGGGTCCATGACACACTCAAGTGTTTTTTCTTATATTTGCATGAAAGGCTACTTTCACATCTGCGCTTCTCCTTTCCGGTATTAAGATCCGTCATAGGATCTAAATACGGGAGGAAAACGCTTCAGGATTGTCTCCATTTATTGTCAATGGGGAACTGCCCCTACACCAGAATGCATTCCGTTCCGTTTGGTTGCGTTCCCATACCGCTGCAAGCAGCGTTTTGGAGGGCGTCCTGGGATGCAGAGCAAGACGAATCTGGCATGAAACACAATGTAAGTCAATAATGCCGGATCTGTTTTTTTGGACACAAAACTAAAAACGGATCCGGCCCCCATTGACGTACAATAGTTTTAGTGCCGGATCCGTCATGGTGATGTTACAGATAACACAACCGGATCTGTTCATAACGGATGCAGATGGTTGTATTATCATGATAGAAGCGTTTTCGCTGAACCATGCCGGATCCAGATAAAATGTAGATGTGAAAGTAGCCTAATCCAGTAGAACCCCCTGCATTCACCATTAGGAAGCACAAGCCTCTAGTGATTTAGCCACTCACCTGGGTGATACCTACCTGCAATGGAATATGAAGGAGTTATATTGATTCAGAATAGACACTTACCAACCAGACAGCTTCATGGCATCTAACAGTAGCTTGGCATATGGACCTGAGAAGCAGTAAGAGCAATCTGTTATAGTCGGCACTGATGCTCAATATTCTTAGAAATCAGATGTATATACATGTAAGTCATTAGAGAGGAGTGACTCCATCTGCAGATTCCCCAGAGGAATTCATTAAGAGAATAAAAAAATAAAAATAATAATTGCTAATTAAACCTGTTAAATGAAGAGTGTGTATGGGAAGTATGACATCATGAAGCCCAGACAGCAGCAGGCCGTGAAAAGTAGCCATTAGGAAAGGGACAGTGTGGTCCCTTGTGTTTTTTGGGGTTAGGGTTGTTGGGTGGAGGCCATGGGTTCTGAAGATGCAGAAGTGGCAGGGTGGCTTCACATCACATGCCTCTAGGGGTCTTCAACTGGAAAAAGCCCAAGGCACCATATAGCCATATAAAATCCCAATGTTTATTATTAATGGGGTTATTCAACTCCTATAATAACCCAACAATGCCCGGGCCCCTCATATAGGTTATATTTACCCTGCTCTCCAGCGGGAGATGCTAGGTAGGCATGTCCCCGCCGTGGCCTGCTTCTGCTACCCCCCCCTCCCCCACAATTGCCAGATGAGATGCAGCAGCGGCCATCAGGAGCGACGTGGTTGCAGCGGAACGGAGCTGTAATGGCACCGGACGGGGTTAAAAGCAGAGTGTGCTTGGCGTGCATGCTGTACCTGCGCTCCCTGGACTTTATGTGGCTGTCGTGGCCCATAACAGGTAGGAACTAGTGTTAGGGACCACTCATGAAGGCGACCTTGACATGGTGAGTGGCTTATTACGCTTTGGCCAAAATGTACACCAATGCCTTATTCAACATCCAGCATAAAGGCAGGGCAGAGTGCTGGTTGCAGAGTGCGATTGCATTTGTGTTTTTGCAAGTATAACCTATATCAGGGGCCTGGGCATTGGTGTGGGGGGGTCATTATATCAAGAAAATCATGATATTATTCTCCGGTCCTCCCGCTGTTTGTTTACAGACTGCAGTGGTGATAGACTGTTATACATTACGTGACCGCTGCAGCCAATCACCGTCCTCAGCGGTCTAACGTTAGGGACATTAATAATCTGCATTTTATAATTTACTATAGACTGTACAGTGATATGTGGACACAAAGGCAAAAAAAAAAAAATGCATGTAGGTACACTAAGGGCTGTTTCACACGAGCGGATGCCGTGCGTGACATCCGCTGCGTGAATGACAGCCAAGACCCGCTGCAGACTGCAGAAGCACGAGCACGGAGCAGTAACATGATTGATAATGCTCTGTGCCTCTCTGTGATCTCTTTACTACGAAATCACAGTGAGATAAAGTTGTCACTGTGATTTCGTAGTAAAGAGATCACAGAGAGGGACGGAGCATTATCAGTCATGTTACTGCTCCGTGTCTCTGCTGTCCGCATCGGGTCTTGGCTGTCATTCACGGAGCAGATGTCATGCATTTTTTTTGCCTAACACTTGCTTAGCTCAGTTATATATCGCTGACCATCAGATTTACAGTGCTATATTTTTTTTTTTTTTTCCATAACTCTGACAACCCCTTTAAGCTTTCCCTGTGACATCAGTAAAAACACCACAAAAGCCAGCCTGCAGGTACTGTCATATGTGTAGGGGGAGGGGAGCCCATACACTGTGAGTACAGCCGCAGCACACCTACTGGTTTCCATGGTCAGCCGCAGCATTCTCTGGCACTTGTGGTTCGCTCCGCAGGATTTCGATTCCATCGGGTCCCTTGTGGTCTCCCAGCTCTGCCGGTCCGGGAACAGCGGGTAGCCATGCTGGCCATGCGCCGATCCGTCTTCCTCCATTTGTCTCCCCCTCTCACCTTTACAGCTATCTTACCATCCCGTCTGAACCTGCACAGGAAGCTGCCATCTTGGGACGTTTCCACGTGACGCCGTGACGTCATTGTCAGGTGGAACACTTTCAGCCATTTTTATTTGGGGCAAAACAAAAATCCAGAAATTGCATCGAACGTTTTCTATTTTCTCTGCGAATGTATAGGATAGGCAACAGTACCCTCGCCTGGACGCTGGGGTGCGCTGTTGTGTAATTCGGAGGTGCCATCATAACTCCGGGCACGTTGGTCTCTATGGTTACTGCGTGGGCGCAGGGCATGCCGGGAGGCAGTGAATGGGAAGTGGTAGTAGAGCAGCGGCTGAGTGAGGAGGTAAGTGTCAGGCATGTGTACTAACATGGCCCTAGCTTGTGGGCGGCTGTAGTATGCCAGCCTGGGTGCTTTACATGGCACTGCTTTTCTCTGTGTGCACAGAACACTGCTGAAGGGGGTGGGGGGTAACCTGGAATAACTAATTGTGACAAAAAGGATTATTTTCCAATTTATGAAAGAAACAGGCAACGTTTTGCTCAAATTACAGCTACATAAACGCGGAAAAGCTGATGTCAGCGTTCCCCGCATGATAAATAACCCCCAAACACCCCAAATCATGGAAAACCCATGTGCTAATTGTGTGCAGTTGGTTTTTCGTCTGGGACTACCCAGTGATTGCACATTAAACGCCTATGAGGCCATATCTGTTCCTCCTGACCCCTCCACGTGTACTATGTTCAGTGAGGTACACCACGGAATACAACCCCGACATCCGCCTTCCATGGATATTAAAGGGAACCTGTCACCAAGATTTTGTGTACAGAGCTGAGGACATGGGTTGCAAGATCACCCCTAGCACATCTGCAATACCCAGTCCCCATAGCTCTGTGTGCTTTTATTGTGTCAAAAAATCGATTTGATACATATGCAAACTATCCTGTGATGAGTCCTGTGTGTGAGATGAGTCAGGGACAGGACTCATCTCAGGGTAATTTGCATATGTATCAAATCGTTTTTTTTTTTACACAATAAAAGCACACAGAGGTATGGGGACTGGGTATTGCAGATGTGCTAGCGGCCATCTAGCAACCCATGTCCTCAGCTCTATACACAAAATCCCGGTGACAGGTTCCCTTTAAAGTCGCCCTCCCGTTCAAGAAAAAGAAACTAAATCTAATGAATTAGTGAACAGAGCTCTTTCCTGGTGACCTCGTTTTCATCCTTTTAGTTGCAGATCTTCTACCATCCAAGATGGTCACACCACTTCTCCATTGGTAGCCCAAGACACCTGCTCTTGGATTGGCCAGCATCGTTCACATGAGCAGTGATGGCCAATCCAAGGGCGACAGGAAGTGGTTCATGCGGCCAATTTCACAGTGTGCATCAGGCCGTTCTATTGGGCAGAAGCGGCGCCTCGTAATTGGCTGAGCTGCAGCTAAAACAGGAGGTCACCAGGTAAAGCCCGTATAGCGCTGCCTGATTTTTCGGCAGATATAATCACTAATACAAGCGTTCACATAAATGCTGATTAGTAGTGTTGCGATTTGCAAGTTCGGCGTTCGGTTTATCAAATAATTCCGTAATGCAGGCATGCCAAACCTGCAGCCCTCCAGATGTTTAAACTACAACTCCCAGCATGCCTACTGCTATCAGTCTACAGCAGGGCATTGAGGGAGTTGTAGTTTTACAACAGCTGGAGGGCCGCAGGTTGGGCATCCCCGCCGTAATGGATTCTGCTAACACGGACCATAACAAAATTCTATGACCGCATGCACCACGGAAGCCTATAAGAGGTATTCCGTCATAATAGAAGTCTTTGGCCAGCTCAGCCATACAGAATGCCTCATATAGGCTGCTGTGGTGCATGCCGTCATAGAAATCCGTTATGGTCCTTGGAAACAGAATTCTTAGATAACCTGAACACCGAACTTGCAAATCTCAGAGTTTGCTCAACAATACTCATCTGCCGCCGATTGCCCGATAAATAAGCAAACGCTCAATCATCGGGCAATCCAAGTCTTTTGACATGTTAAAAAATTATCGTTGGCAGGCGGCATATTGTGGTGGTGTGGCACGATCTGCCACCGACAAACCATGGTACAGCATGGGGACGAGCGATGGCATAGCGATCGCTCCTCCCCATACTGTGGAGGAGATCACTGCATGTAATAGGAGCGGTCTCCTCCTCTAGCGAGCAGGTGATTGTTGGGAGGGAACGCTCCCCTCCCAACAATCGTCTGCCACATCGGGCTGTGTAATACAGGCTTTAGTGTTCTATTTGTTCCTATTTAATGTGATTTATTGTTTTTCCTGAGCAGGAGGGTTGCATTAAATAATCATCTGACCCACCGAAATAAGCGGGTTTAGCCAAATTCTTTCTACTGTGTATGTGCACCTTAAAAGTTGCATGCGAACCTCAGTTAAATTGTGGTCACCTTTGAAATTGAAAGCACTAAATCTAACCCCCGGAGGGTTTCCCCCTGCAGGAAAATAGTGGTCATATAGTGTCCATGATTTACGCCCAGCTATTAGTTACAGACTTCATTTCATGCTTTAGGGGGTATTCTGGTTGTTAAAAGTTATCACCTACTTGATGTGGGGATTTATGCATTTACAGGTGTTTTGGGGCAAAGTAGTTGAAATCCTTTCCACGATAGTACCGGTACCAATAGGGGTCTGCCCCAAAATATGTATCTTAGGAGTGCTGGAGGAAGAACGGTGGACACATCACCAAAGGGTATTTTTGGGGGAGGCGCTCTTTCTGGCTAGGAAGGCAATTGCTTCGAGGTGGATGGCGGAAAGGACCCCCACAGTGGGTCAATGGAAGACCTTGATTAACCATGCAATGGCAATGGAAAAAGTGGTGTATACGCATAGAAAATGTCCTCAGAAATTCCAGAAGGTATGGGGGGAGTGGTGCTCCTCTACTCACTCTTTGCAGTCTGTGCATTTGCACTCCGTGTCGGAGGATCCCATTGCACTGGGTGTATGATCACTGTACTGTGGATATAGAGTGTCTTTATGGTCAAATGTGCAATACTATGGATACCTGCCCAGTACACTGTGTGATTTGAAGATGTGCTGTGAAACAAGTGGCTCCCCTGCGTGGGCTGTCACTGTTTCAGACTGTGATGTACCATGTCTGTTGTTAAACTTCAATAAAACGAGTTAAAAAAAAAAAAGTTATCACCTATGCACAGGATAGGGAATAACAGATCTATGGGGGTCCGATCACTTTGACCCCCAACCATCACAAGAATGGGTACCCCATGACCCTCGAAGTGCACAGAAATGAACGCAGTGGCAAGTTGGGCATGCAAACTGACACTCCATTCATGTCTATGGGAGTCCCGAAGACGGTTGAGTTCAGGGAGTCCTGAAAGACGGTTGAGCTCAGTCCCATACAAGTGACTGGAGATGAGCTGTCATACCAACCACAGCCACTATCCAATGGACGGCGTTATGCTTGGACTAGGCTGCGGCCTCCTGAAAAAGCTGATCGGCGGGAGTGCCCGGAGGCAGACACCCGCTGATATGATATTGAGGACCTATTCTGAGAGGAGGTCATTAGTATTAAACACCCGGACAACCTCTTTAGTCTTCTCTAGATGGGACAGTTTAAAAGGGTTATCCAGGAGTTTATATTGCTGTCCTATCCTCAGGATGGGTGATGACATATTCTTGACTAGAGTGAACATAGGCAGCAGAGTGGCGTTGGCTCCCACCACATGAGTAAGGGGATATTAAACAGATGCCGCTCTATCTAACGCTATAGACGTTGGGCTCTTACTTGGTGTTCGGAGTAATAGCAGAGCTGTCCTCATGTCGTACAATAGTTTGGGATTCTAGCCGTTCCTGTCAGGTTGCAGATATGAATCTGTATAACATGCACGTTTGTATTTTTAAGGCACATCGTCACCATGTCGTCTCCAAACAAAGCACTTGAGCTTCAGTTACAGATGAAGCAAAATGCTGAGGAGTTGCAGGACTTCATGCGAGAGCTAGAAAGCTGGGAAAAGGATATCAAACAGAAGGATGCCAAGCTAAGCAAACAGCCGATCGTGGGTGAAGAGGTAGGTATGTCTGCAGTACGTGACATAAGAACAGGAGAGTCCTACTACACTGGTCAATCCCATCCATGACAGATGTGCTACCGTCCTTATGTGTTGGCTGTAAATCTGCAGATGGAAGGTAGATTGGGGCTACATCTCCAAGCACAGAGGAAAGGGATATTCCCATCTCTTACATGTATGGCTTCTGAGAATGATGGGGCTGCATTGCTGGATCAGCCACTTGCAGTGCAGGGAACTGTAGCACGTCTCCCTCTTAGTAAATGAAGTAATGCTGTTGCCTGGGACACCTCATAACTTTATAGGTATTTAACAGCCCTACATAGTACTGATGTGCACCAGACAGCTGCTTTACCCTTCAAGGTTGGAATGCCCGCACTAGAATGAGATTCTGTTTCTGTCATACCTACGTCCTACTAGTTTTTACCAACCACCGCACCACTTTCATTTATTGGGGGTAATGCTGCTATCATTAGATGCAGTATGTGACAGACCTATGCAGTTCTGTCATTTACTAGGTGGCCACATTGCTCCCTACAGTAGGCACATTATTGGCACTACTTCCGGATGCTGTATCTGTCTATACCAGGTGGGCGCATTTATCCTTTCAGTTGATGGTGGGATTGTGCTATTGCCAGATGCACATTTGGTTACTTTTCTGTCCTCATTAGGCAGAATTCTTAAACCATCACCAGGTGCTGTATCTGTCAGTACTACACAGTCCTTAAGGCGCTTCTGTCACGAGGATCAACCCTATTAAACGTGGCATACTGCCTGGTAGGGCTCATCATGTCGATTTTATGCATATGCAAATAAGCAAGTTGGAGCACCAGGAGACGGGTCTGAATCCTTTGAGCACTGCTTTGTAATACCCCCCTGTGCTCTGCACACTCCCCCCTCCCCTTGATTGACAGGGCTAGACATCAGCATGCTAAGGAGAAAACTGTGTCCTGGCATCTACGTATCATATATTCTATGTACTGTAGCTTCACCATACTGAGATGTGCTCAGAAAGCGAATATACATATTACTGCTTTATTCATAAACTATCACATGTTCAAGTCCCCTAAGGGGACTTTATATAAGTGTAAACTTAAGTAAAAACAAGTTTTAAAAAATACTAAAAAACAAATTCAAATCGCCCCCCTTTCCTTGTAATAAAAATAAACATTTAGAATATAAAGATAATTTGTATCTCCACGTCACAAAGCACCCATACTATTAAAATATAAATATATTTATCCTGTACAATGAACGATGTAGAAGAAAACTAAAATCAAAATGGCCAATTTGCAGTTTTTGTTGCTCCACCTCCCCAATTTTTTTTTAAAAGTAAGTGGTTTATTCAACCCACTTGTCACTCAATATATTGCTGCTGTAAGAATGAAATATTTGACACCATGCATTAATATGTTAAAATACATTTCTTTTAGACACTACCCCCAATTAGAAACAAAGACTATAGAAAAAAGAAAAAGAGCAGAAGTAAAGTGTCGACTGAAGCTAAGAAAAATGAGGAGAACAAAAACCCTAAAAGAAAATTACATGACTACAACTACTGGGACAAGCTGGATGTGGTAAGCCGTAATAGTACAGGTCGTATCAGGCATTTCTTTCTACATACTGAAACCATGTTCTATGGAGTATTGCAGTTTGTGAGATTTATTTGAATTGTAACTGTTGTTGATAAATATTCACTTTGTTGCATTAATTTTGTGTATGAGACACATAAACCAGTAATATATTATAAAATATACAGAACATCAACCCCTTCTATCTCAGGCCAGTTTTCGCCCTCCTGCCCAGGCCATTTTTTGCTAATCTGATGCGTCACTTTATGTGGTAATAACTTTGGAACACTTTTATTTGTCCAAGCCATTCTGAGATTGTTTTCTTGTGACACATTGTACTTCATGACGGTCATAAATTTAAGTCAATATATTTTCCCTTTATTTATGAAAAAATCCCAAATTTTCCAAACATTTTGAAAAATTCGTAATTTTCAAAATTTTTATTTTTCCGCTTTTAAAACAGAAAGTGATACCTCATAAAATATTTATTACTTAACATTCCCCATATGTCTGCTTCATGTTGGCATCATTTTGTAAATGTAATTTTATTTTTTTAGGACGTTAGAAGGCTTAGAATGTTAAAAGCAATTTTTACGATTTTTAAGAAAATTTCAAAAAGCCACTTTTTAAGGACCAGTTCAGTTCTGAAGTCACTTTGTGGGGCTTACATAGTAGAACCCCCCCATAAATGACCCCATTGTAGAAACTACACCCCTCAAGTTACTCAAAACGGATTTTACAAACTTTGTTAACCCTTTAGGTGTTCCACAAGAATTAAAGGAAAATGGAGATGACATTTCTAAATGTTACTTTTTTGGCAAATTTTCCATTTGAATCCATTTTGTTCTTTAACACATCGAGGTTTAACAGCCAAACAAAACTTAATATCTATTACCCTGATTCTGTGGTTTACAGAAACACCCCACATGTGGTGGTAAACTGTTGTATGGGTGCATGGCAGGGCACAGAAGAAAAGGAGCGCCGTATGGTTTTTAGAAGGCAGATGTTTGCTGGACTGGTTTTTAGACACCATGTCCCATTTGAAGACCGCCTGATGCACCCTTCAGTAGAAAATGCAGAGGCTAATTTTTTGCAGGAAGAGTTACATTTTTTTATTGGTACAATTTTTGGGTACTTATGTTTTTTTGATCATTCAATATTACACTTTATGGGGCAAGGTGACCAAAAAATTGGTTTTGGCACAGTTTTTATTTATTTTTACAGCGTTCACTTGAGGGGTTAGGTCATGTAATATATTTTTATAGAGTAGGTCCTTAAGAACTCGGGAATACCTAATATGTATACTTTTTCTTATTTAAGTCTTACACAATAATAGCATTTTGCTATTATTGGGGCAGGGGTAGGCTGGGCTTAGGGGGTGCTAGTCGGCGCTGACTGATTAACGCGCATAACAAAACACAAGGTGCATATTAAAATATATAACACTATATAAACTGACTAGGGTCTCTGCTGCACTGTACCGTATTTTTCAACCTAGGTTTTAGAGTAGAACAATCAGAAAAAATATTTTTCATTACACCTCAGGTCAGACCAGCAATCAGACCCCCAATGTTAATCAGACCCCAGCCCCCATGTCAGCCATCATCCCTTATGTCAGCCCCCAGGGCAAATAAAAAATAAATTAAAAAAACACTTAACTCTCCTGCTCCTGGTCACCATCGCGATTCACTTCATCCTGCTGTCGGCTTTGTATCGCGGCACACTGTGTGAGGTTACAGAGCGACCTCGCGCTGTGCACAGCCGATAGCCGAGCTGAGGACCCTTCACCGCTTCCTGGTCCTCCTGTACTAATAAAGCGCTTCTATAATGGAAGCGCTTCATTAGTACCGCGTTAAAGACTGCCCTGATCGCCGCGGCTCGGCAAACAATCTTCCAGGGACCTGGGGCTGGATCTCCTTGGCCCCCGTAGAAGGCAGGTCCCCATGCCGTGCAAGGCATTGGGCAGCCTCTGCACGGCATCGGGCTGCCTTGTCACCCATCGGGTCCCTGCCACAGCAGCGCGGGAACCTGATGGGCTACCTCGCCTGCCGCAAACCCCTTCTATGTCGCGGTCAATCCTGACCGCGGCATGGAAGAGGTTAATCCGCCGGCATCGTCTTTTACAGCAGGGGCCTGGCTATCAGGGACTACCGGGCCCCTGTAGCGATCGGGCGCACACTGCTCAGGTGCCCGCCCGATCACCATGACGTAATAGTACTTAAAAATGGGGGAAGTCACCTGCCACCATGACGTACTATTACGTCATGTCGGGAAGTGGTTAAAGGCTATGTACATCTTTTGGGGGCAATTGTTTAATTTTCTCATACAATAGTAAATGTCATTAAAAGGTACTTGTCCTGCAAAAAACATGGCCTCATACAGCTTTGTGAATAGGAAGAATAAAAAAGTTATGGCTCTAGGAAAGCACGAAGTGAAAACAAAAACTGAAAATCACAGGGCCCTGAAGGAGTTAGGGTGGGTTCACATCTTACTTCTAGATTCCGTTATGGCTTTCCGTTATAACAAAAAATAACAGAATCGATAGGATGGAATGCAAAACGGAAGCCTTTAAGAGGCATTCCATTTTGATCCATCTTAATAGAAGTCTATGTGAATCATGACGTATTCGCGTGGTAACCGTTATGAAAGACTGTCGACAGGACTTTTTTCTCAGTTCTGCATAACGGAAATCAGACGGATCCGTTATGATTCCCATAGACTTCTATTAAGACGGAATGCCTTTTTAAAGGCTTCCGTTTTGCATTCCGTCGTCCTAATACAAGTCTTTGGGCAGTATAACGCACCCGTCCTTCCGTCTTATGGATTCCGTTATAACGGAAAGCCATAATGGAATCCAGAATGCAGATGTGAACCCACCCTTAGAGGTTTTCCATGATTTTAGCATCGATAGCCTATCCTGAGGATAGGCCATCAATGTCTGATCAATGGAGTCCAACATCCCGCCAATCAGCTGTTCTGCAATGACATCAGTTTGATGTATATGCCAGTTAAATCTCCCAGCATGTACCCCTGATTGATGCTTGTGTCTGTCACCCATGGGCTTCCATTTTATGTATAGAATAGCATAGTCTACTTCAGTATTTCATAAATTTTTATTTTTTTTGGAGGTTTACTCACATAAACAGGCCCAACAGAGTCTAAAATGATGCTCTGGCTAATGGAACCCTTTGTACATGCTGAGGGGAGATCATAAATGTTACAGAGCCTGAGACTAAGGCCCCTTTCACACGGGCGAGTTTTCCGCACGGGTGCAATGCGTGAGTGGAACGCATTGCACCCGCACTGAATCCCGACCCATTAATTTCTATGGGGCTGTGCACATGAGCGGTGATTTTCACGCATCACTTGTGCGTTGCGTGAAAATCGCAGCAAGCTCTATTTTGTGCGTTTTTCACGCAATGCAGGCCCCATAGAAGTGAATGGGGCTGCGTGAAAATTGCAAGCATCTGCAAGCAAGTGCGGATGCGGTGCGATTTTCACGCACGGTTTCTAGGTGACGATCGGGATGGGGACCCGATCAATAATATTTTCCCTTATGACATGGTTATAAGGGAAAATAATAGCATTCTGAATACAGAATGCAAAGTACAATAGGGCTTGAGGGGTTAAAAAAAATAAAAATAATTTAACTCCCCTTAATCCACTTGTTCGCGCAGCCAGCATCTCTTCTGTCTTGTTCTGTGAGGAATAGGACCTTTGATGACGTCACTACGCTCATCACGTGGTCGGTCACATGATCTTTTACCATAGTAATGGATCATGTGACGGACCACGTGATGAGCGTAGTGACGTCATCAAAGGTCCTATTCCTCACAGAAGAAGACAGAAGAGATGTCGGCTGTTCGAACAAGTGGATTAAGGTGAGTTAAATTTTATTTTATTTTTTTAACCCCTCAAGCCCTATTGTACTATGCATTCTGTATTCAGAATGCTATTATTTTCCCTTATAAACATGTTATAAGGGGAAATAATTACATTTATACAACCTTGAACCCAAACCTGAACTTCAGTGAAGAAGTTCGGGTCTGGGTACCACATTCAGTTTATCACGCGCGTGCAAAACGCATTGCACCCGCGCGACAAGAACTGAACAACGGAACGCAATCGCAGTCAAAACTGACTGCAAATGGGTACCTACTCGCACGGGTTTGCCGCAACGCATCCGGACCTTATCCGGACACGCTCGTGTGAAAAGGGCCTAAAAGGACCAAAATGATTTAAAGGCGTTATTTCATGAAGATGGCTTCTGTGGCCCCTCAGGGTGTAAACTTTTCCCATCTCTCCCCCCCCGCCCCCCCCCCCCCCTATGAGCTAGAACATACAGCTGCTCTATAAGTGCACCTCAGATTTGAATGCCCCCCCGCCCACATCCCATGTACTGCCATATATTCCCTGGCAAGTGTGATCAAGTGTAATCATCAGGCGCTAACAGTGATCACCTAATCTCCATACTGGCTTTGTTTAAAAAGGGGTAATGATTTGTGTCATTTTGGTGAACTAATAGCCTTCGATGTGCTGTATTTGCCATCACATGCATGCTAGGTTTGATTGCATAATTTATACAGGATCTTACATGTTTTAGGACAAAGCCTTGCAGGAGCTCGATAAAGAGGACAACACTAATGAATCAGTGTCTGCAGAGTCTGATTCCGGGGATGAAGATGGCATTAAAATTGATACAGAAAAGGCTTTAGCAGACAAAGAAAAGGTATACCTTACTTACATTTTACTTGTTTAGTAGTGTTCCTAAAATGGTACTATTTTACATTACTGCACTTTTGGGTCTGCTATTTTTGTGCTTAGTTGTTCTTTTGCTGTAATGCTGTTCAGTATGTCTATTTTATGTATTGAATACTGAAATCCATGTGCATTTCTGAGGAATTCAGACATGTAGACCGCTGCTCTGTTTCTTGCCCATACTTTACACTGCAGTTTAAGTTGTTTAGACCAGCTGCTGTTTAAAAGCGCAAATTCACCAGAAAATCAGTGCAAAGGAAACTCTTAGGCCTCTTTCACACGGGCGAGATTTCCGCGCGGGTGCGATGCGTGATGTGAACGCATTGCACCCGCACTGAATCCGGACTCTTTCATTTCTATGGGGCTGTGCACATGAGCGGTGATTTTAACGCATCACTTGTGCGTTGCGTGAAAATCGCAGCATGCTATATTTTGTGTGTTTTTCACGCAACAAAGGCCCCATAGAAGTGAATAGGGCTGCGTGAAAATCGCAAGCAACTGTGGATGCAGTGCGATTTTTTACGCACGGTTGCTAGGTGACGATTGGGATGGGGATCCGATCTTTATTATTTTCCCTTATAACATGGTTATAAGGGAAAATAATAGCATTCTCAATACAGAATGCTAAGTACAATAGGGCTGGAGGGGTTAAAAATAAATAAAATAATTTAACTCACCTCATCCAATTCTCTTCTGTCTTCATCTTTGCTCTGCACAGGAAAAGGACCTGTGGTGACGTCACTGCACTCATCGCATGGTCTGTCACATGATCCACCACCATGGTAATAGAGCATGTGATGGACCATGTGATGAGCGCAGTGATGTCATCAAAGGTCCTATTCCTACTGCGCAGCAAAGATGAAGACAGAAGAGATTCCGGCTGCGTGAACAAGTGGTTTAAGGTGAGTTAAATTATTTATTTATTTTAACCCCTCAAGCCCTATTGTACTATGCATTCTGTATTAAGAATGCCATTATTTTCACTTATAACCTTGTTATAAGGGAAAATAATACAGTCTACACAACACCGATCCAAAACCCGAACTTCTGTGAAGAAGTTCGGGTTTGGGTACCAAACATGCCGATTTTTCTCACGCACGTGCAAAACGCATTACAATGTTTTGCACTCGTGCATTTTCCTGCGACGCACCCGCATCTTATCCGGTCCTAAAACATGACGCCCATGTGAAAGAGGCCTTACTCTCCTCATGGCAAAAAAAGATGAAAAGAATAGAAGCAATATTGATCTGGTGGTTCTAAAAATCAGCGTTTTGATGGAATTGGGTCTTGGGTGATGGTCTGTTGATGACTTGGTATCTGTGGAAAGAAACTAATGCAGACAAAGCTGAAAAAGTTTTCATTTTTACTTCAGGGAAATAATTACTTTAAGGCTGGAAAGTATGATGAAGCTGTGCAGTGCTACACAAGAGGCATGGATGCTGATCCCTACAATGCTGTTCTGCCTACAAACCGAGCATCTGCGTTCTTTAGGCTAAAGAAGTAAGTGTTCTGTCCTGCTGGGGGTTTTCCTGAACAAGCTGACTTGATGATTTCCGTTTTATTTAAAGCTGAAAACATTTTCTTTCCATATGTTTTTTTTTATTTTTATAGGTACGCTGTTGCTGAGTCAGACTGCAATCTGGCTATTGCTTTAAACCGCAGTTACTGGAAAGCTTACGCTCGCAGAGGAGCCTGTCGTCTGGCATTGAAGAATTTCCAAGGAGCAAAGGAAGGTGTGTCATAAGTTTTTATTTTATTTTTTATGATTTTTGTACAGAAAGAAAACATTCGTCAGTGTGTATATATAACTTTTTGAGCTACCATCCTGCTCTGACAAACTGTTACATTATAGATTCAGTGTTCAAAGAAAGGTTTGGGAAGAACCCTACTGGGTAAGAAAAGAGTGCACTGATGGGGTTTAACCCACAGAACCATATAAAATCAATATATGAAAAGCAGGCTATCAAGCCACCTCAGCTAGATAATAAATCAAAGCAATTTAATATCTGTTAAGTGGTCAGACTTTTGACATCTCAGAAGTTCTGATGGTTGTGGTGCTTGTCCAGAAAGTTCAATCAGTTGCTGAAAAAAGGAGCAGAAGTGCCTAGCTGAGTGCTGTGCTCTACTATCGATTCTCCTTGGAGAGCAGTGTGCAATGTATGGACACTTGCCTCTCTAAGGATAGCCAATTAGTAACAAAGGGGCACAGTACTTAAACGATAACTGTCATATTTTGTTTTATTTGCTAGCTTATTAGAGTTAGGCGAGTAAGTCTGTCAATGATTGCCAAAATATCTTTAATTACCTTATAATAACAGCTTACATTAATGTCTGCTGTCCCTTTCCACTGCTCCCTTAAAAGACCGTTGCTATGGTTCACCTGTCTTCGACTAGGAAGACGGAGGGGCGGTCCTTCACACTGCATGCCTGCATTAGGCTTCAGAGTGAGGAGGCGTGTCTCAGTAATCCAATCTGATTGGCTGGCAGGAAGCTGCTGGGTTCAGCAAGTTTGTATGGGAAGTGAGGGAAGGCAGTTTTGGCCTCGGAGAACTGGCAGAGGAGCCATCTTGAGAAGATCCTCATAATGTAGGATTCAAAACAGCCGTAACTAAAGGGAAAACTCAAGGAAAACAGTAGTAAGTGAAGAAACTAACGATTGATTTATGCATAATGCTGCTGCAGCAGTAACATATGCTAAAAATGTATTTTTTGGATGAAAATATGACAGTTATCCTTTAACTAAATTCTTCTGCTCCTTTGTGTCAGTAACTAGTTGAGATCTCCGCAACCAGACCCAAAGATCAAACCATATGACGTCATAACTTTAATCGGACAATAGGAACACTTTAAATATCCTTTCTTGTTTAGCCATTTTTAAAACCATGCTAACATTACCTTGATGTCCTTTACTTCCGAATACAATATCGAAGTATGAAGTTAGGTATTCTTCTCCACTTTACTGTCACAATAAGATTTGTCATTTAGATTACTGGAAAAATAGATGGCAACACCAGCTTTCCAGGATTTAGATAAAAAAGGTTAAATTTTAAACTTTTTGGAGAGAAGAGAAACTCATAGACATTACCAGCGAGTTTCTTTTCATTTCAAAGAGAAACATAAATGCCTTAAACACTTGGGATTCATTTATTTTTACGGTTGTGCTGTCCCGGATCATTTTCTTCTGAAAACTATCTATTGGCAGATATTTCATTCATTTGATTGTTCTGTTTTCTGCATAGATTATGAAAAGGTCTTAGAACTGGAGTCAAACAATTTTGAAGCCACCAACGAGCTAAAGAAAATAGCCCTGGTAAGTATATCCTTCTCAATCAACTCCGTTTTGTTTGCTCTTAATCTCAATGACAGCAATGCATCTCAAAAAATGTATTACAGGGTACTAATAATAAAACAGCTAGAGGAGCAATTTCCTACCAAGTCACATGACTGAATGTAAAAGGAGCATGTTAGAGAGGCACAGTCTTTCAGAAGCAAAGATGGGATAGGTTCACAAATCTGCAGAAGACTGTGTCTAAAAATTCTTTGAACTGAAGAGGAAAGGGACCATTCAACTTGTTATCAGCACACAGTTCAAGACTCTGCATCTCTGATGGTATGGGATTGCATAAGTGCCTACGGTGTGGCCAGCTTACACATCTGGTAAGGAGCTATCGGTACTAAAGAACAACATATGCTCCCATCCAGACAATGTCTCCTTCAGGGAAGGCCTTGCATATTTCAGCAAGACAATGCTTAACCACATACATATCCTTTACAACAACATGGCTTCACAGAAGATGATTCCGGGTGCTAAACTGGTCCACCCGCAGTCCAGACCATTCTCCAATAGAAAACATTTGGCATGTCATGAAACTAAAAATATGGGAAAAGAAGGCCTAGGACTGAACAGCCAGAATCCTACATCAGAGAAGAATGGGACAACATTCCAAAACTTCAGCAGTTCTCCTAATTTCCGAGACATTTACTGACTGTTAAGAGGGGAGGCTACACAATGGGAGACATGGCCCTGTCCCAACTCTTTTCAGATGCGTTGCTGCCATGAGTTATTTTTTTCCATGAAATCAGATGTTGAAGTGAAGACATTTTACTATATGTGTTCTATGATCTATTGTGAATAAAATATGAGCCTGAGATTTGCTAATTATTGCATTGTTTTTACCTACATTGTACACAGCAAGCCAACTTTTTGGGGGAATTAGGGTTGTAATGTATTTTGTTTCACGGTTGCATGTAGTATTACACAATAGTTATGTGCAAGTATTGGAATTACCTTCTACTTATCATCTGATTATTTATGATTGACTGTACAATAAGTTTTTACATGCAACAGTTGGAATGACTTCTAACCAGTAAACCCATCTTTAGGGGAGAATATTATTTATTCAGTTCTGAAAGAAGGCCTCACAACCACACCCGCACATTCAGAGCCAAAAATATGTGAAGAATCATGTGGTCCTGTAGAAAGTCCACCTTGGTAGATACATTCACTCAATGCGTTAACCATTTTTTATTTTCTGTGTTCAGCAAAGATGCCTGCTTTAAAGGGGTTGTCTCAGAGCAGGAAACGGATAATAATAAAAAAAAATAGCCATTAAACAGATGCTGCTCCAGTGCGGCAGCGGTTACATCACGTACCTCATTCATTTGGCTGCAGCAGTCACATGAATTGTGTGTGATGTCATCACTGTATGACCGGCAGAGACCACCAGAGGGGGGGGGGGGGGGGGGGGCAGCACATTTAAAGGGTGAGTAATGTTTATTTTTCAGGTTATACAAACTCCTGCTCCAGGTGAAGTTTCTTAAAAGGGTTATGCCATGACAGATGTAAAAAATGAAAATCATACATCGTATAGTACATGACAGCCTCTATCTAACACAGCTAGAACCAGCCCTGTACCTCATATGGATCCACAGATCTCCTATTCATTGCTCCAATTGTTCTGCCGGATTTATGTCAAGCTAACAGCTCAGGGACGTGTCCTTACTCAGGAGTGGTGTTCTTTCTGCTGTAACTGCCACAGCTTAACTGAGCATGTGCAAACACCTCAGCGAGGTGGACAGAGAAATAAGGAAAAGAACAAACAGCAGGAGGCGCTATACAGATACATTTTATTGAATAGCTCACTGGCTAAAATGTAGACTATTTTTTGTGGCACAACCCTTTTAATATCTTGAACAACCCCTTTAATCAACTATTTGTGTGTATATTTTAGGAGCTTCAGTCATCCTCAAGTACATTACAGGAAAAAGAAGACATTAGGGAAAACATTGAGGAGAAAAGTTCAGAAATATCTGAAGAAGAAAAGAAACATATAGAAGCGCAACAGCTGAAACAAAAAGCCATTGTACAGAAAGATCTGGTATGTTTTAATACCTTAAAATATAAAAAATGCCTTTAAACCCTGAAAATATAATTGCATCCAGTAAGCCGCCTCTGAGAGCGCTAATTGTGGGATGAACAGAAAATGATTCTGTGTGGTCGCATGGTGTATCAGATTGGGTCATATGATGATTTTCAGATTTGCCAGGAAGTGCTTCTTTTCCGCCCTACTATTTGGCTCTTTGGACAGGATATAACTGAACCAAGCAACTATTAGGCCTCTTTCTCACGGGCGTCATGTTTTTTGCCCGGATAAGATGCGGGTGCGTTGCGGGAAAATGCGCGATTTTTCCACGCGAGTGCAAAACATTGTAATGCGTTTTGCACGCGCGTGAGAAAAATCGGCATAATTGGTACCCAAACCCGAACTTCTTCACAGAAGTTCGGGTTTGGGTTAGGTGTTCTATAGATTGTATTATTTTCCCTTATAACATGGTTATAAGGGAAAATAATAGCATTCTTAATACAGAATGCTTAGTAAAATAGGGCTGGAGGGGTTAAAAAAATATATATATTAACTCACCTTAATCCACTTGATCGCGCAGCCGGCATCTCTTCTGTCTTCTTCTTTGCTGTGCACAGGAATAGGGCCTTTGATGACATCACTGTGCTCATCACATGGTCCAATCACATAGTTCATCACCATGGTGAGGGACCATGTGATTGGATCATGTGATGTGACGTCACCACAGGTCCTTAGCCGGCAGCTTAACATTACAGAAAACGACAGAGATCTGCAACTACGCGATCAAGTGGACTCGGTGAGTTTAATATTTTTTTATTTTTAACCCCTCCATCACTATTTTACTTTGCAGTCTGTATTCAGAATGCTATTATTTTCCCTTATAACCATGTTATAAGGGAAAATAATACAGATCGGGTCTCCAGCCCAATCGTCTCCTATCAACCATGAGTTAAAATCACACCGCATCCGCACTTGCTTGCGGATGCTTGCGATTTTCACGCGGCCCCATTCACACTTCTATGGGGCCTGCGTTGCATGAAAAACGCAGAATATAGAGCTTGCTGCGATTTTCATGCAACGCACAAATGATGCGTGAAAATCACAGCTCATGTGCACAGCCCCATAGAAATGAATGGGTCCGGATTCAGTGCGGGTGCAATGCGTTCACCTCACACATTGCATCCGCGCGGAATACTCGCCCATGTGAAAGGGGCATTAGGGTGTCATTTTAATGTGCTTTATATTAGGTCTTCCACAGTGACAGCTCCTCTTTATAAGGCCTCATGCACACGACCGTTGTGTGTTTTGCAGTCCGCAAATTGCAGATCCGCAAAACACAGTTGGTGTCCTCGTGCGTTCTGCCGGCACGGACAACTATTGATAGAACTGCCTATTCTTGTCCGCAAAACTGACAAGAATAGGACAGTTTTTTTTGCGGACCATGGAACGGAGCAACGGATAGGGACAGCTCACGTAGTGCTGTCCGCATCTTTTGCGGCCCCATTGAAGTGAATGAGTCCGCATCCGAGCCGCAAAAACTGTGGCTCGGAGGCGGACCAAAACAATGGTCGTGTGCATGAGGCCTAAAGTCCACTTAGTGACCAAATTATGAGTAAATACCTAATCATCTCATCATAATGAATAAAACATTCAGATGTTAAAACAACAACCAAAATGTGAAAATGTGATCTTAGTGACTTTGTATGGAGGACCTGTTGGTAACACCCAGAACTGCTGCCCATTTTAGATTTTCACAAATAATAGCCCTTAGGCCTCTTTCACATGGGCGAGATTTCCGCGCGGGTGCAATGCATGAGGTGAACGCATTGCACCCGCACATTCATTTCTATGGGGCTGTGCACATGAGCGGTGATTTTCACGCATCACTTGTGTGTTGCGTGAAAATCGCAGCATGCTCTATTTTGCTTGTTTTTCACGCAACGCAGGCCCCATAGAAGTGAATGGGGCTGCGTGAAAATCGGAAGCAACTGTGGATGCGGTGCGATTTTCACGCACGGTTGCTAGGAGACGATCAGGATGGGGACCCAATCATTATTAATTTCCCTTATAACATGGTTATAAGGGAAAATAATAGCATTCTGAATACAGAATGCATAGTACAATAGGGCTTGAGGGGAATTTTTTTTATTTAACTCCCCTTAATCCACTTGTTCGCGCAGCCAGCATCTCTTCTGTCTTGTTCTGTGAGGAATAGGACCTTTGATGACGTCACTACGCTCATCACATGGTCCGTCACCATGGTAAAAGATCATAATTTAACTTGCCTTTATCCACTTGTTCGCGCAGCCCGGCTTCTCTTCTGCCTTCATCTGTGAGGAAAAGGACCTATGGTGATGCCACTGCGCTCATCACATGGTCCGTCACCACAGGTCCTTTACCCAGGTCCTGAAGAAAGAAGACAGAAGAGAAGCCGGGCTGCGCGAACAAGTGGATTAAGGTGAGTTAAATTATTTTTTTATATTTTTTAACCCCTCCAGCCCTATTTTACTAAGCATTCTGTATTAAGAATGCTATTATTTTCCCTTATAAACATGTTATAAGGGAAAATAATACAATCTGCACAACATCTAACCCAAACCCGAACTTCTATGAAGAAGTTCGGGTCTGGATACCAAATATGCAGATTTTTCTCACACGCGTGCAAAACGCATTAAAATGTTTTGCACTTGCGCGGAAAAATCACGCATTTTCCCGCAACGCACCCGCATCTTATCCGGCCCAAAACCATGACGCCCGTGTGATAGAGGCCTTAGTGTTTCAGTTGGAATATTTTTGTATAATTTGTGAGGACATATGTGAACACTGTGCACCAAGGTGGATGGGCCACAGCACATCTAAGTGTGTACTTACCCAGTACTAAACTTTGTGACTGTGAAGTACACTGCCATTGCATAGTGAGTTGTAGCCATTGGTTCTCCTACATACTACGACTGTGTACCCCGTCAGGATGGTAAACAAAATTCTATTTCCTGTGTTACAGGGAAATGCTTACTTTAAAGAAGGAAAGTATGAATTTGCCATTGAATGCTACACACAAGGAATTGCAGCAGATAGCACAAACGCACTGTTACCAGCAAATCGAGCCATGGCCTACCTGAAAATTCTAAAGTAAGGATCATATTTCAGCTGCATGTGATATACTGTTCGATTTGATGCTGGATCATGTTAGATGATCACTGCTGTGTTTCTGTCGGGAAGGAGGAAGGGCTGATGTGTACTTCCTTTGAGTCTGATGCTAGGCATTCACTAAAAATATCTGACTGTTGTGTAAGCTCCTAAGCTCCCTCTAGTGGTGTCTGCAGGCAACCAGAATGTTATCATTTATCTGTATCTATTTGGAAGACTTGGAGTTCCCTATCTGTGGCCTCTTTATAGATTAACCAAGACCTGTATCTGCTCAGAGTTACATTATAAAAAGAGAACATTCACTAAAAGGGATTGTCTGGCGATCTGCATTGGTGAGAAGGGTGCGAAGTAGCCATGACCAGTAGCGGTGGGAACCCAGCCAGAAAGACCCCGGTGGGGGAAACGGCCCCTTTAAGGCTCTTCTCCCACTATGTTCACGAGTTATTTATTATTATATAAATATGGGCTATCAATGTAACAGGGATCAAAATTTGCTCGAGAGAGAATAATCCTGAATGGCCATTTGATGTCTTCCAACTTGTGTTGTCTAAAGTCAAGGTCATTTCCTGCCAATCACTTCTTTATGTAACTCCTTTAGAGACCTTTGTGCGAACAGAGTGACATTTAAGAATGTGAATGTACAAGAAAAAGGTCAGAAGAAGGTTAATGGTTGTGAATCAATAGTGCTCTCATTTTGTGCTAAAAATAATTTCTCCTCTGCGGCAGGTCTCCTATGAGTAAGCCTTGCTATACTGATTGTACACATGTGGTTGTGTTTCTTTCAGATACCAGGAAGCAGAGGAAGACTGCACACAGGCCATAGCTTTAGATACTTCATATGGAAAAGCGTTTGCCAGAAGAGGGACTGCAAGAGTAATGCTTGGCAAACTGAGGGAGGCGAAAGAAGGTGAAATTCTTAGCGTGTCGTGTTTAATGACCAGCATGTCCACACAGAACATATTTCCTGCAGATTGTACATGCAGATTTGTGCAGGTAAAATCTGCCGTGGATTACAGTACCAGGCAGGTGGATGAAGTGTTACAAATCCCATCCATGTGCTGGGGACTTTTTCTGTGTGGACGTTGACATACCTATTTTAAAATCCACTGCATATCAATTTCTGTTGCAGATTTTCATCACACATTTCACCCCTTTAAAGGGAACCTGTCACTAGTTTTATGGTGTCCTAACTAAGGGCAACATATATAAGTGACTGATTCTCTTAGCAAAATGCTGGGTCACTTTCTTTAATTGACCCAGTCAATCTGCCACATCTTGTATTAAAAAGCTCCAGCTTATCATGATGAGTCATGAATATTCACGAGCTCCTGACTCTCTCCACCTACCTGCTGCTGATTGACAGTTTGTTTCCATATGAATCAGCAGCAGGTGGGCAGGGGAGCGGCTATAGCTCTGAATTAAATATACGCTGGACTCAATAACATCACACTGGACTCCAATCAGCTCATTAGCATGCGGCATCTTTGTGTGTATATTATGAGGTAACCATCTGTCACACCAGTAAGTGAATACATCTAAGGCACTTTTTAGTAGTTAATGATTGTATATAATTAGTTAGATTATAATCAAATATCCACATGACAGGTTCCCTTTAAGTGTAACAGGAGTGAAATCCACTGTGAATCTGCATTTTACATATGGGATTTTGCAACACATTCATCATGGATTTGAAGCGAGATCGATAGCAGAACATTTCTGTCGCAGGTGGACTTGACCTTGTACTACTGTGGTTATTCAGTAGTTAAAAATATTACAAAACTCAACATTCTTATCACTGCGATTAATATTATTAGACTCCGTAATACTCTGGATACATTTCATTTTATCGTTCTAGTTGCTGAGGAACATATTTCATCTAAAGTCTGGATATACAACTCCAGGCAAAGTGGAATTTCTGATATTGACCATGTTAGCAGCAGTCTTTATTAAAGGGATTTTCCAGCCTTTACTGAGTGATGGCCTGTCCTCAGGATAGACCATCACTAACTGATCGGTGGGGGCTAGCACCCCGCACTCCTTCTGATCAGCTGTTCGGGTATAGCTCGGTTTCCAGAAATCGGCCCAGAACTACACAGCACTCATTCATGATAAGGGTGCATTCACACGACCGTATCCATTTTTGTGGACCGTAAATTGCGAATTTTCAAAACACGGATACCGTCCGTTTGTTTTGCATTTTGTGGATCGGTACGTCCTGCCCAAAGATAGATATGCCTCTTTTTGTCGGCAAAACAGACAAGAATTTTTTTGCAGGGCCTCGGGATGGACATGCGGATGCGGACAGCACACAGTGTGCTGTCCTCATTTTAATGGGTCTGCATGTGTGAATGGAACCCAACTGTCTTGCAGTAAAACTATCAGAGCCCAGGTTTCATTTTACCCGAGCAGTGTAAGAAATAAGGCCCATCATATACCAGTTGAGTGGTACTCTGTGAGGACGGCAGTAGTATGCATGTTTCCAACAAAGTTTTGCGATAGTAAAGGCCTATGTACCCAAAGGCTTATCCACAGGAATGTTTTGCTGGTCAGACCTTTCTGTACCAGCGAAAAGCAATATGCAAGGTTTGGTGCAGAAGTGGCGTAACTGGATCCATGGCCGATGCCCAAAAAATGTAGACGTCCACATCATCAGGCACCTGTCATTGTTGCAGATATCTAGGAGAGGATTATGAGAAGCTCTCTATACAAAAATGATCCCAACAGGTACATATTGGAACATGTCAGTGTGCAGTGAAATTGCTTCACCTAAAGCCATACTGAGTATCGAAGGTTCTCTTGTGCAAGAACAAACTTGTGTTTTTCATGGCCTACCCTAATTTTATCTAGTGCACTTAAAGAGGACCGTTCACTAGAATAAAAAATCGAAACTAACTATACAGACATGTAGAGCGGTGCCCAGGGATCTCCCTGCACTTACTGTTATACCTGGGCGCCGCTCCGTTCTCCCGGTATAGCCTCCGGTATCTTCATATGTTAGGCTCCACCCAGTGGAACCTGCCGGTGTCTCCTCCCATGCTGTAGTGCTGGCCAATCGCAGGGCTCAGCTCATAGCCTGAGAGGCTTTTTTTCTCTCTCAGGCTATGAGCTGAGCCCTGCGATTGGCCAGCACTACAGCATGGGAGAATGAGACGCCGGCAGGTTCCCCTGGGTGGAGCCTAACTATGAAGATACCGGAGGCTATACCGGGAGAACGGAGCGGCGCCCAGGTATAACAGTAAGTGCAGGGAGATCCCTGGGCGCCGCTCTCCATGTCTGTATAGTTAGTTTTGATATTTTTTTTTTTTTTTTTTTATTCTAGTGAAAGGTCCTCTTTAAATAGACTGAATATAGGTTGTGGTCAGTGGGGGGAATGTATCAAGTTTCTGTGCCGGTTTTCTGGAATACAAAAGTTGCAGATATTGGTGCAAGTGTAGGTTTGCGCCAAAATTGGTGACGTTTTGACCACCAACCTTACTACATTTACAAACTGTGAGAGGGTGCGAGATGCCATTGGGACCTCCACAGCCCTACGCTTACCAGATGCCAACTACCTTGTTTGCTTAGATTTCTTTTTCTGGAGCATGAACTTCCTGCTGATGCGCTTTATGCCTCTTTAATGATTCTGACACAACACTTAACACTTAAGCCACAGTCTTTAATAATAGAATATTCAGTGTATATACAGTACAGACCAAAAGTTTGGACACACCTTCTCATTCAAAGAGTTTTCTTTATTTTCATGACTATGAAAATTGTAGATTCACACTGAAGGCATCAAAACTATGAATTAACACATGTGGAATTATATACATAACAAAAAAGTGTGAAACAACTGAAAATATGTCATATTCTAGGTTCTTCAAAGTAGCCACGTTTTGCTTTGATTACTGCTTTGCACACTCTTGGCACTCTCTTGATGAGCTTCAAGAGGTAGTCACCTGAAATGGTCTTCCAACAGTCTTGAAGGAGTTCCCAGAGATGCTTAGCACTTGTTGGTCCTTTTGCCTTCACTCTGCGGTCCAGCTCACCCCAAACCATCTTGATTGGGTTCAGGTCCGGTCACTGTGGAGGCCAGGTCATCTGGTGCAGCACCCCATCACTCTCCTTCATGGTCAAATAGCCCTTACACAGCCTGGAGGTGTGTTTGGGGTCATTGTCCTGTTGAAAAATAAATGATGGTCCAACTAAACACAAACCGGATGGAATAGCATGCCGCTGCAAGATGCTGTGGTAGCCATGCTGGTTCAGTATGCCTTCAATTTTGAATAAATCCCCAACAGTGTCACCAGCAAAGCACCCCCACACCATCACACCTCCTCCTCCATGCTTCACGGTGGGAACCAGGCATGTAGAGTCCATCCGTTCACCTTTTCTGCGTCGCACAAAGACACGGTGGTTGGAACCAAAGATCTCAAATTTGGACTCCTCAGACCAAAGCACAGATTTCCACTAGTCTAATATCTATTCCTTGTGTTCTTTAGCCCAAACAAGTCTCTTCTGCTTGTTGCCTGTCCTTAGCAGTAGTTTCCTAGCAGATATTCTACCATGAAGGCCTGATTCACACAGTCTCCTCTTAACAGTTGTTCTAGAGCAGTGTTTCCCAACCAGCGTGCCCCCAGCTGTTGCAAAACTACAACTCCCAGCATGCCTTGACAGCCTTTGGCTGTGCGGGCATGCTGGGAGTTGTAGTTTTGTAACAGCTGGAGGCACACTGGTTGGGAAACGCTGTTCTAGAGATGTGTCTGCTGCTAGAACTCTGTGTGGCATTAACCTGGTCTCTAATCTGAGCTGCTGTTAACCTGCGATTTCTGAGGCTGGTGACTCGGATGAACTTATCCTCCGCAGCAGAGGTGACTCTTGGTCTTCCTTTCCTGGGGCGGTCCGCATGTGAGCCAGTTTCTTTGTAGCGCTTGATGGTTTTTGTGACTGCACTTGAGGACACTTTCAAAGTTTTCCCAATTTTTCGGACTGACTGACCTTCATTTCTTAAAGTAATGATAGCCACTCGTTTTTCTTTACTTAGCTGCTTTTTTCTTGCCATAATACAAATTCTAACAGTCTATTCAGTAGGACTATCAGCTGTGTATCCACCTGACTTCTCCACAACGCAACTGATGGTCCCAACCCCATTTATAAGGCAAGAAATCCCACTTATTAAACCTGACAGGGCACACCTGTGAAGTGAAAACCATTTCAGGTGACTACCTCTTGAAGCTCATCAAGAGAATGCCAAGAGTGTGCAAAGCAGTAATCAAAGCAAAAGGTGGCTACTTTGAAGAACCTAGAATATGACATATTTTCAGTTGTTTCATACTTTTTTGATAAGTATATAATTCCACATGTGTTAATTCATAGTTTTGATGCCTTTAGTGTGAATCTACAATTTTCATAGTCATGAAAATAAAGAAAACTCTTTGAATGAGAAGGTGTGTCCAAACTTTTGGTCTGTACTGTATATCGCCTACAATGAGCCTCTTCCCAGTGATGGGGGACATGTATACACCTTAGCCCCATTCACAATTACAGTGGAATCCAGACATTTTCTGGAGTATTCCCGCAGTATCTGTCCCGGACTTAACCCAGACTTTTTCTCCCAAGAGCCCTAGTACTAACTCCGGGTTATGTCAAGTGAGCGCATGTGTGAAAACAGCAGTAAATGTTCCAGAAAATCACAGTGGGCATTGCCTAAAGTTCCTGCCCCTTGTCTAGGGACCTGGAACATTTCCTTTGTAGAGAGAACGCACCCGACATGGAACATCTCCGGTGTGATGGCTACATGTGTGAAAAGTCAACTGCAGTAAATCTCCGGACCTGATAATCCAGAAATATTCCGGAGTTTATAGTCTCTGAAGTTTCAGGTTCATCCTTGTGCAACAGACAGGAAGGGCAGTTCTAGGTAAGTGCGGGTAAATCCACACACCCCAGAAATGCTGTGGAACATCTGCAGCAGACAAATCTCATCCATGCACTATATAAGGCTACTTTCACACTAGCGTTCTGCTGTCCGCTCGTGAGCTCCGTTTGAAGGAGCTCACGAGCGGAGCAGAACGCTTCCGTCCAGCCCTGATGCAGTCTGAATGGATGCGGATCCGCTCAGACTGCATCAGTCTGGCGGCGTTCAGCCTCCGCTCCGCACGGCCAGGCGGACAGCTGAACGCTGCTTGCAGCGTTCAGCTGTCCGCCTGGCCGTGCGGATCCGTCCAGACTTACAATGTAAGTCAATGGGAACGGATCCGCTTGAAGATGACACCGTATGGCTCAATCTTCAAGCGGATCCGTCCCCCATTGACTTTACATTGAAAGTCTGAACGGATCCGCTCAGGCTACTTTCGCACTTAGAAATTTTTCTAAGTTATTAATGCAGACGGATCCGTACTGAACGGAGCCTCCGTCTGCATTAATATGATCGGATCCGTTCAGAACGGATCCGATCAAACACAAGTGTGAAAGTAGCCTAATCTGTTCACGTGGAAATTGACTTGTGGTGCACGTTTTTACATTTGCAATGAATTTGTATAGTTGAGGACTTTGCTGCAGAATATTTGCTGATCTGCAGCAAAATCCTCAGGTACAGAAGTTAAAAAAACTCAGTTTATGTGCCTGCCAATCTCCTGGCACTGCCATACTGATGTTTCCATGGCCCCCACCAGTTTCTCCTTCTGCAGTGAAGTATCATGTTAACACATGATTGCTGCAGGCTGTGATTGGCACACAAATAGGACGGCACATAATCGCTGTAAGTTGGGAAACAGAGACCAATGGGGAACTATGGTACCGTCGCCAGGGGAGTGCCATGGCATTAGCAGAGGATTATAATGCAAGAAGGGAATTCACAGCAAAACCCGGACAGCTTGATGTGGATTTGCTCAGAAGATTTCTCCACAGGTTTCATTGGACTTGCTATAGAAAATTTCTAAAACACGTGCTTCTAAAGATCGAAAAACCCTGCATTGTGCCATTTTCCCTGAAAAGCACCATAGTCTGTATTGTACCACCTTGACATCAGTGAATTAGGTTAAGGAACATGTTAACGTATTAGGCTTATTTAGGTAATTAGGCATAAAATACACAGGTATTTTTTTTTACAGTACACAGTATTTTTTTTCTTTTCATTTTCTCTCTAATTAGTCCAGAAATGTGTATCTTATGAAACTATAAAAAAAAATTGAAAAAACAAGTTGCGCTTCAGATATGTGGACCTAAACATGAAAAAAATGAGTGATGGCTAATTCCAGTGTTTCCAGTGACTATTTTTTTTCTTTTCTTCTAGATTTTGAGACTGTGTTAAAACTTGAACCTGGAAACAAGCAGGCAATATCAGAACTGTCCAGAATTTCTCAGGTATTTACAGTCATAGACTGCAATCTGGTTGCTAGTCATTGTTCTTCAAGGATGTATAATGTATGTGGAATATGAGTACTGTGGGTGGATATACAATGTAACCTCTGAAACATGTAAATGGTACTTTGCTAGACATAAAGCAGATTATGTTTATGTAGTAAGAAAGGAACGGGAACTTAGGTTACTAAAATGACAATGACCAAAACAGTGACAGGTAGCAAATGTTAATGCTGTATTACACAGCTTGATATGGCAGACAACTGCAATCGCCTGCTCATTAGTGGAGGAGACCACTGCTATTACATGCAGCAATCTCCTCCGCAACATGGGGAGGAGCGACAACATGTCAAAAGTGTTTGCTTATTCATCAGGCTGTCTTCGGCGGTATTACACTGCCAGATCATCCCTAGCGAGCATTCGTGGGAATCAGACAGTGTAGTACAGGCTTTAGGCTCTGTTCACATGCAAATTCCATCATATTTGCACTATTCGTCCCTTCAAAATCATGATCACCATTACTGAAACCTGACACACCCATTATAAGTACAGTCTATTGAGTGCCATTGATGTCTGTCATAGGACCGATCCAGCACTCTTTTATTGGTGGATGGATGGGAATTTTAAGTGGAATGCTAATAGAATTTTTATAAAAATGTTAAGTGAACTATAGAGAATGATACTTGGTATAACATGGTAATAATTAAAGAAATATTGCCTGTTGCTTGAAAATCCATCATTAAGTGTGGAGCTACATATTTATGTGCTTCTTTTTATGTTTGTGTAGGAACTTAATGAAAAAACTGTAGATGCAAATGAACAATCTGCAGACGAAAGTGAAGAACCTCATAAGAGACGTATTATAATGGCAATAAATAAACCTCCACATCTAAGATCACCTGTAAGTGCATGTATAATTATTATGTACATTTTCTATGGTAATCACTTGCAATTAAAGGGAATGTGTCTTTTAATTAAGATTTTATGTTAAAGGGTTGTCTCACTTCAGCAAATGGCATTTTTCATGTAGACAAAGTGGATACAAGGCACTTACTAATGTATTGTGATTGTGCATATTGCCTCCTTTGCTGGCTTGTAGGGATTAGCGAATTGACTTTGGCTACTTCATCCGAAGGCAATTCGCTAAAAACTTTGTTCTAATACTGTACGGAGTTCCCGCTCCATACAGTATTAGAATGTATTGCTCCAATGAGCCAAAGTTATTACTTCGTGAAGTTGCGCAAGACTTCATGTAATAACTTCAGGAATTAATTATTACTGTAAAAAACCTTGGTACCAAACTCTGGTTCAGTTCCAAAGTACCACTAGGAATCGAACCAGAGTTCAATACCAAGGTTTTTTACAGTAAAAATTCCCAGTTATTACACAAAGTCTCGCATGACTTCGCAAAGTAATAACTTTGGCTCATCAGAGCCAATACATTGTAATACTGTATGGAGCGGGAACTCCGTACAGTATTACAACAACGTTTTTAGAGAATAGACTTCGAATGTACCATCCGAAGTCGACTCGCTCACTTTTTCATCACATTATACATGGCTCATATCCAGGGATTACAGCCATCCAGCAGTGGTGGCCGTGCTTACACACTAGGAAAAACCACTGGTGTGTGTGTGTGTATATATATATATATATATATATATATATATATATATATATATATATCTAATTAATATAAATTCAAATTCCCTTCCCCATAAATAAAGATCATAGGCATCACCATGTCCCAAGATGCCTGAACTATTAAAATATAAACGTATTTATCCTATATGGTGAACACCATAAGGGAAAAGAAATCAAAATGGCTGATTCTCCGTTTTTCCATCACTTCGTCTCCCCAAAAAACTGAATAAAAAGTGATCAAAAAGGAGATTTTTGTATAACTTACCAGTTAAATCTCTTTCTCGCTCTTCCTTGGGGGACACAGACCTTGGGTATAGCTCAGCTCCCTAGGAGGCGTGACACTAAGTAAAACTGTTAAGCCCCTCCTCCATCAGCTATACCCTCAGCCTGGAGATAGAGGCTACCAGTTGCGTGTCCAAGTAGTGAAAGGAAAACAACCAATAACAGGAACAACCAACCAGCAACCCAACGGGCGCCAAACCATAACCCTGTAACCAAACACAGAAGGGTGGGTGCTGTGTCCCCCAAGGAAGAGCGAGAAAGAGATTTAACTGGTAAGTTATACAAAAATCTCCTTTTCTCGCCCATTTTCCTTGGGGGACACAGACCTTGGGACGTTCAAGAGCAGTCCAAGAAGGGAGGGACCACAAACCCAAGGCGGAACACCACCAGAGCATCAGGAAACCGCTGCCTGCAAAACCAGGCGGCCCAAAGCAGCATCCGCTGATGCATGCGTATGCACTCTATAGAACTTTGTGAAAGTGTGCAGAGAGGACCAAGTGGCTGCCTTGCACAACTGTTCAGCCGAGGCCCGATGCCTCTGCGCCCAGGAAGCACCGACTGCTCTGGTGGAATGAGCAGTGATGCCGAAAGGCGGAGCTCTGCCCTTGGCTCGATAAGCCTCAGACACCGCCAGTTTAATGAAACGGGCAATAGCCACCTTGGAGACCGCCAAACCCTTGCGCAAACCCTCCGGAACCAAAAACAGGGAGTCCGTGCGCCGAAAGGATCCGGTGACCTCCAAGTAAATCCTCAACGCCCTGACCACATCCAGACGGTGCAGTTCCCGTTCTCTGGGGTGGGAAGGAGAGGGACAGAGCGACGGAAGGACGATGTCCTCATTGATGTGAAAGGCGGAAACCACCTTTGGCAGGAAGGTCGGGACAGGCCGAAGCACAACCTTATCCTGGTGGAAGACCAGGAAAGGGTCGGAGCAAGAAAGAGCCGCTAACTCCGACACCCGTCGGAGAGACGTGATGGCCACAAGAAAGATGACCTTGCAGGACAGAAGACGAAGGGAGACTTCCCGTAAAGGCTCGAAGGGGGCGGATTGGAGCGCCGAGAGCACCACATTCAGGTCCCAGGAAGGAACTGGAGGGCGGTACGGCGGAACAGAGTGAGCCACCCCTTGTAAGAAGGTCTTAATGGGCCCTAGAGGGGCCAGGGGACGCTGGAGAAGAATAGACAGCGCCGAAATCTGTCCCTTCAGAGAACTGAGGCTCAGCCCCAGGTCCAGACCCGACTGGAGGAAGGACAGGAGTGTGGGAAGGGAGAATCGGAGAGGAGGGATGCTCCGGGACTCACAGAACCCCCCCAGATAGGACCTCCAAACCCGATAGTAGATCCTAGAGGATACAGGCTTACGAGCACGGATCATGGTGCGGATTACGTCCGCGGAGAAACCCCGTCGCGTTAAGACGGCGGTCTCAATAGCCACGCCGTCAAACGTAGCGAGCCTAAATGCTCGTGGAAGATCGGTCCCTGAGAGAGAAGGTCTTCCCTGGAGGGCAGTGGCCACGGTGCGTCTGCCAACAGCAACATTAGGTCGGCGTACCAAGACCGGCGGGGCCAATCCGGGGCGATTAAAATCGCGGGAACGCCCTCTGCCGCGATCCTCCGAAGAACCCGTGGCAGGAGGGGAAAAGGAGGAAAGACGTACAGAAGGGAGAATTCGCGCCACGGAAGGACGAGCGCGTCGGCGCCGTATGCCTTCGGGTCCCGTGCCCTGGCCAGGTATAGGGGGACCTTGTGGTTGAATTTGGAAGCCATGAGGTCCACGTCGGGGCGACCCCAGCGAAGACAAAGGGCTTCGAACACCTCTGGGTGCAGGGACCATTCTCCCGGGTCGATGGTGGATCGGCTGAGGAAATCCGCCGCCCAGTTGTCCACCCCCGGGATGTAAATCGCAGATAAGGCCGGCACGTGCGTCTCCGCCCAGAGGAGAATGAGGGTCACCTCTTGCAGCGCTGCGAGTGCCTCCCTGATGGTTTATGTATGCCACAGCCGTGGCATTGTCCGATTGGATCCGAACAGGGTGGCCCTTCAGTAGATGGGTCCAGTGTCTGAGGGACAGAAAAATCGCCCTCAGTTCCAGAATATTGATTGGAAGTCTGGACTCCGATAGAGACCAAACGCCCTGGACGGACCGGGGAGGGAAAACCCCCCCCCCACCCCCGTAAGCTGGCATCGGTGGTAATCACCAGCCAGTTCAGTGGGAGGAAGGACTTCCCCCTTAGAGGGATATGCAACCACCAGCTGAGGGAAGCCCGAGCCAGGGGAGGCAGAAGAAAGGTCCTGTCCAGACTCCCCGGTGATTTGTCCCAGGCCGACAGAATTGCCCTCTGAAAGGTGCGGGATCGGAATTGTGCGAACGGCACCGCTTCGAAACAGGCAACCATCTTTCCCAACAACCGCATGCTGGATCTGAGGGAAGGGCGGCGATGACGGAGGAGACTGTGAACCGACCCGCGAAGGGCCAGACGCTTGTCCGACGGGAGGCGGACCTCCGCCAACTCTGTATCCAGGAGCATCCCCAGGAAGATCAGCCGTCTGGAGGGGATAAGGGAAGACTTGGGGTGGTTGATAACCCAACCGAACCGCGTCAGGGTCTCCAGGGTGAGGTCCACACTGCCGGATGCCTGAGAGAAGGAGGGTGCCTTGACCAGGATGTCGTCCAAGTATGGGAGAAGAAAAACACTTCTTGAACGTAGAAGGGCCAAGACAGGGGCCAGGACCTTGGTGAACACCCGAGGAGCCGTCGCCAGACCAAAGGGAAGGGCGACGAATTGGAAGTGATCGTCCCCCACCGCGAAGCGCAGGAAGCGGTGATGACATGGAGCAACCGGAACGTGGAGGTATGCATCCTGAATGTCGATCGAAACCATGAAATCCCCTCTTTCCAGGGAGGCCACTGCGGACCTGAGAGACTCCATCCGGAATCTCTGTAGTCGGAGAAAACGGTTCAGGCGTTTTAGGTCCAAGATCGGTCGCACTGAGCCTTCCTTCTTGGGAACCACAAAGAGGTTTGAGTAGAACCCCCTGAACCTTTCCGTCGGAGGCATGGGGGCGACGACACCCTTGTCCATTAGAGAGCGAATAGCCGCGAAGAAGGCGGCCGCTCGTACGGGATCCCGCGGAGGACGGGATCGGAAGAAACGGTCTGGCGGAATGGACGCAAATTCAATCTTGTATCCGCAAGATACAATCTCGAGCGCCCATGCGTCTGAGATGTGGGCCCGCCATACGTTCCTGAACAGGAGAAGGCGGCCCCCCACCCGGGTGGGTGGGGGCGCACCTTCAGGCAGAGGGCTGCTGGCCTGTGGGAGCCCGTGCAGGCTGGGACTTGCGCCAGGTAGGTTGCGTCCGAAAAAACGGCTTCTTGCGCCTATCTTGGGCTGGGCCAGAGGAAGAAGAACTGGCCGCGGGTCTAGACCCGGTGGTCTTGCGAAAGGACCGAAACCGGGATGAACCAGCGCGACCACGGGGGGCGCCCTTTGGCCTGGACTGGGGGAGGAGAGTACTCTTCCCACCCGTGGCCTCTGATATAAGTTCGTCCAGACGGGTCCCGAACAGGCGGGAACCCGTAAATGGTAGGCCGGCCAAAGAGCGTTTGGAAGCGGCGTCCGCCGCCCAAACCTTCAGCCAGAGTTCCCTCCTGACAGAAACTGCCAGGGCAGAGGAACGGGCAATGAGGGCACCCGCATCAAGGGAGGCCTCACAGACGAATTTTCCGGCCTGAACAATTAGTTGGGCTAAGGAGCGGAGGTCCTGAACAGGGACGTCCGACCCTAACTCCCGTTCCAGTTGCAAACCCCATTCAGAGACCGCTTTACCAACCCAGGCGGAGGCAAAGACCGGTCTAAGGGCCGAACCAGAGGCAGTAAATATGGCCTTGGAGAGGGATTCCGTACGACGGTCCTCAACAGACTGGAGGGAAGATCCGTCCTGTACCGGAATAGTAGTGCTTTTGGACAGGCGAGCCACGGGAGGATCAACCTTAGGCGGGGATGTCCACGTGGTCACAGAATCCGCTGGAAAGGGATAGCAAATGTCCAGCTTTTTGGGTGTAATAAAGCGGACGTTAGGCCGGGTCCAAGCCTTGAATACCACAGAAGAAAAATCAGCGTGTATGGGAAAAACCTTGGAGGCCTGTCTGGGGCGGAGAAAGGACACGCCGGCCTGTTCGGAGCTGGGGGGGTCATCGTGTATCTGAAAGGTATCACGGATGCTAGCGATAAGATGCCCCACCGCGGACGCCAATTTGGACGGAAGCTCTGAGTCCATGTCCACGTCCGAATCCGCCAGTTCTCCCTCAGAAAGCGTATCCCTTTGAGAGGATAGACTCGACTGAGCTCGCACGCATGGCGGAGAGAGCGAAGCATCTGGAGAAGATGTGCGCTCAACCCTTGAACGTTTCTGAGTATGCCGGGCCCTGGAAGATTCGCTGGGAGGCAGGGAACCAGTGGGGGCGGCAGAAACGGTAGTCCCAGCGGGTGCGACAGGGATTGTGGCAGCCTGCGGGAGAGGCGGTCTATCCACGAGACGGCCCACTACGTGTGTAAGGCTTTCCACTGCCTGAGACAGAGACCTAGCCCAGTCAGGGGGTTCAGAGGCACCGGGGGTCGCAGCGGGAAGCGGGCCCTGCATCGGGGCCTGACATGCAAGGCAATGCGGCTCAGATTGTCCACGCGGAAAAAGTTCCTTACAGGCATGGTACCAGGGTTTGGGGGCACCCGTGGGATCTGACATGCTGAAAGGTGGTTGTACTCTAATACAGAGACCACAAAGGGTTATAGCAGCTATGACCAGGAGGGTTAGGAGAGGGTTAACTGTCCTACCAGTGCCTCAGAAGAACGTCAGGAGTAGAGATGGAGCAGATCAGCAGCAGCAGAGAGCAGCAACAGCAGTGAGCCAGCAGATAGCGCCCACAGAAGCCGAGCGATGTACACAGGAGTTTAGAGTCCCCCACCATGTCTCAGCTTCCTGTCAGGAGTGAGGAAGCGCGGGAAATCTCAGCAGAATCGCGGGGAAAACAAGCTCCGCCCCCTCCAGCGCTTGCTCCGCCCCCAACAGGACGCGCGCGTAAGCCACGCCCCCTGCTGCCGAAAATGCTCTCAGGGCTAAGAAGAAGCCAGATGCCAGAAAATAAAGGGCCCGCAGGCCCCTGGAGTGTGGCGATTTGCCCAGGTGGGTGACCCTCTGCCACCAAGTCCCCTGTTTCGCCGAGAAACAAGCTCCGCCGCGATCTGCCCATGTCGGGCATAAGCCCCGCCCCCCGATCGGAACGGAGCGGGCGGCGGCGGGAAGGGAGAGGGGGAGAGAGAATGCCGGGCTGAAGAAAGCAGCGTGGGGGGAACGGCGTGGAGGAAGGCGGCCCCCCTGCTGAGGATAACCTGAGGGGAGCTGGGGAGGGTCTGCTTGAGCGCTCAGAATAAGCGACCACGGGTGTGCAAATAGGGACGGGGTATGGGCTGGAATAGCCATCTCACCGAACGACGTCTTCACCCTCAGTTCCTTCCAGCAGGGTCGCCCCTTCAGCCACTGGCACCGCAGTGGCAGGAAGCTGGTAGAGGGGCTTGGCGTGCGGGCGACCCCCTAGCTGGCGGGATGTAGGGGAGCCATTGCTGCCCAGATCCTCCTATTGCTTCTGTGGGGGAGGCAGCAGTGCAGATAAATTGGCACTGGCGCAGCTCAACCCCGGGAGAGCAGAGAGGTCCATGCGTCTCTGGTATCCCTAGGAAAAAGTAAAATAACAAAATTAGAAAAATAAAATATCAAGGAGAAAACAGCCCTGCAGTAGCAGGGAGTGTCTTGCCTCCTTGGACACTAAGCTAAAACTGGTAGCCTCTATCTCCTATAGCTGATGGAGGAGGGGCTTAACAGTTTTACTTAGTGTCACGCCTCCTAGGGAGCTGAGCTATACCCAAGGTCTGTGTCCCCCAAGGAAAATGGGCGAGAAAAGTTATTCACTCTCCAAAATATTATTAAAAACTACAGACTGCCCTGCAAAACATGAGCCCTCACTCAACATCGTAGGCGTAAATATAAAAAGTTATTGGGGTCAGAATATGGCTATGTTTTTTCTAAGTATTAAAGCACAAGAAAATGTGCAAATGTGGTATCCCTGTAATCATACTGACCTTCAGAATGAAGGTATCAGGTTAGTTTTACCACGTAAAGACGAAACCCATAAAACCATGGCAGAATCATGTTTTTTTCCAATTCCACTCCACTCCGTTTGGAATACTTTTCAAGCTTCCCACTTCACATTGTATTCAATATTAAATGGTGCCATTAGAAAGTACAACTTGTCTCACAAAAAATAAGCCCTCATATGGCTACGTGAAAATGGAAAATAAAAACCTTATGGCTTCAGAAAGACAGGGAGTCAAAAGCAAAAACAGAAAGTCACTCTCTCCTCAAGGGGTTAATAGGAAACTGGTAATAAAAGTAGGTTATAGAATACCTTTCATTATCATGTTAAAAACCCGCTTTTGATCTTGTATAATGCTGTTAACAAGTTGGCAACATAGAAGTGAGCTTATATTACTTTCCTAGTCAGAATTACAGAAAAACCTATAGACTAGGATTGACTTCCTTTGCACATATAAACTCTCCACTAGAGGTCAGTAATGGGTAATTTAGCACAGAATTCCAGGTTTTCACCCTGTACTATGGATTTCTGAAATTCTGTGATGAAGTGTTCTTGCACTTGTTCAGTTAGCCCCCTGCTTGAATGTTTCTTTGAAACAGCTGGTTTAAATGAAGTCTAACTTAGATTATATGTTAATGCCCTAAGGAGTATTCTCATCTCAGCCATTCATGGCTAAGTTCAGAATACCCATGGAATGTGGCGACCAGCGGTGGATGGGGATACGGAAATCCCAGCAACCTCTTTTTGGCCATGCGTCTCTCCAGTATACATCCGTATACCACAAAGAAAAAGGTATGAAGTAAGATAATAGACTGAGCTACCCCATATAACAGTATCCAGTAAAGAAATCATATGTTTTATGTTTTTTGCAATGTATGCTACTGTACGGCGTCTTTCCGAGGCATCTAATAGTATACAGTCATGAGAAAAACGGGAACATTGAATTCTATGGTTTTTACTTATCAGGACGTAAAAAATGTGATCCTCAGGCCTCATGTACACGACCGTTGTTGTGTTCCGTTCCGCAAAATGGGGTTCCGTTGTCCCGTGATCCATTTCCGTTTTTGTTTCCGTGTGTCTTCCTTTTTTTTGGAGGATCACCAGACATGAAGGAAAGTATAAAAAAAAGTCTAAGTCAAGTTTGCCATGCAAATGATGAAAAAAATAGGACAGGTTATATTTTTTTGATGGACTGGAACAATGGATCACGGACGCGGATGACAAACGGTGCATTAGCCGAGTTTTCAACTGACCCATTGAAAGTCAATGGGTCCGCAGAAAAACGGAACAACGGACACGGAATGAAACAACAGTCGTGTGCATGAGGCCTTAGAAGGCCTTAAAATGAAGTAAATACAATCTCGCATGAACAACACATGACGGATTGTACCGTGTCTTTATTGATTTAACTAACACTAGGCCAAAGTGCAGAAGCTGTGTGTGCAAAATTAGGGACACCCTTACTGCTTCAAAAGGAATTGAGGGTAAGTAGCAGCTAAGTGCTGCTAATCAAATGTCCAGGATTAAGTGTGACCACCTCTATAAAAGCAGACGTTTTGGCAGTCTGCTGGTCTGGAGCACTCAGGCTTGTGTTAAAACAAGGAGAAAAGACATCAGCAATGCTCTTAGAGAATTCATTATTGCTGCCCATCAATCTGGGAAGGATTATAAGGCCATTGCAGAACAATTTAAAGTCCTGGCAAATTCATCCCGAGGTCAGACCATGCAATGCGCAGAACCTAAGAGCTACATCGAAGACACCACAGGCCTCAGCATGTTAAATGTTCAAGCCCATGACAGTACAATTAGAAAAACAATGAACAAGTATGGGTTGCCAGGAGAAAGCATCTACTTTCTAAAAAGTGGCAGCACAGCTTAAAACGATTTTTCAAGACTTAACAACTGATGACTTATCCTCAGGATAGGTCATCAGTATCTGATCGGTGGGGGTCCAACACACAGGACCCCTGCCGATCAGCTGTTTGAGAAGGTATCGGCTCTCATGTGAGTGCCGCTGCCTTCTGAGCACAGTGTCGTACATTGTATAGCGGCTATGCTTGGTATCGCGCTCAGCCCCATTCACTTCTATGGGGCTGAGCTGCACCTAGGCCGCATAACTGATGATCGTGTCGTCACTGGGCTGGGAAAAGCTGTGTGAAGGCTGCAGAGCTACTGCGAGCGCCACTGCCTTCTCAAACAACTGATCGGCGGAGATCCTGGGTGTCAGGGCCCCACTGATCAGATACTGATAATCATCAGCATTTAAAGTCTCGGAAAACCCCTTTAAATTTGCAAAGCTGCATCTGAACACACCACAAGACTTCTGGAACAATGTGTTTTGGACAGACAAGTCCAAAGTGGAAATCTTTGGTGGAAACCAAGCAGCATATCAGCAAAAACACTTCATACCAACTGTTAAGCATGATGGGTGATGATTTGGGCTTGTTTTGCAGCCACTGGCTAGGACACCAAGTTGACAGTGAACCCCTCTCTGTACCAAAGTATTATAGAGTTAAAAGTGAGGATCCAACAGCTAAAGCTTGCCGAAAACGGAGTCATGCAGCAGGACAATGCTCCCAAGCACACCTGGAAATCTGCAACAAAATGGCTGAAATAGAAAGTAATCAACATGTTAAAATGGCCCAGTCAAAGTCCAGGCCTCAACCTAATTAAGATGCTGCAGTGGGACCTTAAAGGGGTTGTCCAGCCTTTTACTGTATGATGGCCTATCCATTACTAGCAGATTCGGGTTCAACTCTGTTGCGAAAGTTTGCGCTGGAACTAAACAGGACCATTAACCTCCACCTGTAGTGGAGGAAGAGTGTTACTACAGTGCTGCTCATATTCAAGTCAGTCCTGCAGACTGTGGGTGGGCGCTCTGGTCTGACTTCAACAACATGTGTACCAGAAAACTGGCACACTGTACATCAGAAATCTACACCAGCTCCTGGCTGGAGTTGATTTCCGTTCTGGTGGATGGGCAGAAGAAGATTTAACATTTATTAAGAACCTCCTAATAAATTGGTTGGATGTTCCTCTGGCAGGGTTTTTACTGAGACTGGCATGTGAAACCCCAGCATCGGTAAATGACCCCCACTATGTTCTTGCGGCTGCCATCCTGTTCTGTAAAACGAAATGCCATACATAGGTCTTTAATCTCCGTGTGCTCTTCTGATCATAATATATACGAGAACTGATTCATCGACTGAAATCAATAAGAACTTGCTGAATGATCTTTGCTCCATAGATGTCATCATTATGTGGGTTTGGTTGATGAATCTGTAATAAATCTGCTTGTGCTGTCTGTTAGATATTAGTATCTTCTTATCTTTGTGCGGGTCCTTCTAGTGCATGTGTGGAATTTAAACCTCACCCCTAAGAAGAACCTTTTTCCAAGACTTAAATACTGATGACCTATCCTTTGGATTGGATGATTGGTGGGGGTCTGACACCCAGGACCTCCGCCGATCAGCTGTTTGAGAAGGCAGCAGCAATCGCAGTAGCGTCGCGGTCTTCTCTCAGCTTTCCCTAGGCCAGTGACATCACGTTTATCATGTGGTCTAGGCGCAGCTCAGTCCCATAGAAGTGAAAGGGGCTGAGCGTGGTACCAAGCACGGCCGCAATATGGGCACAGACCTGCTATGGTCATGTGCATCAGGCCTAAGTCTTGAAAAACCCTTTTAATGCTGATCCGAGAAAAAAAAAAAAAAATGTGGTGAAGTTTGCTGGATCTCAGAACCATTGACCTTTTATGATAAGAGAGTCAGTATGCATCCCGTAAAGTAATTGAATATGAAAGAATTGATGCAGGGAATTTCACACACAGCTTTATTAATAAAAAACAAAACAGGAAGGAGAAGCTATCGGCCTAGTTTCTATTCTTTTTTTATTCCTCTTGTGGCTTTGGCTCAAAAACTGCTTTATTCTTCAAAAAAAACTGTGTGCTAGTAACAGGTTGTCTACTAACCCCTTAAGCACAAAGAGATTTTTCCTTTTTTTTGTTTTTTAAACTCCACCTTTATAAAGCCATAACTTTTTTCCCGTTTTTATAGCCGTATGAGGTCTTGTTTTTTTGCTGGGCAAGTTGTGCTGTCTAATACAGAGAGAAACTGGAAAAAGTTCCTAATGCGGGGGAATTGTGGGGAGAAAGGCAATTCTGACATAATTTTATGGGTTTAGTTTTTACAGCTTTCTGTATACGGTAATACTGACCTGTTTGTTTAATTCTGCGCACAAAAATTAATAGAAAATAGCCGAACAGTTTATTGTAACTGTGTTTTTGGACGGTGATTCATTTGATAGATGTGTAAATATTAGCATCGGATTAATTGCAGATAGTCCCATATGTCTGATTTTTGATTGTATCAGTACTTGATATTACACATATCCGTGCATTTATATCTTGCACATTCAGTAGGGGTTTTAATCGCTGCACTGGCTGGCACTCTTACGGCGTTAATGTAGATCTACGTGGCAGAGTTTGCAGTGTACATGCGCTGTGTCCCCGTGTTGTTTAGGATGTATTCACATTAAGCCGGATATATTTTTTTTGGTTACTCACGACCACAATGTTTTCTGTGGGATTCCCCACCATTCGTGTCTCTCCTCTCTGTATCTCTCTAAGTCGGGTCTTGGTGGTTTCCAGTCGGCTTGTGATAAACTTGGCGGATCCACTCCCCGCCGTCTTAGAACGCTAGCGCGCTCCTTCAGATCCTGCCAAAGCGCCGTGTACAGCCCGATGATGTTCCGATTTGCTTTCTGTCGGCATTCACTAGACGCGTTTCGAAACAGACTTGTTCCTTCCTCCGTGGTATATGTTCAAATGAATGTTTCCAGTGGCACATATATAGTCCCAACGAATGGCTGAGGCGAGACGTGGACAGAGTTTTTTTAATTAATTAATTGGATGTTAACAAAAGAATTGTTTAAAATAATATAAACGAAGACGAGAACCATCTGAACACAGTTTGCATGCAGTTTTTATAAATCCGAGAAACAAATACTTCACTTTAATTATCTTTGAATCGCAATGTCTTATAGCATATGTTCCTGCACAGCTGCGTCTAGACATGAAATTTCTCATCTGGTTAAGTGTGTACAGAGCTTGTACTGCATTGCGGGAAGTATAAAGTACAGGCATCGACAAGTGCATGCACAGCTTTGGGGTACTGTTTGCTTGAAAATGGGTGCCCTGTCATACAGAGCACTACTACAGTTAACATTGCTAAATGTTCCTACGGAAAAAAAAAAAAGCATGGATCGCACATCCCTTTGTTATGTATTGATCTATTATTGCTTCTCAGCACAATCTACATGCTGTACCCGAGGCAGTAGTATACGTTTTGATCAAAATGCATAGGCCCACTCACCACGCACCCCCTGCTGTCAGACTAAGCCCCTTTGGCATTGGCCAGCACCAACCCACAGGCACAGCACCACTGCAGCATGTGAACAGATAGCTCACCTTTCTATCTGGTCTTAGGAACTACAAACTGAGACCTAGTAGGAGTACTAGTAATACCGCAGTACTGCGTGGTTGCCATTGTTGCTGTGCCGGTGGGTTGGTGGCTTTTTCTAGCAGCAGTGGTAGTGTTGGATTGCTGGGTCCCACCGCCTGCTGGTGCCGTGCTGTAGCGTCAATGGTCACCATGTGGTGCTGCACCAAATTAGAGTAAGTACCCACTTGTGGAGGCAACCTTGGCATCGTGAATGGGCTTATGCATTTTGATCATAACGTATACCAATGCCTCATGTACAGTATGTATATTAGAGGGTTGTGTACTTTTGCAGAGAACCATGTCAGTTGTGCTGAGAAGCAGTGATGCATAGCATGAGGTTCGATCCATGTTTTTCACCTTTTTTTGTTAGATGTTCCTGCTAAAATGCTGACTGGAGGAGAGCTGCTGACTGACAAGTGCCATCCATAGTCCTTATGTATCAGAGGGACTGTAGAAGTAGCAACCAGCAGGGGAGGGGCTGTACAGTGAGAGCATCTTAAACTGATGCATGGTATAAATGCCCATCAATAATTTTTGTTAAATTTAATTAAATCAAATTGCCACCAGCAGAATTCTGAATACAGCTCTGGGCTAATAATACCTTCTGCAATTCTCTAATACGATATACTGGAAGTAAAGCTTTGCATTTACTGGCTTGTTGGTGAGACTTTGTTAGCATTTCTAGTTGCCTGTGGCATTGGCTTTCTAATTTGCTTGTGTGTGTGTGTGTGTGTGTGTATGTATATGTGTGTATGTATGTATGTAATTGTATCTTATATTTTTGATCATTTTAGAAACCTTTGCGGAGGATGGAAATTGAAGAGACTGGAGGTGAATTACTAACTCGAGTGAATGTTTTGACTGAACCTTATGATGTCTTGGTCCAACCTGAGGATCCTGCAAAAAGTAAAGATCTGAATTCTAAAGAACCAGTTTCCACTTACCCAGAAGCCCCCAGTGCAAAGATGTTAAAAATCGAGGAAATCAGTGACACGCCAACGACTGAGTAAGCCTGCACATAAACCCTTCTGTATATGGTATCCAAGGGGTTGTCTGGGTTCTAGATATTGATGACCTATCTTTAGGATAGATGATCAATATCAAATCTGTGAGAGCCCAACACCCAGCAGTCCCACCGATCAGCTGTTTTCAGCAGCCAGTGGTAATAACACAGTGGATGGAGCCAGAAACTCTGTTCTCTGGGTGGTGGCCGTGTCTGGCTACTGCAGCTCGGCCCCCATTCACTTGAACAGCTGATAGTGGGGGTTTAGGGTGTCAGACCCCCACCGATCTCATATTGATGACCTATCCTAACGTTAGGTCATCAATATCTAAAAGGTGGCAATCCCCCTTTAATTCTTTCTGAAGTTTACTTATCTGTTATCAACCTAACCAGGATCACTAATCCAATGCTAGTAAAAAAAAGGAACAGGTTTAAAAGTGGTCATTCACATTTCAAAAATGTTAATACATCTTAGGTTGGATAAATCCAGTCACAGTGTCAGCTATAACACTGCTTATCACAAGGATGCGTTTCGGACAGTAACATACCATGGCACTGGACAGAGGTTGCACTACATTTTTTTCCGGAATAATAACAATAGTCCTCTTACCATTTTTGAGGAGTATTTTTACCCGAGGAGGAGTATTAACTTTGCAGTAATTCAAATACATAATATAAAGGCCTACACAGGCTGCGTTTGGAACCTCTGTTGCAGATTCTGTCAAAAAGACCAGAGAAAAAAGCCTTATATGTAGCATTTTTCTGTCTGGTAAAAAGACGGATCCCAAACGGAAACTGAACAGACTCCATCATAGTCGAGGGGGTCTGTTCAGCTTCTTCCCTGTCAGCTAGGCTGGGTTCACATCAAGTTTTTGCTATACATTTAATATACACACAAAAAAACGTATTTATGTTAACAGATGCCGCCATATTGTGGCATCTGTCACCATAGAATTCCATTGTAAAAAAAAAAGAAAAAGTATATGTTAGCAGAGCGGTCCCCAGACGCTGGGCCGTGGCCCAGGACCGGGCCCTGGAAGATTGTTTGCCGGGCCGCGGCAATGCAGAGGAGCGGAGATGTCAGGCGTATGCGTGCCCGAGTCGCACATCACACACAGCGGGCGGTCATACAGCAGGAAGGAAGGAGAGCGTTCCTTCCTTCCAACTGTGATCCCGGCCAGCCACTGCCACCAATGAGGAGAGAGGGGGCAGAGGAAGGGAGGGACTGTGCCACCAATGATAATTAACCAGAGGACCTTTCATGGGTCCGGACTTTAACTAAGTAGCAGGACATGTAGATCTCCCTACACTTACTATTATATCTGGGTGCCGCTCCGTTCGCCTGCTGTGGACCCCATTACATTCTCCCACGCTGTATGCTAATGACTACTATCGGAACACCAGGGAGGAGACATCAGCTTCTCTCCCTGGGCGTTCCTTCTCCCTGGCTGTAGAGCTGTCCAATCACTGCATACAGCACGGGAGACGGTAATGGGTGCCACAGCAGGCGAACGGAGCGGCGCCCAGATATAATAGTAAGTGCAGGGAGATCCCTGGGTGACGCTCTACATGTCCTGCTACTTAGTTAAAGTATGGACCCATGAAAGGTACGCTTACAGATACAGGAGGCGGGTGTGACACCTGAGGTGTTAACTGCCGCTGATCGCAGCTCCCTGTCACAGGTCGGATGTCGGCTATGTGATTCTGCCGCCCCTGCCTCCTGTATCTGTATTAAAGGTTAATTATCATTAGTGGCACAGTGCCCCCCCAGTATTAAAATATTAAAAACATTGGTGGCGCAGTGCACCCCCCCCCCCCCCCCCCCCCCCCCCCGGTATTAAAATCATTTAGTGATCCCCTCCTCCTCCACATTGGCAGTTCCCATCGGAGCCCCAGCAGTGTAATCCTGGGGCTCCCATCGGTTACCATGTCAGCCAGGACGCTACTGAAGCCCTGGCTGCCATGGTCAGCTCCCTGCTGCTGTGTGTGCTATGCACAGGGCAGCAGGGACAGTGTGAAGTCCTATTCACCCTAATAGAGCTGTATCAGGATGAATAGGAGAAGGGATTAATAGATCCCAGGTTCTAACCCCTAAGGGGGGAAATAGTTATTAAATAAAAAGTTTAAAAAAACACCAAATTATTAAGTATAAATCGCCCATTTCCCAATTTTACATATAAAATATATAAACAATAAATAAATAAACATAAACATATTACATATCGCCCCGTCTGAAAAGTCCAAACTATTAAAATATAAAAAAATAATCCTATGTGGTGAGCGCCGTAACAGAAAAAAAAAATGGATGTGGGGCAGGGTGTGGTGCATGTGGGGCAGGGTGTGGAGCATGCTCCACACCCTGCCCCACATGCACCACACCCTGCCCCGCATCCATCACACCCTGCCCCGCATGCATCACCCCCTGCCCCCCCATGCATCACCCCCTGCCCCCCCATGCATCACACCCATGCCTGGTGCATGCGGGGCAGGGTGTGGTGCATGCGGGGCAGGGTGTGATGATCACACACTACATACATCACAAACATTACACACACTGCAGTACATGCATCACAGGCTGCTGCTGTCACCTTGTTCTGTGCCTCCATCTTGATGTCTGGAAATAGTCATAGTCTTCTTGATGTCTGGGACATATCTGCTGTGGTCCTTGAGCCCTGCTCTCGTTGGTACAGCCATCACTGACTGTGTCTTTTGCACACTCCTACATTTTATTCCTGGGAGCAGCACGAGGGCAGCCGGTCGGCAGTGCATAAGAGAAGTAGAGCACACCAGGATAGACTTCAGTACAGAGATACAAAGAGAATGCTTTGCCCCCAAGTCTCTCCTCAGCCTCCGCTTCTTATTAGGATTAGAAAAAGATAAGGACGGACCATAGCTGCCAGGGCTGAAAAAGGGAAGGAACATACTGGAGTAAGTCCGAAGAATGATTCCTTCTGGTTGGCCAAAATACTCCAGTCTGACACGACTGGTCTTTCTTTACTCCACTGCAGCAATGACTTGTCTTAATGACTGTCAATCATTGGCCACAGTGGTGACATTTCAACCTCAATGATGGCACCACTTTAGCCAGTGATTTGAAAGGTAAGTACAAATTTGACATTACTATGTTAAACCATACTTACCTGATCTAAAACAGTACAGCTAGTTTCACACTAGCGCTTGTACTCCCGGCAGGGGATAACCTGCCAGATCTCTCTGCATTCCTGCATTGCCAGAAGCTACACAGTTGCCAAACTGCCCCATTATCTATAATGGGGACCAGAAGAAATCTGGCCACAGCCCAGCAAATATGTCTAGAATCCTGCTGAAAATACAAGCACTAGTGTGAATCTAGCCTAAAGGATTCCCATCTGAGACAGTTTATTCCTAGTACAGCTATCAATTATTGCAAGAAAATGTAAATATATGTAATGTACATTATATATACCTTCCTACAAAGAAAATTTAAGGGGTTTTCCAGGATTTTAATATTGATGACCTATTCTCAGGATCCACATTATCATATCATTCACATTTATTTTTACATTACTGCCTGTGAAGGCAAAATTGAGCATTTTCCCTTACCATGCAGAAAATCCACTAGTGCCACATCTAGTTAGCGGCTCTATGTTCTGATCCCCCCACCCTGTGACATCTGTATGTCTTCATTAACTGTTGAAAGGGACGTGTCCGGTGTCGGCACGGCTGCCTATGGATTTTCGGCAACATTTCAGCGCGGCTGTCCACATTAAAATTATGCGATAAAAATCGCTCCTGGCTTTCTGTGCCCCCTGCCACTAACAGTTTTTTTCCAACTGAATCAGCAGCAGGTGGGCAGAAAAAGCCAGGAGCTTATGAATATAGGACTCATCGGCATGCAATACAAGGTTTTAGTAAAGTGGCTGGGTCAAATAAAGAAAGTAGAGATCTGTCACTAGTTTATGTTTCCCTTAGGACACCATAAAACTGGCGACAGATTCTCTAATGGTCAATACTTTCTCTAACCAGCTAATATCGCCATGAATACAGCTCCCACAAAAGGATGTAACCCAGATCTTCTACCCTCCCCACATTCCACAACTAACAAGATTTGACCATAATATACCAGACAGAAAGCACATGAGCTGAGAGAAAACCATTTTATTTTTTAAGAGTTAAATAAAAATAATAACAATAAATAACGAACATTAAATCCGTGAATGCTTGGAAACTCTGCAGGTCTTCTGTCAGGTGCCTGGTCACTGATGGTAAGTCCAAGATTATTATTCAATACTGATGTTGTTATAAACGTCTGATGTTATCATGGTGGAACTGTTTTTGATGTTAAGTCCTTTATTCCAATGTCCTGATGTTGCAACAGCAGAAGACTGCACTAAGAAATCCCGATTTATGAGCTTTTGCTGCTCTGCTGCTGTTCTTTCTGAGACATTTTGGAATCCACCACTTTCTTCTCTTATGGATCTTTTCACTTTCCTCCTCTTCCTCGCCGATTTTATCAAGGTCAAAGCAATTTTGGAATCTTCTTAGTCCAATGATGTTGTTTTGCTTGTCCATATCTCCATTATCTTCCTCGCCATCCTGTATCCACTCTCCTTCCTCATTCTCTTCCTCTTCAGGAATGGTCTCTAGACTGGGCCAAAAGACCTCTCCAAATTGAGAAGGCCAGAATGCTGGCTCTGCCTCCTCGACTTTCTTCCTCCATTTCTCATCTAGGTAGTCCTCACTGTCCATATTCAATGCGTACAAACTGCACACCAACACTGAAAATACTCCACTGTCAACTACAACCCTCAAGAGAATGTTAGCTCTGCAGCTCCTTATATAATGTGTCTGATGTCACAATGTCCAAAGAACCAAAGATGGACAGCCAATCAAATTCTCTCTTGTTTGCATGTGGTTCACAATCTCACACTGAACACAATATTCACTTATTTCTCAGAACATCAACAACCGTATAAACACGTGAACAATTATAACCACAAGTTCAGTATACTAGAAAACATATTTGCCCAGATTTAAGTGTCTGCACCTAGAATCTGTCTAAAAAGTAGAGCATATTGGCACAACTTTTTCCAACTTGCTTGAGAAGTGGAAAACGTTTAGTGGGAAAAGGGCATAAAAATTGTAAGCTCATATCACCGCTTTGTATTTCCATTGTTTTGCTCCATTTAAAAAAAAATCATGAATGGAGTCTTCAATGCAGATATGAACAAGCCCTTAGCCAATTGATAGTTGTTATAGAGTAAGGCTACTTTCACACTAGCGTTCATAGGTCCGTTCGTGAGCTCCGTTTGAAGGAGCTCACGAGCGGAGCAGAACGCTTCCGTCCAGCCCTGATGCAGTCTGAATGGATGCGGATCCGCTCAGACTGCATCAGTCTGGCGGCGTTCAGCCTCCGCTCCGCTCGCCTCCGCACGGCCAGGCGGACAGCTGAACGCTGCTTGCAGCGTTCAGCTGGCCGTGCGGAGGCGTGCGGATCCGTCCAGACTTACAATGTAAGTCAATGGGAACGGATCCGCTTGAAGATGACACCATATGGCTCAATCTTCAAGCGGATCCGTCCCCCATTGACTTTACATTGAAAGTCTGAACGGATCCGCTCAGGCTACTTTCGCACTTAGAAATTTTTCTAAGTTATTAATGCAGACGGATCCGTACTGAACGGAGCCTCCGTCTGCATTAATATGATCGGATCCGTTCAGAACGGATCCGATCAAACGCAAGTGTGAAAGTAGCCTTAAAGAGAAGTGTCTAGCTGTGCACCACATCTGGAGAAGATAAGGTGTTGTCTGAGAGCTAAAGTATGTAGGAGCTTTCTTAGCTGAATTCAAAGAATGTGGTCTACATCTTAGTCCCCCCTTGGACCTCATTCTTTCCCTAACGAAAGCCTAGCACAGCTGTCCCCGTGCTTCGAATCCTCTTCGCCAGCTTCCATGACAACCTAGCCTAGTGTATAGCCTAGCATGACTTAGCATGGGAAAGTCAGTCCCTATGGTCGATGATCTCCAGGTGGCGTTGTAAGCAGGAAGGGGGACTAACAGAGCTAAGTGGACACATCAAACAATTAATGCAAATAGCAGAATTAAAGATAAAAGTCAGGAATAGGAAGTAAGTCCTTTTAGGGCATTCATGACCTGGTCATTGATTAGTGTGAACATAAGAACTATCAATACTGGGAGTCTTTGGGCTATACTATTAATGGGTCACTGGGCTAGCAGTATTGGACTGTAACAGCTTTGTTCTTCCTTTTACACACCTCTTCCCCAGCCCAGAAACCTATTTTTACTATCTGAATAAGAATCCATATTCTTTTAGTCAGGATCAGCAGTCACACAAGGGGGAACAAGAAACATTATGGGGGGCAGTATACTAGATAAAATGTCACTTTTATTAAATAATAGGAGATAAAAAATGGCCCCTACAGACAAACAACAAGTAAGACATGTACACACACACAAACTGGTGCAATGGAAAGACCAGTTGAGTAACAAATAGGATGTGGGTGGTGGGCTGGACCAATGGTGGCAAACCGGGCACAACTGTGTCAAATCAGATCAGCTAGCCCTATTGCCTCCCTGCTTGTCCTGGTCCGCCCTACAAAATGTGTCCATGGGACGGGGTCCAAAAAAGCCCCGCAAGGGGTGGCCCCGACTGGAACTCTCTTCCTGTATAAGTGACCCTATTGAGGCCCTGACACAGGGAGAACACAAACCGTCCAGAGGAACGGAAAACACACAATTAGTGAAAGAGTAACCCCACCAACAAATATATCCACTAAAGAGGGGGATAGGGTGAGGGATATACTCATGTGTCCCGACGCGTTTCTTCACAGGATGCCCCAGGATTCATCAGGGGACACGGGGCAGTTACTGCAGTCAGAGTATGGCTGAGTATTTTTGTTTGGCGGCCGGTCACCCCACCACTGCGGACGCCACCACCCTGGGTTATAGCTTGATGGTGGACTCAGAGCCATACGCCGACCGCTGCCAAACAAAAATACTCAGCCATACTCTGACTGCAGTAACTGCCCCGTGTCCCCTGATGAATCCTGGGGCATCCTGTGAAGAAACGCGTCGGGATGGTACGAAACATGTAAGGCGTGTTCTACACCCAAAACCTTCATTATCTTCTGCATCACTTCACCTGTGAAGTGAACACCTGAGTCACTTTCAATGGTCTCAGGTACCCCATACCTGCATACAACTTCGGCCATAATCTTCTTTGCTGTGGTCTTAGCTACCGGGTATGCTTCGGGCCATCCTGAAAACAAGTCATCACTGACCAATGCATACTCCTACATGCCCACCCTGGGTAGTTGAAGGTAGTCTGCAAGTGTTGAAACAGATACAAAGGGCAAGACGTGTGTTTCTGGGGTACCTTAACCACCTTTTCTCACGTTGTTCTGGGCAAAAATCATACATCCTTGAGTATATCTAACTGCTACAGTACTATACCCTGGGGCGTACCATGCGCTATGTACTAAATCACACACAGCAGCTTCTGACTGGTGCGTCACCCCATGGGTTGCCTGTGCCATCGTGGATTAGAGGGACCTGGGAAGGCATAGTTTCCCTTGGAACTGTATTAGGCCTTCCTCATTCGCAGTCCCCCCTTTTTACATCCACTGGTCCCTTTCCGCCTTCCCCACCTGGTTCTGTAAGGTCTTAAGAACTTCTAGCGAGATAGGAGGAGGTTTTTCTGTGACCTCTCCATTATGTTAGCACCGCACAACGGACTGTGTATTTTAGCACAGCTCTGAGAGTAGGGGTAGTAGGAAAATTAAAATTCAATAGTTGTTCCCTTTTGGTGGACGATAAAACTGCAGCCTGCAACTTGCTTCTCACTGGGAACAGTGTTGGCCAGACCCAGGAGTTGCTGCCACACTGCACCACCGCCTGTACTGTCTACACTCATTGGCACTGCTTTCTGGATTACTGAATAACCTGTGGAAATGGTTCTGAATTTAAGCCTGACAGTGGTTGGCTGAGCTTCAGTCAATTAGTACTATGCTTGTTTTTGCCCCAGACCAGTATATGAGGTGTGGTGTTTCTGCTGCACCGCCATCACCCGTACATTTTATATAGTTACACAGTTAGTACAGTTGAAAAAAGGCATACAACCAAAGGATGGGAGGAAAGGTGAATGAAGGTAATAGAAGCATTTCATATCACCCATACCTTCCTCACCATCCATTCACCTACAGAGGGATCTCCTACCACTGTTGGCAAATGGGTGGTGATGGACGGGTACCCTTAGTCAATTATGACAGAGATCTCCGTTAATACCGTGTTTCCCCGAAAATAAGACCTACCTCTAGTTGTGCCTATCGCTGTAATATAAGGCATCCCCCCTGAAAATAAGGCCTCCCCGATTATAAAGCATCCCCCGAAAATAAGGCCTCCCCGATTTATAAAGCAAGCCACCCCAGAATGTAAGGACCTCGCAGCTACGGTACCGTAAGGCGCTGCCACGCAGCTCACTGATTGGCCGCAGAGCAGGCGGTGTGAGGTCTCTTTAAATCAGAGAGCCCGCGCCGCCGCCAGGACAAGCTGCCGCCTTCTTCCGCCCGCTGCTCGCTCTGCCCTGATGGAGTCTCGCAACTTGGCTGGCACGGACACACAGGGGACCGGGTGACAGGTGGGGGGGGGGGGGGAATATCTGATGGAAGGTGGGGGATGTCTGGTGAAGATGGGGGGGGGACGGGACTAAAAACGGTAATTAAAATGACACAGGATGATCAGAGGGGGGAATCAAAATGACACAGGAGGATAAGAAAGGGGTACTAAAATGGTAATCCCCCCTCAGATTCTCCTGTGTCATTTTAATTCCCCCCTCTGATCTCCCTGTGTCATGGAAAAATAAGACATCCCTGAAAATAAGACCTAGCGCATCTTTGGGAGCAAAAATTAATATGACAGTCTTATTTTCGGGGAAACAGGGTAAGTATATGCACTGGGAAAGCCTCTAGCAGATTTACTCAATGTATCAATAGTCCTCATTTCACCCAGCGAAGGCCAAGGGGATTTACCGTTGTGCATACATCTGGCCTGTATGTGTCAGCTAGCCAATTTTTTTAAGTATAGATTAGCACATTAGACAATGCTATTTAATCCAGAAAGGGTGAGAGAAAAAAATGATATGGCATACTTAGATATGTATATATAAGTATACTTCTTTTTTAAATAATAATAGGCTACTTGCCATGCATGCCACCATACGCCTACCCAGTGGCCTACGTTATGCAAACCTTTGACAGAGGGCTCTGGTGCTGTGTAAACAAAGCCTAAATTTATGGGTGAGGGGCCCTCAGTCAGTTTATGGCTGATGGGTCATGGATGGCCCTCTTAGTATGTGTGGTGGTGGCAGGGGACTCTGTAAATCTAGGAGGTAGAGGTGGGCCCCTTCAGCCAGCATATGGATGGTGGTAAGCATACGGTTGCTATTGTTTGGGTGGTGCAGTAGACAGATCATAGATCGATATTAGATAGATTTATAAAGATGGATAGTGATTTATAACCAAAACCAGAGTAGATCTCACACAAGTTTTAAGGTATAATGGAAAGATCTGAACCTGTTCTGTGTTTTTGACCTGCAATGGTTTGGGCTGTCACTGATGGAAGCCACTGGCCAAACATTGACATGTGAATGAGGCCTAAGGCTGGTTTATCCATAATGAATAAGAAGAAAGTAGAGTTATTGCAATCATCTGGTAATACATGAGACATTCATACACATCTTTATTTTCAACAGTATGGCATCTGTCTGAGATGTCTGTTAACATATACGTTTTTTGTGTTGAACTGATGACAAAAACCCAGCCTTACATGCCTGATCCAGCAATTCCATTATATTTGTTGTTCTGTTCATCTAACGGAGCAAAACAACAGAAATATATAGTGGTGGTGTGAACGTGGCCTAAGAGGTGGGTATTTATGTGGGGGAACCATTACTAATCTAAATAACAGCAGGCAATCATAGCTAAGGGATAAAGTACAGTCCAATATACTGGATCTTCCCTGTACGTTATCACTTGGCTATAATAGCCTGCCTGCATTCACTACATACATCACACACTGCACCACATACACCAGTGTGTGATGCATGGGGGGCAGGGTGTGATGGATGGGGGGCAGGGTGTGATGGATGGGGGGCAGGCTGTGATGGATGGGGGGCAGGGTGTGATGGATGGGGGGCAGGGTGTGATGGATGGGGGGCAGGCTGTGATGGATGGGGGGCAGGCTGTGATGGATGGGGGGCAGGCTGTGATGGATGGGGGGCAGGCTGTGATGGATGGGGGGCAGGCTGTGATGGATGGGGGGCAGGCTGTGATGGATGGGGGGCAGGCTGTGATGGATGGGGGGCAGGCTGTGATGTGATGGATGGGGGCAGGGCGTGATGGATGGGGGGCAGGGCGTGATGGATGGGGGGCAGGGCGTGATGGATGGGGGGCAGGGCGTGATGGATGGGGGGCAGGGCGTGATGGATGGGGGGCAGGGCGTGATGGATGGGGGGCAGGGCGTGATGGATGGGGGGCAGGGCGTGATGGGTGGGGGGCAGGGCGTGATGGATGGGGGGGCAGGGCGTGATGGATGGGGGGGCAGGGCGTGATGGATGGGGGGGCAGGGCGTGATGGATGGGGGGGCAGGGCGTGATGGATGGGGGGGCAGGGCGTGATGGATGGGGGGCAGGGCGTGATGGATGGGGGGCAGGGTGTGATGGATGGGGGGCAGGGTGTGATGGATGGGGGGCAGGGCGTGATGGATGGGGGGCAGGGCGTGATGGATGGGGGGCAGGGCGTGATGGATGGGGGGCAGGGCGTGATGGATGGGGGGCAGGGCGTGATGGATGGGGGGCAGGGCGTGATGCATGGGGGGCAGGGCGTGATGATCACAAACTGCACCACATACATTACACACACTGCACTACATACATCACAGGCTGCTGCTGTCACCTTCTGTGCCTCTATCTTGATGTCCGGACATAGTCCTAGTCTTCTTGATGTCTGGGACATATCTGCTGTGGTCCTTGAGCAGCGCGCCCTGCTCTTGTTGGTACAGCCATCCTCGGGAGCCGGCCCCTCCTCCTTTCATCTCCCGCCAGATTCCCCAGCTGCAGATGTCTGTATTGCTGCGGCACCCTCCCAAACTAACCAATAGCAAAGCTCTGTGCTGTGAGGCGCTTTGCTATTGGTTATTGCATGCACAGACTGCGCTGCCTGTGCTGTTCACAGTGCTGACTGTAGTGGAAAAGTCTAAGGGTCCATTCACACACCCGTGTGTTTTGCAGATCCACAAAACACGGACACCAGCAATGCAGCCCCATAGAAATGAATGGGTCCGCAATTCCGTTCCGCAAAATGCGGAATAGAATTGCGGACGTGTGAATGGGGCCTAAGGCAAATTGGTACCCCTTAGACTTTTTCCAGGGAGTAAAATGGCCTGAACAGGCGTCAATAGCGCTTGTACAGGCGTTATTGCAACCTCTGGCACTGGACATATCTTTTCCCATTGATGACAAAAGTAAGTGCAGGGACTATGATGAACAGTGGTACTGAGTGCAATTTAAAGCTAGTATATAAGGAAATGTTTACAGTCTTGTGTGTGTATAGGGGATGGGGGCCTCACTGCAAACTGCTCTCTAGCGCTTGCTTATTCTCCACATTGGTGAGTTTTCTTCTTAGGCTTATACTGCACACAAGATTGCTACATTACTACATGTATGTATTGTAGAGCTGGAACTCATGGCTGAGCAGCCTGACAAGAGCGCTCACCATGCCCTGGAGAGCATCCTCCATAGGCAAATCTGCAAGTGGAGGCAACCAGTCCTGCTCAGGTTGCTTGGCAGGCATCCTCTTGTAGAAGTGTGGGTTTTTCCATAAAAATACATGTCTCAACTATCTGGTAAAAACGGTGTGTATCTAGGGTCCCTTTCATGGGCAGAGATTTGCATATAACAAGCACAGATCAATACAACAGCAAGCCAGTCAATCCATGTTAAAAGCAGATTTTACACTGAGCAGTTGTCGGGGGGTCAACGGCTGCACCGACGATAGTTCATAGCCTTTAATCATTCGCACATCGGTTTGTCCTCAGCATTGTCAGCAGCACATAGCATGTGCTGCCAACAAAAAATCATTTTTACTGCCGCATGAAAAATGTGATCAGAGGACAACAGGTCTTTATTCTTTTGTTTGATCGCGGGGGATTTTACATGGGGCAGTGATAGAGAACCATCATTCCTGCAAATATCCTCTGGATAGGTGATCAGCATCTGATGGTGGGGGTTTGAGAAGGTCTAGGCACAGCTCAGCCCTATTCACTCACCGATCAGATGCTGATGACCTATCAAGAGGATAGTGGTGCCTTGCAGCGCTGGGGCACTAGGTTCTAATAATCAAGGACATCTGCATGAAGTTTGTATGTTCTCCCCGTGTATGTGTGGGTTTCCTCCTGGTGCTCCGGTTTCCTCCCACACTCCAAAGTCATACTGATAGGGAATTTAGATTGTGAGCTCCACTGGGGACATATGGTAATGTCTGCATAAAATGAAATAAAATAGGTCATCAGTTACACCTAGTCTGCACTCCAACACTAATTCCATGTACCATATCCATATCAGGAAAGAGATTTGTGTTGCTATATTTACCAGAGCTGATAGAGTAATGCCCCTACAGCAGGGCTGGCCAACCTGCGGCTCTCCAGCTGTTGTAAAACTACAACTCCCACCATGCCCTGCTGTAGGCTGATAGCTCTGGGCATGCTGGGAGTTGTAGTTTTGCAACAGCTGGAGAGCCGCAGGTTGGCCATACCTGCCCTACAGAATACAGTAAGAGCCACCTCCAATAGTATATAATAGAATTTGATTAAAGTGGATTTCTAAGACTTAAATACAAATGCCCTCCAGATACTGGTACATACTGTATAATCTGTCCTGATACCAGATTGGTGGGGTCTACAGCCTACCAAGCACAGGGCTGTACATTGTATACAGGTTGTGCTTGGTATTGCAGCTCAATACCACTCACTGTAATGGGACTGAACTGCAGAAAGGCCATGTGACTGATGGATGTCACAGGCTGAGGAAGAAACTTTGGCGCTTGCCTGAGCACCGCGGCCCTTTCAAATAGCTGATCAGCAGGAATTAGCTGGTGTCAGGCTTTCACCAACCTGATATTGATGATATATCCTGAAAATAGCTTATCCATATCTAAAGGAGTTTCTTTGGGCTTTGGTATCCTCAGGATAGGTCATCAATATCAGATCGGCAGGAGTCCGGCACCTGCACTCGGATCAGCTGTATGAGGAGACGGTGCGCACGTGCCGTCTCCCTTCTCTCTTCCTATTCGCTGCCGCTTTGCCATAGACATAGCAGCAAGGGAGACGGCACATGTACACTGTGTGCTCCGTCTCCTCATACAGCTGATCATCGGGAGTTTCGGGTGTCGGACCCCTGCCGATATGATGTTGATGACCTATCCTGTGGATAGGTCATCAATATTAAAAGCCCAGAGAACCCCCTTAATGCTTTATTTACTTAGAATAATAAATTAAAAACCGAGGAGCTGATTTTCCCTAGACATGACATTTCTTTTAAAATAACTTTTGATAGTTATGTACATGCCTTATCTTCTGTCTTAATTCCAGTAGTTATACATATTTTCAGGTAATAGATCCTATTAGACTATTATAAGCCATTATGCTGGACAGCAGCTTATTTTTGTGTTCATGCCATAGAGGGAATATTACTATAATTTGTGTATTATTATTATTATTTTTTTATATATATATCTTAAACGTGAATATTATTAGAATGCTGTTTTTGGCATTGGATTTGTAGTGTATTGTATAATTGCCACAATAGAACAACTTGAAAGTCATTCACATGGATCATCCATTTAATTAAATCCATTTATGCCGCGGTGCAGTCTGTGATTTTGCTTTGAAGTTCAGGAATGCCCCTTTTTGTACTGAAAACGACGGCGCTTTTATTAGGCACAAAAGCTATAGAAATTGCAAGCCCGAGCGCTGCATTTAGATCTTATCTAAGACGTGTATTATTATTTTCCATAGAAGACGTTATGCCAAATGAATATTTTATTATTGCTTTACATAACCAGATGTAGCTCATGAAAAGCAGAACCTGTTTACCAAATCCCAGAAATCTCACCTAATTCTGTATTCTCACTTGTAGCCTTTGTACCGCCTGTGATGTCCTATTCTACCTCTACAGCCGTCACTTGCTGTTCTCTGCCATCTGAAGGCCTTTTAATGTGTATTTGTCTTTTTTTGCTTTGACTTGGCTGCACATAGTCTTCCATTGCATTGATGTATTTGTTATGACTGGTGCTTTGTCCAGAAGACACATCAGTTTTTGGAAGCATTGCATCGTGCACTGTACCCATTAACCTGGCGCTTACTTTTAACCCCTGCTTCCCATCACTTTCTTAAAATATTACAATGTCTTTATGGCATTTGGTCCTTACACTTTCTTTTTCAATTTATTAATGTCACTGTGAAATGAATTGACAAAACTTCCCCAAGGATAGCTGGATATTTTGTGCTGATTTTAATCATGGGTCAGTGGGTGCTTTATGGGGTGGGGTTTGCATGGGTTTAGTAAAATTCTTCAGCATGGACTGTCAGAGATTGTATTTTAGCCCAAATCCCTTGAATAGGCAGGAGATGAAGTACCAGACACAGCCCATGGACAAGCGTTATTGCTCAGCAGATAACCGGACTTGTCCCCAGGACCACATGCTGAAAGAGTGCCCTTTTGGAATATGCTGCTCTGGGGTGCATCAGCAATTTTTATTTTACTTTTTTTTTAACTAGAAATACAGTATATACCGCAAAAGCATGCTCTCCCACACTTTTCAATGCAGAGGGACACAGTGAAAAAAAAGTGTACTGCGGAGTGCTTATTCGTGTTATTTTTTTGCAATGGGAGTCAATGGTCAACATACGCCTCAACATGCCTGTACAGAGGTATACGTCAAGGAATTTATGGACTGTACACCTGTGACGTACCTCAAAAAACAAGATGGGAACAATCGAATATGTATGAAGAGCCCCGACTCTTTTCGCCAGATGTCAGGGGAGACAAGGATCGGCTGTACTGAATACGTTCGCCAGATACTTTTGTTCCCCCAGGAGATAAGCCTTTGCCAGAAGTGTCCGGCAGCTTTCTGCTCTCACCCCACGCGCAGCACATACGTGCTCAACTGAACCACATGTGTATGAGGGGTCAGGAGACGGCGCTTGTTAAGCTGGCAGCTATTCAATGTGTATGGCCTACATTACACTCCATAATGGATCAGGAGGTGGGGAAAGGGCTATTGCCTTAGGAAAGACCAGGTGACAAGAAAAGGGGGGACCCAGACCAGGCAGAAACAAGAGGCCAGAATTTCTATATGAAACAACTGTGGGTGCTTATTGTTTAAGTGTATTAAATAAAGAATTATAAAAATAAAAAAAAAATGAAAAATCAATGACCGTGGAAGGATTATATAATGACACAGGATTATTGTCAAATATTATGTATTATACTGTTATTATGCATACAGTCAGGATGTATTAAAGCTTGCTATATAAAGACATTATTAACTTTGTCCAGTGTAAAATGTGATGTTTGATTTTATTTAGGAATAACCTCAATAGCAGCGTTCCAACTCTGACCAGACCAGCACAAATGGAAAAGGATCGGCCTGCATTATCTCCATCAGTGGACGGTGACGTTCCAGGAGTTCCTGCAAATTCATTTCAGCTGGAGTCAGATATAAGAAGACTGAAAGGGAACCCAGATATATTATATATGTACTTAAAGGTAGGAACTAACTAAATGTCTTAGCTTTTTCTTTATGACTGGCTGAGTAGAACAAAATCTGGACATATTGGAGGGAATTTATCTTGAAGGGAATATATAAAATCAGTTTGGCTTGAGACTGTGTTTCTGTACTTTATGCCACATCTATCAAATGGCACATGTTTGATAAATTTCTAAAAGAGAGTTAGACCAGCACCTCCAAACTACGTATAAAAGGCAATTCAGGTGCATAATACCATGACTGCAGAGCAAAAACAAACACTTCATATTGCACAGACAAATGCAAGACTGTTAGTGTTGGTCCTGTCTGATAGAAGCCACCTTGTTGCTGGTAGATGGGCCCAACATATTCTTGATCAAAAATATGCGCAGAGAGCTTCTAATTCTCATATAGTAAGTACAGCAGTAATGTTAATTTTCTTTTTGCATGCTTGCGGAGTGGATAGCAACCTCCTGGTGTGACAAAACAGCCCTATTTTTAAGTGGGGACCAAATTGATAGGCAGGGTCAACACAAGTGGGCAATACCATTATACCACTCCAGCAGAGCCCAGTACCACAGTGCTTCTTAAAACACTGCCCCAGCAGTACAAAATACCTCCCCAAAACCTGTCCCTCTCTGTTGGCCAGGGCAAACTGCCACGTTCTGTTTTTCTACTCCAGTTGCCATAGGGATGGCAATACAGTTAAATTCAGATGTCAGGAATGGAGCGTCAAATCACTACTTGCCATGGCTGGCAGCTGTGAGGAAGGTCAGGTGGCCCACAGGGCATCGGCCCACCGGGAAGTTTCCCCGTAGTGTCTAAGGCCAGTCCTCCCCTGCTATAGACTTTTAAAATCTAAAGGATAGCTTCCTCCTCCCAAAAACTTGCAATATAATGTTTAGATATACACATACTATATTACCAATTTTATAGAAAACAAATAAAGCAATAGATATGATTTCTTATGTGTGTATGTATGGTGTACATATATAGTAACATCTACTGATTTTGAACATATGTAATATTTGCTTTATGTCTGATTTTTAGCAAATTGAGCCCTTGCACTACAAGAATCTGTTTCATAAAGCTTTAGATCCAGATGTCTTCAATGAAATAATCAAAATTCTACGACTTAAATACATTGAGTAAGTAAAGATCAAGTCAATCGTTTGTGCTCTGAGCTTCTCCTTATATTAAGGTTCCATTCACATGTCCACAAGTGTTTTGCGGTCCGCAAATTGCATTTTGCGGGCCGCACATGGCCGGCACTTTTAATAGAAATGCCTTTTCTTGTCCATGTCTGCGGACAAGAATAGGACATGTTCTATATTTTTGCAGAACGGAATTTTGTGGCCCCATTGAAAATGAATGGGTCCGAAACCATTCCGCAACGTTGCCCAACGGACCAATTTTGCGGAAGTGTGAATGGGCCCTAAGGCAGATATGTCATTATATATCATTTTGATGTATTTTGTGATGCACTACCTGGCTTGAACAGTGCCTAATATTAGGGAGGAGAAAATAGATTCGTACAAATTTACTAGTTTATTAAATAGAGTTTTTCAGCTGTAAATAGCTGTCCCCACTGCTTGAATGGCAGGGACCGACACCTTGCCCTGGCAACACCTTGCCCTGGCAATCTTGTGCTTGCTCCACGTAGAGGCTCTGTTGCTGATACTGTAGTAGAGACTGTGCATGCACGGCTACACGTAAGGCCCTCTTGCTGCTGATAAACTGTATTTGATGAATGAATTGATTAATACAAATTGATTTTCACATCCCTATTCAATATGTATGCAATTAGTGTTTTCAGTAATCTGGATCCACACAAAATCTTTATGGCAACATTGCAGAAGGGGGGACATGATATCTTCAAAACGTCTGAGGGTTACACCATTACACCTGTTGGTCCTGGTGGACATGGGACATGTGCCAGTCCTAACCGAAGAAGAGTTCGGTTTCAAGTTTTAAAGGGGTTTTCCACTGTAACAATCAATTACCAAAGTTGTTCAACAAAGTCACACACTACTTCGTTAACTAACCTCGACTCATCGGAGCCCACACATACTAATACTGTATGGAGATAGATCTCTGTACAGTATTAATCCAAAGTTTTGAACCAAGCAACTTTGGATGCATCTGAAGCTTGCTTCTCTCATCACTATTCGTGTGCATGAGGCCTAAGACTGTTGGAAAACCTGCTAAACCATTAGCGTAACCTGTAAGTTTAGCCTAAATCAGAAGCAGTCGGGAGATTTATCTATGCCCTGTGCAGTTAAAAGAGAAGTTTGACTGTGCCGATGTCATGGTCATTGATCCGCATAGCAGCATATACAGTCTCCATGTTTAGGTGAACACAAATATGAATAAGTCGATTTTCCATTAACTTTGTTGGATACCAATGACCAGCATGACATTCTTTTTAGCTACCAAATTAGAAAAATCCACCAGTGTTTCAAGATTCAGCACTGTAAATAATGAAAAACAGAAAATAAATTAATAACCAGGATTTTCAGTAAGTTTAATACTGGTATCTTATAAACATTTTTTTATACTTTTTTTTTTTTTTTTCCCCTCTAAGGAATGAAGACGCAGAAGTTGTGTTGGAGATTTTACAGATATTTTCTGAGCTTAGGAGATTTGATATGGCAGTTATGTTTTTGTCAGAATCGGAAAAAGAAGGTACGTTCATATAGTTAAAATCCGTGCTTGAGTTTTTACAATTTCATCATAAAACTATATAAATATATTGTAAAATAAGATCTGAAAATTAGCATGATTATTAATTTTGCCATAAACCTGTTTATTATGCTCCTCAGTAGTAAGTGAAGTCCACTTAGATGATGTTACTAGACCCACCCCTCAATGTTTCTTTAGAGAAGGTACCTTTTTTATTTGTGGGAATCCTGTTCAATCTTGAATCCCACTGGATTTCTGAATGTAGCATAAAGGGGTATTCCCATCACAGACATTGATGGCATATTGCTAGGATATGCCATCAATGTCAGGTGCAGGTGGCACATTTTTCAGCAGTTTTTATTTGTGCATAGGGCAGTAAATGTCTAGTTTGCAGTTCTTTCAGACATGGTGGGGTTGGGTGGAGACTAGCTGCCATCCACTGAACACACAAAGTAGAAGAGAATCTCCATCTTTACCCTCTCAGAAGTATGGTCCTAGATCATTGAGGACATTACAGAGAGTTACTGACTTGTGGTTGTGAATTTAGCACCTATGCTGATATAGAAGTCTATGTAGCTGAGCAGTCTCTTTAGTCTCTCTCTTTGAGTGCCATCATAGCTTATGCTCCTGCTCACTCCTCCCCTCTTCGTAGACTTCTATTGGCATGTGTAATGTGTTCTTCTTGAAGAGCTGCTCCTGTCTTGAGTTGGAATGTAAAGGATTTTTTCAAGTGAAAAACAATTAGCAAGGAGGGTTGAGAGGGGTAAACGGCTGGTAACATGAGAACTAGACATAAAATACATTACAAAGTTTCTTGTTGTTGCTTGTACTATTGATTTATGTAAAGTTGTGTGATAGTACAGTTACTGAATCAAGAAAATTATCAACGGTGATCCCTAATAAAACTTTTAATCAGTGCAATTAATAAAGGTCCCTAAGAATGTAACAGGTCAACAAGGAAAAAATACAATAGGAGTGCTCAATGACACTCAAACATGATGGTGCACAGCAGCACCTAAAAAAGTAGTCAGTAGTCCTACCATATCGTGGTAGTCCTCTGGACTTCATGGATACACAACTGGTGGTATGATCCTGAAAAATCAAGGCAGGTAACGGACAGGTACAGAAAGGGGCTCTAGATCCCTAGACAGCCCTAAGGTACGGGTGCTATGCTGGCCCTATCGTCCTAGCCACGGAGCACCCGTCCTAAAAAGAATGACCCCGTCCGGAACCTTGTCCTCAAGCTACTTGGCCCTAAAGTGCCCTAGTGCAGCTAGTCCCTACATGCATGTTTCGATTTACTCTAATCAGGGGAAACATAACAAAGATTGGATAGGAAAAAAGACAAAATCCAGAAGGGCATAAGAAGTATGGTCTAACAACATAATGTACATACAAATAGGTACTGATACATAGTGTGAACAATGCCTAAAAGATAATCAAGGCTATTATATTGGAAGTGGCAGCCTAAGATATAGGCTCCACTACACTAATATGCTGAGCCTATACAAGTGCTGTAAGATATGGGGCACTTGCCATAGTGTGGGGGAACCTTGTGATAGAAAGTCACCTCCAATCCGGTGGGCCTGAGCACATACCGAGACAGTAAGATAACCTGTCTGCAGGCGGCCTCCAGCAAAAATAACTAATGTAGGGGACCGGCAGGGAAAAAGGGGGAAAGTGATGATGATGTCAAATGAAACGGCTAAAGCACAGCTGTTCATTCAGTCCTAGGGGGGACACTGTACGTAACGTGTGAATCCACCGGGCTTCATGTTGTAAAAGTGTACGGTCCCGGTCGCCCCCACGTGAGAGTGGTGGGACAACTTCAAGTCCGATGGCTTTAAGACTTTTGGGGTCACCAGAGTGGTGGTCATGCACATGATGGGACACAGCCGTATCCCCTCCTGTTCATAATGTCCCCCAGGTGTTCACCAATACGTCTACGCAGTTCCCTCTTTGTTTTGCCTACATATTCAATAGGGCAGTCACACATGATTTTGTAAATGACTCCCCGAGTGCGACAATTTATAAAATCCACAATGTCAATATTTGCTCTTTGAGACGTAATTGTTCTGAGAAATCCGAGTTTGTTGGCCTGATCAGTCAGAAAAATGCATTGAAATGCCGGACCCGTCTTTCCGGTGTCATCCGGAAAAAAAGGAGCTGCCATTTCTTTCTTTTTTACCTTCATGCGCAGACCGGAAGGACTGATCCGGAATTCCTGTATTTTGAATGCCGGATCCAACACTAATACATTCCTATGGAAAAAATGCTGGATCCGGCATTCAGGCAAGTCTTCAGTTTCTTTTGTCCGGAGATAAAACCGTAGCATGCTACGGTTTCATCTCTGTCCTGATCAGTCAAAAAGACTGAACTGAAGACATCCTGAACTGATTGCTCTCCATTCACAATGGATGGGGATAAAACTGAACAGTTCTTTTTTGGTATTGAGCCCCTAGGTCACAACTCTATGCCGGAAAAAAATAACACTAGTGTGAAAGTACCCTTACAAAAACACTGGCCTATTTTGTTAATGGATCCAGATGTTAGGGATAGCATCCACGATTATCCACAGATAACCTTTAGGAGAAGAAATAGTCTGCGGGACATTCTGGTACACAGCCATTCCAGTCCAGCTCTAAATGGTGGTTCTTGGCTACATCGAAAACCCTTTGGGTAGCTTTAGATGTAGTGTCTGTGTTGCCTGTAGTACAATACAGACAGGCAAAATGTTTTACAGTATCAATCTGCAGCGGTCCTTTCCAATTAAGGATTTTATAAACTGTCGCACTTGGGGAGTCATTCACAAAATCACGTGTGGCTGCCCTATTAAATATGTAGGCAAAACAAAGAGGGAACTGCGTAGACATATTGATGAACAGGAGGGGATACGGCTGTGTCCCATCATGTGCATGACCACCACTCTGGTGACCCCAAAAGCGTTAAAGCCATTGGCATTGAAGTTGTCCCACCACCCACACGTGGGGGCAACTGGGACCATGCACTTTTACAACATGAATCTGCTATGGTTGTTGTATGTTTTCTTCTGTGCAAAAGCGACTCTAGGTCTGGGTCACCTTGAACAGTTTACCTGTTATATCAAATCGCCACTCAATGCCCTTCACGTCCAGTGCTGTCCTATATCCAGGTCCGCGCGGTTGATGGTTGCTGGGAACATGTCCCGGTTGCCTGGCAACATCCTTCAACTTGGTCGCATGTTAAGAAAGCGTTCCATGTTAATGTCGCATTATGTGGCCTTACTTGATGACGCGCGATGCATCTTGACGCGTAATCAAGGAATTTCACATTCGGGAAGCGTTGTCTATGTCAAGTGCTTGTCGCGCATGCGCAGTTAGCGCTGACAATCTTTCCGACGTCACCGCGCTGCGTCCCAGGCCTCGTTTTGAGACCTGACTTTGATTTAAATTCCGGGCGGGTGGCCGTCTGCAGACAGGTTATCTTACTGCCTCGGTATGTGCTCAGGCCCACCGGATTGGAGGTGACTTTCTATCACCAGGTTCCCCCACACTATGGCAAGTGCCCCATATCTTACAGCACTTGTATAGGCTCAGCATATTAGTGTAGTGGAGCCTATATCTTGGGCTGCCCCTTCCAATATAATAGCCTTGATTATCTTTTAGGCATTGTTCACACTATGTATCAGTACCTATTTGTATGTACATTATGTTGTTAGACCATACTTCTTATGCCCTTCTTGATTTGGTCTTTGTTCCTATCCAATCTTTGTTATGTTTCCCCTGATGAGCGTAAATCGAAACATGCATGTAGGGACTAGCTGCACTAGGGCACTTTAGGGCCAAGTAGCTTGAGGACAAGGTTCTGGACAGGGTCATTCTTTTTAGGACGGGTGCTCCGTGGCTAGGACGATAGGGCCAGCATAGCACCCGTACCTTAGGGCTGTCTAGGGATCTAGAGCCCTTTTCCGTACTTATCCGTTACCTGCCTTGATTTTTCAGGATCATACCACCAGTTGTGTATCCACGAAGTCCGGAGGACTCCCACGATATGGTAGGACTACCGGCTACTTTTTTAGGAGCCGCCGGGCACCATCATGTTTGAGTGTCATTGAGCACTCCTACTGTATTTTTTTCCTTGTTGACCTGTTACATTCTTAGGGACCTTTTATTAATTGCACTTATTAAAAGTTATGTTTTATTAGGGATCACCGTTGATTATTTTCTTGATTCTGTACCCCTTGGTGATTGTGTTATTGATTATCATACAGTACTCATTCCTCTTTTACAATGATTTTGTCTTTTTTTTTTTTTGTCTTTTTCTTTTTTTTTTTATACAGATGTCCGGGCTTTATTTGCCTATGTAGAAAAAGCAAAGAAAACAACTGAAACTTATGCAGCTCTAAAGAAGAAATATGGCGTCTGAGTATAGTACAGAAAGAAAACCTATATATTAAATTGACATTTGAAACAGTCCAGGGTTAAGAAGAAACTATTATCATGCTACCTGAACAAATTCACTGACATTATGTACAAAATAAATTTTTCGTTTGTATTTTTACGTTCTTGTTTTTTTCAAGTGTTTTAAAAGGTCTGTAGGGCAAAAATGTATTTTATGTTGTCGAATCCTCTTCAGACACTGTTCTGAATTTGTCAGTATACTGCATGTCGTTTAAAGGGTTATTCCAAGCCAAATTAAAACATTCAGTTTACAATTCATTGGGTCACATACAGCACAGGGCAAGGGGGGGGGGGGTAGATAATGACACAAAAGGCCCCCACACATGATTGTCAGCCATACACATCATTTTTTTTTGGGGAGCTCTCAGTTGGTGTCAGAGGAGAGAAGGATCAGACATGTTGAATTTCATCACCTCAAGGGAGATAAGCTACCATCAGTGGTGTCTGGTAAGCATGCATGTTTTTGGTGGAGTCAGGAGATATAGCAGCCTACCCTTCCAAAAAGAGAGGTACTCTTCAGACCTATGCTGCCAAGCTCTTTAGATATTTATATATTTGCCTAATATATTTTGAATGCAAAAACAATAAGCATAGCAAAGAATTTTTACACGTTTCTCCCATTATCAAACATCCACCTTATCCCTCCCAGCCAGCTACCCAGGCTTGTAGATGATAGCCAAGTACAAATGGGTCTGTGGTGATCTCATTGATAAGGCTACTTTCACACTCGCGTTGGGTGCGGATCCGTCATGGATCTGCACAGATGGATCCGTTCAGATAATACAACCGTCTGCATCCGTTCAGAACAGATCCGTTTGTATTATCTGTAACATAGCCAAGACGGATCCGTCTTGAACACCATTGAAAGTCAATGGAGGACGGATCTGTTTTCTATTGTGCCAGATTGTGTCATAGAAAACGTATCCGTCCCCACTGACTCCCATTGTGTGCCAGGACGGATGCGTTTTTCTCAGTTTCATCAGACGGACACCAAAACGCTGCAAGCAGTGGTGTCCGCCTCCAGAGCGGAATAGTGACTGAACGGAGGCAAACTGATGCATTCTGAGCGGATCCTTTTCCATTCAGATTGCATTAGGGCAAAACTGATCTGTTTTGGACCATTTGTGAGAGCCCTGAACGGATCTCACAAATGGAAAGCCAAATCATTGTGAAGAAAGTTAATACAGAGCACTTACTAATGTATTGTGATTGTCCATATTGCCTCCTTTGCTGGCTGGATTAATTTTTCTGTCGTGTTATACACTGCTCGTTTCCATGGTTACGACCACCCTGTAATCCAGCAGTGGTGGTCGTGCTTCCACACTATAGAAAAAGGTGCCAGCCTCTCTGTTGACCGGGACCATGGGAGTGTGCATAGGCGCTATTTCCTATATTGTGATGGTGAGACCCAGCCCAGGTAGAAAAAGCTTGGGAAGCCATGTGACTGAAAGCTTTCTCTGCACAAGGGCATCTCCTATAGTCCTAGTGGTCTGGACATAGTGTTTTTGGCCTGCCTGACACACAGCATGGTCTGAATCACTCCCTAGAAAGTAATTCAAGTAGGAAAGCTTTTATTTTTTCTGGCATTTCCCCATCTTTCCTATTCTGCAGAAATGGTTTTAAACCTGCTGCTGTAACCATTAATGTTTGTACTAGCTTTTTGTGAAGGCACCGGCGCTCCTGCCAGCACTACTGCCTTTTCACAGCTTTTTCTAGGCCAGTGACGACACATTCATCGGTCACGTGGCCTAGGAGCAGTTCAGCCCCATTGAAGTGAATGGGGATGAGAGCGATACCAAGCACAACCGCTATGTACGTTGCTGTGCTTGGTGAATGGGGTCCAACAGTGATCCGGCAAATATGCAGAGAAATAAATACAATTTTTCTGGCCGATTTCCAGCATGCCAACAGCCTCCCAGCAGTGTGAAACAGGTCTAAGAACACGAGACCCTCGAGGAAACGAGTCCCTGACCTCTCGCCATCATGATCAAGCCTAACTCTCATAGCGCTCTGCCTGATCATGAAAAGAACTGTACAGCTGTTCAATAACAACCAAACAGACGTTTCTTTCTGTGACAGGTACAATGCTGGAGCCTGAAAATGTGAATAAAACACTGGATACCAGGTATGAAATAATGACCCCTTTTTCACCCTACAACCATGGATACAGACATTACCCCCTTTTTCTGTCCTTTAACACCAGGGAGACAGATTATTATACAGTTCCCTTATTCCCTTCATTTATCCATATGTGACCTTGCAGCCATCATCAATATCCGATCCGACACCCCCGCCGATCAGCTGGTTGAGGAGAAGGCGGCGTCCCGCATATATAGGAAGGAGCCGTCCCATTGAAGTGAAAAGGACAGCTTGTAATTACACCTGCTCACCACTGCGATGTTGACGGTGAGCAGGTAAACAATGAAGGGTAGGCTGCCTTCAACCAGATGTCGGACCCCCACCGATCTGATATTGATGACCTATCCTGAGGACAGGTCATCCATATTAAAATCCCAGAAAACCTTTTTCACAAACCCATTTACTACTCTAGATGTTGGCATTGACTCCCTCTTGATCCAGAACCACCAGGGATGCTGGCATGCAGCTAAGACTATACCTATCTTGACGCCGTATAGCGTTATTTACCTGGATGTTATGTGCTAGTGTGCATCAGACAGCATGCTGTATGGCTCATTAGTAGGAGCAACACATGCAAATATATGCCAATACCGTGGCATATCTGGAAATTCCTTCTCATGAATACATCCATAGGAAGGCTCCAATGTGATAGGAACAGAGCCTTAGTAGAAACATTGCCCGGATCTGTAATTGCCCCACTCTATAAAATCAATTGCAGAGGGAACATTGATTTCCAGTTTTGTTCCGTTGTAATAATTTCATCACTACAGGTTAACAAAATTGTTTTCAAGAAAGCTTTCTTACCGAGGGGCATCAATAAATGCTACTTTTATGCTACTTTCACACTAGCGGCAGGACGGATCCCACAGGCTGTTCACCCTGTCGGAATGGTCCTGCCGCTATTTCGCCATGCCGCCGCTCTGTCCCCATTGACTATAATGGGGACGGGGGCGCCGGACTAAAAAGTCGGACATGCAGTACCTTTGAGTCCGGCGGCCTTTCGCCGTGCTGGGACGGAGCGGCAGGACGGATCCGGCAGGGTGGACATGCCTGTCGGATCCGTCCTGCCGCTAGTGTGAAAGTAACCTTACTGATACATACCAATTTTTCATCTCTGCCTTCTGAGGGTCATTTTTATTTTTCCATCGGTGTATATGAGGGTTCTTTATTGTGGCATAAGCTGTATTTTTAATGGCACCACTTTGGAGTACATGTAATGTATTGGAAAATTTGTATCTTTTTTTTATTTCTGGGGGAGAAGAGGAAATAGGCAATGTTTGGGTTTTAGTTTTTTGGGCTTAGTTTTTATGGTGTTGATCAACATGGCTTTTTCCTGCAGGTCAGTACGATTACAGCAATATCAAATTTATATATTGTCTATATTCTGAGAGCCAGTTTTGTCAAAGGGATTCCAGTGTCCACAGACTAACTAAAACCAGAAATCGCAGAACAAGCACCTCCTATGCGCTTCTGATCAGATCCTTTCTCATGGCAATATCCTGCTATAAGTAAGGATCTTTGCCTGATACGAAACGCGTAGGCACAATGCGTTTTGCGGTTTCTAGTTTTAAGGTGTCCTAAAAGTCTTAATTTTATTCTACTGACTGTGGGCACTGGAATCTCTTTATACATATTTTAGAGTACATACAACTTTTTTACCATCAGTTACGGCAGTCTCCCCAGCTAGGTAAATAACAGTAATAATAATCTAGGTCATCATGGATGTGATGATATCAGTTATGTATATTTGTTATCTTTAGATTTGGTTGACATAATGACATTTTTTAATTGGGGACATTGTTTTCTCTGTTTTTAATCATTTCAAACATTTGAATGGTCACTAAGTTTTCACACAACTTTGCATAAATCAACAGTACAAGCGACCACTTTGTAATATGCCTTATCAGGGAGAAATGTCTAGTTCTCATTTTCTCAGCGGTTTACCTCTAACCCCCTTTCTAGTTGCTTTGAAAAATGCCTTAAAGGGGTTCTGCACTTTGTTTAAACTGGATAGATCATCAGCATCTGATTGACAGGGGTCCGGGACCCCTGCCAATTAGCTGTTTAAGAAGGCAGCGGCGCTCCAGCAGCACTGCGGCCTTCTCACTGTTTACCGCTGGCCAAGTGACGTCACGACTTGTATCAACTGGCCTGGGCAGGGCTAAGCTCCAGTCAAGGGAACGGAGCTTAGCTGCGGCCAGGCCAGTGATACTAGTTGTGACGTCACTGGGCCTGCGGTAAACAGTGAGAAGGCCGCGGTGGAACGCCACTGCCTTCTTAAACAGCTGATCGGCGGGGGTCCGGGTGTCTGACACCTGCCAATCAGATGCTGATCTATCCAGAGGATAGATCATCAGTTTAAACAAAGTGTAGAACCCCTTTAAGCTAAGGAATTGATTCTACCGATTACCCACATTTATTTAAGAGGGGACAGAGCAAGCCTAGTATGCTACTCTGGGTTTCTGGGTAATATAGATTTGTTGTCTGTAACGAGAAGGAATACCCCCAGAGTGCCTAGTATGTGTGCGGAGTATTGTGCCATACAACGCTCCTCTGGGTTTCTGGGAAAGCTATTCAAATTAGTGTTCCTTCAAAAAGTTTAAGATAGCTAAGCCTATCTGATGACAGCAGATGTAAGATGTGCCAATTTTCATATATTTTCCTGAAACCCAGAGGAGCTTTGACTGGCCTAAAATACTGCCGCTGTTTATGAAATAGTACCCCAAACAAGGCATCTCTGGCAGCCAAGCAAATTCAGTTTTTCTTTCTTTTTTGGAAAGGAGACTGGCTTGCAAATCTTTTTTCCAGAAAAGCATAATGTGGGGACACAAGTACAGCAATAGATAAAAAGCACAAATTTTACAGTTTGAGACTAACACAAAAAACTTCCATAAAAATAGGAGAAAATTGATATATGAAGCAAAAGCATGGCAATAGATTAAAAATCTTATTATAAAAAAGCACTGAAAAGTTTGAGGTTACCACAAGGAAAAAATCTAATTATGAAAAAGCACTGATTTAACAGTTCGAGGCTACCACCAAAGATAAAAAATAGGGGAAAATTAATCTGTGAAGCACAAGGAGATATGTATAAACTAGGGCTGCACGATATGGGAATTTTGTGCGATTGTGATTAGGGCCCTAAAAATTGCGATAACGATATGCAATATTTTAAGGCAATTGTGCTAGAGGTCTAATTTGCTTGGATTTTCCCATATGAGCCGCTGACGCGGCTGGGTATGACATAGTTATGGGGGATCTGTGGATGACGCACTGTTATGTGGGGGATCTGTGGATGACGCACTGTTATGTGGGGGATCTGTGGATGACGCACTGTTATGTGGGGGATCTGTGGATGGCGCTGTTATGTGGGGGATCTGTGGATGGCGCTGTTATGTGGGGGATCTGTGGAGGACACTTATGGGGGACTTGTGGATGGCACTGTTATAGGGGATGTGTGCTATGAGACACAGGGCCATGAGGGGGGCCAGCATAAGACACACATATAGCATCTTATGCTGGTCCCCCTCATGGCCCTATGTGTCCCCTCATGTGTCCTAAACTGCGCACATAACTGGCTTTGTGTGTAAAGTATTTTACTACTGTGTGAAACAAGCTCTCTCCTATTGATAAAATGGCCAGCCTCTGTAGTCTGTACTCACTGTCACAGTACCATGAATGCACTGCAGCGAGCTGGCCGGCCGGCGCGCATGACTGACGTCACTTAGTAACGCTCCTCCCACTTCAGGAAGCAGGAGCGTTACTAAGTGACGTCAGTCACGCACCGGCCGGCCCGCTCGCTGCAGTGCATTCATCGTAATAGTGAGTACAGAGGCTGGCCATTTTATCAATAGGAGTCGGAGAGAGCTTGTTTCACACAGTAGTAAAATACTTTACACAAAAAGCCAGTTATGTGCGCGGGGCCCCTTCATATATAATCGCCGCATTTTTGGGTCGGCCATATCGCATTTGGCGATTATCGCGATTCGATTATTTTTTCGATATATCGTGCAGCCCTAGTATAAACATAAAATAAAGACGAGCAAATCAATTCCATTTGGAATGTATTTTTTTGTGATTTGTTTTGAGTGAATCAAGAGAGAAGTCTGCATGTGAAGAATGTGCAATTCAGCTTTATTTCCAAAAGTATTAAAAAGCGGAGTATTTCACACCTGCAGATACAACATATCCATTCAGGCATTGCTCAGCATTTTAAACAGGCTTCCCAGCATAACTAGGAGAATAGCTAAGCCAGCCTCACATCTGCAAGTAACTCTTTCCAGACAAAAGCCCTGGATCAGAGCAAAGAAGACAGAATTTCTAGCTGAGAGGCCTTGGGGGAAACTCTCGGTGGGTACTATTTCTGTTATGGAGACCAGTTAAAATATGTTATGACTATTGTAAGCTAGGCAATGCTCCTCTTGGTTTCTGAGAAAAATAAATGCAAACTAGTATGTCTTATTCAGAAGGCATCAGAAAGAATTACTTTTCATATCTTTTTTGTATCTGCTGGCATAAGACAGGCTTAGAATTATTTTCCTTTATTCGAAGGAATGCTAATTTGAATATATTTCCCAGATACCCAGAGAAGCATTGCCTGGCCTATGATACTTTGCACACATACTAGGTTCTTTCTGTAATGAGTACCCCCTACACCGGGTGAATTTTAAGAAGTTCGCTCATATGTACCTTAATCCTGTCCAAGATGGACCAGCTCCACAGGAGGATCATATTACACATCTGTGTAATGTGTCACAGACGAGCAGGAGCTACATGAGCTGAAATATATACTGCCTAAGTGCTTTATTTACAACCATACAGGTCAGTACTTCTCTGTAATGTCAAACCATGAGCCATCAACATACTTCTAAGTGAATAAGAGAAGGTTAGTAAGCAAATTATCCTCTTATTTCTGTATGCAATGGATGGCAGCTCGTCTCCACCCACTATGTCTGAGAGAACTCCAAACTAGACACTATGCACTAAAAAATGCCAAATACAAGTCATTTAATAGCCAGAAATATTATTTTTCAAGTACATACACTGTACTACTGAAGCACAGTTTGTTAAAAGCTTAGTGATGCTTATGACGACAGAAACCCTGATGCTATCCTGGAGCACTCCAGGATGGCACCACTATATCTTAATTTCTTACAGATTTGCCATTGAGGAAGGTCCTTGAGAACCAAAACATCTGGTTTCTGTCAATTCTTTTCATTTTAACATACTAACCTGGACGCTACCTGGATACTGGCTCCATCTGAATGTAGCGTGAATAAAATTCAACACTTCTGCATAACAACTTTTTGTGTGTGGTGTCAACGTTCTATCAAACTATTGATGACTAATCAGTCCTCTGCATGGTCTGCAAACCTCAACTTCTTTACCATAGCTAGATCTCAGACATTGCCTATGAATAAAATGCAAGTTTTTTTTTCTACTATTCTTGTATTCCTTATTTTAAACATTGCATAATTTTCTACTATTCTTGCATTCCGTATTTTAAACATTATTAAATATAAGTTATGCAAATAAATATATTACCATAACATTAAAGGGCTTGGCTCCTCTCCAATATTGGTGGCATATCACTAGAATATGGCACCAATGTCACATAGGTGCCAGTCTCACCTCTGGGACCTGCTCATATGTCCAGAATGGGCTTCCCAAAGTGAAGGGCAGTGCACGATGCAAGTGTGGCCACCCTTCATTCACCGCTATGGGAGTTTCTAAAAATAGCTGAGCAATGGCTGAGCTATTTCTGGCAGTCCCATAGAGATGAATGGAGAGGGTCCAAGAGGTGGGACCCCCATCTGACATTGGTAGCGTATCCTAACGGCTGAGGTGAGACAACCCCTATGCAAACAAGCTTGAAGAGGACCCATCATCACTCCTGATATGACTATTTTAGTAAACACTTCTACGTGAAATGGCTATTTGAGGGAATATGTTCTTGCACTGAGCTGTTCTTCTGTCACTCCTAGAAATGTATGAATAAATTGACAACTGTATTAACAGTTTGGGGGGAGGGGGTCTGTACACAGTCGAATCGTCGAAGACTGTGTGAGATCACACCTCTGACAAGCAGAATAGTAGCATCCAGTTGCCCTGTCTCCGTTGCGTCCTCGCCTACATTTTGCAGTTTCTGGCATAGGGGGTCATAATAAATGATCCCCCATTGCCTTCAACATAAAACTATGCAGTAGATACATGGTAGTACAATAGATAAAGTTTTCCAAACAAGACAATAAGCTTTTTACAGTTTTTCACATGAATGTATTCATATAAAAATCCAATTAATATGGCAGTAAGAGATAAATAAGAGGACTGACAAACTTCTCTGCCAATTCGACCTTGAGCTCTAAACCTAAAGACTGGTTACTAGCATGTTGTCTGACAGGCCTATATAAAAGGCTGGTTGTTAGGTAGCTTATCCCTAGCAACCAGTCTGCCTCAATTAATTCAGCTTGTGACTTGCACTGACAGAAGATTAGGGGAAGGCAGTACATGAACATTCAAACTGCGCTACTACTAATCAGATTTTTTATATATATATATATATATAAGGCTACATGCACACAACTGTATGTGTTTTGTGGTCCGCAAAAAAAACTAATGACGTTCCGTATGGCATCCGTTTTTTTTTGCGGATCCATTGTAATAATGCCTATCCTTGTCCGTAAACTAGAAAAAAATAGGACATGCACTATTTTTTTTGCGGGGCAACGGAACGGACATACTGATGCTGACAGCACACGGTGTGCTATCCACGTTTTTTGTGGACCCATTAAAATGAATGGGTCTGCATCCTATCCGCAAAAAAAACGGAACGGACACGGAGACAAACGTTCGTGTTCATTTAGCCTAAGGCCCCATGCACACGGCCGTTGTTCACAGCCGTGTGCGGGCCGTGGAACCGCGGCCTGGATCCCTCCTGAGAGCAGGAGCGCACGGCGTCACTGGTTGCTATGACGCCGTGCGCTCCCTGCTGCCGGCACAGTACAGTAATACACTGGTATAGATCGTACCAGTGTATTACTGTACTGTGCCGGCAGCAGGGAGCGCACGGCGTCATAGCAACCAGTGACGCCGTGCGCTCCTGCTCTCAGGAGGGATCCAGGCCGCGGTTCCACGGCCCGCACACGGCTGTGAACAACGGCCGTGTGCATGGGGCCTAAGGTGGAGAAACTCTTCAAGCTTCAATGAATTTAATAATAAGAAACTGTAAAAAAAATAAATGGTGATTAAAATAGCAGTTCTATAAGCAAGGCTTCCCAGTACTATTCCATTCAGTACCCTGTCTTCACATGCTCTTAGTGATAGAAGGTGCACCGTAGACCTATTTCCACATTATCTAACAGGTGTCTCCACAGGACACCATCTTCTATATGCACATTAACCCTTCCCAACACTAGTCAGCAATGCTAAATTTGTGAACCCTCTGCTTGCCATACAGTACAACCCTCTACGACATTGGTAAAAAGCAATGATAGGACATTTACCACATTCCACTGAATCACATTTTGTTGCAACTTTTATTGCTGTTTTGTGCTTAGTGTCTATTCAGAGTCTGCAAAGGAGCGTCACTGCCCAAATGCACGATACAAACAAATTGTACATACGTTTGGTAAATTAAACCCTGGCAACATACAAGATGTCGTTATACTGAATGTCAGGATTAGGAAATGATACAGAATTTGTCATAAAACGTATGTCTATAAGATAAAACCCCAATGCAGATATTCCTATGGCTGCGTCTAGGACTTACAGTAAAGTGGCAAATGCTGCCAACTGTCCCTACTTCACATGAAAAGTGCTTGTGCCTTTACAGTAAACATTTAAGACCCAAATCCGGAATCATCTCAGTAAAACTATTTCTCCTACACAGGTAACAAAAGAAGACAAGATCATTCAATATTTTACAAGATGCGAGGCCTGTATCCATGTAAAAGCCTAAAGCCGCTTTCACATTCAGTGTTTGATCAGTGATTTCCATCAGAGATCAAGTCAAAACCACAGAACAGGTGAACGTCTGTTCAACTTCTGTGTGGCCTCTGCTCCTGGTTTTGGCTCACAATCACTGATGGAAATCACTGACTGGGTGAAAGTGGCCTAACTCTGGATTGTCCTCAGAAAGAACGTTCATTTAGTTGTCCCTATACTGTTACCTGGTCTAGGACACATCTGCATACTCTTAAACCCTTCACTGGAGTCATGTTCCAGTAACTCTGGGGTTTCTTCTAAAATTTGCCCTGGGATTCTAAAACTCAAAGTACTTTGATTAACAAGCAGCCTAGAAGTAGAGGAAGTAGGAAAACTGTTTCTCCTCTCCACCACACAGCTAGTTCTTTGGAGAAACTGTAGAAAGTTCTCCTCTACAGATCCCTCATGACTGGACAGGCCTAGCTGCTCATCCAAGGACTGTTTTAAGAAACATTTCGGGATCCTGGCCAGCTCTGTTCTGATTTGCCTGTTCAGACAGCCATAAAAGAATGGGTTGACAGTAAACGAGGTGTAGGCCAGCCATTTCACTATGTTCTCCCATTTGCTGCTTGAACCTTTATAGGAGCTACTTCCAAGAGCATTGTGAACATGATACACAAAATAGGGGAACCAGCACATGACAAACTGTCCACCTATGATCATGAGAGTGAAGGCGGCTTTTGCGCCTCCTAATGTCCTGTCCGGTGATCCCCGGTGGGACCTGTTTCCTGGCACAATGTTGGTTTGGCTGCCAGTAGAGTTGGACCTCTGGCGAGGACTTGCTGCCCAGGAGGGTAGAGGTCCATGCTGCATGGCAGCTATTCTGGCCACTTTAAATACATTGCAATATACTGTCAGTATGATCACAAGAGGCAACACAAAATAGACCAAGACAAAGAACGTCACAAACACTTTCTTGTGCCCTCCTGCATTCCTCTGCAGCGAGCAGCCAGTGGCATTCACCAGGCTGGCATTGGTGGACTCCGCACTGGCTGCATGGTGGGTCAGGAATGGCACGGTGGAGGTTAGAGATGCCTGGAACCAGATGAACACCAGCACTGAGATGGCCAAACCCAAGGTCATCTTCACTTCGTATCTCATGGGGTGGACGATGTAGTAGTAGCGCTCTATGTTGATGGCAGACACGGTGAGGATGGACGCGCTGCTCAGGCACACCTCCAGGGAGATGTAGGCTTGACAGAGGGACTCGCCGAAAGCCACCCGTCCCCAGCTGGCCACTATGCCCAGCGGCATCACCGTGATGGCAGCCAGGGTGTCTATCATACACAGGTGCACCACGAAGAGGAATTTGCGGAGCCGAGGCGTCTTCAGGATGACCGCCGCCACAGCCACGTTCCCGGTCACGGCCACCACGTCTAACAGCAGCATGAGCACCAGTCCGAGGTACTGGGAGATGCCCTCCGCAGCGCCCAGCGGGGACTGGGAGCCAGAGGAGCAGTCACTGCTGCCGTTCACACACGGGTGCTCCATCCCTGGCCCTGTTACCAGGGGAGCGATCCAATGCAGCAGAGATCTGCCTGATCTGGCATCGGTCATCTCTGCCTCACTCCCTCACCTGGAGGAGGACGCATCCCCTCGCCATCCGGCTGCCAATGCCGTACCTGTAACGATCCGCTATCTGCACAGGCGTGGACTGGGCTAGTGCTGCACCGGCTCTGCCAGAGGAGGAGGAATCCATCTCATCACATCTGACGTCAGGTGACAGCAACTGACCCGGGTGCTGCGCTTCACGTGGAATGTGCCCCCGGGGTGCCAGTCTGGGGGCATCATGTCACCGTGCTCCATGGTCCGTACATGTTTATTGCAGGGCTCTAGGTAGCCATACTGCATGTTCCTGCAAGAGGTGAGGTCCCCTAGTGAGGTAGCCCAGGATTTATAGTCTCACATTAGGCAACATTTTGGAACTAGAGGAATTGCCTGACACATAAAGCATCTCCTGATGGTCCTAACCCATAGAAGATCATATACCCTGGTCACATAGGGGGAGGGGATCTGAGATGCTTCATTATTGCTACATTGGTTGTGAATTTTGTGTACCGTGTCCATTGTTCCGTTTTCCGTGATTTTCTGCGGACCTATTGACTTTCAATGGGTCCGTGGAAAACTCGGCTAATGCACCGTTTGTAATCCGCGTCCGTGAAAAAAATATGACCTGTCCTATTTTTTTTCACGGACAACAGTTCGCGGACCCATTCAAGTCAATGGGTCAGTGAAAAAACACAGAGGCACACAAGATTGTCGTCCGCGTCCGTTTTTTTCCTATCACTTGCATGGCAAACTTGACTTAGATTTTTTTTAACTTTCCTTCATATCTGGAGATCCTCCAAAAATAAAGGAAGACGCACGGAAACAAAAATGGACACGGAACAACGGAACCCCTTTTTGCAGACTGCAAAAAAATACTGTCGTGTGCATGAGGCCTAATAAGGTTTCCTTCAGACGGCCGTATTTCTGGGTCTGCATCCGTCCCACAATTTTGGGGAACGGATGCGGACCCATGTATTCACCGTGTGTACTTCCATTCCAGGACCCCGCAAAAAAGATAGAGCATGTCCTATTCTTCTCCGCATTTCTATCACAGGGCTGGCCGTGTGCGTTCCGCAAAATGTGGACCGCACACGGCCGCTACCTGTGTAAGACCTCATGCACACGACCGTGTCTGTATTGCGGTTATAAATACAAAATACAGATACTTTTTCATACCCATTAGTCTAAATGACTATTGTAAGCAATATGGACAATAATAGAACACGTTTTCTAATTTGCAATATGGTCGTACGGATAACATCCATGTGCTGTCCATTTTTATTTTTTACAGACCCATAGAAATGAATGGGTCCACATGCTATCCGCAAAAAATATGGATGGGACACGGATGCAAAATGCGATCGTGTGCATGAGACCTTAGGCTTATTTGACCTGAAAGAGTTTTCCGTCCGGATGTGTCGCATTTTGCTAACGAACATTACCTGCACTGAATCCTGACCTATTCATTTCAACGGGTATAGTTTTTCAATGACCACTTTTCCGTTCAGGAAAAATCGCAGCATGTCCAACCATTTTTTATGCAGGACAGGTCCATTCAAGTCATTGGGTCAGGGAAAAAAAAATCATAGCACATTGATGGCAACTGGATACAAGGTGTTTTTTCAGGTTGCTAGATGCCATGTGTTATTCTTCAGTTTTTCTTCACATGCATGAAAAACGGATGCAAAACTGACAAAAAAAATTGAAACACTGAACGCAATTCCAAACAAAACTGACTCAACATGCATCCAAATCCACCAGCCATCTTAGGCTACATTCAAATGACCATATGTATTTTGCTGTCCGCAAAGTGAGGATCCGCAAAAAATACGGACGGACGTTTTTTTTTTTTGCGGATCCATTGTAACAATGTCTATCCTTGTCCGCAGAACGGACAAGAATAGGACATGCTCTATATTTTTTGCGGGGCTACGAAACAGACATACGGATGCGGACAGCACGCAGTGTTCTGTACGCTTTATTTGAGGGCTCATTGTAATGAATGGTTCCTCATCCGATCTGCAAAAAAACCGGAATGGGCACAGAAACAAAATACGTTCATGTGAATGTAGCCTTAGGGTGGTGTCGCATTAAGTTTTTTGCAAAATGATGCATTCTTTATTGCATTTTCCCTGCATTTTGTCGCACTTTTTTTATTTGCGAAAGCCGGTAACAATTTTTTGTACAGAAATGTCTATGGGAAAACTTCTGAAAAAATCCAGAGCATTCCGGGTTTTGAAAAAATAAACAAAAAAACACATGGACCCCAAAAATGGCATGCATATTGACTTACAGGTAATAGCGACATCATTTTAGCTTTAAAAATGCATCAAAATGCAGCTAAAAAGGGGAAAGATTTATCAAATAGTGTAAAGGAAACTGGTTCAGTTGCCCATAGCAACCAATCAGATTCCACCTTTTATTTTTCAGCACTCCTTTGGAAGGCTGAATCGAATTGGTTGCTATGGGCAACTGAGCCAGTTTTTCCTTACACCAGTTTTGATAAATCTCCCCCTATGTGCGAAACCATTGTAAGGCCTCATGCACAGGTTCATATTTATTTTGCGGTCCGCAAAAAACGGATCCACAAAAAATACGGATGACTTCCGTGTGCATTCCGTATTTAGCGTAACGGAACAGCCGGCCCCTAATAGAACAGTACTATCCTTGTCCGTAATGCGGACAATAATAGGACATGTTAAATTTTTTGGTGGATCCGACATACAGAAACAGAATACACACGGAGAACCTTCTGGTTTTTTTTTGCGGACCCACTGAAAAGAATGATTACGCATACGGTTTGCAAAAGAAACGGATAAAAAATACATTCGTGTTCATGAGCCCTAAAGGAAACAAAAGCTACCAATAAAGTTTGTTAAAAAAAAAAAAAGCAAAAATATAAAACATGAATATCATGTTTTTTTTCTCATAAAAAAAAAATCTGCAATTGTGAAGGAAACTTTAAAACACTTTTTGCGGACCGCACATGTATGGCACTATGGTAGAAAATGCATATTCTTGTTCTATCTTTTTTGCGGGGTGGCTGAACAGAAGTACGGATGCGGACAACAAGCGGTGTGCTGTCTGCATCATTTGCAGCCCTATTGAAATGAATGGGTCCACACCCTACCGCAAAACGGATGCGGACCCATTGATACGGTCGTCTGAATGAGCCCTGACAATAAGACGGGATTCACACATGTCGTTACCGATGCAAAGGATGACGTAAATCCTTCCTTAATGTTTTCTACTCCTTTTGAGTCCACTACTGGCTTTGGCTCAAAAACCTGAAGATACATTGAGGTCCTGTGGATTTTGTACATTTTTGTCAGCAGTGTGAGAATGAGATTTGGGTAAATCTCACCCACATTGGTGCTACGTTAATACACTTGGATGGAAAATTTGATATCAGACTCCATTGCTATTTATGTCATACCCAAACACATTCATTACATTGGATACCAATAGGGTATTTTAAAGGGGTTGTCCACTTTCAGAAAATATTTAGTAAAAGACCCCATACTAACCTCTGTAAGTCTCATGATATGTTACCCCTACTGCTTAGTATAAGTGCTCATACACAAGCATGTATGCCCCATGCCTGTATTGCGGACCACAGCAGGTCCGCAATATAATGGCACCGACCATGTGCACTCCATATCACGGATGTGGACTCATTGACTTAAATGGATCCGCAATGCTCGACTGTCCCTTGACACACCCTACTCTTCAGAGGCGCCGCATGAGCTCAGCACATGTGCGCATGTATCTGTGCATGCACTAAATACATTCATTGACTGCTCAGTGCGTGCACAGAAGAGGATCCAGCCGAGTAAGTGATCACGTGATCCCCGGTATCTTGCACCCTATCGGTGCGGCCACATGGTCCGGTTTCCTGGTGCAGTTTTGGAAGAGGGTGATACAACTTCTCTTTTTTGAATTTGCTCCTGGTTTTGGCTTCCAAAACCGCACCAGGAAACTTGACCGTGTGGCCGTACCCTATGGATGTGGCAGCGTTTACGTAGCCTATAGATGGGAAACCATTCTACTGAGCAGCAGGGGTAAAGTATATGAGGCTTACAGATGTATGTGGCACAGCAAATAGCTTACGGGCTTTAAGTAAATATTTTTAAAAAGTGGAGAACCTCTTTCAATTAAAACATTTATTTATAGTATATCTGTGCATCAAAAGTGTTTGATAGGTGGGGACCTTCACCCTAATTGCAGTCACGACCAGCCTCCCTGTACTGCACCCTCGCAGAGTTGGGAGTGCAACCTACAAGACAGTTCAAGGGGTGTTCTGAGTCTTAAATACTGATCAGCTGTTTGAGAAGGCAGTGGCATGCGCAGTAGTGCCACTGCCCTCTCACAGCTTTTCCTAGGCCAGTGATAGCACATTCCTTGGACACATGGCTTTGGCGCAGTTCGACCACATAAAAGTGAATGGAGCTGAGCACAATGCCAAGCACAGTCGCTATACAATGTACGGTGCTGGGATTGGTAAGCATGGAGAAGGCCACAGAGCTCACAGGAGCGCCGGTGCCTTCCCAAACAGCTGATTAGCAGGGGTCCCGGGTGTTGGACCCCCATCGATCAGATAATAGGTTATCAGTGTTTAAATCTTGGAAAAAAAGGAAAACCCTTTTAATGCTGACATGCTAATGCAATGAGCCGGACTGTGGTACGGTTAGGCAGACGCCGAAATAATGCAGTGGGTCCGGATATGGGTATATAAGTCTATAGTTTTTGTTTGTGACGCCAATTGCAGCGTGCGCAGGGTACTAACACAGGGCCCTTTAAGATGTTGTAACTCATGTACCAGGTTAGGAATGCCAGAGTGGGGTAATGTCTCTGTGTAGTAGTAGGTATAGTAGGTATAGTGTCAACGGTGTCTCCTACCTTGGTACGGCTGGACTCCTGGATCCTGGCTCACTTGCAATAAAATGAGGGTTGCTAATAGGAGTAATTGAGGAACCTGGTAGTAATGAATGAGATCCAGACTTGAAATATAATTCAACTTGTCTTTACTGGATGCAGCATTAATCCATACGAGATACAGCAATAGTCTTGGGTCCCAGCAGGTATTGGCAATATATTGCAGGGATCAATATCTCTTCTGCTTCTATCATGTGCCTGGAGCTCTCTTGCAGGATTAGTCGTCTGCTTATGGCTCTGTAATATGTTGCAGGAATCTATATCTTCTGCTCTGTCTATCTTCTGCTCTGTCTATCTTCTGCTGTGTTGGGGACTGACTAGCTGAGGATAAATTTGGCTTCTCCTGGTCTCTGGATGTTACTCACAGTTAGCTCACAGGGTACTGTATATAGTATGATCTGAATATATAGTGTGCTCTGAATTAGGGTTGTCACGATACCAACATTTTGATTCTATTTCAATACCATAAAAAAAGTATTGCGATACCATTCAATACCACGCAACAAAATAAATAAAACCAGCCCATAATCGAACAGTCCTTTCTTATTTTTGGGGGGGGCAAGGTGACTAAAAAAAATGGCGAATCGCGCAGTTTTTATTTATTTTTCTGTTACGGCGTTCACCACATAGTAGATTTTTTAAAATATTTTAATAGTTTGGGACTTTTCAGACATGGCGATATGTAATATGTTTATTTATTTATTGTTAATATATTTTTATATGTAAAATTGGGAAAGGGGGTGATTTATACTTAATATTTTGATATTTTTGTATAACTTTCTTTTAAAACTTTTTATTTAATAATTTCTCCCCTTAGTGTCACGGATGGTTTAGCAGAAAACAAGAAGTTACAAATAAGGATCCGACTGGCTTGATCCAAAACTAAGGAACAAAAGGGTGAGCCCTATTAAAGCCCTGAAGCTCTCCCTGTCTTCTTAGCCCATGAAAAGATCTCAATGATAGAAAGTTGCATGTCCACGTACCTAGACTGAGTGACACCTGCAAACCCTATAATAGTGAGGGGACACGACCACCGGCTCCCTGCACTTAATACGGAGGGAGTCAGGGTCACCTAGAATCAAGCCAACAGGAAAACAATAAATACAGAAATAGACTTATCTGAAGAACCAGCTGTAGCAACTTCAAGCAGAGAACACAATCCAGGAAGTAGTATAAACCGCATAGTGAGGCAGTATGGGAGGAGAAATATAGGGAGGCAATCACTGCTAATAGATGACAGCTGGGAGAGGGAGGAGAGATGTCAAAGCGAAAGCAAAACAAAAGAACATCATGCAGGAGGTACTGAAGAACGTCTATCAGAACTTCTCAGAGATCTGGCGGTGACACTTAGGGGCTATAAACCTGGGATCTTTTAATCCCTTGTCCTATTCACCCTAATAGATCTCTATCAGGGTGAATAGGACCTCACACTCTCCCTGCTGCTCTGTGCATAGTACACGCAGCAGCAGGGAGATTACCATGGCAGCCAGGGCTTCAGTAGAGTCCTGGCTGCCATGGTAACTGATCGGAGCCCCAGGATTACACTGCTGGGGCACCGATCACAACTGCCACTGTACAACCAATGAAGAGGGCGGAGGGGACCCTGTGGCCACTGCCACCAATGATTTTAATACTGAGGGAATTGAGGGGGGGGAGAGCACTGCGGCACCAATGTTTTTAATACTTGGGGGTGCACTGCGCCACCAATGATAATTAACGTTTAATACAGATACAGGAGGCGGGTGCCGGCCACAGAATTACATAGGGGTTAACTGCCGCTGATCGCAGCTCCCTGTCATAGAGGCCGGGTGCCGGCTATGTGTTTCTGCCACCGGCACCCGCCTCCTGTATCTGTATTAAACATTAATTATCATTGGTGGGCAGTGGTCACAGTCCCTCCCCTCCTCCGCCCCATCTCTCCTCATTGGAAGCAGCACAGGGGGAGGGAGGGAATGGTTCGTTCTCCCCTGTGCTGCTGAGGGAACATGGCGCACGCTGAGAGCAGCGCGCTCCATGTTCTGTGATACTAGGCTGCGCAGTAGCGCAGCCTAGTATCGGTAAAAGGCAAATACCGGAATCAAATTGATACCGGTACAAAAGTATCTATTGGGTATCGATATTTCGATACCCGGTGCAACCCTAGTCTGAATATATTTCTGAGGTCTGGCCTGGGTTCTGAATATATTAAGTAGTTCTGGTCTGGTGTCTAATTTTAATATAGGGGTTTGGTTTTGGGTCTGAATAAATTAAGGGGTTCTGGTCTGGTGTCTGATATTAAGGGTCCATTCACACGTCGGCAAAAGGGTCCTCACCCGTTCCGCAATTTTGCGGAATGGGTGCGGACCCATTCATTCTCTAAGGGCCCGGACGTGAAGCGAAGAGCACACTATGTGCTCTCCGCTTCCGCATTTGCGGAGCGCGGCCCCGAACTTCCGGGTTTCGGCCCCGACTTCCGGTCCGTAGCTCCGCAAAAGATAGAACATGTCCTATTCTTGTCCGCAGCTGCGGACAAGAATAGGCATTTCTATAGCGGGTGCCGGCCGGGTGTGTTGCGGATCCGCAACACACCACGGACGTGTGAATGGACACTAAAAAAGAGGTCCGGTATGGAGGCTGACATTACCTTAGGGTTCCTTTCAGGGTCTACATATATTTGGGGGTCTTGTCTGGGGTCTGGTATTTACATGGGGGCCTGAATATGTTTAGCCATTCACATTTATATGTCACTCCCTCAAAAAGACCTCTCCCATTTTTGCTGCCACTCGCTGCTTGATATCTCTGTTATTCTGTGGATATGCCATAAATGTACTTTGATGTAATAGCCCTTTAAATGTCTACTGTTTGTTCACCATTCTTCTGATATAGAGCTCCAAATCCCCAGCACCCTCATATATTTAATTGATTGATTGTTGCCAGGGGCAGTTTATGAGTTTACTGAATACTGTCTTAGGGCTCATACACACGAGCGTGTGTGTCCCGTGCCCATATTGTGGACGGCAAACAGTGGGTCTGCAATATACAGAAGAAAGAAGAGACCGAGGGGATATGATAGAAACTTTTAAATACATAAAGGGAATCAACTCGGTAAAGGAGGAGAGCATATTTAAAAGAAGAAAAACTACCACAAGAGGACACAGTTTTAAATTAGAGGGGCAAAGGTTTAAAAGTAATATAAGGAAGTATTACTTTACTGAGAGAGTAGTGGATGCATGGAATAGCCTTCCTGCAGAAGTGGTAGCGGCAAATACAGTGAAGGAGTTTAAGCATGCATGGGATAGGCATAAGGCTATCCTTCATATAAGATAGGGCCAGGGACTATTCATAGGATTCAGATATATTGGGCAGACTAGATGGGCCAAATGGTTCTTATCTGCCGACACATTCTATGTTTCTATGTTTCTATATCACGGATGTGGACCCACTGACTTGAACATGTCCTAATTTTTTGTGGTGTGGGCCATCTCTTGTGGATCTCAGACCCATTCAAGTCAATAGGTCCACACCCGCAAACGATGTCCACACGGACAGTGCCCATGCATTGCACCGCATGGGTACAGGGCACACACACATGAGCCCTTATTATTGGGTTCAGCACGCAGTCAGCCCCCCGTTTACCTCTAGTGATGAGAGCTAATGGCCAATATGTTATCTTAAATCAAGATCTCTGCAGGAAATTTGGAACTTTGTAATAGTAAAATAGAGCGTTGACGGCCATTAAGATTTATTGATGTTAATCAGTACCAAATGTTTTACCTATTTAGATTAAAAATGTATTTTTAAACAAGACTCCAAAAGAACAAAAATAAAATACTTTACTTAACCACCTCAGCTCCCCTAGCTTAAACCCCCTTAATGACCAGACCACTTTTTACAATTCTGCACTACACTACTTTCACGGTTTATTGCTCGGTCATACAACTTACCACCCAAATTAATTTTACCTCCTTTTCTTCTCACTAATAGAGCTTTCATTTGGTGGTATGTCATTGCTGCTGACATTTTAATTTTTTTTGATATTAATCAAAATTGAACGAAATGTTTGCAAAAAAATGAAATTTTTCACTTTCTGTTGTAAAATTTTTCAATTAAAACTACATTTCTATATACATTTTTCTCTAAATTTATTGTTCTACATGTCTTTGATAAAAAAAATGCAATAAGTGTATATTTATTGGTTTGGGTAAAAGTTATAGCGTTTAAAAACTATGGTGCAAAAATGTGAATTTACGCACTTTGACTTTCTGAGCACCTGTCATGTTTCCTGAGGTTCTACAATGCCCAGACAGTAGAAACACCCCACAAATGACCCCATTTCGGAAAGTAGACACCCTAAGGTATTCGCTGATGGGCATAGTGAGTTCATGGAAGTTTTTATTTTTTGTCACAAGTTAGCGGAAAATGATTTATTTATTTATTTTTTCTTACAAAGTCTCATATTCCACTAACTTGTGACAAAAAATAAAATTTTACATGAACTCACCATACCCCTCACGGAATACCTTGGGGTGTCTTCTTTCCAAAATGGAGTCACTTGTGGGGTATTTATACTGCCCGGGCATTTTAGGTGACCTAAAGCGTTAGAAGTAGTTTGGAATCCAAATGCGTAAAAAATGCCCTGTGAAATCCTAAAGGTGTTCTTTAGAATTTGGGCCCCTTTGCGCACTTAGACTGCAAAAAAAGTGTCACACATGTGGTATCGCCATACTCAGAAGAAGCAGGGTAATGTGTTTTGGGGTGTATTTTTACATATACCCATGCTGGGTGAAATAAATATCTCTGTAAAAGACAACTTTTCCCATTTTTTTATACAAAGTTGTCATTTTACAGAGATATTTCTCTCACCCAGCATGGGTACATGTAAAAATACACCCAAAAACAAATTTCCCTACTTCTCCTGAGTACGGCGATACCACATGCGTGACACTTTTTTGCAGCCTAGGTGCGCAAAGGGGCCCAAATTCCAATGAGTATCTTTTAGGAGGGCATTTTTAGGCATTTGGATTCTCACGCTTTAGGGCACCTAAAATGTCAGGGCAGTATAAATACCCCACATGTGACCCCATTTTGGAAAGAAGACACCCGAAGGTATTCCGTGAGGGGCATGGCGAGTTCATAGAATTTTTTTTTTTTTTGCACAAGTTAGCGGAAATTGATTCTTTTTTTGTTTTTTTCTCACAAAGTCTCCCTTTCTGCTAACTTGTGACAAAAAGTTCAATCTTTCATGGACTCAATATGCCCCTCAGCGAATATCTTGGGGTGTCTACTTTCCGAAATGGGGTCATTTGTGGGGTGTGTTTACTGTTCTGGCATTTTGGGCGGGGCTAAATTGTGAGCAACCCTGTAAAGCCTAAAGGTATTCGTTGGACTTTCGGCCCCTTTACGCACCTAGTCTGCAAAAAAGTGTCACACATGTGGTATCGCCATATTCAGGAGAAGTAGGGCAATGGGTTTCGGGGTGTATTTTTACATATACCCTTGCTGGGTGAGAGAAATATCTCTATAAATTGACAACTTTGTATAAAAAAAATTAAAAAGTTGTCATTTACAAATATATTTCTCACACACAGTATGGGTATATGTAAAAATATACCCCAAAACACATTGCCCTACTTCTCCTGAGTACGGAGATACCATGTGTGACACTTTTTTGCAGCCTAGGTGCGCAAGGGGCCCAAATTCCAATGAGTACCTTTTAGGAGGGCATTTTTAGGCATTTGGATTCCAAACTTCTTCTCACGCTTTAGGGCCCCTAAAATACCAGGGCAGTATAAATACCCCACATGAAACCCAATTTTGGAAAGCAGACCCCCCAAGGTATTCTGTGAGGGGCATGGCGAGTTCCTGGAATATATTTTTTTTTTGCCACAAGTTGGCGGAAAATGATTTTGTAAGAGAAAAAAAAAAAAAAACATTTTCCGCTAACTTGTGCCCAAAAAATAATATTCTAGGAACTCACCATGCCCCTCACGGAATACCTTGGGGTGTCTTCTTTCCAAAATGAGGTCACTTATGGGGTATTTATACTGCCCTGGCATTTTAGGGGCCCTAAAGCGTGAGAAGAAGTCTGGAATATATATGTCTAAAAAATTTTACGCATTTGGATTCTGTGAGGGGTATGGTGAGTTCATGTGAGATTTTATTTTTTGTCACAAGTTAGTGTAAGGAAAAAAAAAAATTCCACTAACTTGTGCCCAAAAAAAAATCTTCTATGAACTTGCCATGCCCCTCAAAAGCGCCGCAGCGATTTTACAATGTTTTTGCAGTGACCATAAAAAATAAATACTGTAACTGCGGTGGGGCAGACTGAACGCAAGTGTGCGCAATTGCGGACAAGAAAAAGCATTTTCTATATAGTTTGCAGATCCGCGCGTGGATCCACGGATCCGCAAAACACATACGGACGTCTGAATGGAGCCTTACAGGGGGGTGATCAATGACAGGGGGGTGATAAGGGGTTAATAAGGCGTTAATAAGTGACGGGGGGGTTGTAGTGTAGTGTAGTGTGGTGCTTGGTGCTACTTATTACAGAGCTGCCTGTGTCCTCTGGTGGTCGATCCAAGCAAAAGGGACCACCAGAGGACCAGGTAGCAGGTACATCAGACGCTGTTAACAAAACAGCGTCTGATATACCTTTCAAGGGTTAAAAAAAATCGCATCTACTGCTTGCCAGCAAATGGTCGCTGCTGGCAGGCTGTAGATCCACTGGTTTACCGTCCGATCCTGTGAACGCGCGCTCCTGTGTGCGCGTGTTCACAGGAAATCTTGCCTCTTGCGAGAGGACGCATCGGCGCGTCCAGGAGGAACAACAGGGCCACCGCCAGGACACGATCCTGCGTTCGGCGGTCCTGAGGCGGTAACATTTTTCAACTTTAGGATCCAAAAAAATATTTAAGTGTATTTATGAAATATTTTTTATGTATTTTTTTATTTGGGGGTTGGGGTGATTACAGTTTTTTCTTGTAGACGCCTGAGTGTAAAGCCTTGACCTAGATACCTAGACAGATGAACTAAGGGAAAGATAAAACAAATAAAGCAGGTAACAACGCTGCAGGGGATAATTGATGTGCCGCTCCGCGTACTTCACTGTAATTCTCAGCAATCTATAGAAGTGAAAAAGTTACTTATTAGACTTTAGTTGCATAAGACCAAGCATCAGGTCGCCTTTAGTTTCCAGGCAACATCATGATAATATTACACAGCGAGTACAACATGTATAAGAAGTGTTACAGCAAAGAATCGTGTTGGGTTCTTTTTATTTTTCTCACCTACACATTACACATTGTTGTGTCTTCAATAGTAAGGCTTTAGTAAGATAAAGTCCTGCTCAATCCACACCATCCTCCCTGGATGCTGGATCATTCTTCATCTCCCTGGCCCAAAAATCCATAGATTATATGGCTTCCCACGGAATGGGGGTGGCCTAGACACTAAACTGATCTGAACCTGGAACAAGGGCCAATGTCAACAACCAGAAATGGTTCTCCACTGGCTGTGGCTGCTGTAGCGCCCCCGTTGAAGAGACGGGGGAAGGGGTACACCCATGCCATCTCCAGGTCTAGAGGGCCATCCCATCAGAAATGGGTGAGATGGCTTGTCTGTTCTATGCTTCCTAAAATATGCTGCAAAAGTATTTCAACCTGTACAAAATTGACTTTTTGGACCACGTTCCTTCCTCTATGGGTGCACACCCTCGGCTGACATGCACACACACCCACAAACAGGCCCACACCTGATTTGTACAGTTCACACCTGACCAACTAATGAAGCCGTCATAGTTGTCACCAGGGAGGTAAGCAGCCAGAGTCCTTTGCAATGTCATTGCTGGATGCTGAGGAGCCCCATCTATGGCCCCTTTCAAACGGGCGAGAATTCCGCACGAGTGCAATGCATGAGGTGAACGCATTGCACCCTCACTGAATCCGGACCCATTCACTTTAATGGGGCTGTTCAGATGAGCGGTGGTTTTCACGCATCACTTGTGCGTTGCGCGAATATCACAGCATGTTCTATTTTCAGCATTTTTCACGCAACGCAGGCCCCATAGAAATGAATGGGTCTGCGTGAAAATCGCAAGCAAGTGCGGATGCGGTGCGATTTTCACGCATGGTTGCTAGGAGATGATAGGGATGAGCAACCCCATTAAAGTCTAATCACTGTATTATTTGCCCGGCCTTATAACATGGTTATAAGGGAAAATAATAGCATTCTTAATACAGAATACTTACTAAAATGTGGTTTGAGGGGTTAAAAATAAATAAATAAATGTACTCACCTCATCCTCTTGTTTGCCCAGCCAGCATCGTCTTCTTTCAGGACCTGCAAAAGGACCTTTGATGATGTAATCGCACTCACCACGTGGTGATCATGGTGACATCAGCACAGATCCTGCTGAATGAAGATACAGTTGCAAGAAAAAGTATGTGAACCCTTTGGAATGATATGGATTTCTGCACAAATTAGTCATAAAATGTGATCTGATCTTGATCTAAGTCACAACAATAGACAATCACAGTCTGCTTAAACTAATAACACACAAATAATTAAATGTTACCATGTATTTATTGAACACACCATGTAAACATTCACAGTGCAGGTGGAAAAAGTATGTGAACCCTTGGATTTAATAACTGGTTGAACCTCCTTTGACAGCAATAACTTTAACCAAACGTTTCCTGTAGTTGCAGATCAGACGTGCACAACGGTCAGGAGTAATTCTTGACCATTCCTCTTTACAGAACTGTTTCAGTTCACCAATATTCTTGGGATGTCTGGTGTGAATCGCTTTCTTGAGGTCATGCCACAGCATCTCAGTCGGGTTGAGGTCAGGACTCTGACTGGGCCACTCCAGAAGACGTATTTTCTTCTGTTTAAGCCATTCTGTTGTTGATTTTATTCTATGCTTCTACAGGGAGTGCAGAATTATTAGGCAAGTTGTATTTTTGAGGATTAATTTTATTATTGAACAACAACCATGTTCTCAATGAACCCAAAAAACTCATTAATATCAAAGCTGAATATTTTTGGAAGTAGTTTTTAGTTTGTTTTTAGTTTTAGCTATTTTAGGGGGATATCTGTGTGTGCAGGTGACTATTACTGTGCATAATTATTAGGCAACTTAACAAAAAACAAATATATACCCATTTCAATTATTTATTTTTACCAGTGAAACCAATATAACATCTCAACATTCACAAATATACATTTCTGACATTCAAAAACAAAACAAAAACAAATCAGTGACCAATATAGCCACCTTTCTTTGCAAGGACACTCAAAAGCCTGCCATCCATGGATTCTGTCAGTGTTTTGATCTGTTCACCATCAACATTGCGTGCAGCAGCAACCACAGCCTCCCAGACACTGTTCAGAGAGGTGTACTGTTTTCCCTCCTTGTAAATCTCACATTTGATGATGGACCACAGGTTCTCAATGGGGTTCAGATCAGGTGAACAAGGAGGCCATGTCATTAGATTTTCTTCTTTTATACCCTTTCTTGCCAGCCACGCTGTGGAGTACTTGGACGCGTGTGATGGAGCATTGTCCTGCATGAAAATCATGTTTTTCTTGAAGGATGCAGACTTCTTCCTGTACCACTGCTTGAAGAAGGTGTCTTCCAGAAACTGGCAGTAGGACTGGGAGTTGAGCTTGACTCCATCCTCAACCCGAAAAGGCCCCACAAGCTCATTTTGATGATACCAGCCCAAACCAGTACTCCACCTCCACCTTGCTGGCGTCTGAGTCGGACTGGAGCTCTCTGCCCTTTACCAATCCAGCCACGGGCCCATCCATCTGGCCCATCAAGACTCACTCTCATTTCATCAGTCCATAAAACCTTAGAAAAATCAGTCTTGAGATATTTCTTGGCCCAGTCTTGACGTTTCAGCTTGTGTGTCTTGTTCAGTGGTGGTCGTCTTTCAGCCTTTCTTACCTTGGCCATGTCTCTGAGTATTGCACACCTTGTGCTTTTGGGCACTTCAGTGATGTTGCAGCTCGGAAATATGGCCAAACTGGTGGCAAGTGGCATCTTGGCAGCTGCACGCTTGACTTTTCTCAGTTCATGGGCAGTTATTTTGCGCCTTGGTTTTTCCACACGCTTCTTGCGACCCTGTTGACTATTTTGAATGAAACGCTTGATTGTTCGATGATCACGCTTCAGAAGCTTTGCAATTTTAAGAGTGCTGCATCCCTCTGCAAGATATCTCACTATTTTTGACTTTTCTGAGCCTGTCAAGTCCTTCTTTTGACCCATTTTGCCAAAGGAAATGAAGTTGCCTAATAATTATGCACACCTGATATAGGGTGTTGATGTCATTAGACCACACCCCTTCTCATTACAGAGATGCACATCACCTAATATGCTTAATTGGTAGTAGGCTTTCGAGCCTATACAGCTTGGAGTAAGACAACATGCATAAAGAGGATGATGTGGTCAAAATACTAATTTGCCTAATAATTCTGCACTCCCTGTATGTCCTGTTGCAACACCCATCTTCTGTTGAGCTTCAGCTGGTGGACAGATGGCCTTAAGTTCTCCTGCAAAATGTCTTGATAAACTTGGGAATTCATTTTTCCTTTGATGATAGCAATCCATCCAGGCCCTGACGCAGCAAAGCAGCCCCAAACCATGATGCCCCCACCACCATAATTCACAGTTGGGATGAGGTTTTGATGTTGGTGTGCTGTGCCTCTTTTTCTCCACACATAGTGTTGTGTGTTTCTTCCAAACAACTCAACTTTGGTTTCATCTGTCCACAGAATATTTTGCCAGTACTGCTGTGGAACATCCTGGTGCTCTTGTGCAAACTGTAAACGTGCAGCAATGTTTTTTTGGACAGCAGTGGCTTCCTCTGTGGTATCCTCCCATGAAATACATTCTTGTTTAGTGTTTTATGTATTGTAGATTCGCTAACAGGGATGTTAGCATATGCCAGAGACTTTTGTAAGTCTTTAGCTGACACTCTAGGATTCTTCTTCACCTCATTGAACAGTCTGCGCTGTGCTCTTGCAGTCATCTTTACAGGACGGCCACTCCTAGGGAGAGTAGCAGCAGTGCTGAACTTTCTCCATTTATAGACAATTTGTCTTACCGTGGACTGATGAACAGCAAGGCTTTTGGAGATACTTTTATAACCCTTTCCAGCTTTTAGCAGGTCAACAATTCTTAATCGTAGGTCTTCTGAGAGCTCTTTTGTGCGAGGCATCATTCACATTAGGCAATGCTTCTTGTGAAAAGCAAACCCAGAACTGGTGTGTGTTTTTTATAGGGCAGGGCAGCTGTAACCAACACCTCCAATCTCATCTCATTGATTGGACTCCAGTTGGCTGACACCTCACTCCAATTAGCTGTTGGAGATGTCATTAGTCTAGGGGTTCACATACTTTTTCCACCTGCACTGTGAATATTTACATGGTGTGTTCAATAAAAACATGGTAACATTTAATTATTTGTGTGTTATTAGTTTAAGCAGACTGTGATTGTCTATTGTTGTGACTTAGATGAAGATCAGATCACATTTTATGACCAATTTGTGCAGAAATCCATATCATTCCAAAGGGTTCACATACTTTTTCTTGCAACTGTAGAAGGATCTTCTCTCTTCATTCAGCAGGACCTGCGCTGACGTCATCAAAGGTCCTTTTGCAGGTCCTGAAATAAGAATAAAAAAGAAGAAGATGCCGGCTGGGTGAACAAGAGGATAAGGTGAGTAAGTGTTATTTTTATTTTTTAACCCCTGAAGCCACATTTTAGTAAGCATTCTGTATTAAAGAATGCTATTATTTTCCCTTATAACCATGTTAGGCTACTTTCACACTAGCATTCGGGTGTCCGCTTGTGAGCTCCGTTTGAAGGGGCTCACAAGCGGCCCCGAACGCATCCGTCCAGCACTAATGCATTCTGAGTGTATGCGGATCCGCTCAGAATGCATCAGTCTGGCAGCGTTCAGCCTCCGCTCCGCTCAGCAGGCGGACACCTGAACGCTGCTTGCAGCGTTCGGGTGTCCGCCTGGCCGTGTGGAGGCGTGCGGATCCGTCCAGACTTACAATGTAAGTCAATGGGGACGGATCCGTTTGAAGATGACACACTATGGCTCAATCTTCAAACGGATCCGTCCCCCATTGACTTTCAATGTAAAAGTCTGGACGGATCCGTTCAGGCTACTTTCACACTTAGAATTTTTTTTACAATATAATGCAGACGGATCCGTTCTGAACTGAGCCACCGTCTGCATTATATGAGCAGATCCGTCTCAGACGGATCCGCTCTGAATGCTAGTGTGAAAGTAGCCTAATAAGGGAAAATAAAAAAATCTACAGAACACCTAACCCAAACCTGAACTTCAGTGTTGTCAGTTTGGACCTGCCTACAACATGGGGACACTTTTAGAATTTCTTCCAGGGCCACTTTAACCCCTTTAGGACACAGCCATTTTTCACCTTCAGGACACAGCCTAATTTTGCAAATGTGACATGTGTCACTTTATGTGGTAATAACTTTAAAACGCTTTTACTTATCCAGACCATTCAGAGATTGTTTTCTCATCACATATTGTATTTCATGACAGTGGTAAAATTGAGTCAAAATATTTATTTTTTATTTATAAAAAAAAAATTACCTAAAATTTTGAAAAATTAGCAAATTAGCAAATTTCAATTTCTCTACTTTTATAATAGATAGTAATACCTCCAAAAATAGTTATGACTTTACAATTCCCATGTCTTCTTCCATGTTTGGATTATTTTGAAAATGACATTTTATTTTTTTGGAACGTTAGAAGGCTTAGAAGTTTAGAAGCAAATCTTAAAATTTTTAAGAAAATTTCCAAAACCGAATTTTTTTAGGACCAGTTCAGTTATAAAGTCACTTTCTGGGGCTTACAGTGTTTACCCGAGGGGTTAGTTCATGTGATATTTTTAAAGAGCAGGCTCTTACGGACGTGGCGATACCTAATATGTATACTTTTTTTATTTATTTAAGTTTTACACAATAATATCATTTTTGAAACAAAAGAAATCATGTTTTAGTGTCTTCATAGTCTGAAAGACTTTTTTTGGGGGGAAATTGTCTTAGGTAGAGTATCATTTTTGCGGGATGAGATGATGGTTTGATTGGTACTATTTTGGGGTGTATATTACTTTTTGGTCGCTTGCTATTGCAATTTTTGTTATGTAAGGTTAAATAAAATGGCTTTTTTATACAGTTTTTATTTTATCTTTTTTACAGTGTTCACCTGAGGGGTTAGGTCATGTGGTATTCTTATAGAGCAGGTTGTTAAGAAAGCGGAGATACCTAATATGTCTACCTTTTTTATTTATTTTTGCATTTAACACAATAAATGCATTTTTGAAACAAAAAAAATATGTTTTAGTGTCTCCATAGTCTGAGAGCCATAGTTCTTTTTATTTTTTTGGCGATTGTCTTGGCATTTTTGGCATTTTTTGTGAGATGAGGTGACGGTTAGATTGGTAATATTCTGGGGGGGCATACGCCTTTTTGATCGCTTGGTGTTGCACGTTTAGAGATGTAAGGTGACAAAAAAGTATTTTTCAGCACAGTTTCTATTACATTTTTTTGACAGTGTTCACATGAGGGGTTAGTTCATGTGATATTTTTATAGAGCAGGTCGATACGGAAATGGCGATACCTAATATGCCCAAAAATCTTATTTTCCCTATTTAAAAAAAAATATGTAAACTTTATTTTGGGAAAAGGATGCTTTTTTTTTTTACAAAACACTTTTTTTTCACTTTTTTTTTTTTTTACTTTTTATATTTGTCCCACTGTGGGACTTCACCTTTTCATGGTTTGACCCCTGTTTCAATTCAGTAGAATACATTCTGTACAATTCAAAATACATTCTGTATTGTACTGAATTGAACTGTCAGCGTCTTACACAGTAAGTCCTCATGCACACGAATGTTTTGTTTTTTGCGGTCCGCAAATTGCAGGTCTGCAAAACACGGAAGAATAGGCATTGTAGAAATGCCTATTCTTGTCCGCAAAACGGACAAGAATAGGACATGTTATATTTTTTTTGCGGGACTATGGAACGGAGCAACAGATGCGGACAGCACACGGAGTGGCAGGCCTCTGGAAGGCATCGGGGCTGCCATGGCAACCATTGGCCCTCTGCCATCACTGTCTGCGGTGATGCCGGCGGACGCAGCAGGGGCCTGGCTATCAGTAACAGGCACTACATTCTCTTACGTACATGTGTATGAAAATGCGGGAGGGGTTAAGTTCCCAGTTCCTGCCTGATAACTGCACATGTTGTGAATTACGCACAGCTTTTTAGTGTAACACAGTATCGAGAAAAGTGAATAGATTCATGTTCACATAACTTTTTTTTTTCTGTGCAAAAATTGACCTGCTATGCGGATTTACAAATCTGCAACATGTCAATTCTTTGTGATTTTTTGTGCAGATTTCACCCTTTGCAATGTAAGGCCTCTTTCACACGGGAAAATGTTCGGGTGCGTTGCGGGAACACCCGCAATTTTTCCGCGCGAGTGCAAAACATTGTAATGCGTTTTGCACTCGCGTGAGAAAAATCGCGCATGTTTGGTACCCAAACCCGAACTTCTTCACAGAAGTTCGGGTCTGGGATCGGTGTTCTGTAGATTGTATTATTTTCCCTTATAACATGGTTATAAGGGAAAATAATAGCATTCTGAATACAGAATGCATAGTACAATAGCGCTGGAGGGGTTAAAAAAAAACCATTCAATCATTGCAGGAACAGGACATGTGGTGACATCACTCCGGTTATCACATGATCCATCACATGATCCATCACCATGGTAAAAGATCATGTGATGGAACATGTGATGACCGGAGTGACGTCACCACAGGTCCTGTTCAGCAAAGGAGACAGACGAGATGCCGGGCAGCGAGATCAAGTGGACTAAGGTGACTTAAATTATTATTATTATTTTTTTTAACCCCTCCAGGTCTATTTTACTATGCATTCTGTGTTCAGAATACTATTATTTTCCCCTATAACTATGTTATAAGGGAAAAAATATATAAAGAGCGGGTCTCCATCCCGATCGTCTCCTAGCAACCGTGCGTGAAAATCACACTGCATCCGCACTTGCTTGCGGATGCTTGCGATTTTCACACAACCCCATTCATTTCTATGGGGCCTGTGTTACGTGAAAAATGCACAAAATAGAACATGCTGCGATTTTCACGCAACGCACAAGTGATGCGTTAAAATCACTGCTCATGTGAACAGCCCCATAGAAATGAATGGGTCGGTATTCAGTGCGGGTGCAATGCATTCAACTCACGCATCGCATCCGCGTGGAATACTCGCCCGTGTGAAAGGGGCCTTAAGGTGATATCTGCAGGAAATCCACAAAACAGACGATATACCGTATGATAACACTCCGAAATCTGCATGGAATTTCTGTTTGTAAACCTTAAACTGTGTGCAGATACCCTTAGGCACTTTCAGACGAGTGGGTCGCATAGCATTATATTGATTTGTGATGCTATGTAACCCTTAGAGGTCTGGAATGTACTGGATAACACTGACATAATGCTGTCATTGTTATCCAATACATTCCAGAATTGTAAGGCCCCTTTCACACAAGCGAGTTTTCCGTGCGGGTGCGATGTGAAAACACCAGGGGCGGACATACCGCCTGTGCAGCCTGTTCGGCGGGTCAGGAGCCCAGTGCAGGAGCTTCCATTGTGGCCATCATTGCTCATCTCTCTATATTCATCTGTACGGCCGTCCTTAGGATGGTAATACAGATGGATGCTGCTGCGGGGCAGTACCTGTAGCCTATCAGAGGTCGGCGCAGACGGCACAATGACATCATCACGCCATCTGAGCCGTACAGCACGGGACACAGGCCGGAAGAGGCCTGCATCGCATCGCTGAAAGCGGCAAGTAGGTAAGTTTGTGAGTTTATTTATTTTTTTATTACACTTTACTAGGGGCCCTATCTGGCACTCATGGGGGCATCTACGGGGGGCCCTATCTTATGTACAGGCACACATGGGGGGCACTATGTAGGAGGAGGAGCACTATGGGGCCCTATTTTAAATACTGACAAACATGGGGGGAACTATGGATGGGGGAGTACTATTGGGACCCTATTTTTTATAATGGCTCACATGGGGGGCACTATGGAGGGGGAGGAGCACTATGGGGGCCCTATCTTAGTTTCTGGCACACATGAGGGGCACTATGGGGGCCCTATCTTATATATCTTATATACTGGCACACATGGGGGGAACTATGGAGGGGAGGAGCACTATTGGGACCCTATGTTATATACTGGCACACATGGGGGGCACTATGGAGCAGGGGGGAGAGGAGCACTATGAGGGCATCTTCTGGGGCTCTATCTTATATATTGGCAGACATGGAGGGCACGTTGGAGGGGGAGGAGCACTATGGGGGCCCTATCTTAGTTTCTGGCACACATGAGGGGCACTATGGGGGCCCTATCTTATATATCTTATATACTGGCACACATGGGGGGAACTATGGAGGGGAGGAGCACTATTGGGACCCTATGTTATATACTGGCACACATGGGGGGCACTATGGAGCAGGGGGGAGAGGAGCACTATGAGGGCATCTTCTGGGGCTCTATCTTATATATTGGCAGACATGGAGGGCACGTTGGAGGGGGAGGAGCACTATGGGGGCCCTATCTTTTATGCTAGCACACATGGGGGTCACTATGGAGGAGGGGAGAGCACTATGGGGGCATCTACTGGTGACCCTATCTTATATACTGGCACACATTATGGGGGCTTTTTTTTTACTGCCGCAGGAGCATTGGAGAAACCAAAAGGCATGACCAGATTCTCAAAATGACCCTCAGGAGTATTAAAGGCCGTTTTCCATTCGTTCGTCCCCTTCCTTGACTCTTATCAGATTTATATGCCCTACTTATCCAATTTAGAGAACACCTTGGCGCCGACAATCTGATTAAATAAATCTGGGATCAAAGGAAGGGGATAAGGATCACGGATAGTGATGCGATTAAGCTTGCGGAAGTCCAAACATGGCTTAAGAGTTTAATTCTTTTTTTTTAACAAAGAAGAACCGCGCCACCATTGGTGATTTGGATGATCTAATATGACCTTTAGCCAAACTCTAGGTGATATACTCTCGCATGGCTACTCTTTTGGGTTCAGAAAGATTATACAACCGGAACTTTGGCAATCCAGCTCCGAGAATAAGATTGACGGGGCAATCATACTCCCGATGAGGAGGCAACTCCTGGTCTCCACCCTTAGAGAATACATCAGAAAAATCCGAAACAAAAGGGGGTAACATTTTAGTAGTTACAACAAAAAGCGACTTGCTAAGACAGTTGTCAAAGCAGAAATCACTCCAATCGAGAATCTGTCTTGCTTGCCAATCAATAGTAGGGTTATGTTTGGTTAATCTCCCACCTTTAGGCGAATGACCTCACCACTTTCCCTAAAAGGGAGCATGGAAAAAATGTGGCTGGGGCTAGTGGCTCCAGGATATTTATCTTCTTTTACGCCAGTTTTCTGGTGTAAAAAATCAGAAATTTACGCCAGCTAGGGGCTGGTATACATTTCAGTTTATGCGTGCGGTCTGTTGGAGCTGCACCTAAGTTATGACACTAAGTTTTCACTTTCATCATCTACTTTATATATTTCATCATGGGGAATGCAAATACATATCAAAGTCTGCCCCTACTGTATGTGAATGCAGAAGGGTGTGCACAAAATAGTAGTTACACATAGAACCTGGTTATAAAACTACTCCACCACATACATTAGGTCCATATATATTTGGACACTGACACAAATTTAGTTTTTATTACCTGTTTACTAAAACATATTCAAGTTATAGTTATATAATGGACATAGGCATGAAGTCCAGACCTTTAGCTTTCATTTGAGGGTATCCACATTAAAATTGGATGAAGGGTTTAGGAGTTTCAGCTCCTTTACATGTGGCACCCTGTTTTTAAAGGGACCAAAAGTAATTGAACAATTGACTCAAAGGCTGTTTCATGGGCAGGTGTGGGCAATTCCTTCATTATTCCATTCTCAAATTAAGCACATAAAAGGCCTGGAGTTGATTTGAGGTGTGGTGCTTGCATTTTGAATATTTTGCTTAGAAGTAAACATGCGGTCAAAGGAGCTCTCCATGCAGGTAAAACAAGCCATTCTTCATCTGTGAAAACAGAAAAAAAACATCCGAGAAATTGCTACACTGTAAGGGTCCATTCACGCGTCCGTGTGTGTTTTGCGGATCCGCGGATCTGCGAAACACAGACCCCTGCAATGTGCGTTCCGCATTTTGCAGACTGCACATAGCCGGCACTAATAGAATATGCCTATTCTTGTCCGCAATTGCGTATGAATGAACCCTTGGGCAAAATCTACAGTTTGGTACATCCTGAGAAAGAAAGCACTGGTGACCTTAACAATGCAAAAAGAACTGGACGCCCATGGAAGACAAGAGTGGTGGATGATAGCAGAATAATTACCATGGTGAAGAGAAACCCCTTCACAACAGCCAACCAAGTGAACAACACTCTCCAATATATAGGGTATCAATATTCAAATCAACCATAGAGAGAAGACTGCATGAAAGTAAATACAGAGGGTTCACTGCACGGTGCAAACAACTCATAAGCCTCAAGAATAAGAAGGCTAGATTGGACTTTGCTAAAAACCATCTTTAAAAAACTGCATACTTCTGAAAGAACATTCTTTGGACAGATGAAACCAAGGTCAACCTCTACCAGAATGATGAAAAGACGAAAAGTATAACAAAGGCATGGTACAGTTCATGATCCAAAGCATACCACATCATCTGTAAAACACGGCGGAGGCAGTGTGATGGCTTGAGCATGCATGGCTGCCAGCGGCACTGGGTCCCTAGTGTTTATTGATGATGTGACACAGGACAGAAGCAGCTGGATGAATTCTGGGGTTTTCAGAGACATACTGTGTGCTCAAATCCAGCCAAATGCAGCCCAACTGATTGGTCTGCGTTTCATAAAACAGATGGACAATGACCCAAAACATAAAGCCAAAGCAACCCAGGAGTTTATTAAAGCAAAGAAGTGGAATATTCTTGAATGGCCAAGTCAGTCACCTGATCTGAACCCAATAGAGCATGCATTTCACTTGTTAAAGACAAAAAGGGCCACAAACAAACAACTGAAAACCGCTGCAATAAAGGCTTGGCAGAGCATTAAAAAGGAGGAAACACAGCGTCTGGTGATGTCCATGAGTTCAAGACTTCAGGCAGTCATTGCCAACAAAGGGATTTCAACCAAGTATTAGAAATTAACATTTTATTTACAATTATTTAATTTGCCCAATTACTTTTGAGCCCCTAAAATGAAGGGATTGAGTTTAAAAAATGCTTTAGTTCGTCACATTTTTTATGCAATCATTTTGTTCAGCCCACTGAATTAAAGCTGAAAGTCTGAACTTCAACTGCATCTGAATTGTTTTGTTCAAAATCCATTGTGGTAATGTACAGAACAAAAATTAGAAAAATGCTGTCTTTGTCCAAATACATATGGACCTAACTGTAATACATAGTAATTAGTGATCAGCGAAGGCAGCTTCAGATGCTACATCTGAAGTAGCTTTGTTTAAAATTTCGGATTAATACCATACGGAGATCCGTCTCCATACAGTATTAAAATGTAGGGGCTCCGATGAACTCTGCTTCGGTTCCGACTGGTACCTCGGAAGCGAAGCCAAGTTCGGTTATAAGTTTTAAAGTGGTGTACCACTTTAAAAATCAACTATGGAAGAAGTCTAACTTTGGCTCATCGGTCCGCGCAGCCATTCATACCACAGTGGGCTCTAATTAAACTAATTAGAGCCAAACTGGTCAGTCGATTTGCATTGCTAATGGACACGTGGCTCCTTCAATGCCGCGCTGCCATCAACAATAGAAGCAGACTAAACAGTGTGGTCCTAATTAGTTTAATTAGAGTCCTTTGTGGCTCTTTTTGCCGCACACGCAGCATGCCCGTGTTGCAACTATGACATAACCGCGCTGTGTAGTCACAGTTTTGGAGGCAGAAACCTGTATATTCCTAGTCCGGATTTCACCTGAGAAATTAATGTAGTCATTCCTCTGTGAACTAGACAGCCTGGACTCCAGACCAATGCATTTCTCCAAGATTTTGTATTATTAGGACAGGAAAGAGGTTTGTGTTTTTCATGGATTTAGCTCACAGAGAATGTCTAAAACTTTATACAATTTAAATAAAATTAGCAGAGATTTAGAAAATAGTGGCAAAGTAAATTAGATAGTGTCTTATTAAAATGTAAGGGCTCCGATAAGCCGGTCAGTGATTTGCGAAGTTGCACGAGACTTAGTTGAATAACTTTGGCAGTTGATTTCTAAAAAAGTGGAAAACCACTTTAAAACTTCAAACCGAACTTGGGTTCGGTTCCGAGGTACCAGTTTGAACTGAACCCAAGTTCGTTTCCAAGTTTTAAAGTCATTTTCCACTTTAAAAATAAACGACCACAGTTATTCAACAAAGTCTTGTGCGACTTCGCAAATAACTGACTTCAGCTCATCGGAGCCCATACATTTTAATACTGTACGGAGACGGATTTCTGTACAGTATTTATCCGAAGTTTTGAACGAAGCGACTTCGGATGTAACATCCGAAGCTTGCGTCGCGCAACACTAATTATACTATTAAATGTCGATAAGCCTCTTTTTGTCTAAATACTTTTGGAAATGATGGCGACCTAATAAAAGCCAATCAATTTTCAATCACAGTTTGCATAACCCTCTTTACTAGCAATTGATGCATTTTTTCCCTAATGGCTGTGTACACTCAGTAATGTATTGACCCACTACTTAAACATTAACTTTATAGTTTGCTTGCATTCTATTGTTGTTAATACTTAACTTTTTGACATTAATCGTTTAGTTTAATGGAGTGTTACTTTCTATATTCTATATTAAATACAAACAGAACAGAATCCTGCGACTACATTTACAACTTGTACAACATTAAAAGTTTAAAAACAGATCGAAAAGTTTCAAAAACAAAATTAAAAGGAATATATAAATCAGTGTAAACTATTCTTACATTCTTAGACAATAGGACATGTTTTCACGTGGTATATTAAACAAGGTGGTTATGGTCATAACGTGAATATAAATGGACTTGTACACACTATGCAAATCATCTTCCACAAAGAAGAACACTGGGGGAAATATATCAGTGTCATTGCACTCGGAAAGTGTGTTGATTTGCACTAGAGAGTATGAAAATCATCTTTTAGCAAGCTCTACCTTTAAAACAACTGGATATAAGGTAGCCATCCTATAAATCGATGTTTGATATTTTTAACAGGCCTCTAGACATGACAGATAATAACTAAGCCAGTACCTCATTAGTGCAGAGCAGAGAGTACTGGCTTTATTAGGTGAGAGGCTTAGGTCAGATGAGCTGCTGGCTTAGTTATCATCGAAGTCATGTCTAAAGGCCTGTTTAAAAGGTGGAACATTGACTAATAGGATAGCTACTTTACATCTGTGGCATTAGAGGCAGAGCCTGCTAAGAGATGATTTGCATACTCTCTGTCACACACCTGTCTAAGCTCCCGTGGCGAGTCTGGCTGCAATATTGTGCTGGTGTCACTATATTTCTAAGGCAACCAGCATTGCTGACAGTTGTTTTGCCTTTTCATGAGTGTAAACAGTTACCGTATTTTTCGCCCTATAAGACGCAGGTTTTTGAGGAGGAAAAAAAAAATATATTTTTAACCAAAAGGTGTGCTTTTGGTGGGTTTTGAACTAATTGTGGTCTGTGCTTGACACTACTATGGGGGATCTGTGGATGGCACTGTTATGGGGGGATCTGTGGGTGGCACTGTTATGGGGGATCTGTGGATGGCACTGTTATGGGGGGATCTGAGGGGGGCACTGTTATGGGGGATCTGTGGATTGCACTGTTATGGGGGGTGATCTGTGGATGGCACTGTTATGGGGGTAATTTGTGGATGGCACTCTTATGGGGGGTGATCTGTGGATGGCACTGTTATGGGGGGGTGATCTGTGGCTGGCACTGTTATGGAGGGTGATCTGTGGGTGGCACTGTTATGAGGGGTGGATCGCACTGCTTTATATGTGTCATCCACAGATCCCCCACCCCATAACAGTGCCATCCATATATCCCCCACCCCATAACAGTGCCATCCACAGATCACCCCCCATAACAGTGCCATCCACAGATCTCTCTCCCCCATAACAGTGCCATCCACATATCCCCCACCCCATAATAGTGGCAGCCACAGATGCCCTAATATACCGAGGGGCCGGTGTCATGCAAATGCGTCGGTGTCGGTGCGGTCACTGTACTCCGGCCCCACCGCTCACTCACTGCTTTATTGCCTAAACATTTTATAATAATAGCTTTCATTGAAGTTCCGATCCCCAGCCCCATCTGTACTATTTACTAAATGTCCTGTAGCAGGGCAGGTGGCCGGCCGTAACTCACTGACGTCCTGTGCCTGCGGCGCCTACTTTATGAATGAAGTAGGCGGCGCAGGCACGTGACGTCAGTGAGGTACAGCCGGCTGCCCGCCCTGCTCTGCCTGCTACAGGACATTTAGTAAGTAGTACAGATGGGGCTGGGGATCGGAACTTCAATGAAAGCTATTATTATAAAATGTTTAGGCATTAAGGAAGTGAGTGAGCGGCGGGGCGAGAGTACAGTGACCGCACCGCTCCGCTGCATTTACATGACACCGGCCCCTCCTCCCTCCCCCCTCCAGCTGATACATCGCAGACTGCGATGTAAAATGGCAGCATTCGCCCCATAAGACGCCCCACTTTTGTGAAAAATACGGTGCATTTACTTATTCTAATTATAATGGGTATTCATTGTCTTTAAGAGCAATGTTGATTTATATTCACTATTTTGTATGGATTTTCATGTAGGCCGAAGTAAGTCAATGGGAAGATTACTGCGCCATTCAAAGAGCTAATGTTATTGTAAAAATCTATTATACATTTAGACAGAAGATACATGACACCTGCAGATTTAGAGGCTTCATTGTATTTTTTATCTGAACATGAATTCCAGTGTGAGAATTGTCTAGATGTTCCTCAAAGTATACATTCATGTATCAAAGTTTGTCATTCGGCTCTGAGACAAGGCCTCCAGATCTCAGAGGTGTGTAGTATTGAAGACATCAGGCATGTATGAGTTAACCCTTAATGGTATGAGGCTTATAGCTTATACAACAGTGCAACCTAGGTATGAGCAGTTAATACTACACCAGTAGCAAAAGTGCATTCTGGGTAGTGTTATGACGTTACATTCCTTATCAATGCACATTCCTATCCAACAATGATTGGAAAGTTCCAAACTAGGAAGGTGTGCTCATCTGATAAGTTTGGGGTTAAGAAACCAGATACCAAAGAGAGAGAAAAGACAGAAAGAGGAAATAAAGAAAGAAAGGGAGATCTCTGGAGAAAGATTTGGATTATCTGAAAAACTCTTGAGAGCTGACTGCCCCAAGACTTTGCACATCACTTGGCACTTGGGTAACGTATATTTTGTTTTATGTAGTATTGATATAAATTAATTGGCTTAATACTTAGCCAGATACCCGATTATTCGTTGCTACATCAATATTTTTGCTGATTTCAGTTACCATGCATATAACTGAATAAAGGGGATAATATTGGAGAAACTCTCTGTTGGGAATCTTTATATTCCCTAGTTTGATATCAATAATTTATAAGTTTTGTTGCAATACTACCATTATCTGAGATTGGTCATCATTTTGGACAGAGCAAGGGCTCGTATCTGTCATTTTCTAGATTAAGTTTTTGCGCATAATCCATTGATTTTTATATCTCACGATTTTAAAGCCATATTGCATAATATTCTTGTGTTGGTTGAGTAGTGTTTTGTTGGCACCATATACTGGCTAATTCTGGGTACTGCATATCATTGTATATTATTGAAATTTACATTGATTGATTTTTATAGTATTCTAAACTATTGTATAATAAACCATTTTTTTTGCATAAACACTTGTACCATGTTTTACTGATTGCACACAATAATTAGGTTCTCGATCGAACTGTTGGAGGTGTATAGTGGAGATGCTCAATGTATCATGGAGCTGGGACACCAGACCAATCATGCTCTGTACTGGCATCACATTCTCCCTGACGAGCCTATTTAAACCGACAGCTGCTGGCCAAAGCTGCCTGTGATTGGTGTTTTTACTTTGCTGTGTATTTGTTTCTGTATTTGGATTTGTATGCGGTCCTGATTTTGCCTGTATGGTTTTTCAGCTCTTTCTGTGTTCTATTAACTCATTTTGGTTTAGGCCCCTGCACTTAGCTAAGGAGGGACTGCTGTACAGTTGTGGGCCATCACAGGATGGATAGTGCAAGTAGGTAGTGATATTGATGCAGATGGAGTACACTGTGCATTTGGATTTCGTGTGAGATCTTCAATAAAGATGGTGGTGGTTGGCCCATCAGGAGCAAATGGTAAGTATGATTCTTTCATTTTTTACCAACATTCAGGGAAAATCGATTCTCTACCACGAAGCACGAGGTAATTCGGCTTTGCGGCAAATCAAATTTTCCCTGAAATTTGTATCAATGCTCGATCAGCACTAGCTCTGTTGATTAGTCTGCTTAAACCTCGGGGCCTGGCATTCATATAGATGTTACTTTCACATATAACAACTACCTAAGCCGTGTGGCAGACCAATTGCACTCCTTCATTACATCGGTATTTCTTAATGGCAGTACCCCTCCTACATTGTACAAATTGTTCAGGAATGCTTTGAGAAATAGGCAACATTCAAGTTCTTGACTTGGCTTCCAAATTCCACAGATCTCAATCCAAGAACTAAAAGCATTTGTTGCTAATATCTTGGTGCAAGAAACCACAGACACCTTAAAAGGTCTTGTGGGGTCCATGCCTCAATGATTCAGATCTGTATTGGTGGCAAAAAGGGGACCTACACAATATTTTAATGTTTTAATGTTGTGGCTGATTAATGTGTACATGCATTCACACACACATACAAATTCATACACACTGGGAAACACATACATACACACTTGTATATAAAAATTTACATGCACACATACTGTGTGACACACATACAAAAACACATCAGAAAAGGGGACTGGGCACAGCAGTACATTATTGTGCCAGTCATCAGAGATGTGAAAACCCTTTGAATCTCTCCCCATCCCTCTCACATGACTAATGTCTGAATGTAGTGCCTTCTGCAATATCTGATGACTGTCATAATAATAAAAGATGAATAGATGCAGCGGGCGCCATAGCCTCCGGGTTTCTGCTATTTAAAATAGCAGACACCCGCGGCACATGTATGCAATCGCATTTTCCCCATCAGATGCCGTGGTCAAATATGACCATGGCATCTGAGCAGCCCGGAAGCGGAAGCCAGACGGTTCTGCTCCGGTAACAGCGTTCCCCGGATGAGATCGGGGAACCTGTTTCATTGCTCTAATAGATCGAAGCCTGAAGCCACCATTTTTTGCGGAAGGGAACAGCTGGCCCCTGATAAAACCTTCTGTTTTTTTTTTTTGCAGATCCATTGAAATTAATGGTTCCGTATAAGGTCCGTATGTGCAACACAAAAAACGGAACGTAAACGGAAAAAAAAAACGTTCATGTGCAAGAGGCCTAAGGGCCAGCTATTCCGTTCTGTAAAATACGGAATGCACATGGATGTCATCCGTATTTTTTGTGGATCCATTTTTTTCCGACCACAAAATACATACGGTCGTGTGCATGAGCCCTAATTGTACTGACCCAGGGATTGAAGATAACAGGCCAGTTTTACCACAAAGAGAACCCCTTAAAAACAAAACCTATAAAACTATGGCAGAACTGAGTTTTTTTCAATGCCAACCTATTTAACATTTTTTCCAGCTTCCCACTATACTGTGGGCAATATTAAGTGGTGCCATTAGGAAAAACATCTTTTCCCACAACAAATATGCCCTCATACAGCTATGTGAATTGAAAAATAAACAAATTGTAGCTCAGGAAGGCAGGGAGTAAAAAAATGAAAAATCGCTGCTTCAGGAAAAAGTTAAAGTGGTTGGCCTAACCTCAAGATAGGTCATCACGAGCTGATTGTCAGGGGTCCTAAACCCAGCATCTTCGCCGATCAGCTGTTTGGGTGTAGCTCTGTTGCTTAAAGTCTGTGCTAGAACTACACAGCATCGTCAACTTTGTAGTGAAGGGAGCTCACTTCTGCAATGCTGCTCCCATCCTCCAGTCAGCAGCGCGAGCAAATGGAGCAGGTGAGCGATTTTTTATTTTTTATTAACATGGGGGGATGCCATACTTATTTTCTAGAGGCTGCCACTTTGATTTGCACTTTTAACATGGGGGATGCCATACTTATTTTCTAGAGGCTGCCACTTTGATTTGCACTTGGACAGACCTGTCAATCCAATGAATTTGCGCTGTGGTGAATGGGTTGGATTTCAACAATGAAAGCCAGCAAAGAGCTCCACACAAGATTGCTTTGCAGCTGCACCAGAGAACTGGGTTGGATCCTGTTTTCGGAAACCTTTACTAAGTAGGGCAGATGTGGAGGTCCTGGGGAAGTGCTGTAACAGTGCATGAATTGTTCAGACTGGCTCATTTGCTATAATAAGCTGCAACAGTATTCCAATCTGTACAAAAAGGACTTTTTGGACTATGCTTCTACCCCCCATGGATGCACACCCTTGGCTGACATACATACACAATCATGAACATGTCATCACCTGCTGATGTGCACAATTCCACACCTGACTGATGAATGAATCTATCATGGTTGTTGCCAGGGAGGTACACAGATGGAGTACCATGCAAGGGAGGTACACAGATGGAGTACCATGCCAGGGAGGTACACAGACGGAGTACCATGCCAGGGAGGTACACAGACGGAGTACCATGCCAGGGAGGTACACCGACGGAGTACCATGCTAGGGAGGTACACAGACGGAGTACCATGTGATGTCATCATCCCTGGATGCTGCTGAGTGGACCCATTGTGATACATGCAGTTGTTCTGTCTGTGAACATTTTCATAGGGGATGTCATACTGATTTTCTAGAAACTTCCACTTTGATATGCTTTTGGACAGACCTGTCAACCTAACGAATTAATACTGTGGTTAATGAGTTGGATTGCAACAGCAGAATCCAGCAAGAAGGCATTGTAGTGTCCATGCAAGATTGCTTGCATCTGCACTGGAACACTGGGTTAGATCTTGCCATCTTCCTGGCCTAATAATCCATAGAATGTATGACAGCCTATGGATTTTCTACAGGCTGCCACTTTCATTTGCACCTGGACAGACCTGTCAATCCAATGAATTTGCGCTGTGGTGAATGGGTTGGATTATAACAATGAAAGCCAGCAAAGAGCTACCTTAGTCTCCACACAAGATTGCTTTGCAGCACAGAGGCTAAATTGATGTTTATCTGCAACACACGAGCCAAGATTAACAACCAAAAATGGTTCGACCACTCCCATGTGGGTGATTATTGGACTGGGGTTCCAGTGGCCCACCAGAAGCAGTTTATCTTGAGGTCAAACATCTAATAGGTCTTGCATATTTGCCAACTTTTCAAAATCCCAAGTATGAACAACAGCAGTGCCTATTAGTGGCAACCACAGTTATGCCCCATTGGTGCCACCAAACAGTAGTTTTGGTTCAAAATTTAAAGAGGCTGGACAGCCCTATCAAGAACAAAGACCAAGATTTTTTACTGTGTGCTCCTGCTTAAAGGGGTTGTCCCACCAAAAATATTCTACATTTTCAAACCAGCACCTGGATCTGAATACTTTTGTATATGCATGTAATTAAAATTTTTGCATCGTCACTTCAGCGAGCGAATTTTGTAGAGAATGTAGAGAAAATTAATACAAGGCACTTACTAATGTATTGTTATTATTCATATTGCCTCATTTCCTGGCAGATTCATCTTTACATCGCATGATACACTGCTCGTTTCCATGGTTACGACCACCTTCCAATCCATCAGCGGTGACCATACTAGCACATTGTAGGAGAAAGCGGTGGACTCTCTGATGGCCGGGACCGTGGGAGCTCACATGGGCTGGTGTTTTTTTCCTATAGTGTACAAGCAGGTCTACCGCTGATGGATTGCAGGGTGGTCGACGTCGTAACCATGGAAATGGGCAGTGTATAATGTGATGGAAAAATGAATCCAGCCAGCAAAGGACACAATATGGACAATCACAATACATTAGTAAGTGCCTTGTATGAACTTTCTGTACATGATAAATGCCATTTGCTGAAGTGAGACACCCCTTTAAGTTCTACGAAGCACATCATATTTAATTTCCTTAGACACCACTCCCTATCCAGCCAGTCCCAAAGCAACTACTGACTAGGATCCACTTCTTTGGCAGGGTTGCCAATTGTTCTTAAATTTACAGACAGTCTGCAAATATTAGTGTCTTTTTTGCCTTCCACAGTGATTTTTTTTTTTTTTGCTTTTTTAAATGTTCACATGTGCAGTGCAAACAGGACCTGAAGCAGTCAGAGCCATAGAAGGGGAATGCTATCCCACAGGAGACACACTGCTGTTGATATTTTCTCCATGGTGAGTTCCATGCATTGTGAGTGCCACTGATTGCTACATATGACTCTCTGTATGGCTGGGCTGAATATTCCTGCATCACTTATCTAAGGTTTTATCCCAAATTCGTTGTAAACCTACTGGCCAGGGATAGATTGCATTCACCACCGCCGCCCTGGTAGTGGAATAACAATACATAGAAGACTATAACAGTGTTCTGAAGTCTTATTGAATTTAACCAAAGGGCTGAATTTTTCCTGCTAAAATTAAAATAAAACTCAGCTGTTTGAGTAACTGCCGGGCCTGGTCTGAGAGAATGATCTTGAATAACCATAGGAGTGGGGGTTGCGAAGACATAGCTGGGGGGAAACTGTTCAAAAATGTGCTATGTGGCCTAGTCATTTCTAGTTACACCACTGCTACTGAGAACTCATATAAAAGCCATATTTTTCATCTGTTTGCACACATGGAACCACCAAAGTAAATGACGCTACTCACACCTGCTTGGGCATAGAAACATAGAAACATAGAATGTGTCGGCAGATAAGAACCATTTGGCCCATCTAGTCTGCCCAATATACTAAATACTATGGATAGCCCCTGGCCCTATCTTATATAAAGGATGGCCTTATGCCTATCCCATGCATGCTTATACTCCTCCACTGTATTTGCAGCTACCACTTCTGCAGGAAGGCTATTCCATGCATCCACTACTCTCTCAGTAAAGTAATACTTCCTGATATTACTTTTAAACCTTTGCCCCTCTAATTTAAAACTATGTCCTCTTGTAGCAGTTTTTCTTCTTTTAAATATTCTCTCCTCTTTTACCTTGTTGATTCTCTTTATGTATTTAAAAGTTTCTATCATATCCCCTCTGTCTCGTCTTTCTCCCAAGCTATACATGTTAAGGTCCTATAACCTTTCCTGGTAAGTTTTATCCTGCAATCCATGTACCAGTTTAGTAGCTCTTCTCTGAACTCTCTCCAAAGTATCAATATCCTTCTGGAGATATGGTCTCCAGTACTGAGCACAATACTCCAAATGAGGTCTCACTAGTGCTCTGTTTTCGTGGTAGACAGCTGCGCTGACTTTGGACTTGATATAACCCAGTGGACCAAACCATCACTGACAGTGGAAATTTCACACTGGACCTCAAGCAACTTGGGCTGTATGCTTCTCCACTCTTCCTCCAGACTCTGGGATCTTAATTTCCAAATTAAATGCAAAATTTACTTTAATCTAAAAGTAGGACTTTGGACCACTGAGCAACAGCCCAGTCCTTCTCCTTAGCCCAGGTAAGACGTTGTCTCTGAAATTGTCTTTGACATTGTCTCTGGGTCATAAGTAGTGTTTTGTGCACGACTATTCGAAAAGCAAATTTTTATCTCGAATATCGCCACTTTGAGAATTCGCGAATATTTCGAATATAGTGCTATATATTCGTTATATCGAATATTCAGCAGTTTTTCCATCTGAAGACATAATTCCTCCATGCTTCTTGCTTGTGGGCCAACGAGTCATTGGCCCACAAGCAACTAAAGCAGGGAGGAATCATGACTTTAGATGGAAAAAAATGACGAATATTCTAAAAAACGAATATATAGCACTATATTCAATATATTGCTATATATTCGTATTTTAGAATAGTCGTCATTTTTTTCCATCCTGTCTGAGTTTAAAAAAAAATCTCAAGTGGATAGTCACTTTACATTCTATATGGGAAAGCATGTTGCAAACTGTAGTTATAAATTGGTTTTCTGTTTTGTTTTCAGTACAATGCTGCCATCTTCTGGAAAGAAATCATGTCTTCGACAATGTCTTGTAGTTAGGCTAGAGCAGCCAGAAATTAGACACTATTTTTGTTTTTAGTAGTTTCTATTGAATTTCAAATGGTCATAGTATACAGAGTAATTAATTTGTATGCTCCAAGAAACCATGATGCATGTTACGTTCGCAGCCTATGTTTGCCACTCCGCCAGGGCCGGCGCCACCCATAAGCAGAGTAGGCCACCGCGTAGAGCGCACTCTGCCTGGGGGCGCCGGCAGGAGTCCGAATCCCAAGCAGTAGCTCCCTGCCGCCGCCTGCGCCCCACCCCCTACTGACATCATCTCCTTCACTTCACTCCTTCTTTCTGTTCTTGCCGGCCAGATGCGCTGCGAGTATGTTCAGTCACTTCGGGCAGAGCGTTCGCATCAGCTGACACATAGCTACGAGATCATTTAGAATACTTTTAAGAAAAGTTTGCCCTGGGATTCAAACTCATGACCTCTACACATCAGAGGCAAGGCATTTACCCTCACAGCCATGAAAGCTGTCTAGCTAGTTGCTTTAAAAACTAAAAACAAAAAACAAAAAAAAATATATATATATAAGACTTCTACTGATACCTAGTGTACTGATACCTAGTGTACAACTATACACATGACAGCTGCCCACTGTGTATGGATGTAGCAGAGCTGGGTGTGTTGGGCAGCTGTCATGTGTATGGTTGTACACTAGGTATCAGTAGAAGTCTTATATATTTTTTTTTTAAGCAACTAGTTAGACAGCTTTCATGGCTGTGAGGGTAAATGCCTTGCCTCTGTTGTGTAGAGGTCATGAGTTTGAATCCCTAGGCAAACTTTTCTAAAAGTGTTTTTTTTTTCTATAAGACTTCTACTGATACCTAGTGCAGTGTTTCCCAACCAGTGTGCCTCCAGCTGTTGTAAAACTACAACTCCCAGCATGCCCAGACAGCCTTTGGCTGTGCGGGCATGCTGGGAGTTGTAGTTTTGCAACAGCTGGAGGCACACTGGTTGGGAAACACTGACCTAGTGTACTGATACCTAGTGTACAACCATACACATGACAGCTGCCCCAACACACCCAGCTCTGCTACATCCATACACAGTGGGCAAAGTTACCTACAGTAGAAGTCTTATATATATATATATATATATATATATTTTTTTTTTTTTTTTTTTAAGTATCTAGCTATACAGCTTTCATGGCTGTGAGGGTAAATGCCTTGCCTCTTTTTTTTTTTTATACCGGACTGTTACTTTACTGCCACGGGGGAGGGGGGCTATTGGCGCCATGATACTGGCACATGAAGGGGGGAGGAGAGAGGCACTTGATACTGGCACATTAGGGGACAGGGGGAGAGGATGGCACTATGATATTAGCAGATGGGGGGGGGGGGGGGCAAGAAATGGACATGAATCATGAGGGGCAGAAATGTGAAATGATTGGGGGGGGGGCAGGAAATGGACATGAATCATGAGGGGCAGAAAATGGACATGAATCATGGTGTCAGAGGCTACAGGACAGTGACTGGCAGCAGGACGGCACACACTTGTGTACAGGGGTCAGGGCACACCTGCTGCTTGACTAGGGGCTATAGATTCTGACTGGCACAGGGTGCCCATCAGTGGCACATAGAGCCTAATAGGTGGCACAGACTGTCTAAAGGCTATGAATGGTACAGGGTGCAGGACAGTGCCAGACTGGCAGAGGGCACAGGGCAGCATACTGTTTTATGTTGCCCTGGTGGCACAGGATTTCAGACAGTGGCTGAATGGCGCCTGGCAGTGAATAGGTGGCACTGCTCGTGTTTGGTGTGCCAACCTGCTGAACAGCGCATCACTGGGATGGTACTAGGTGGCAGACAATGGCTGGATATTACATATACATGACCATAGTCAGACTGGCACAGGGTACACGACCATAGTTAAATGTTACATGCAATAGGTGGCTGAAAAAGGGGCGGGTAAAGGGGTGTGGTCAATGGGTGGAGTCAAGGGGGCGGCAAAATTAGCTTTTGCTTAGGGTGGCAAAAATCCTTGCACCAGCCCTGCACTCCGCTCACTATGTGCCTGTCTGTCGGTTGTGTATGTGTAAACCGGAGCTTAGTTCAGTGTATCTCTCCTCAGGTTCAGCACTGCAGGGGTTACATCCTTTCTCTCCTTGCTCTCTGTGTTGTTGTCCAGCTTCTGACTAACTAGTTCATCAACTCCCATATACATACCTGATTGTCTCTCTCAATCTTTGCCTGATCATTACAGGTCCTACTAGTATGCTTTACCTTGCTATCTGAGCTCTAATCCGTTTACCTGTCAGTATACTGACAGTTGCCTTCCTGGACTTTGAACTCAGCCTGTTCCTGACTAGCCTGCTTCCTGTGGTACTCTGGTGTCCCTGATCCCCATGGCTCAGCAGCCTACCACTCCTGGGTGGTTGGCATAGTGCATCCACATCCACAGATCGTAACAGTTTGATCAGGCCATGGATCCCATTGATCCACTATGGATGAGTTTACCTGAACTTTGCCAGGAGATGGCTCAACAGCGTGACCACCATGACCGACTGCTGGACTTTGTGCAAGGCTTATCCACCTGTCTGAGAACCTTGATTACTGTGTTGGCCATAGCTGCCTCTGGGGATTCTGCTTTATGTCTGTCGTTGCCTCCACGCTAAGATAGTAATCCTAAACTGTGTCATCGCTTCATTAACCAGTGTACCATTCATTTTGAGCTGCAGCCACGTCTGTTTTCTTCAGATCCAACAAAAGTGGCCTTTGTAATTTTCCTTCTGTCTGGCGAGGCCCTCGTCTGGGCTAATTCATTATGTGAGAGAGGCAGTCCTATGACCTACAAGAGTTCCTAACCACCTTCCACAAAGTCTTTAGTAAACCAGGATGTACCTGATCTGCTGCCTCCTCTTTTCTGAAACTTTGCCAGGGCAACTTCAAAGTAGGCCAGTATGCAATACAGTTTTGCACTCTATTCTTTGAGTTGGTCTGGAACATTGAGGTGTTCTGGGAGGGACTGTCAGCTCTTATTGAGGATCAACTGGTGAGTTGTGATATCCTGACTACCCTGGAAAGTTTGATCTCTCTCACTACCCGCATTGATCTCTGGTTCCTAGAACATGCCGATGAAGACCTCTTCAGTTAGTGCCAACATTCCAGAGTCCTCTTACTCCTCCATCTTCTACTCCAGTCCAGGAGCTCATGCAAGTAGAAAACCTCAAATTGTCTGAAGAGGAGCATCAACGCAGTCACTCCAGTGACCTGTGTTTGTACAGTGGTACCAAGGGACACTAAGCCGGCGAGATCTCTGAGCCTTGGGACCATGGGGAAAGTAGCTATTGGTGAAGACCAGCTCTCTCCAAAGTTGACCTTGCTAGTATCTCTATCCTACAGTAGTACCATTCTAACCTTCATAGACTCTGTCTTGACAGGAAGCTTCCTGCATCAGGCCTTGGTGAACCAGTACTTTATATCCATCCGGCACCTGAAGAATCCCTTGGTGGTGACCTGTGTCAATGGAAAAGCTCTTTCTGAAACCATCCAGTAAATTACAGAGCCCTTGGAACTTCAAGTGGGTGCTGGAGACCTGCCCCTCGCCTGTGTCTAAAGCCCAAACTAATTTTGAACATGTCTCAAGAGGCTCGATGAGGGGTGCTATGAAAAATATGTCTGAAATAAAGTGCCTTCCTCTTCTGGAGTGGCAGGGGCTGACTGGGCTGACAGTAATTTTGTTTTCAGATTTGGCCTGTGACTAAGGCTACTTTCACACTAGCGTTCGGCTGTCCGCTCGTGAGCTCCGTTTGAAGGGGCTCACGAGCGGACCCGAACGCTTCCGTCCAGCCCTGATGCAGTCTGAATGGATGCGGATCCGCTCAGACTGCATCAGTGTGGCAGCGTTCAGCCTCCGCTCCGCTCGCCTCCGCACGGACAGGCGGACAGCTGAACGCTGCTTGCAGCGTTCGGGTGTCCGCCTGGCCGTGCGGAGGCGTGCAGATCCGTCCAGACTTACAATGTAAGTCAATGGGGACGGATCCGTTTGAAGATGCCACAATATGGCTCAATCTTCAAGCGGATCCGTCCCCCATTGACTTTACATTGAAAGTCTGAACGGATCCGTCCGAGGCTATTTTCACACTTAGCTTTTATATGCTAAAATAATGCAGACGGATCCGTTCTGAACGGAGCCTCCGTCTGCATTATTATGATCGGATCCGTTCAGAACGGATCCGATCGAACGCTAGTGTGAAAGTAGCCTAAGGCTTCAGCTTGTATTAACAGAGTTGCTGTGCATGATGTATGTTGTAACCAATATTCTAGATGTTTTCTTCTATTGTTTCTCCTATCTGTACAGAGTAAAGGAATGTCTGCAAGACTCCAGACCAAAGAACAGAGGGCGTAGGGGAGGATTATTGTTATGATTGCGGCTTGTGTCCGCTGCTCTGTCGCTATGTGTCTGTCTGTCCATTTTGTATGTGTGAACAGGAGCTTAGTTCAGTGTATCTAACATCAGGTTCAGCACTGCAGGGTTTACACCCTTTCTCTTCTTGCTCTGTGTTGCTGTCCAGCTGCATACTTAACTTGTTTATCAGCTCCCCTATAAATACCTGCTTGTCTCTCTCATTCTTTACCTGATCATTAACGGGGATGCCAACTGTCCTGAAATTATTTTACAGCTCACAGTAAATGCTAGTAATGAGGTGTTATCAGTATATTGATCTATAGACATGGAGTGGAGCCTCACCACAGACTGCTCCGGCGCCTGCATGGGATTATAGATCAAACAACCTCCCCCTTACATAACTTAAACTAATAACCATAAACTAATAATAAGACACGTGGACACATTAGTGCATGGATAAAATTAGGCCACGACCAACTTTATTAAGGAATAGCTTATACAAATAGATAATAACCAAATAACTTTAAAACCACAGATTAGACCAGCCATAGGCTCGGCCTAAATACCATAATCAACTCATCCACTCGCCACTATACGGCAAGCGACTTTACCCCTCCTTTCAATAAAGTGGCCGTGACAAACAAAACTTAAGGGAGGGCGGGGAGGCAGCAGCTCCTCAGATTGCGATCCAGCAGACAGCACAATGCTGTCGGCCACCGCAATTATATACACCTTTGGCCATAAACACTCCTGACCATCAGCCAATGCCCTCCTATTGCTGGGGTTCCTTATCTTCCTGACCCCAGCAACAAACCCAGGATAGGACATATAACCGTCCAATCCGGCCTCACCTTACCTACCCTGGATACAATGGCTATTGGGAAAAATTTCCGCCAAAACGAATAGCCATCTAACCTGGGATGCTCATAATCCCATGAGGATCCCGCCATTGTCATATACTGGATCCTGACATTCACTTCACATTGGTGCACTGTGATGTCAGGCTGCCTAACTGCATACATTGCCATACCGACATCTTATATTCCTGACTTTTCCATCATCTTGCCCATTCTCCCCACTGGCCACTGTGCTCCCCAATGCCTCCAAATACTATACTGCAGAAATGTTAGTGCCATATAACTAGAACCTCCATAGTAATATTGCTCCCAAAAGTTCCACCAATACCAATAATTTGCTTCCATGGAACCTTTATGCCACCATCTGCAACGCAGGCCACAGGTCTCTCCTGGCCTATGGCCTGAGTTGCCTGCCTCCTAGCACAGGTGGTCTCAATGATGGTCACTTTAGGCATAGTGGCCAATGGCTCTTTGCTGCACTATTCAACTTTATCACCATCCTGAAGATGGCCATACATTTAAATGTGCGGCAGTCACTTTAATAAACACTGAGAGAAAACATTAAAAAACTAATGAAAATTGTGAAGGATGAAAAAGTACAGCTGAGTGAGCTAATATAGTTTAAAAGTCCTGAGAGCAACCAGAGAACTGTATACAAATCCTGAGGCAAAATGTGCATATAGGAAATATGTTTCCATCAAACATGGAACATTGAAGAGGCAGTTCATAACTTCCATATGAAGAGAGAGGAGAAAAAAACAAAGTATGTATTAGTGGTGCATGAGTACCGGAGTATTTTAATTCACAGAGTTGTGTTCCTTCCTTGTCCGCTTCACTGTAATCCATTCCCGGGCAAGAGTTGGAGGTCTTTGCTTATGTGGGGATCTGTCTCCCTCTTGTGGTGAAAGCAGGGACCATTTTTCCAATAGTTCTGCAGCTTGCTTAGGAGAGAATAAAACAAAGTTCTTACCATTCCTAGTGATTATAAGTTTAACTGGGAATCCCGAGCAATATGGAGTGTTGTTTTACCAAAAGGATTGCTGTGTATTTGGTGACAAATCTGCAAAAAATAAGACCTGTTTGAAGAAGTCCGATAGCTATTTCTTCTGGCTTGCTTCTCTTAAAGGGATTCTGTCACCTTGTTTTCGGTTATAGAGCTGCGGACATGCACGGCTAGATCACCGCTAGCATGTCCGCAATATACCGGTCCTATAGGGCTGTGTCCTTTTATTTTGTTTAAAAAATGATTTTAGAGATATGGTAAATGAGCCTTGTAAGGTGCCCAAGGGGCTGTACGAACCTTCCTGGTGCCCAGCCATGCCTCCCTGTGAAGGAGCCCAACACCGCCTATGTCCTCCGAATCTCCTCCTTTCGCCACAGTCAGATTGCCGTAATCTTGCTATGCGCGAACTCCCTGAGGCTGATACCAGCACAGGGAAGGAACACTATACCGGCACTGCGTATTCGCGAGCTCGCGCATCGCGAGATTATGGCAAAATAAAAGGACACAGCCCTATAGGACCGGTATATTGCGGATATGTTAGAGGCGATCTAGCTGTGCATGTCCGCAGCTCTATAACCGAAAATGAGGTGACAGAATCCCTTTAAGAGATTATTTTTGAAATTGAATAAATGTAGTTGCACCAACACATCTCTTGGGGTGCTGGACGGTAGTGATTTGGATTTAGGAACCTGATGTGCTCTATGTAATACCCCAGAGTGGTATTACCATTGCTACACCCTGCTACTGTCTCTAATGGATTAACCATAATGTCATCTGTGTTTTTATTCCAGGTCCTCTTACACTGTGCATTGATTGTTCTGCTATGTAACTGTTATTCTTTGTATTTCATGTAATGTGCTGGGTTGTTCAGCAGGTGGCAGCGGATAAATGACAGAGAGATCTTTAGATAGAATGGGACTTACCATTCCATTCTTCCCCTTTTAGGCAGAATTGGGCTAGTCCCATTTTCTACCAAAGGAAGGGACAGCCGGAAGTGTCTAGTCAGTCTAAGACATGTTAGTGTATGATGCAGACGCGCCAAGATGAAGCAGCTAGGGGAGGCCCCCCTGCTGCATCAGGATTCCCTCCAGAGGGAAGAAGCTCATAGAACATCATGACTCCTTGCAGATTTACCTACAGAGTGTCAGGAGGGGGTCACCAGCCAAAGGCACCCACTCCAAAGATACCAGAATAGTTCTAAAGGCCATCTGCCAGAATAGAGCTGAGTTTAGCACAGCAGAGAGAGAAAGCAGAATGCTCAAGTTTGCCTGCCTTTACATGCCAAAGCCTGCTAGACGGTATCCAGGTAGAAGCACTGTGACACACCCAGAGACTATTAAGGCTAAATCACACCACTCGGCATTCCTAAAACCTGGGACAGGATCGGCCCTGGGGGAGAGGGGGGGGAGAGGGGGGGAGAGGGGGGGGGGAGAGGGGGGGGGGGGGAGGCACGTTACACTCTGTCTATAAGCAGATCACGCTCTTGTGTATCTGGAAGGAGGCTGTAAATAGATATGTTAGGTATTCTTACACAGAATCTTCTGAGACCTGAGAATGTTTCTGAGCCTAACATTATTTCTTCTAGAGCAATCCTGTAAATCTGCTAGTTTTAGCTTCATGGCCGAAACCTCATCCTGAGTGTCATTATAGGAATCAATTAGAGAATTGTGTGCCTCTTCAAATTCCTTCATCTTTTCCTCTAAATGAGTTGTGCGATCACCAATGGTGTTTATATCTGCTCTGATGGTGTTTAGGGCACATTGTATATCTAGGTGAATTGAATGTTTTAAGTCTGCCATTAAATCTTCCATTGCTGACATAGTAATGTTTTCATGATCTAAATGCATACTATTGCTTTTCAGCAAGCTGTTAGCTGATCCCCCACTTCACTTTTCTTTTTTGCAGTTTAAGTGCTTTCAACAAGCTCCTCTGAGGCCTGCGTCCTCATGATATTTCTGGAGCTGAAACTGGGAGGTGACACAGCAATGTTTTCCTGAGAGCAGGCACCATCTTGGCTTTGTGTAAGATGGAAAAATAGCTCATGCTGTTTCTGTACACATTTTTTCATTAAAGCTGTTATTTTGCTGTTTGGCCACAAGAGGCCACTGTTCCTCCACACAGTTAAGTTTTTTTAAAGTAATTGAATATGCATAGGAGGTGGAGCTGCTGCTGCTAAGTAGAGATGTCCCGAACTATTCGCCGGCGAATAGTTCCCGGCAAACATAGCTTGTTCGCGTTTGCTGCGGCGGGTGAACATATGCGATGTTCGGTCCGCCCCCTATATGTCATAATTGAGAAAACTTTGACCCTGTACCTCACAGTCAGCAGACACATTCCAGCCAATCAGCATACCCTCCCTCCTAGACCCTCCCACCTCCTATCAAATAGCAAGGACAGCATCCATCTTAGGGACAGCATCTGTCACGAGGGTGTCAAGAGCCACGCCTGACTCCGTTGTACCCGGGGTCAGGAGGTCGCAGCGGTTGGCTGCGCGCGCTATGTCAGATAGGGAAGTTTCCTTATTGTAGCTTTCTGGGTTTGCTTTACAAACCCTTTTGGCTCACTCAGGGATCCGTAGCTCCTTCTCTCAGCTGTTCCTTGTCCAGCACTCCCAATCCTCCTTATATTCCCCTCTCACACTTCTCTGGTTGCCAGATATAGAGCTTCCTGCCTGGACATCTATTCTGACCCACTGGAGCTGTGTTGCTGCGTTCTCTGACTGTTGATTCAGAACGCTACCCTCCGGATCCCTGTTGGACCTTTGTGGACAATTGTTGCCGTCCACCTGGGTGTTTGTGTTTGTCTGTGTTTGTCTGTCCTCTCCCTGGTGTTTCCCTCTTAGTGCAGTGGTGAGGACTAGCAATCCCACCGGCCCGTTCATTATCTAGGGCTCATTTCAGGGAAAGCCAGGGTTTAGGCACGTGATCGCCGCACGGGTGAGGAACCCGTCTAGGGACGTCAGGGCAGTCAGGTGCCAGCTGCAAGGTGAGTTAGGGGTCACCACCTTTCCCTCTCCCTTGGGCAGGGCTTTCCCTGTTTTCCTCCCTGTGCGTGTTGCCGGTCACTACATTATATCTGGCCATTATTTTTGTGTAGGTAAAAAAAAAAAAATCAAAAAAAAAATTTTTTTTTTACCTACCGTATTTTTCGCCGTATAAGACGCACTGGCGTATAAGACGCACCTAGATTTTTGGGGAGGAAAATAAGAAAAAAAATATTTTTAACCAAAAGGTGTGCTGTGGGTTTGGTGGGTTTGGAACTAGGTGGTCTGTGGATGGCACTATTACTGGGGATCTGTGGATGACGGACACTGTTATGGGGGGATCTGTGGATGACGGACACTGTTATGGGGGGATCTGTAGATGACGGACACTGTTATGGGGGGATCTGTGGATGACTGACACTGTTATGGGGGGATCTGTGGATGACGGACACTTATGGGGGCATCTGTGGATGACGGACACTGTTAGGGGGGAACTGTGGATGACAGACACTGTTATGGGGGGATCTGTGGCTTTCACTGTTACAGGGGGATCTGTGGCTGGCACTGTTACAGGGGGGGGATCTGTGGATGGCACTGTTATACATGTGTCATCCACAGACCCTCCCAGCCCATAACTGTGCCATCCACAGATCCCCCGCCGCTCCTGTATACTAATATAATATGTCTTATTCAATTAATAGTTATTAAATATGCCTCTTTATTCCTAAAAGTACCTTAAATCCTAAGCGCTTCAGTACAATGCCGGCAGGCCGGGCAGCCGGCGCGGCGCGTCACTCACTGACGTCACTTGCCTGCGCCGCCTGCTTCATTCATAAAGTAGGCGGCGCAGGCACGTGACATCAGGGAGTTACGCTGCCGCCCGCCCGGCCTGCATTGTACGGATGAGCTTAGGATTTAAGGTACTATTAGGCATAAAGGGGCATATTTAATAACCATTCATTGAATATGACATATTTTATTAGTACACCGGAGCGGCGGGGCGGGCCTTTAGTACAGTGACTGCACCGCCCCGCCGCTATTGCCGGCCCCAGCTCCTCCTCCCAGTCCTTCCCCGAGTCCTCGCTCTCTTTACATCGCTGCCAGCGATGTAAAACTGACTGCATTCGCCGTATAAGACGCAGGGGCATTTCTCCCCCATTTTGGGGGAAGAAAAAGTGCGTCTTATACGGCGAAAAATACGGTACTTAGAATCCAGTATGTATCCAATTGCTGCTCTGTCCGAACAATTTCATGGCCTGTCTTTGGAGGTGGCAGGATTGAAGGCGTCGGTCCTCCAGCAACAGCAGCAATTACAACAGACCGCAAGCCCAGCGGTTGCTACTGGTAACCAGGTTGTTGCGGAACCCAAGGTCCCTCTCCCTGACAGATTTTCTGGGGGAAGGGACAAGTTTTTGACTTTTCGTGAGGCCTGTAAACTATACTTTAAACTGCGTCCTTACTCCTCTGGTAATGAAGAACAGCGGATGGGTGTTGTTATTTCCCTGCTGCAGGGGGACCCGCAGTCCTGGGCGTTCTCTTTACCTACTCATTCCCAGGCTCTTCGGTCAGTGGATGAGTTTTTCGGGGCCTTGGGTCTCATATATGACGACCCTGACCGAGTCGCACTGGCTGAATCAAAATTACGGAGACTCCTACAAGGAGAGCGGCCGGTAGAGGAGTATTGCTTTGACTTCCGTAGGTGGGCTACGGATACCCAATGGAACGACCCGGCTCTCAGGAGTCAGTTCTGCTCTGGGTTATCCGAAAGGGTTAAGGTGGGAGTGGGGGCTGTACTGTCTCAGGGTCCGTCTCCTGGCAAATGGCGTCCTTGTGCTTTCTTTTCTAAAAAACTATCTGCAGCAGAACAGAACTACGATATTGGCAATAGGGAACTGTTAGCTATTAAACTTGCGTTTGAGGAGTGGCGTCACTTTTTAGAGGGGGCAGTCCACCCCGTCACTGTGTTTACGGACCACAAAAATCTGCTGTACCTCGAATCAGCTAAGCGTCTCACCCCTAGACAGGCTAGGTGGTCGCTATTTTTTTACCAGGTTTAACTTTGTGATTACCTATCGTCCTGGGGTAAAGAATACCAAGGCTGATGCACTATCTCGTTGTTTCCCTGGAGGGGGTAATGTGAGTGATCCGGTACCCATTCTACAAAGAGGAGTGGTTGTCTCTGCGGTACACTCTGCTTTGGAGGGGAAGGTGTTAGAGGCCCAGGGGGACGCCCCGGTCTCTTGCCCCTCAGAGAAATTGTTTGTACCGTTGAACCTACGTCTCGAATTATTAAAGGAACATCATAATTCGGCACTTGCTGGGCACCCGGGTAGTAAAGCAACCTTAGAGCTATTGTCTCGTCGTTTTTGGTGGCCAAGGTTGCGTCAGGATGTATTGGATTTTGTGTCTTCTTGTTCTACCTGTGCGCGCGCAAAAGTTTCACATACACGTCCTGCAGGGTCTCTATTACCACTCGTCATTCCCAATAGACCATGGACACATCTGTCTATGGATTTTATCACTGACTTACCTTTGTCTGCGGGTAAAACAGTGATTTTGGTAGTAGTGGACAGGTTTAGCAAAATGGCACACTTTATTGCGTTACCCGCACTACCTAATGCTAAAACTCTTGCTCAGGTATTCGTCAGTGAGATCGTGAAGCTTCACGGGGTCCCCTCCGATGTTGTTTCGGATCGGGGAACCCAGTTTATTTCTAAATTTTGGAAAGCTTTTTGTTCCCGTTTGGGGGTTCACTTGTCCTTTTCCTCAGCTTTCCATCCTCAGTCGAATGGACAGACTGAGCGTACCAACCAAAACCTGGAGACATATCTAAGATGTTTTGTGTCTGAAAACCAAGAGTTGTGGTCGTCATATTTACCGTTAGCTGAGTTTGCCATAAATAATCGTCGTCAGGAATCCACTGGCAAGTCACCATTTCTTGGTGCATATGGTTTTCATCCCCAATTCTGTACTTTCAAAGAGGGGGGGGTCTTCTGGGGTTCCCGAAGAGGAACGGTTTTCGTCATCTCTTTCATCAGTATGGCAGAAGGTGCAAGCTAACTTGAAAAATATGGGAGGTAAATACAAATGCATGGCTGATAAGAGACGGTCGCCAGGTCCGGACCTAGGAGTGAATGACTATGTGTGGTTGTCTACTAGGAATATCAAGTTGAAGGTTCCCTCTTGGAAACTGGGTCCTAGGTTTATTGGTCCTTACAAGATTGTAGCCATCATCAACCCCGTGGCTTTTCGCCTGGAGTTACCTCAGACTTTTAAAATCCATAATGTCTTTCATAAGTCGTTACTCAAAAAATATGTTCCACCTCTAGAACCGTCACCGCTGCCACCCCCTCCTGTTGTCGTGGATGGTAGTTTGGAATTTCAGATATCCAAAATTATTGATTCTCGTCGGGTCCGCCGCTCTCTCCAATATCTGGTGCACTGGAGAGGTTACGGTCCCGAGGAAAGAATGTGGGTTCCTGCGTCTGAGGTAAACGCCGACAGGCTAGTTCAGATTTTTCATGCCTCTCATCCTGAGAGACCTGGTCCTGAGTGTCCGGAGGCCCCTCGTAGAGACGGGGGTACTGTCACGAGGGTGCCACGCCTGACACCGTTGTACCGGGGGTCAGGAGGTCGCAGCGGTTGGCTGCGCGCTCTATGTCAGATAGGGAAGTTTCCTTATTGTAGCTTTCTGGGTTTGCTTTACAAACCCTTTTGGCTCACTCAGGGATCCGTAGCTCCTTCTCTCAGCTGTTCCTTGTCCAGCACTCCCAATCCTCCTTATATTCCCCTCTCACACTTCTCTGGTTGCCAGATATAGAGCTTCCTGCCTGGACATCTATTCTGACCCACTGGAGCTGTGTTGCTGCGTTCTCTGACTGTTACAATTGTTGCCGTCCACCTGGGTGTTTGTGTTTGTCTGTGTTTGTCTGTCCTCTCCCTGGTGTTTCCCTCTTAGTGCAGTGGTGAGGACTAGCAATCCCACCGGCCCGTTCATTATCTAGGGCTCATTTCAGGGAAAGCCAGGGTTTAGGCACGTGATCGCCGCACGGGTGAGGAACCCGTCTAGGGACGTCACGGCAGTCAGGTGCCAGCTGCAAGGTGAGTTAGGGGTCACCACCTTTCCCTCTCCCTTGGGCAGGGCTTTCCCTGTTTTCCTCCCTGTGCGTGTTGCCGGTCATTACAGCATCCATCTTAGATTCATTCTGATCCTGCAGTGTCACAAATTTGACTAAGTTGTAATTGCAATGCGATTAATGCAGGTTATAATAACTGCATTGCAAATTCAACTTAGAGCTGGGTTCCTAATGGTTACAGTGGCGTGGTGTCACCCCTGCCCCCCCCCCCCGAAGCCTTAATAAAGAGACAAAGAAAAAAAGAAGAAGTCACTAAGTCAGCTCCAATCAGATATCTGCATAGACCAAGAGTCTTGGTCTATGTGCAGATATCTGATTGGAGCTGACTTCTTATTTTCTCTTTTGCACATAAACGTTTAAACTATATTCCTTAGTAAAAATGACCAGTCCACACCATGTGAGTCTATATTTATGAGGGCCCCCCTGAGCAAAGATTATTAAATGTGGCCGGGTGGCCCCAGCCTACAGTTCAACCCAACCCCTTATGTCTCCTGGCCTGGGGCCGTCTCTATAATAATCCACAGTAATTTATGAATGGGGTTAGGTTATTAACTTATTATTATTGGGGTATTATTAAAATAATTTGGTCTATAAAGTCAGAGCCGCTCTACCTACCTCCTCCTCCCGGCACCAGAGACTCCTGCAGGGCAGCTGCCGCGGCGCCCCACCGCTCTCCAGGCTGCAGTGAGTCACACCCCGCCCCCCTTTACCACGTGACGGTGCGACCAATACAGCCATTATGAACTCAGACCTAAGTTGTAATCACAATCCGAATAATGCAGGTTATATTAATCGCATTGCGATTACAACTTAGAGCTGGGTTCCTAATGGTTGTATTGCTAGAATATAACGAAGAATGAGAATATAGTGCTATATTCGTTATATATTCGTCAATTCTAGCAGTACAACAATTAGGAACTCAGATCTAAGTTGTAATCCCAATGCGATTCATTCAGGTTATATTAATCGCATTGCGATTACAACTTAGAGCTGGGTTCCTAATGGTTGTATTGCTAGAATATAACGAAGATTGAGAATATAGTGCTATATTCGTTATATTCGTCAATTCTAGCAATACAACAATTAGGAACTCAGATCTAAGTTGTAATCGCAATGCGATTAATGCAGGTTATATTAATCGCTTTGCGAATTCAACTTACCACACTCTGCGTCAACTACGTAATTTTCCATGGGAGTTTTGCCATGGATCCCCCTCCGGCATGCCACAGTCCAGGTGTTAGTCCCCTTGAAACAACTTTTCCATCACTATTGTGGCCAGAAAGAGTCCCTGTGGGTTTTAAAATTCGCCTGCCTATTGAAGTCTATGGCGGTTCGCCCGTTCGCGAGCATTTGTGAAAATTTGCGTTCGCCGTTCGCGAACGGATGTTTGCGACATCACTACTGCTGAGAAGAAACAGGAAGCAAGAGAGCAGACATGCTTGGAGAGACAGATGCTGGGAGACAGCTTCGGGTGGCATCCGCATGTCAGTGAGACTTGGGATGGCCGTAGTCACAGTGACTGATGACTGTCAGCAATCCAGATGTCGTCCAGAAAAGAGAGGATCGGTTCCCAGAAGGCTAGAAGAGCTGTGGAACGGAGCTACAGACCCTGCAGGGCCTCATGGTGGATGGAAGGACTTGTAATTCGGTTTAAGTCACCATCGGATAAAGACCATACCTGGGTCGTCAGTAAGCCAGATCGTGCACGCACCACAGTATATTGTGGGAGCCTGGAAAAACTTGAGACTTTGATCTAGCCTGCGTTTAGTTAGACAAATAGGGATTCTGTGTGCAGCAGGTTACAAGGATTGTGCTACAAGGACTGTGTTACAAAGATTCTGAAACTATTCACTGCAAACTTCAGCTACTCCAGCGTCTTGGCTGGGAGTATTAAGGACACGTGCAACAGTGTTGTTTGGGAACAAGGGAAGGGAAAATTATAGTATATACCTTTAAGATTGTGAGCTCTTGTGCTGCACCGCGGGCTGCCTGTATCTTGCATCCCACACAATTATTCCCGTTCTCTAGGGTAATAATAGGTAAGCGAGGCAGTGATAGTTGTGCTCGCAATAGGTAAAGCATTGCAAGTGGTATCTGTCGACCATCTTGGGGTGCCATGCTGTGCAGCACAGGGATCTTGGTGTCCAAGCCGAGCGTATGTAACTTCAGGACATTTTCACTACATTTGAGATTGTGTTTAATTCTACTGTTCAGTAAAGTTTCTGTTTTTGCAAAAGCTGGTTTCAGTGTTGCCTTCCGCGTCTGTGACTTCACTGTATCCTGGGGAGCCCACTCCGGTATACGGTCTTACATTTGCACAGCATTGAAGAATGAGGTAAGTTTTGCTGGTTTACCAGAGGTCATATCTGCTGTTTCCTGAGGGAATTGCTGGATCCAGAGGAAGGCAAGTATGCTTTTTCAGCAGTCAGGAGATCCGAGTGATCTGCGATTTAGCTGCTGTAGGCTGAAGCTATGAACTAGTGGCAGGCATTGCCAACCTGCGGCTCTCCAGCTGTTGTAAAACTAAAACTCCCACCATGCCCTGCTGTAGGCTGATAGCTGTAGGTAATCTGTATATGCTGTGAGTTGTAGTTTTGCAACAGCTGAAGTGTCTCAGGTTGGCCATCCCTGAACCAGCGTGTCTGCTGAGCATCCTGCCATACCCCCTCTTTCATTTATATCCCAACCCCTGCAGTATACATAATATCCCCCATAGTGGCCCCAGCAGTGATAATATCCCCCATAGTGGCCCCAGCAGTGATAATGTCCCTCATAGTGGCCCTAGCAGTGATAATGTCTAACATAGTGGCCTCCAGCATTGATCATTTATTAATTTGTAGTTTGTTATGCCCCAAAAAATTACCTGTTCCACTTGCACATATGTCATTACGCTGGGAGTGTGGGTCCTTCAGCATCAAGAGTGGAGTGACTGCCTCTGCGCATGCAAGTGGATGAGGTGAGTAATTTTAAAAAAATTGTAATCCCTAAATTTCCCACTAGTGTACCCATTTTTTAACAGCCGTTAGACGAGTGCACTCATCTGTCTAATGGGCATTAAAAACAGTGTCATTGATTTCACTGGGCTCCATCTGGCCATGAAAATGGCCAAAAAAATGACATGTCCTATTTTTGGATGGCCACAAAATCAACGGCCATGTGAATATCCTTATTGACTTCAATTGTCTCAAAAAACTGCTGTGTGAAACCCATTACAAAGATGTGTCACCTTGGTCAATTGCCTGCAACATCTAAGTGCATAATTTAGGTTGGCTATTCACTTTAATGGGGCTGAAAAAAATGGAAATGACTCCATGTGCATTCCGTGTCCGTATGTCGACATGGTCTTTCTGTAAAAAAATAGAACATGTCCTATTAATTTCCACATTGCGGACAAGGATAGGACTGCTCTATAAGGGGCCGGCCCTTCTGTTCATCAAAATTTCCTACATGTACAGCCTCTTCATTTCCCAGAATTTTACATTCCTTGGCCCCGTAGAAACATGGCTGACACCTACCAACACACCCTCCCCTTTCGCACTATACGATCGAAAACTTCAGTTAACTCACATTCCCTGCCCGAACAGACATGGTGGTGGTTTTGGCCTCCTCCTATAACATAACCGCTCATTCAACCCATCTCCACCCTTTCACAACCTCCCCCCCTTTTTGAAGTCCACTCCGTCCGCATCTTCTCCAACCTCCAAATAGCCATCATCTACCATCCACCAGGCCCTATTACTACCTTTTTCAACCATTTTAAAACCTGGCTTCTATATTTCCTTTCCGAGGGCATCCCCACCATCATCATGGGGAATTTCAACATCCCTTTTTTTCACACACAGCTCAACTGCCTCCAAACTCCCATCTCTTACTGCCTCATTTGGACTCACACAATGGTCCTCCACAGCTACCCACAGAAACGGACACACACTAGATCATGTCTTCACCCGCCTCTGCTCCTTATCTAATCTCTCAATCTCTCCTCTCCCCCTTTCAGAGCACAATCTTCTTACGTTCTCAACCACTCTCCTCAACTGCCCCTCTATACCCTTGTAGAAACTAGTGATGAGCAGCAGGGGCAATATTTGAATTTGCGATACTTTGTGAATACTTTTCGTCATATATTTGCAAAATCAAGAATTCATGATTATTTTTTTGATTGAGAAAATCAGCAATGTAATATTCGCGAAATGCGTGGGTCACTTTTGCTACATTTTCCAAGCTGCTAGAAGTTTCCTGAGATTGGAGAAAATGGTTGGCACGGCAGAACATTAAAAATGGCTTTATATGCAGATAGAGTGCTCCAATATATTCGCAATTGCGCTAATCGGCACTAATGGTGCATTGGCAATACGTGAAAATTCACATTTTAGCAGGTCTGACTACATATTACTGATTGGTGCATTAAGTATTGTTGTGACATCACAGCACTATGTCTGTAGCATGTATGTATGGACAGCAGAACCTATCACACTACCTAACACCCTGCACTGGAACAGCTACAGTATATCAGGATATAACCTACACTGACTATCTCCCACTAACTATCTGTATTATATAATATATATATAATGTAATGAATGGAAAGCACAGAGCACAGCAATGACACTGCTGTCTCTCTCAGAACTTTAAAAAACTGTAGAAAGTGGCTGCTGGGGAGGTTCTTATATAGTAAAGGGTAGGCAACTTTCCTATTGGTTGCTAGGGATGTTGCTAAGCTCGGACAAAGACATTGCAGCCTTCCCATTGGCCCACAAGCGAGAAGCAGGGAGGGATCATGGGTTTGGTTGAAAAAAAATAAAAATAGAATATTCTAAAATACGAATATATATCACTATATTCTAAAGATTCGCGAAGTGCCGATATTCGCGATTAATATTCACGATTCGAATATTTACGCCCAACACTAGTAGAAACCTAAAAATATCTCTCCATTTAAACACTCTCTGACTCTCTCTCACTGCTGTCCACCATATTTTCCCTTCGTGACACTGACACAACTGCTGCTTTCTAGAACACTACATTTACTTCAGTCATTGACTCAGTCGCCCATCTGAATACACACTAGAACACGGCAAATCAATCAACAACTCTGGCACACTCAAAAAAAACTTAGACAAGCTTCCAGAGTTACAGAACGATGCTAGGAGAAAACCAACTCCAAAGAAGACTTCATCCTATACAGACAAGCTGTTCTAAAATTCAATTATGCACTCACCTCTTCTAAACAGCAATCATTCCCTACTTTTATCTCTTTCCTGCAACCCCAAAAAACTGTTTAATACCTTTAATTCTGTACTCGTTTCCCGGTACCACATCCCACACCCTTCATCTCATCCAAAAACTTTGCCTCATATTTCAAAGAGAAAATCAACAGAATCTTTAAAAACTTTAAACAACCCCCACTACTCCCTTGCACAGCTGCCCAGTGCTCTTTTTACATAACCCAGTGTACCACTGTCACAGAAAAAAATCTTTCCACCTTAATCTCCAATTCACTCCTTCTTACCTGTGCCTTTGACCCTCTTCTGTAACCTCACCACTATAGTTAACCCTGCCCTAACCCACCTCTTCAACCTATCACTAACCATTGGCATCTTCTTCTCCTCTTTTAAGCATTCAACCATCATCTTTATCCAGCTATCGCCCCATCTCACTACTCCAACATGCGCATCTCGAACTGTCCTCCTACCACTTATCCCACTCACTTTTTGATCAGCTGCTATCCGGCTTCAGAACAAATTACTCCACTGAACCCATCCTAACCAAAGTCACCAACAGTCCTTTAAGCCACACATCCAAACCCTCACCTTCACCTGCCACTTTCAACTCAAGAACATCTCTTGTATTCTCTCCTCCCTCCCCCCTCAACTAAAATGCTAGTGCATGCCCTCTTCATCTCCTGCCTGGACTACTGCAACATTCTCCTCTGTTGCCTCCCATCTATCACTCTCACTCCCCTCCAATCTATTCTCAACTCTGCTGCCAAGTTAACCCCGTCGCTACCAGAGCTGTACATATACGGCGATGTAGCGATGGGCAAATATGGCGCCTGCTTGCACAGTGGAGACCCGTATCATGGTCGGCGGGTCGCCGCTGTTTCAAATGACCGCAACAGCAATAATGCTGATCACAGTCATTAAAGCCTTTAGATGCCGTGATCATGGCATCTAAAGGGTGAAAAACCCAGAAGCTCGCACTTCCGGGGTTCTTACCAGCATCCTCTGTAGCCAATGAGTATGCCGGTAATTGATTTTAATACGCTGGGTCTCGCTGAAGACACCCAGGGCATTAAAGATGCAATTCTTATTTTGGCCAGTAGGTGGAAGGCCAACATAAGAAATGAGCAATTCTGAGCAATTAATGGATGTAAAAAATCCATGATTGTTCACAGTTAAAAATTGGATTTTGTAGGCTCAAATACAAGCTTCAAAGTCATTGAACAAAAAAACTGTTAAGGCTACTTTCAGACCAGCGTTGTTAGAATCCGGTAGGCAGTTCCTTCGCCGGAACTGCATGCCAGATCTGGTAAACAGTATACAAACTGATATCCTTTTTTTCCGGATCCGTTAGACGGATACAGTGAAATATCGGATCTGTCTCATCCGGTATTATCCGGAATAACGGATCCGGTATTTACATTTTTTCAAAGCTCAAAAGCGAAACCAGCTCCTCCCAGGGCATGCGCAGACCGGAAAACCGGATACGGCGACGAGGCAATTTCCAGGACACTTGGTACCGGATACAACATTAATACATCGCTATGATAATTAATGCCGGTATTGTTCGGTATTTTGCCCGGTCAAATACCATACAAGGGACGGAACGGAAGATATCCTAATGCATACTGAACGGATTGCTTTCCATTCAGAATGCATTAGGACAAAACTGATGTTTTTTTTTCCAGTAATGAGACCCTTAGTGTGAAAGTACCCTAAAAATATATAAAACATAAAAAAATATAAAAGTTTTAATCACCCCCCTTTCCGTAGAATAAAAAACGAAATACATAAATAACAAAAAATATAAACATCATGGGTCACGCGACCAAATCACGCGACCAAAAACATTACATCAACAACAACACATCAACAACATCACATCAACAACACACCAACAACAACACATTAACAACATCAACATCACGCAACCAAAAACACCCATACTAAAATCTAAAAATATTTTTCCAATCCAACGAAGGGCGTAAGAGAAAAAAGGGTCAAAATGGCCAATTTGCCATTTTTTCTTTGCTTCTCAATTTTTTTTATAAAATGTGATCAAAACGTCCCACACACTCCAAAATGGTATCAATAAAAAAATGACAGATTGTCCTGCAAAATATAAGCCCCCACATAGCTCAGTAGATATAACTATAAAAAAGTTATGAGGCTCAGAATATGATGATGTAAAAAAAAAAAATTTTCTCAATTTTCTTACATTTATTTTTACAATATTTAGACAAAAACATATTATATATATATATATATATATATATATATATATATATATATATATAGTATCATTGTAATCATACTGACCCAGTGCCCAGAGAATGAAGGGCACAGGTCAGTTTTGGCAAAAACAAAACGTAGTGGGAACAAAACCCATAAAACGGTGAAGGAATTACGTTGGAAAACTAAAAAAAAGGGAGGGGGTGGCCTGGATGTGAGATGGCAGCTTAGAGTTATAGCTCAGGGCATCCTGCTCAGCAACTTCCAAAGCAGTGGCTCACGCCTAATTTAAGTCCCCACAGCTCCCAAGATGAAGAAGGAGTCCCCAAAGCTACTTACAGCCTTTTCTCCCGCTGTGGGCAATGGCGCCCACGAACCCGTTGCCACGAGGCAGGAAACTTCAGACAGAGACAAGCCGCGGGAAGGGGAGAAGGAAACGCTGCAGCCAAGCCCCGCAGAACACAGCAAGTACTCCTCTCCCTCGAGGTCAGATCGCAGCTTAGATGAGAGGAGTCCAGGGCTCACGACCAGCTCAGAATCGCCAAAAACCCCTGCCAGGGGACATGTAAGGCACAACACAGAACAAGGCAGCCCGCCATCTTCTATGCCAGAGGCACAAGATCACAGGTCAGCAGCACTCCAACAACCACTTACCCCTGCCTCATCCGCAGCTAACCCCAGCAAACAAAAGACAGGGTGGGTAACCACTTTATCATTCTCTGCAACAGCAGGCACTCAGGAGGGAAATCCTACTGAAAAACAAGGAGATGCATTGACCTCCATTATTATTACCAACCAGACTGCCACAGAAGCTTTTATGATAAACGCAATGAAAGCTCTTAGGCATTCTTTCCAAAGAGATATTACTCAAGCAATTTCTACCATTTCGGCCACTGTGGACGACCTGGGAAATTGTGTTGAACATAGAGAATCAAAAATGGGCGAATTTTCTTCAGCACATAACGAGCTGGTAAACGTTCATAATAATCTATTAGCCTTAATCCATCCCTGAGTCAATACCGAGAGATACAATAGCACGCATTCATTTCTACCATATAAAAGAACAACTCATGCAGGCAGTGAGGAAAAAAGGCAAGCTACCAGAACCTTTCCAAGCAATAACACTCTTTGCAGACCTATCCCAGCATACCTTGGCAGCAAGAATAAATCTACTTTCCTTCACCAGAAGCTTTTACCAACACAAGATCCAGTATAAATGGGGCTTCCCAACAAAGCTAATCATCCCCAGAAACGGAGAACAACACCTTATTACTTACTTAGAGAAGGGACTCCATCTTATACGCAGTTGGGGGCTACAACTTCCAGATGACATCTCTCCTAAATCCCCCTCAACAACCTTCCAGGATCCCAATGGAATGGAGCACCAGTTCACGGGACACGTGAGGCCGCCATAATGTATATTATATTGCAGGACACTGTGTTTTATTTCTACAAACCATCCCCATGGTTTGTGCAGTAATATTTACTGCTCAATTATTTTTGTTTCATCTGTTTATACTGTTTAATATAAGTTCAATTACAGAGAAAGGCTTGCCTCGGCCTAATTGGCCTTGCTGGATAACAATATTTAAAACCCTTTCTTTGCAATGGTATGCTGTGAATCTCACTACTTGTGATTGCATTACTTGCCAAGCAAGGTTGTTACGCTTGTTGAAGAGATATTTTAGAATCAAAAATGTCTATTAAGTATATGCCACTAAATACTAAGGGCCTTAACAGTCCTTATAAGAGATCATTGATATGGAGGGAAGCTAGAGATATGGGAGCATACATAATCTGCATACAGGAAACTCACTTTAAGAAAAAGAATTCTCCTAAATTCACCAATAAAAATTTCCCCTATATCTATTGTGCTAATGCTTCAAAGAAAGCTGGAGTATGTATCGCAATAAGAGACACGGTTACGTTCCAGGAGGGAGAGGTAGTGATGGATGGCGGGGGTAGATATATTGCGCTCATATGTACAGTCGTGGCCAAAAGTTTTGAGAATGACACAAATATTAGTTTTCACAAAGTATGCTGCTAAACTGCTTTTAGATCTTTGTTTCAGTTGTTTCTGTGATGTAGTGAAATATAATTACACGCACTTCATACGTTTCAAAGGCTTTTATCGACAATTACATGACATTTATGCAAAGAGTCAGTATTTGCAGTGTTGGCCCTTCTTTTTCAGGACCTCTGCAATTCGACTGGGCATGCTCTCAATCAACTTCTGGGCCAATTCCTGACTGATAGCAACCCATTCTTTCATAATCACTTCTTGGAGTTTGTCAGAATTAGTGGGTTTTTGTTTGTCCACCCGCCTCTTGAGGATTGACCACAAGTTCTCAATGGGATTAAGAGCTGGGGAGTTTCCAGGCCATGGACCCAAAATGTCAACGTTTTGGTCCCCGAGCCACTTAGTTATCACTTTTGCCTTATGGCACGGTGCTCCATCGTGCTGGAAAATGCATTGTTCTTTACCCAACTATTGTTGGAAGAAGTTGCTGTTGGAGGGTATTTTGGTACCATTCTTTATTCATAGCTGTGCTTTTGGGCAAAATTGTGAGTGAGCCCACTCCCTTGGATGAGAAGAAACCCCACACATGAATGGTCTCAGGATGCTTTACTGTTGGCATGACACAGGACTGATGGTAGCGCTCACCTTTTCTTCTCCGGACAAGCCTTTTTCCTGATGCCCCAAACAAACGGAAAGAGGCTTCATCGGAGAATATGACTTTGCCCAAGTCCCTGATGTTTTTTTTGGAGAGAAGTGGCTTCTTTGCTGCCCTTCTCAACACCAGGCCATCTTTCAAAAGTCTTTGCCTCACTGTGCATGCAGATGCGCTCATACCTGCCTGCTGCCATTCCTGAGCAAGCTCTGCACTGGTGGCACTCCGATCCCACAGCTGAATCCTCTTTAGGAGACGATCCTGGCGCTTGCTGGACTTTCTTGGACGCCCTGAAGCCTTCTTAACAAGAATTGAACCTCTTTCCTTGAAGTTCTTGGTGATCCTATAAATTGTTGATTGAGGTGCTATCTTAGTAGCCACAATATCCTTGCCTGTGAAGCCATTTTTATGCAACGCAATGATGGCTGAACGCGTTTCTTTGCAGGTCACCATGGTTAACAAAGGAAGAACAATGATTTCAAGCATCACCCTCCTTTTAACAGGTCAAGTCTGCCATTTTAACCCAATCAGCCTGACATAATGATCTCCAGCCTTGTGCTCGTCAACATTCTCACCTGAGTCAACAAGACGATTACTGAAATGATCTCAGCAGGTCCTTTAATGACAGCAATGAAATGCAGTGGAAAGTTTTTTTGGGGATTAAGTTAATTTTCATGGCAAAGAAGGACTATGCAATTCATCTGATAACTCTTCATAACATTCTGGAGTATATGCAAATTACTATTATAAAAACTTAAGCAGCAACTTTTCCAATTTCCAATATTTATGTAATTCTCAAAACCTTTGGCCATGACTGTACTATCAACAATACGCTATTCACTTTATTAAACATTTATGTGCCCAACTCCTCACAATTGACATTCTTGACATCAGTTATGGAAAAAATAACACCTAACATAAAAGGTAAACTAATCATATATTGGAGATTTTAATATAGTGGCAAATCCACCTTTAGATTCCACATCTAGGCACAGTATACCTTCCCCTGGCCTCTACCCATGGTTGAAAAAACATGATTTGTATGATGGTTGGAGGTGCACTCATGATAATGAAAAAGACTACACATTTTATTCACATAGACACCACATTTATACTAGGATAGATATGTTCATCCTCTCTAAGTGGGTTCTGCCAGACATATTGTCATGCAAAATTCACAATATCACATGGTCAGATCACGCTCCTATATCTATCAGCTCACCCAGCTAACACTTATATATGGAGACTCAACCACTTTACACTGTCCATAGACAATATTAAAGACAAACTCTCATAAGATATAAAAGAATTCTTCTCTATAAACACAATCTCATCACCGAACCCATTAGCTCTGGAATACACACAAGGCCTACATGAGAGGCCGCTAATAAAGCAGTCCGCTCGCTACAAAAAAGGAGATTAGAAGAAACCAAACGCCTTTTAACAGCTATTGCCACATTAGAATTGACACATAAATTAAGATCCACTCCAAATAACTTTAAACTGCTAACAGAAGCCCGCATTGCCCTCAAAAAACATCTGACCCAAACATTCGACAAGGTCCCTTAGACAATCTTACTACATGTCCTCCAACAAAGCAAGAACCAAGGCGAGAATAGTAGCCGTCAAAAAAGGAAATGCACAAGTAGCTTTAACAAATCTATTCGCCATAGGGGATGAATTCTGCAAATGTTATCATAGCCTATACAACTTAATGGAAGAAACTTCGGTCCCCCAAACCACGATGGAGTCTATTAACTACTTCTTGGACTCTATTAGTTTGCATTCTTTAATGATTAACCAGCTATCGAGACTAAATGAAGAATTTACACAACAAGAAGTAGCTGAAGCAATAAAAAAACTAAAACCAGGTAAAGCTCCCGGCACTGATGGGTATCCTGGAGAATATTTAAACCACTTCCAAGAAATTCTGATACCACATCTATGCGACATCTTCAACTTAGCTAGGACAGAGGGCAGTTTCCCAAAGGAAATGTTAAAAGCCAACATCATCACACTACCTAAACCAGGAAAAGATCCTGTCACCCCAGCGAATTTCCATCTGTGGCGAAACCAACCTCGCCACTGGGTTTTGGAGAGGCCTGTTTAAACGCCTCTTGCCTCAGGATTATGGCCCATACTAACTTTTAAACCCCAGGGAAATTCCAGGGAATTTTGGATAGGTTTGTCCCCCAAGTTATACTGTTTAAATTGATGTAAGTTATATGTATGGACAATGTAACCTCACAAAGTTGTAGCAATTTATAATAAGTGTAACTTGTCAGCTTGGGAGGAAAATGCTGGGTGTGTTTCTATTATCCCATTGTGCCATTGTCCCATTGTGTGTTTAAATGGTGATGTCTGTCCTGTTATCTCCACATGTGTATTGGCGATCTCCCTTTGTCCTGAGAGATAATTGGATTGCCCTCGGTTGTTTCTGGGACAGAGAGGAGGAAACCATGATGCATTGTGGGGATGTGTTGTATCTGTTCTGTGTCGCAGTCTCCCTTCTGGTCCTCTAGGGGGCGTGAACGATTGGTTGCTGTACTTGCATTGTGTGTGTTGTAAGATATTGATTGGTTGGATTTCAAAACCCTGTGGGCAGTACTATGTTTGTTTTTTATGAATAAAAGAGGCTGTACCTGAAGTACAGTCAGACCACTGCTTGACCCTCAACACGGAGCCTTATCTCGTTATTGGGGGGATTCCCTGTATGCTGTTGGAGACTGATTGCCAGGAGTGTAAGCTGATTGTATGCTTTTCCTGTTTGTCTGCTAGCAGCTATTCGTGAGGTTCCAGTTTGGAGTGCTATTTTGTATCCAGTTCGGGAGTTTGGTGTTCTGCAGTAGCTGTGCCTGTCTCTCAGAAAGGAAAGGGGCATATCGCCTAAACGGATTTTAACCTCTTGTCGGCTAAAAAGGTCCGTTACACCGTCCAATTTCCATTCTCAACACAGATGTCAAACTTTACACCAAAATAATTGCTACCCGGCTACTTCTTATCTTACTCTCCTTAATTAAATGAGATCAGGTTGGATTCACTAAAGGTAGACAAGCACCAGATGGCACTAGGTGTCTTTTAAACCTGATTTATTATGTCTCCAAAAATAAAATACCGTCTCTCTTGCTTTATCTAAATGCAGAGAAGGCATTCAATAGAGTCCACTGGTGATATGCCTTTCCTACCTTGGGAAGAATAGGATTTGTCAGTGCGATCCTATCAGCTATTAAAGCTTGGCCCAAGTCATAGTGAATAGAATACTCTCAAACCCATTCCAAATCACTAATGGTACACGGCAGGGATGCCCATTATCCTCCCCTGATATTTTCTATCATTATGGAGCCATTAGCTGAGAAAATCAGATCAGAAACAGATATAGAGGGCATAACGATTGATTCTACACAGCATAAAATCAACCTTTTTGCAGACAATATTATTTTAATTCTTAAAAATCCTATCCCTTCACTGACAGCAGTAAAAAAGACACTAGATCAATATAGCTCAGTCTCCTACTATAAAGTAAACGTGTCCAAATCACAAATGCTCAATCTAAATATCACACAGCCAAAAATAAAATCTCAACAAAGATCAAATTCCCATAGGCTGAAAGCTCTATAACATATATTTAGGGATTCAACTCACCAACAATATTAAACAACTAATACAGACTAATTTCCCTCCACTTCTCTCATCTCTACAAAAAGAAATGGACAGAGTGGCGAAATATGAAATGAGCTTGATGGGTAGGATTATAATGTAGAAAATGTTATTTCTACCTAGGATTCTATATTTTTTACACACGTTACCGGTTCCCATTCCAACAGCGACTTTCCGCTCTTTTAAAACACAAATGTCTTCCTTTATCTGGAAACAAAAGAAGCCACGAATAGCTTTCAACATTTTAACTAAACATATGTCGGTAGGAGATATGGGAGTACCCGACTTAAGCCAATATCACAATGCATTCCTCACTTCTCAATCATACCACTGGTCTCATCCTGTTACTGACAAACTTTGGCCATCCATGGAAGCCTACATGGCCTCTATCAAAAGACTAGATCTTATACACTATATGCCAAAATATCATCTTTACCTATAGGGACACCACCAACAGCATTAGCCACCCTAAACGCGTGGAACACGGGTATTTCAACTAAAACAGACTCTACATTAATGACCACCATTCAGGTCCCGATAGAAACATTGCAAAATCATATACAAGATTTAGATTTAAGAGAATGGACAAATAGTCCATCAAAATGAGGTCCAAACCTTTAGCAGCTTGCATAAACGGTTTCATATACCCGATTTGGAGCAGTTTCGTTATAACCAAATGGTGTCCTGTCTAATTAAGGTGAGGCCCCATAGAGCAATTCCCTCACCGTTGAATAGGATTATACAATAAAGGGTGTACGTTTTTATATGGACCAGGATGAGAAGATGAGTGAGGAGCATAAAACATTTATTGTGGATTGTATTAAATACTGCCTCACCCATAATTATTTTTCGCACCCAGTTTTGCGAATATTTTTATGTCATACTGGGAACATTTTTATATTGACCCACCACTGGTGCGTGTGGAGAATGAAGCGGGCTATCTGCAACTATGGAAAAGGTATATCGACGACTGTATCTGTATTTGGCGTGGCACAGAGACCGCGCTTAAAGAGTTCATTGTATATATCAATGATAACCCCTGGAATATTGTATTCACTGAGAATATTAGCAAGAGGATGATCCATTTCTTGGATCTGGAAATTGCGGTCGAATAAGGGAGGATAAAAACAAAAACCTATTTTAAACCTACAGATCGCAATGGTTACATTGACAGGAGCAGTTGCCATTATAGACCATGGATTCAAAATGTGCCTAAAGGGCAATTACAGCGCATTAAACGCAACTGCACTGAGGCTGATGATTTTGAATCACAAAGTGACATAATCCTCGAAAGGTTTAGGGAGAAAGGATATGCAAAGGATGTGCTGTTTAAACAAAGGGAGGAAGTAAGAGATGTCAGTGTAACAAGTAAAGATGAAAAAAAACTGTGATAATTTTAAAAAGAAAGATTACAGTGACCGGTATAGGTTTGCTTTCTCCACCACTTACTCTGTCCACTGCCCCCGTATTAGGGATATTATTTAAAAAAATTGGAACGTCCTTAACCCCTTAAGGACACAGCCCTATTTCACCTTAAGGACCAGGCCATTTTTTGCAAATCTGACCACTGTCACTTTAAGTGCTGATAACTTTAAAACGCTTTGACTTACCCAGGCCGTTCTGAGTTTGTTTTTTCGTCACATATTGTACTTCATGACACTGCTAAAATTGGGTCAAAAAAGTTAATTTTTTTGCATAAAAAAATACCATATTTACCCAAAATTTTGAAAAATTTGCAAATTTCAAAGTTTCAGTTTCTCTACTTCTGTAATACATAGTAATACCCCCAAAAATTGTGATGACTTTACATTCCCCATATGTCTACTTCATGTTTGTAGCATTTTGGGAATGATATTTTATTTTTTGGGGATGTTACAAGGCTTAGAAGTTTAGAAGCAAATTTTGAAATTTTCAGAAATCTTCAAAATCCCACTTTTTATGGACCAGTTCAGGTTTGAAGTCACTTTGTGAGGCTTACATAATAGAAACCACCCAAAAATGACCCCATTCTAGAAACTACACCCCTCAAGGTATTCAAAACTGTTATTACAAACTTTGTTAACCCTTTAGGTCTTCCACAACACTTCATGGCAAATGGACATACATTTTTAGAATTTAGATTTTTTGGAAAATTTTCCAATATAATCAATTTTTTCCAGGAAAAAAACAAGGGTTAACTGCCAAACAAAACTCAAAATGGGTTGCCCTGATTCTTTAGTTTGCAAAAACACCCCATATGTGGTCGTAAACTACTGTTTGGCCGAACGGGAGGACATAGAAGGAGGGGAACACCATATGGGTTTTGGAAGGCAGATTTGGCAGGACTGGTTTTGTTTATACCATGTCCCATTTGAAGCCCCCTGTTGTACCCCTAGAATAAAAATTTCAAAAAAGTGACTCCATCTAAGAAAGTACACCCCTCAAGGTATTCAAAACTGGGTTTACAAACTTTGTTAACCCTTTAGGTGTTCCACAAGAGTTAATGGCAGATGGAGAAACAATTTAGAAATTTCTATTTTTTTGAAAATTTTCCATTTTAACCCATTTTTTCCAGCAATAAAGTAAGGGTTAACAGCCAAACAAAACTCAATATGGGTTGCCCTGATTCTGTAGTTTGCAAAAACACCCCATATGTGGTCGTAAACTACTGTTTGGCCAAACGGGAGCACGTAGAAAGAGGGGAACGCCATATGGGTTTTGGAAGGCAGATTTTGCAGGACTGGTTTTGTTTATACCATGTCCCATTTGAAGCCCCCTGTTGCACCCCTAGAATAGAAATTTCAATAAAAGTGACTCCATCTAAGAAAGTACACCCCTCAAGGTATTCAAAACTGGGTTTACAAACTTTGTTAACCCTTTAGGTGTTCCACAAGAGTTATTGGCAGATGGAGAAACAATTTAGAAATTTCTATTTTTTGGAAAATTTTCCAATATAATCAATTTTTTCCAGGAGTAAAACAAGGGTTAACTGCCAAACAAAACTCAAAATGGGTTGCCCTGATTCTGTAGTTTGCAAAAACACCCCATATGTGGTCGTAAACTACTGTTTGGCCGAACGGGAGGACATAGAAGGAGGGGAACACCATATGGGTTTTGGAAGGCAGATTTGGCAGGACTGGTTTTGTTTATACCATGTCCCATTTGAAGCCCCCTGTTGTACCCCTAGAATAAAAATTTCAAAAAAGTGACTCCATCTAAGAAAGTACACCCCTCAAGGTATTCAAAACTGGGTTTACAAACTTTGTTAACCCTTTAGGTGTTCCACAAGAGTTAATGGCAGATGGAGAAACAATTTAGAAATTTCTATTTTTTGGAAAATTTTCCATTTTAACCCATTTTTTCCAGCAATAAAGTAAGGGTTAACAGCCAAACAAAACTCAATATGGGTTGCCCTGATTCTGTAGTTTGCAAAAACACCCCATATGTGGTCGTAAACTACTGTTTGGCCAAACGGGAGCACGTAGAAAGAGGGGAACGCCATATGGGTTTTGGAAGGCAGATTTTGCAGGACTGGTTTTGTTTATACCATGTCCCATTTGAAGCCCCCTGTTGCACCCCTAGAATAGAAATTTTAAAAAAGTGACTCCATCTAAGAAAGTACACCCCTCAAGGTATTCAAAACTGGGTTTACAAACTTTGTTAACCCTTTAGGTGTTCCACAAGAGTTATTGGCAGATGGAGAAACAATTTAGAAATTTCTATTTTTTGGAAAATTTTCCAATATAATCAATTTTTTCCAGGAGTAAAACAAGGGTTAACTGCCAAAAAAAACTCAAAATGGGTTGCCCTGATTCTGTAGTTTGCAAAAACACCCCATATGTGGTCGTAAACTACTGTTTGGCTGAACGGGAGGACATAGAAGGAGGGGAACACCATATGGGTTTTGGAAGGCAGATTTGGCAGGACTGGTTTTGTTTATACCATGTCCCATTTGAAGCCCCCTGTTGTACCCCTAGAATAAAAATTTCAAAAAAGTGACTCCATCTAGGAAACTATGGGATAAGGTGGTTGTTGTTTTGGTACTATTTTAGGGGTAAATATGATTTTTGGTTGCTCTATAGTACACTTTTTTGAGGCAAGGTAACAAAAAAATAAAATTCAAAAATTTTTCTACATTTGCTATTTAGTTTTGTGGAACACCTAAAGGGTTAACAAAGTTTATAAAGTAACTTTTGAATACCTTGAGGGGTGTAGTTTCTTAGATGGGGTCACTTTTTTGGAGTTTCTAGTCTAGGCTACATCAGGGGGGGCTTCTAATGGGACATGGTGTCCAAAAAAAAAACTGTCCATCAAAATCTGCCTTCCAGAAACCATATGGAGTTCCCTTCGTTCTATGCCCTGCTGTGCGGCTATATAGCCATTTACGACCACATATGGGGTGTTTCTGCAAACTACAGAATCAGGGCCATAAATATTGAGTTTTTTTTGGCTGTTAACCCTTGCTTTATTACTGGAAAAAAAGGATTCAAATGGAAATTTTGCCCAAAAATGGGTGTTTTGGCACCGTTTTTATTTTATATTTTTAACACCGTTCATCCGAGGGGTTTGGTCAAATGTTATTTTTATAGCGACGACTTTTACGCACACGACGATGCCCAATATGTATGGCTCTCAGACTTTGGAGACACTAAGCAGGCATCCTAAAACTGCGGCCCTCCAGATGTTGTAAAACTACAATTCCCACCATGCCCTCCTGATGGCTGTAGGTTGTCTGGGCATGCTGGGAGTTATAGTTTTACAACATCTGGAGGGCCGCAGTTTGAGGATGCCTGCACTAAAACTAATATTTTTTTTGGGAACAAAAAATTGTTTCTGTGTCTCCAAAGTCTGAGAGACATAGTGTTTTATGTTCTCTAGGGGACTGTTGGAGATTATAAAAATTTAGTACTCCATGGAAGTGTGATACTCCCTGAAGCAATCGATAACGCAGAGGCCCGGATGATCGGGGCAAGTGTCACACTGAGTAGTGGTGTCCTTCCGTATCCCCCTCTTGTGACACACTCTGCATCTTTTTTGGGTTCGTCCCTTCTTTCCAGTATGGGGGACCACACCTGGAAAGTGTTGGCCAGGGACGATCCGGGCGCCTCCAGTTCCCGAGGTACTCCGGCCTGCTCTTTCCCGGTCCAAAAAGATCAGGTCTTTGAGGACTGCCTCATAGAATTGGAGGAATGTCCCTGTGCTGCCAGCGCTTCGGGATAGTACAAAAGAGTTGTACATGGCAACCTGCACCATGTAGACCGCAACTTTTTTGTACCATGCCCGGGTTTTGCGCATGGCATTATATGGCTTGAGGACTTGATCAGAGAGATCAACTCCTCCCATATACCGATTGTAGGCGACGATACAATTGGGCTTGAGGACCGTTGCCGCGGTACCTCGCACAGAGACGGGGGTGGTGCTGTTACCGTGGATTGTGGACAGCATAAGGACATCCCTCTTGTCCTTATACCTGACCAGCAACAGGCTTCCACTGGTAAGGGCACGGGTCTCACCCCTGGGGATAGGTACCTGGAGGGGGTGGGCAGGGAGGCCGCGTTGATTTTTCCGCACGGTCCCACAAGCGAACGTGGATCTGGCGGCAAGGGACCTGAACAAGGGAATGCTGGTATAAAAGTTGTCCACGTACAAGTGGTAACCCTTATCCAGCAGTGGGTACATAAGGTCCCACACGAGTTTCCCGGTAACACCCAGAGTGGGGGGACATTCTGGTGGTTGAATCCGGGAATCTCGCCCCTCGTACACACGAAATTTGTAAGTGTACCCTGAGGTACTCTCACAAATTTTGTATAGCTTCACGCCATACCTCGCCCGCTTTGTGGGAATGTATTGGCGGAAACTGAGTCTCCCCTTGAACGCAACGAGAGACTCATCAACCGCGACCTCCCTTCCAGGTACGTAGGCCTGCTGAAATGTGGCCCCAAAGTGATCGATGACCGGCCGTATCTTGTACAGCCGGTCATAGGCAGGATCACTTCGGGGGGGACATGCTGCATTATCGGAATAATGCAGACATTTCCGGATGGCCTCAAACCGGGAGCGTGTCATGGCCGTACTGTACAGTGGGGTCTGGTATAGGACGTCCCCACTCCAGTACAGCCTGACACTGGGTTTTTGCACTAGACCCATATGCAGCACGAGGGGGGGGGGGGGCTGGTGGTGGGGGGGATGCGGGGGGGGCAAGTGGCAGGGGGGGTCTGGGGTCTGAAAGCTGAAACAAAAAAGTTTAGAATAAATGTGCTTTTTTTTTTTTTCTAACTTTTCCCTTCTATCCCTGCCTAAAGGTGCCTCTCCCTCACTGACCCTAACCTACCTGGGTGGCGATGGGTGCAGGAGGGTGATGGATGCCGATTAAGGGGACACAGGAGCTGGTGCTGGACGATGCTGCACGGTCAGGGTGCTGGACAGGAAGAGGAGGGGAGAGAGGAGCGCAGGAAGTTTGAATCTCGCGCCTCTCTCCCCTGCACCAATCAGCACCCTGGACAGCGGCGTTCAGCACCAGGGCCAGCTCCGCCTCTGCAAATCCTCGGACTGCGATAGGTGGTGTATAATTACGCCACCGATCGCAGTCTTTTTCCGGTTCATCGGGTCTCAGGACACCCGAATGGACCGGAAACGCAGAAAACCGCAGGTCTGAATTGACCTGCGGTTTTCTGCGATCGTCGATGCGGGGGGGTCAAATGACCCCCCCCTGCATTGTTACAGGATGCCGGCTGAATGATTTCAGCCGGCATCCCGTTCCAATTAACCCCCGCGGCGCCGGCATCGCTATTTAAAGCCATGACGTTCCGGTACGTCATGTGTCCTTAAGGACTCGGGAAACATGCCGTACCGGTACGTCATGTGTCCTTAAGGGGTTAAGAACGATGGTGTAATAGGGGATCTGATTCCACACAAACCCCCCTCATATTCAGAAGGGCTCCAACTGTTAGGAATAAGATCGTACATGGATGCCCTAATAAAGAAAAGGGATCCCGCATCCATCGGGATGTGTTCACATGGTGCGGCTTTTGCATAGGATGTAAAAATAGGGCCAAGGAAGACAAGAAAAACATAAATACGAGTATGGTGACGTCAACATCAAAACCTAAGGAGTGTAAAATAAAAGGGAATCTGTCATGTGAAACAGCGGGGGCAATCTACTTGTTAGAGTGCCCCTGCAAGACAAAATATATAGGTCGTACTCTAAGAAAATTAAAAACCTGCATTGCTGAACACGTCCGAAACATTAAGAAGGGTCTGGAGACCCACCGTGTTTCGGCGCATTTCAGAAAAGTGCACCAGAAAAATCTGAGCGGTTTAAGATTCTGTGCTGTTGAACTGGTGCGGAGACACTGGAGAGGGGGAGACCCTGTTAAACGGATAAACAAAAGAGAAGCAGAGTGGATATATGAGATGGGCACCCTCCTACCACACGGCCTTAACATAGAATGGGATATTAAGGCAGCTTGCATGTCATAATCGCAGGCTGCACAGTTTGTGTAAACTCTGTCATATTTTAACTTTTTTGTATTGCCCATGCTATGCGCATGTGGATAATGTTTGCAATTTGTTTTTTTATCTGATATTGTTAATGATCGATTTTTGTATTATGGATGTTTTCAGTGTTGTTTGTAATTAATGCATGTCATCCGCCCTCCGGACAAATTGGAAGTTGAGTGTGGCCCTAGAGCAATTTAGGAAGGATATTTAACACTGAGTCTGAGGGAATTCAGTTCCTCAACCCCTGACGAAGCCTAAGGCGAAACCCGGGTCGGGTGTGATTTTATGAAATGTCTTTTATCACATGGACTTTGTAAGTACAATAAATTGGATACTTACTTTTACCACTTGGGTATTGCGCTATGTGTCTCTTTGTCTTGTGAAGGAATTGGTGCCGTACATTGAAGTTTTCGGTTGGTATCAAGACGCTGCAGGAGACGTCCATAGGAGTGGATTGATAACAGCTGCCTGCTGGAGCGTGTGTTGAAGTCAGCATTTGTAACATCCCAGAGTATGTCACTAAAACTCCACCCTGCTACATGACGTTAAAGTGTAAATGTGTTATCATCCTGTGTAACCTGACATTACATTTTCTATTATCTGGATTTCTTATGACTGTTTTATGTAAATTGCTGTAATTCTCCATGTACACCAGTAGGTGGCGGCAATATATAGGCAGTCTATAGAACAGTTTGGTATATCTAGACTGGAGTAGTCCATTCCAGTCTAGGCTCTCCTGTATGAGCAGAAGTGGGACGTTCCCATGTCCTGTATCATGAGGAGGAGTAGGAAGTCTAGTTAGTGTACCAGCTACCCCTGTTGGGGTAGGTTGTGTTGGTAGGAGCTCCCAGAAACAGGGATCCCAACCCTGGATCCAACCTCGGCTGAGGTTCAAGATCCATCTTCCCAGCCTGAGTCATCTACCTCAACTGGACGACCAGAGAAGCAGCATTCACAGGACAATAGATCTCCAGGAAGAAGACACCATACCCTGCGAGCTCTCCTGTGAGTACATTTCCCAAGTCCAGGAGAAGCCAAATTCCTCCTCAGCTAGTCAGGCCCATACCAAGCAGAATACAGAAAGAGCAGAAGACTCATACCTGCCATATCTATAGGCGTATGTACCAGAAGCAGAATAGATACAAATTCCTGCCACATATTGCCAAAACCTGCTGGGACCGAAGACTTATGCTGAAACTTGTACGGATTTAAAGCTGCATTAAGTAAAGATGAGTTGGACGATATTTCCTGTCTGGATCTTAATTATTCCATCAGAACTCCTATTAACAACACTCAATTTGTTGCATGTGAGCCAGGATACAGGAGTCCAGCCGTACCAAGGTAGGATACACCATTGACACTTCATAGAGACATTATCTCCCTCTGGAATTCCTCACCTGGTATATGTGCTATAACATCTTAAAGGGCCCTGCTACAATACCTGCACAAGCTGCAACTGGCGTCACGAACTTATATACGTATAAAACTGACCCACTGCATAGCAACCCCACTGACCCAGTGTCCTGCTCATTGCATCAAGTGGCGTCACGAACCGGATCGGATTGTATTGTGTGTCCATCCCTAACAACAGAACCGCATCTAATTGTGCGCAAAAACGGACTTAAATCGCATGTTTCACAGTGTAACAGTAAGGGCTGAAGATTGTGCAAAAATCGCTAAAATAGTGACTTTCTTACTTGTATTGTTGTGCCAAGAAAGCGCTGAATGTGCGCTGCAGCATTCAAGGAGTTAATTCGACATTGTGGAAATTCGCCATATTCGTTTTAAGATGGCGCTTCCTCTTCATGATCAGAAACAAAGGAACAAAAAGATGCCCTCTGAAGAGCGCGAAAATGAAGAATACGCCCCCCAGAAGCGGGAAAATCTAGTAACACCCCTTACAGAAAGGCGCAAATATGTCGAATACACCCCTTCAGGAGCGGGAAAAATAGAGGCCGCCCTCCATGAACTTGCCCGAGGTGATAAAGACTCCACCCTCTGCGCCCCTCCCTTAGTTCTGGCAATCAGTGTGTTCCGGAGAACAGCAAGCATGGCCTACCCGTGTCCCAGGTGGAATGAAATGTCCATCGGCGAAGAGCCTGTTTACCCAGAACAGCCGCTGGAGATCCAGGTCTCCCAGCTATTGCAGAGACGTGGACCATCGATCTTTGGTGCCAGGCCAGAGGCAGTGGATCCCTCCGTGCCCAAAGACCCAGCCTCACCTGCCCTGTCCAGCATCCCAGAGGAGTTGGAGAAGGCCGCCGCTGAAGCCCTGATCCCTGATGTGAAAAGTCAGGAGTCGTTCAAGTTCCCGGAGGCCGTGGATCCCTCCGCCGACTCAAGTACCACCGCGGAAGGCGACGCAGCCATGTAAATGGAAGTTGACGTCAAGCCATCCACCGCAGAGGCCGTCGCATCCAGTCTGCGGCACAGATAAAGATGGAGCTGCAGGATCGTGACCAGGGGACACCGGAACCGCCCACCCGGCCGCGACAACAGGTAGGAGCAACCCCGCTCCCTGAGGCCCAGGCCCGCTCCGTGTCCACCCCACTGCCACGTCCAGAGACCCCAGCACCTGCCGTCAGGCCCAGGCCTGCACCGCATCCCGCGACACCTGCCAACGTCACCGGACCCCAACCTGCACCGCTGTCTGTGCATCCTGGTGCGGCGGAGGCGGCTGGAGATTCCACTCCGCCGCCCAGCTATGAGAAACTCCGCAGCCTTAACCCAGATGTCCCGCATGAGATCACTGCTTTCGCCTAGACCGCATGGGAGTACAAGTCAGCGGTCGAGGAATGGGTGAAGCAGGTGATTGATGATCCCCAACCAGGAGACCCCAAATTAGCCAGAAGGACTGGAACCGTCCTATGGTGTGGGATTTCTCCAGGATAATTATTCCGGGACTGAGGTATTTGTGGGCCGCAGGTCCGTGAAACGCCACTATCTGCCCCAAGAAAGGCACAATTTGTATGTGCCGTCACCCCAGAGACCTGGCAGGAGGATCCAGGCTCTGCGGGCAAGACCCGTTGTCTGCAGGAAACCCCGGATGGCCGCCTTCTATTCAGAGAAAAGGCGCAACCTGCCCCTGCACCTTTAATACCAGATTTGTCACTGCCACCAAGCCTGAAGGTAGGGCAAATAAATAACAGTGTCTTGACATTCAACCCCAAGGTGCAGCCATGTTTCATGCCTCCCTATGTGCTCCCTTGGAAGCAACCACAACAGCCCCAGTGCGCTGTTCCAGCTCTTCCTGAGCCTTTGCAGCCAGAAATTCTGCCACTACCTGCACCGGCTGTGGATCCCGGTTTGCAGCGTGTCACTACAGCTCTGTCCAGGCTGTCTGCGTGGTCTATTCCTACTGTCACCGGTAGAGGGCGGTGGCATACTACCAATGCTACCCTGTGCTACCATGAGAGGCAGGAGTTACCTCTGATGAGGTTCAGCAGCTCCAGTAGCGACGAGGAGCTGGACACCTACCTGTAAGGTGTCCCCACTACAGAAAAATAATATCAGTGACATTGTTTGGGAGCCACTCCATGGACTGATTGCTTGACGGGTGAGGACCTGTTTGGCAGTTTTAGTGTGTTTTAACCGTTTTGTTCCAGGTTGCCAGTGTTTGTCCTCATCCAGATGGTCATGTCAGTAAGGACTCCCCCCCCCATCAGCACTTTAACCCCCTCTTCTCCAAGTTAACTGTTTTACCCCCTTTCTCAGGTTACTTGATAGCCTTGGCTGCTATTAACTTTTAACCCTTTGGATTACAATTTACTCCTTTGCCCTGTGGATTGCAAGGAACTGTTATCAGATTCCAGAGGACCCTACAACTTTAAGCACTTTCAGGAAAAAAAGGACTCAAGTTATTGTTGAGCCTCACCTGACATTGACACTTGCACTAATAAATTTGCACTATTTTATAAAATGTTTTATTGCAACATAAAAGCTTGCATATAATTGTCATGCTATTTAATAATTTATATAATTGTAACCAGTTTACAAATGTTATGCAACATTCAAGATAACATGCCCATTGTGTGTATTATCCTTATAGATGCCGCAATGTTAATTTATGCATTGCTTGTCATGATTGCACTTGCAATTGCACTTAACAAAAATTGTAGCAACTTACTTAAAGTACCGTATGCCTTTTTTACAGCTCTTGTTCTCTCTCCCCTTATTCGGGCTGTCATCATAGGGACGTTGTATACTAATGGCTTACACCCGGTGATATATACCCATAGGTACCCAGGGTAGGACCAAGTGGCAAGTCCAGGCAGATCCAGTTACAGAGGTACCCCTGCTGCTTTGGGAATCGTTCGAAGCCTTAGGCTGCTCCTTCCCGCTTGTTTTATGTTCCGGATTGTTCCCATCCGGAGGTGTCTCATTTCCAGGAGCGCACGGGATTAAAGACCCTCCTCCTGTTACATTGCCAGAAGACATGGAGACGATAAACACCTCCCCTTCTGAGCTTTTGCCTAAGGTAAGGCGCCTCAAACCTTAGAGCCATATTTTAGCTTCCTCTTAGTCATCATAGTGATCATGCTACAAGCCAAATTTCTTCAGGCTATGGTGCAGGGAAGGGAATACAGGATAAAGCCACCCTTCTATTTGCGGGCTTTGAATTTACACAATGGTGGGATTACGGAGTAAAGACACCTCCATACTTTCTTTGGTATTGGTGGACGATACCCCAAAAGTCAGTCAGTGATGCATGCTTTGTGCAGTATTAGGTTACCTGGTTATACCAAGATAAGGAAACTGTGTGTTGGACACCTTATTCTAGCGTGCAGGAACCTCGAGGAAACCGTTAAATGTCTTGTCTTTGTCATTATATGTAATTCATGCAGCACGTTGTATTATATTGGGTACCCAGAGCTTATTCCTCACCCGCCTATCTTGTGCCGAGGACGGCTTATCTTAAAGTAACGGGGTATGTAACATCCCAGAGTATGCCACTAAAACTCTGTCACCCTGCTACATGACGTTAAAGTGTAAATGTGTTATCTTCCTGTGTAACCTGACATTACATTTTCTATTATCTGGATTTCTTATGACTGTTTTATGTAAATTGCTGAAATTCTCCATGTACACCAGTAGGTGGCGGCAATATATAGGCAGTCTATAGAACAGGACCTTTTTTAAATTAAAGTTCTCTCGTTCTTGTATTACCGATAATGGTTGATGACATGTTCAGTTCGGCAATGGTTTCCATGAAGAAGACCCACCCGTGAGGCGTTTTAACCTTGAGCAACCCGTGACTCTGCATCGTGAAGCGAATCAGGTCGATGATGTTGCATCCTGGTATAACTTGATCTTTGTAAATGAATTCACCCCTAGCGTTCCAGTACGGCTTGTTACCCGATCATCACAGTTTGTTCAACAAAAGTTCAGCATTTTTCCTATACCTTATATTAACATTGTTAAGTGTCTCTTTAACATTGTCTCCGCTATAAGAGTCATTTGTCGATCGTTGCTGATCTGGTTGTAGCTGCGTAATCAAAGTTAGAGTTGACATTTCTTTATCTGACAAGTTTGTTGAGCGTCAAGTATCTCTGTAACACATTAGTGTATCTCTTAATTTTTTCTGAAAGGTAATTTCTGTGTAATATTTCACTAACTTCGACGTTCAAACGGCGTGTAATGGTTTGGCGTATGTCTGGTGTTTCTACAACTGTTTGGTCCAACTCGTGTTTGGAAACCAGGAACATTTTCTCTGCATACTACATTATGAGCCGCCCAACTCTATTTGCTATCAAGCTAGTGATTAAAGGTATTGCAAAGCCGAGCAGCGATCCTATAAAACCGCTGCGCTGGTTCACAATGCGCTTCTTGTATTTAATGGGACAGCTTTTATCGCTTAATTTCTTTATAGCCTTGCGCCATCTTTTCAGTATATTTTTTGTCACTCTCTAAGAGGTATCTTTCCTTTAAGGATATTGAGAGTGATCTCGCCAATAGCGGATATCAAATAATTACTGGCACTGCGTAATATTGATTTTCAGGACCGTCAGTTTTGTTTTGACCAACGCTTTTAAAAGATCCCAATTACGTCGGATCCTGTTTGCCATCTTTACAGGAGCTGCGACGCTAGCAAGAATGACCGTCGAGATGAGAAATATCACATTTTAAAGCTTCTTTATGCAAACATTAACTGCCGGAAGATCTGGTGGGAATAAACCGGTTCTTAGCTTTAGTTCCTCGGGCGTGTCAGATCTTAAATCTATGAGTAAATAACCGTAAGGCACGTGTGTAGCTTCTTCAAATCTTCTAAAAAAAAACATGTTTTACCGGGGTACATTTGCCGAGCCAACGTAATAACTTGTAATTTATCACGCGGGTTTTTAAAAAGGACCATGTATTTAGTGTTCAAATTTATGGTCTGGCTTTTCTTACCCTGACAAAAAAATGTTTTGAACGCGATACATGATGCTCAAATTTCTGTGGTGCAGGTATTTGGTGAAAGCGTTTTTTATTTTAAGATTTTTGCAAGCCTCCTCCGTAAGATCATCGACGACCGCCAAATGTACCTTGTCCTGCGGGAATAATTCATCGTCTGTAAAATTTTGCAGTATTCCCTCGATAAACCTGATATTTTTAAACAAATGATTTAGCTCATCGTACAATTTCTGCCAACTATGGGGTTTCGCTTTGGTAGATAGGGTAAGCGGATGCAGTACAGAGGCAAAAGACAAGTTTTTAACGCAAAACTTCCGCGTTTATTCACACAGGCAAATGCACAAAACAATGCGTTACTTTGAAGTCTTGGTGTTTACTTCACACACAGCAGTCTTGGTGTTTACTTCACAAACAATGGAAAGTACATCTTGTGTTACTTCATACAAATTGGAAAGTTCATATAAGACAAGTCACCTTGATGTCAGTTCTGGCTCCAGCAGTCCACGGCAGACTTTAGGGGGCCTGTTTCCTCGGCCCATGGGTCTCAGCCCTCCAACCTGACACCAAACCTCAGATCCCAACACAGAGATTCTGCTTCTGAGCCCAGCTGCCTATTTAAGGACAGCCAGGTGCTCCCAAAAACCCGGACCAGCAATTAAAATCCAGTCCGGTATTTGACCCCATCTGGCTGCAAATCAGCCCAGCAGCACACGCTGGGAGGAAAATACCTGTTTTCCCTGACCATTCCCCTCACTGTGTTACATACCCCCCCCCTTTGTTCAACCCTGAGGGTCGCCAAACAATGTACTCGGGACAGGGCATCTGCATTTCCCTGCATCTGGCATGCCCTGTGTTCCACTGTAAATTTAAAGTTCTGTAGGGAAAGGGACCATCTGGTGACCTGGGCATTTCTGACTTTGGCCTCGCTCATCCACTTGAGAGGGAAGTGGTCAGTCCACCATGCAGAATTTTCTCCCCAACAAATAATAAGGGAGAGACTCGAGTGCCCACTTGATAGCCAGGCACTCTCTCTCCACTATACTGTACCTGGTCTCGGCTGGGGTAAGCTTACGGCTGAGGAAGACAACGGGATGCTCCTTCCCTTTGACTTCCTGAGACAGTACAGCAAGGGCCGTCTTTAATATTGATTGGACCCTGGGCAAGAATTTACTTGGGCCCCCTGGATCCCGGCTTCCCACACCCTAGCATGCAATCACGTCCTCCACTACAACACACACACACACAAAAAAAAAATCTGCACATCTCGTAGAGTAGTAAACTTTAATAATGATAAGTGGCCACTAGAGGTGTTCCTTGGCAGTAATGTTTCCATTAAAAAGCTTGCAGAGACATGCTATAGACACCAGAACTACCACGTTTAGCTGTTCTGGTTCTGGTGACTATAGTTTCCCTTAAAGTATAACTGTCGTATTTTTTATTTTTTTTTGGAGTATTGGATTGTGGTGATTAATATCTCCTTGGTGGCCCTATTTCAACTTTTTCACTGTGTATTCAATTACCCCTTAATTCCACAGTTTTGTTCCCTGTAATGCCTACTTTTACCTGTACTTAAAAAAGGTTTGCTAGGTATAATCCGTCTATCTGTTGAAGGACGGAGGACGCAGAAGCAGACTGCGTGCAAGGTCACATTACTGACTGCCAGGGACTGTAAGTAAATGATTAAAGCCAGGTCCTCCCCAGCAGCTGATAACAGTGCCTGGGCTGTGTGCACTTCTCCCTGTCCCTGCGCTTGGCAGACGCTCCCTCACTCAGCAGAGCTGGAGAATGCAGAGTTGAAGCAGCGCACAACAGGGAAGGGAGATCTGCCATCTGCTCAGTGTATAAATGAAAGCAACATGTGGTAAGAGGACCCCTTTGTGCTGCAGGAGATTAACCCTTTAGGGGGGAGGGCTCTGGTTACTGACACTTTTGGGGGGGTATTGTTACTGGCTAGTGAGGGCAGGCGGGATTAGCCTCAGGGTGAGGGCAGTGGCGGCCATCTTAACTGAATAGTGAGATTGTAGTTTTATGCAGACTGGTTGCTAAGGGCTGAATCTTATTAAATATGGGGTAAGTCGTCTAATAGTAACTGATTCTGGAATATCATGTTATTAGTAACTACATATGTGAAAATTGAAATTAGGGTCTAAGTGTGACAGTTATCCTTTAATATAGAGAAAAAAAATGAATAAGCACAAAAGTATCAAATAAAATGGCTATGATTATTCTAAAAATTTAAAAAAAAACTTCTGACACAAATATATAGTATTTTGCAGATTTTTTTTTTTTACAATGTGCAGATAGTACTGTACTACTAACCCCTCCATCCACCCCTACATACAGGGTAATACAGCGCCACATACCTCTTACATCCAGTGATGTCTCTTTAATGTAGATGTTCTTTTTCCTCATCTTCTCCTTTCAGACCTTCAGACCAGACCACCATTTTTCAGCCATTTCTCATCTCTTAGTTTACAAATTTTTCATCATCCTCCCATTTTCTGGACTCATCATCCTACCACCCCCAATACTGTGCCGCTGTACTCCCAAATACTATACTGTAGAAACAGATAAACCCCCTGATAATAGTAGTACCATGCAGATAGTGCCCTTCAATAATTATTGGCACACAATGCCCTAAAATAACTGTGCCCAGCAAATAGGGCCCCTGACACTAATAGTGTAAACATAACGTTCCCCCAAAAATAATTGTGGTAAGCTGATACTGTGCTAATGTGCCCCACAGTAATAGTACTCCCAAAAGTCCCACCAATAGGAATAATTTTCTGCTAGAGCACACATGGTAGTAATAGTGCTCCTACAGTGCCCCCAACATTTCCCCACTGTGCCCCAGAAGTAATAATGCTCCCATAGTGCCCATACTAGTAATCATGTTCCCCATAGACCGGCAGTAGTAATAAAGCCCATCATAATGCCCCCCAGTAGTAATAATTCTCCTTATAATGTGTAAAAAATGCCCCCTTTTAATGTCCCCAGTTGAGCTAATGTCCCCATAGTGCCCCCGTAATGTGCCAGTATAAAATACCTTTATATAGTGCCCCCAGTAAATCCCTTAGTGCTCCTCTCCCCGTCTTCCTAGTCCCCCCATAATTTTGAAGTATAAAATACCCCTTCTTAGGGCCCCCCATAGATGAGCCCATAGTACTCCTCTCCCCCCTTCCCCATAGTACCCACCATAATGTTCCCCAGTATAAAATACCCCTATACAGAGCCCCCCATATAAAATACCCCTTCTTTGTGGCCTCAGTAGAAGCCCCCATAGTGTTCCTCTCCCACCTTCCCCCATAAAAAATACCCCTTCTTTGTGGCCTCAGTAGATGCCCCCATAGTGCCCCCAATAATGTGCCAGTAAGAAGTGCCCCCATAGATGCCACCATAGTGCCGCCCAATAATGTGCCAGTAAAAAGTGCCACCAATAATGTGCCAGTAAAAAGGGCCCCCCAATAATGTGCCAGTAACAAGTACCCCCATAGATGCCCCCTAATCATGTGCCAGTAACAAGTGCGCCCATAGATGCCCCCTGTGACGAAACCAACCTCGCCACGGTGTTTTGGAGGGGGCTGGTTGCTAGCCTCCTGCCTCAGGATTATGGCCCATACTAACTTTAAAGAAAACAGGCCGGCCGCACAGCTTACATCTGTCTTTGGAATTGTGTTTATGTTATTATGCGTTCGGTTAAATTGTATGTTATGTGAGGGCACCCAGATAGCTAATATTATTGTATTCGTGTATTCTGAGTGCCATTCACCTAATGATATGCACTCAGACTTGAGCTATCTGGGGATATGTTAAATGTCTGTGTTTGCTGGGAGGGTGTGCCATTGTGTGTTTGGGTGGTGATTCCTGTCCTGTTGTCTCCACGTGTGTATTGGTGTTTTCCCTTTGTCCTGAGACATAATTGGATTGCTCCTCGGCTGTCGCCAGGCAGAGAGGAGGAAACCATGATGCATTGTGGGGATGTGTTGTGTCTGTGTATCCTGAATTTCTGCATATCTGTCCTGTGTCGCAGTCTCCATTCTGGTCCCCTAAGGGCGTGGCCACCAGATGGGGACCTGCATAAATACGGGCGGGTAGCCCTCAATAAAGTGTTCCTGTTTTATCCTTCATCATGCTGAGACTGGTGTTTGGATAACTGATCAAACTGGGGGATTGCTATACGCTGAAGATTTGCTATACTCCCCTGGCATAACTACTAGCTCTTGTAAGAGCTGTTCCTGCTCTCTGGCTGTAGGAGAGGTTCACCCACTGGAGCCTGGAGCCTTGTCGTAGGTCCAGCGTGGGTGGAGGACGGTGAGACCCCAACCAAGCTGCGGCGGTTCGTGGGGTCTGCTGGGCGTACGGTGTCAAGTGGAGTGCTTGGAGTCCTCGGAAAGCACTAGGAGCATCTATCGACGGAGGTACCCGGTCGGGGTGCTAGGAGATCCGTTACACCCCCCAATCATGTTCCAGTAACAAGTGCCTCTATAGATGCCCCAAATCATGCACCAGTAACAGGTGCCCCCATAGATGCCCCTCCAATCATGTGCCAGTAACAGGTGCCCCCATAGATGCCCAACAATCATGTGCTAGTAGTAGTATCATATAAAAAAATAAACACTTATACTTACCTCCATCAGGCTGGCAGCGATGCGTTGCAGGCCTCTTCCGGCCTGTGTCCCGCGATGTATGGCTCAGGCGGCGCAATGATGTTATCGCGCCGCCTGCACCAGCCTCAGCCTATCAGAGGAACGGGGAAGGGAGACGCCTCTACCTCCCCTGCCCCGCTGCAGCACTTTCCTGAGGACGGAAATACAGATGACTATGGAGATGAGCGCTTCCACAATGGAAGCGCTCATCTCCCTGTGCCCTGCTGCCGCTCCCTATGTCACCAGTGACCAGCAGGGCTCAAGAGGCAGCTGCCTTGGCCCCCCAGGAGCAACTGGGCCTGGAGCAGATGCCCATTTTGCCCCACATTAAAGACCGCCCTGAGTACAGCACCGAGGTCTACTTCGGAGGCATCGGTCTGTACTATAAATTCCTTTTTGAAGTCGGGCGTCAACAAAACCAGGGACCCGCACAGGGCTGACTTCAAAGTGAAGAAAGCCTCTTCTGCCTGATCATGCCAGCGAACCATCACTGACTTGCGTCCCTTCAAGAGCCCTGTCAATGGTGCGGCCACCATAGCAAAGTGGGGGAGAAATCTCATGTAATAGCCCACCATTCATAGGAACGACTTTACTTGCCTAGTGGTTACAGGTCGTGGCCAATTCCGCACTGCCTCTATTTTGTTCACTTGTGGTTTGATGACTCCACGCCCAATGACATACCCCAGGTATTTGGTTTCCTCTAACCCTATCACATATTTTTTTAGGTTAGCAGTTAGTCCAGCCTTCCAAAGGGAGTCCACTACAGCCTACACTTTGGGTAGGTGACTTTCCCATTCGGCACTGTGGATGACAATATTGTCCAGGTAAGCCGAAGCGTACCGACAATGTGGATGAAGCACAATGTCCATAAGTCATTGAAAAGTGTTAGGGGCGCCATGCAAACCAAAGGGTAACACCTTATATTGGTACAGCTCCTCTGGTGTGATAAAAGCATGTTTCTCTTTGGCAGCCTCCATCAAGGGTACCTGCTAGTACCCTTTGGTGAGGTCCAAAACAGAAAAATACCGGGCTTGTCCTAACCTCTCGATAAGCTCATCCACCCGGGGCATGGGATACGCATCGAATTTGAAAATCTCGTTTAGTTTACGAAAATCGTTATAGAACCACAACGTCCTGTCCGGTTTGGGTATTAAAACTATAGGGCTGGCCCACTAACATTTAGACTCCTCAATAACGTCTAGTTGCACATCCTCTGAGATGGCTTGTCGCCGAGCCTCGGATACCCGGTATGGTTTTAACCAGACTTTTGCCTGAGGCTCAGTGACAATGTCATGCTAAATTGTGGAAGTGCGTCCGGGGAGGTCTGAGATCACATCCGTGTTCCTGATGACAAACTCCCTGGCCTCCTTAGTCTGTTTAGAGGAGAGGCTAATAGCAATCTTCACTGTGGCAACCGCTTCCCTTGCATCAGACCGAGGGGCCAGAACCTAGAAAAAGTAGTTTACCTTTCCAACTTTTTCGATTACTTTGTAGGGTCCCTGCCAACTAGCCAGGAAATTACTGTCCACGGTCGGTACCAGAACCAAAACTCGATCTCTCAGGTTAAAGATCCGGACCCGATCCTGCCAATTATAGACCAGACTTTGAGCTCACTGAGCTGCCTCCATATGCTCTCTTACAAGAGGCAACATTGTTTCCATATGTTCCTGCATCTGGGTGATGTATTCAATAATACCTTTATATGGGATGGGTTGTTGCTCCCACGCCTCTTTGGCTATATCCAACAGACCACGAGGATGTCTGCCATATAGCAGTTCGAAGGGCGAAAACACAGTAGAGGCCTGGGGCACCTCTCGCACTGCGAACATAAGATAGGGTAGAAGGAGGTCCCAGTCCTTCCCATCCTTAGACACCACTCTTTTCAACATGTTTTTTAATGTTTGGTTAAACCTTTCTACCAGGCCGTGAGTTTGCGGATGATAAACGGACGTCCGTAGCTGTTTGATGTGCAGCAACTTACAGAGTTCCCTCATGACCTTGGACATACAGTCATGTGAAAAAATTAGGACACCCTTTGAAAGCATGTGGTTTTTTGTAACATTTTTAATAAAAGGTTATTTCATCTCCGTTTCAACAATACAGAGAGATTAAAGTAATCCAACTAAACAAAGAAAACTGAAGAAAAGTCTTTTCAAGATCTTCTGTAAATGTCATTCTACAAAAATGCCTATTCTAACTGAGGAAAAAGATAGGACACCCTCACATGTATTCCCTCTTAAATTGGCTCAGATCTCACACAGGTATATCACACCAGGTGCACATAATTAGTAGATCGTTACTCTGCATGTTGAATGAGGCTTGCCCTATTTAAACCTCAGACATTTAGTTTGGTGTGCTCCTGACTGTTGAAGTGAGAGTGAGCACCATGGTGAGAGCAAAAGAGCTGTCAGAGGACTTCAGAAAAAAGATTGTAGCAGCCTATGAGTCTGGGAAGGGATTTGAAAAGATCTCAAAAGATTTTGAAATCAGCCATTCCACTGTCCGGAAGATAGTCTACAAGTGGAGGGCTTTCAAAACAACTGACAACATGCCCAGGACTGGTCGCCCCAGCAAGTTCACCCCAAGAGCAGACCGCAAGATGCTAAAAGAGGTCTCCAAAAACCCTAAAGTGTCATCTCGAGAACTACAGCAGGCTCTGGCTACTGTTGATGTAGAAGTACATGCCTCTACAATCAGAAAGAGACTGTACAAGTTTAACTTGCATGGGAGGTGTGCAAGGAGGAAACCTTTGCTTTCCAAGAGAAACATCGAGGCCAGACTGACATTTGCCAGAGATAAAGTTGACAAAGACCAGGACTTCTGGAATAATGTTCTTTGGACAGATGAGTCCAAAATTGAATTATTTGGACACAACAGCAGAGGACATGTTTGGCGTAAACCAAACACAGCATTCCAAGAAAAGAACCTCATACCAACTGTGAAGCATGGAGGTGGAAGTGTCATGGTTTGGGGCTGCTTTGCTGCAGCAGGACCTGGTCAGCTCACCATCATAGAATCCACGATGAATTCTACTGTGTATCAGAAGGTGCTTGAAGAACATGTGAGACCATCAGTTAGAAAATTAAAGCTGAAGCGGAACTGGACCATGCAACATGACAATGACCCAAAACATACTAGTAAATCAACCAAAGATTGGCTGAAAAAGAAGAAATGGAGAGTCCTGGAATGGCCAAGTCAAAGTCCAGATTTGAATCCCATTGAGATGCTGTGGGGTGACTTGAAAAGGGCTGTACGTGCAAGAAACCCCTCAAACATCTCACAGCTGAAAAAGTTCTGCATTGAGGAGTGGGGTAAAATTTCCTCAGACCGATGTCGAAGACTGGTAGATGGCTACAAGAACCGTCTCACTGCAGTTATTTCAGCCAAAGGAGGTAACACTCGCTATTAGGGGCAAGGGTGTCCTATCTTTTTCCTCAGTTAGAATAGGCATTTTTGTAGAATGACATTTACAGAAGATCTTGAAAAGACTTTTCTTCAGTTTTCTTTGTTTAGTCGGATTACTTTAATCTCTCTGTATTGTTGAAACGGAGATGAAATAACCTTTTATTAAAAATGTTACAAAAAACCACATGCTTTCAAAGGGTGTCCTAATTTTTTCACATGACTGTAAAAGGGGTCCTCTGGTCGGTCAGAATCTCTTTAGGGATCCCCACTCGGGAAAACATCTCCATTAACTCTTTAGCTATAAGTTTGGCCGATGTATGTCACAGTGGCACCGCCTCTGGATACTGAGTGGCGTAATCTAGGACGACCAAGATGTGTTGGTGTCCTCTAGCGGACTTCGGTACTAGGTCTATGAGCTCCATAACGATTCGCTCAAATGGTACCTCGATGATCGAGAGAAGTACTAAGGGACTGCGGAAAAAGTGCTGGGGGCTAGTTGTTTGGCAGGTCGGGCAAGACTTGCAAAATTCATCCACCTCTCTAAACACACTGGGCCAGTAAAATTGTTGTAATATCCGTTCCTGTGTTTTCTGCATTCCCAGATGATCCCCGAGAACATGTTGGTGGGCTAACTCTAACACGAGTTTGCGATAAGCCTGGGGCACCACCAACTGTTCAATATATTCACCCCGCAGCTGGTTTACCCGATACAGCATACAAAACAGGGAAACATCGACTTGGCCCCAGGTTGTTGTGGTTCACCATCAATTATTACCACATTCTCCCAGGCTCAGGATAGGGTTGGGTCCCGGTGTTGTGCTGTACCAAAATTTTCCCCAGAGACATTGAGGTCTGCCAACTCAGGACTTGGTGGAAAGTACTCCAATGTCTCCCACCATAACACTCAGCAGGGTTTCCCCCTCTTCCACCGAAGTGGAGGTCACCCCTACTGCTGGCCCTTTGGCCTCAGGTTCCCAGGTTTCTGGCCTTCCTCCTGAATAAGGCTAATCTCCTGGGTTTACCCCTTACTCATGGGTATCAGTAACTCTCACAACCGGCCATAGGGCCGGCAAGCCCTGAAAGTTTCCTGGCATATAGTGACTGACTGTAACCACAATTAGTGTCCATGGGTTCAACCCGATGAGGATAGTCATCCCTTACATGGCCAGGCTCCTGACACTGCAAGCAGAGTAACGGAGCCAAGCTCATAGTGGGTACATCCCGGGTGGGTTTCATCGGCTCAAATCTCTGGGCCTGGGGCAGAGATTTCTGAGGTTTGACTGCCCCCCTCCCAAAAGAACCCCCCTGTAGATTCTTAGTAGCCTCATAGCGTTCCACCAGGTCCACCATCTCTAGGGCATTGCCAGGACACACCTGGCCGATCCAGTGCTGGAGAAGGGGTGGCAAAGCCCTCCAGAACATATTAGCTAATAGTCTATCCAGCATAGGCATGGGACTCAGCAGATCAGGCTGTAGCCACTTTTGCAAGAGGTGAAATAAGTCACTGGGGTCTCGTGGGCTCAGCCGGGTTAAACCCCCACTGATGTACCCACTGGGCCCGAACCAACACATTCACCCCCAGTCTTGCCAGAATCTCACCCTTTACTTTCTGGTAGTCGGCTGCTTGATCGTTCGTCAAGTCAAAATACACTCGCTGAGAATCGGATGCCAGGAACGGAGCGACGACCTCAGCCCACTGGTCTCGGGGTAGTTTCTCCCTTGTGGCCACCTTCTCGTACATCGTCAGGTAGGTTTCAACGTCGTCTTAGGGTGTTATCTTGGGGATCGCCACACGGACCGCTTTCCGGACATCATGGACACTTTGGGATGTTCCTGCCGTCTGTTTAGCCATCATGTGTTGTAACAGCAGCTGGTTTGTTTCTTGCTGCTGCCTGTTAGCCTCCCGTTGTTGCAGGCTGGTTTCTTGCTGCTGCTGGTTAGCCTCCACAAGAGCCTTCATTATGGCTTCCATCGAGGGTCACGGGTTGAAATTTAGCGGGTTTAATACAAGACATACAACCGTGCCGGAGAAAAAATGAAAAGCAACAATACTTCGGCGATCCCGCCCGCCTCACTGCGCTTGCCCGCATCATCCAACAATTGTGGGGGTTCGCTCTAGGAGATAGGAGGTAAGCGTACGCAGTATAGAGGCAAAAGACAAGTTCTTAATGCAAAACTTCAGTGTTTATTCACACTTGAGGCAAATGCACAAAACAATGCGTTACTTTGCAGATGAAGGCCCCCGGCGGCTGTTCACAGAACTGCCTGCTCCCGGTGACCACATTTGATTTCAGACCGGCTCCCGGCACAGGCACAGGTAAGGGCTTACCTGTGCATCGCCAGGCGGGTGAGTCAAGATGGCAGTCCGCATGTTATCGCTGGCGAACACTGCGAACTGACCATCACTGCTTGCTATGGGGTCCAGGAGTCAGGGGGCCTAATCAGATGTAATAACATTGTACTTTTTTGTGTAAAATAATAATATGGTAGCTTTTTGCTATAATCTGTGTTTTCTAATATATGGGGTTATAATACATATCTTTAATTATTGCTCCTTATTGCTGTGTTCATTTTCTTACACTAGGTGGTGGGCCCCCCATAATATTTTGCTATGGGGCCCTATGAACTATAATTACACCCCTGTGTCAGTGGAATCCACTGTTTTTGTCAAACTAATGTATATGAGGGCCTCTCATGTACCCTAATGGCAGAAATGAAGAAAGATCTCACCATGTTGGAATAAGACCTATCCCCTTTTGCCAAGCATACTCTTTATGGTGAAGGAATACTGTAGCTGTGGACTTGTTAGGCTACTTTCACATCTGCGCTTTCCCTTACCGCTATTGAAATCCATCATAGGATCGCAATACCGGAGGAAAACGCTTCAGTTTTGCCCCTATTCATTGTCAAAGGAAACAAAAATGAAGCTTTATGCAATTTGATCTCTGTGATAGTATTACATCTAGATCCAAATGTAATGGACCAAATGTAGCACATGCTCTTAAAGGGAACCTGTCAGGTTGAATATGGTGTCTGAGCTACAGGCAGCATGTTGTAGAGCAGGGGGAACTGAGCAGATTGATATATAGGTTTGTCAGAAAAGATTCAGTATAATTTATACATATAAATTCCTGCTCATTCTGGGCTTTGATGTCAAGGGGATGGTCCTATCAGTGATTGACAGCTTTCTTAAAGGTTCCCTTTAAAGACAGAAGAAATTTGTGGTTATGCGGTTAGGGAAAAATTTTTGAATGTTATCTTTATCGACAGCTTCTCTTAGTGAATAACTTTCTGCCTAGTATGATGAGTCAAAATGACTTTTAAGGTGTTCTTATACTAATGCCCTAGCTCTTATACTAATGCCCTAGCATAGAAAAGGATTCTTTACGGTAAGAGCAGTGAGACTATGGAGCTCTCTGCCTGAGGAGGTGGTGATGGTGAATTTACTAAAAGAGTTCAAGAGGGGCCTGGATGTATTTCTGGAGTGTAATAATATTACAGGCTATAGCTACTAGAGAGGGGTCGTTGATCCAGGGAGTTATTCTGATTGCCTGATTGGAGTCGGGAAGGAATTTTTTATTCCCCTAAAGTGGAAAAGCAACAGAGTGAAAGCAACAGACAAGTGTCCAAAATGTGGGGAGGAGAGAGCAGATTTAATACATTGTTTTTGGAGATGTCCCAAGCTCCATAGATATTGGACAGAAATAATGGAAACTATATTTTTGCTCCTGAAAGTCCGGCTGCCCAATGATCCAATAATTTGTATTCTAGGGGTAACTGAACATTTGAAGCTAAACAAAAAAACACGACTGGTTTTGAATAAAGTATTATTTCAGGCCAGATTGCTCATACTTAGGCAATGGATAAAAGTAGATTTACCGACAGTGGGACAATGGAGAAAAACGATAGATAATTTAATTAAAGAAGAACGAGTGATGGAGAATTAAATAAAAAGGTCGATAAACCTCGACCAAGTCTGGAAAAATTGGTTACTTTAGTGTTTGAGGATGTTTTTTTTTTTTTTTTTTTCTCACGTCCCCAGGACGGAGGAAGGGGGGGGGGGAGGAGGGGGGGAAACGGGGGAAGGTAGGGAAAGAAAAAGGAACTGTATTTATTAATTGTGAATGGTTGATTTGTGCTTATTTGATTTTAATGGATTTGTTCCTTGTGTGAAATTTAAATAAAGACTAATTTAAAAAAAAAAAAAAAAAAAAAGTGGGGAAAATTGGCTTCTACCTCACAGGTTTTTTTTTCCTTCCTCTGGATCAACTTGCAGGATGACAGGCCGAACTGGATGGACAAATGTATTTTTTCGGCCTTATGTACTATGTTACTATGTTAATGTAAAGAGGACAGATTTACAGAAGACCTTGATAACACATCGTAGTTTTGGTGTACTTTTTGAAAACAAACAAAATTCATAAAAAATAGCCTAAAATGCAGTGCAGTGTTGCTGGAACGACTAAGAAAAGACATGCTACAATAAGATCAGGCAGTAGGTGGCAGTATCTTGACCAGTTTGAGCTAAGGTTTGTATTAGATTTTCAAATGACAGTTGCAGCTGTGACTTCATACCACAAGAAACATTGGCAATCATCTTGCAATATTTTGAATTATTAATCTAAAGTCTGTTTTCACAATTTGGTTGTTTAGCTATGTAAAATAAATATTTCATACAAGTCCAGTGTTGCGCCAGGGCACTTAATTAATGGAAAGGTTATTGGTCACCAAGGAGTCAGTAATCTTAAGATCAATATGAAGTGGACAGATGATAGGAAACTAATTAAAAAATATGACTAATTAAAACAGATGACAATGAGGACTTCTTTTGATGGCACATTGAGTTGTTAGAGAAGGATAAAATATAATTATAATTACGTTAGTAACTGTGGAAGTTACAGGAAAAGGGCTGCAGCAGAAAGGACATGCCCTCTGAGCTGTGATAGGGAGAATGCAGCAGCAGAAAGTATACGCCCCTTTAGCTGCCAGCTTGAAATAAGTCTAGCAGAACAATTGGAGTAATGAATGGGGAGATCTCTTGATCCATTTGAAGTACAGGGCTAGTTCTAGCTTTGTTAGAAAGAGATGGTGACATACTATATAATTTTCATTTTTAACCCTTTTGCTACCAGCGCCGTACATGTACGGCGCTGGTAGCTCTGTGCAAGCATGACGCCCGCTCGCCCGTGCATCGGGCGTCATGGCCAGCAAGTCTCTGCTGTTTCAAACCTGCGAATGCCTATCACGGTAATTAAATGCTTTAGATGCCGTGATCAAGTGAGATCACGGCACCTGAATGCGCAAAAACCAGTGCGGCCAATCGGGACTTCAGTACATGCGCTGAATGCTCTGAATCTCTACGAAGAAATTCAGAGCATTAATGCTGCAATTCTTATTTTGGACACCAGATGGCAGGCCAACATAAAGAAAGAGCAAAATGCTAAGAAATTTTCATTTTTTAAATCACTAAAAGATCAAAATGAGCCTTAAAATAATGATAAAAAAAGTTTAAAAATATAAATATATAAAAAAAATAATAGAAAAGTTTAAATCACCTCCCCTTTCCGTTTAAGCAAAAAAATAACTAAATAACAATAAATATAAACATCCTGGGTATCACCGCAACTGAAAACGCTCATAATATGAAAAAAAAATAAAAAAAATAATCCAATACGGCGAATGGCGTAATGGAAAAAAAGGGTAAAAATGGCAGATTTGCCATTTTTTCATTGCTTCTCTTACCCATAAAATGAAATAAAATGTGATACAAAAGTCATGCACACACCAAAATGGTATCAATAAAAACTATGAATTGTCCCGCAAAAAATTAGCCCCTAAACAGCTTAGTAGACATAAGTATAAAAAAGTTATGGGGGTCAGAATATGGTGATGTAAAAAAATTAATACTTTTTTTTTAAGTTTAAATGTATTTTTACACTATTTACACATAAAAAACCTAATCATAAGTAGTGTATTTGCCACATATGTAGCAGAAATTATCTGGATCGTTAACACATTTGCGTTTATCCATCTTAGGGTACTTTCACACTTGCGTTGTTGGATTCCGGCAGGCAGTTCCGTCACTGGAACTGCCTGCTGGATACGGCAATCTGTATGCAAACGGATACCATTTGTAAACGGATCCGGATGTGGATCCGTCTCACAAATGCATTGCAATACCGGATCCGTCTCTCCGGTTGTCATCTGGAAAAACGGATCTGGTATTTATCTTTTCCACATTTTTAAAGGTCTGCGCATGGGGCCTGATCCGGCATTAATGCTTTTCAATGGAAAAATAATGCCGGATCCAGCATTCTGGTAAGTGTCCGGAATTTTGGATGGAGAAAAAATTTCCGTCCCAAAAACGTCCAGTGACTGAACTGAAGACATCCTGATGCATACTGAACGGATTGCTCTCCATTCAGAATGCATTAGGATAAAACTGATCAGTTTTTTTCCAGTATTGAGCCCCTAGGACGGAACTCTGTGCCGGAAAAGTTTAGTGTGAAAGTACCCTAAAACTTTGAGCAAAAATCACAACAAAGAAAACAACAATGCTATTGTCTACCCATATCAGGAGGATGATAAAGCTCTTATTTCAAATCTCTTATAGTTTAAAAGATACTGGGGCACATTTATAAAAAAAAAAAATAATCAAATTCCACTGCAGTTTTATGTTTGTTTGTTTTTTACAGCATTTCCTGTGCGGTAAAACTGACCTGTTACATTCATTCTGCGTGTCAGTGTGTGTGATTAGAACAATACCAAATATGTATCGTTTTTCTGGAAAAGAAAAAAAGAAAATTTGGAAAAATGCATTTTTTCTTTGCATCACCATATTCTTAGGTCTATAATGTTTATAGTTTTATGTGTATGGAGCTGTGTGAGGGCTAATTTTTTGCGGGGTGCTCTGTACTTTTGATACCATATTGGGGGTGTGTATGGCTTTATGATCACTTTTCATTACATTTTTTGTGGGAGGTAAAGCAACCAAAAAACATCAAATTGGCCATTTTTACTTTTTTTTTTCCATTTCGCCGTTTGCCGTATGGGATAAATATTTTTAGATTTCATTAGTACGGGTGTTTTAGCGCATGGCAATACTCATGATGTTTATTTTTAAATTGTTTATGTATTTTATTTTAATTTTGGGGAAAGTGGTTTTAATTTTTATATTTTTTTTATATTGGAGTCCTGAAACTCTGGGGGAATGTAACATCTGACAGGAATACAAATTTGACTACTGATTCACTATAGTTGGGCCTTCCTTTGCAGATGAGCACTTATTTGCCCAGCACTGGTGTACACCGTTCCTGTACAGACTATATTAATACTATGATGCACTATGTATTTTTATCTATTTAATAGTATTGTAATTTCTCCTGTCCATAGACAGATGTACTGTTTTTTTTCAATCCTGAACAAACCCTCTAAGGACCTAGAAATATCGATTCACTTTGGATTGTGTTTGGTAGTACTGTAGTAGGGTTCAGAAAGCCACCCTACAAAGTCTGCAAGGTTAATGAACAAATTCTAACATTACCTCAGCCTAGATGGATACAAAACATAATAAAATTCATTTATATAACCCATATCAGTGATCTTGAATGGCTTGTTAACCAAAGGTAGAATAGTTACAGGTGCACAGATTAAAAAAAAAGGTTAATAAGATGTTATCTAGAAATAGGATTTCCCAATTGTTGTCAGGAAAAGACAGGTTGTGTAGCAGTAGAGATCTGTAATAAGACACATCTTGTGACAGTTCTGTGAATGCTTGGAGAAATGTAGAAGGGGGGTGGGGGTGGCAATGATCTTTTCTATGTCCCATATTTACTCAATTGCCAATTTTTTGGGGGAACTTACAATTTGTATGAATTCACTGTACTGTATGTCAGATAAGCTTTTTATACATTCCTGGGACTTCCAGTGTTTTCTTCTAGAAATGGAAGTGACAAGGTGTACGAAATTCTCAGAGAAAATTTCTGACATCAAGTATGTATGGCTTGTGAAGGTTATGTAAGAAGTTATATATAGGCGGCAAAAAAGATTGTGTTTTTAATATAAAAGAACTGAGACTGCCACTAATCCAGATGGGGTTCAAGAAGCCTGGATTTGAGTGGCATAATATTAGAACAACCGAGACTACCAGGTAAAAATAAAGTTTAAGTTAACAAATAAGTTTTTTCTAACAATGTCCCTAGCGCCTGCAGATGTCTCTCCCAGCACTAAGTACAGTCGTGGCCAAAAGTTTTGAGAATGACACAAATATTAGTTTTCACAAAGTTTGCTGCTAAACTGCTTTTAGGTCTTTGTTTCAGTTGTTTCTGTGATGTAGTGAAATATAATTACACGCACTTCATACGTTTCAAAGGCTTTTATCGACAATTACATGACATTTATGCAAAGAGTCAGTATTTGCAGTGTTGGCCCTTCTTTTTCAGGACCTCTGCAATTCGACTGGGCATGCTCTCAATCAACTTCTGGGCCAATTCCTGACTGATAGCAACCCATTCTTTCATAATCACTTCTTGGAGTTTGTCAGAATTAGTGGGTTTTTGTTTGTCCACCCGCCTCTTGAGGATTGACCACAAGTTCTCAATGGGATTAAGATCTGGCGAGTTTCCAGGCCATGGACCCAAAATGTCAACGTTTTGGTCCCCGAGCCACTTAGTTATCACTTTTGCCTTATGGCACGGTGCTCCATCGTGCTGGAAAATGCATTGTTCTTTACCCAACTATTGTTGGAAGAAGTTGCTGTTGGAGGGTATTTTGGTACCATTCTTTATTCATCGCTGTGCTTTTGGGCAAAATTGTGAGTGAGCCCACTCCCTTGGATGAGAAGAAACCCCACACATGAATGGTCTCAGGATGCTTTACTGTTGGCATGACACAGGACTGATGGTAGCGCTCACCTTTTCTTCTCCGGACAAGCCTTTTTCCTGATGCCCCAAACAATCAGAACGAGGCTTCATCGGAGAATATGACTTTGCCCCAGTCCTCAGCAGTCCATTCACCATATTTTCTGCAGAAGATCAATCTGTCCCTGATGGTTTTTTTTGGAGAGAAGTGGCTTCTTTGCTGCCCTTCTTGACACCATCTTCCAAAAGTCTTCATCTCACTGTGCGTGCAGATGCGCTCACACCTGCCTGCTGCCATTCCTGAGCAAGCTCTGCACTGGTGGCACTCTGATCCCGCAGCTGAATCCTCTTTAGGAGATGATCCTGGCGCTTGCTGGACTTTCTTGGATGCACTGAAGCCTTCTTAACAAGAATTGAACCTCTTTCCTTGAAGTTCTTGATGATCCTATAAATTGTTGATTGAGGTGCAATCTTAGTAGCCATAATATCCTTGCCTGTGAAGCCATTTTTATGCAACGCAATGATGGCTGCACGCGTTTCTTTGCAGGCCACCATGGTTAACAATGGAAGAACAATGATTTCAAGCATCACCCTCCTTTTAACAGGTCAAGTCTGCCATTTTAACCCAATCAGCCTGACATAATGATCTCCAGCCTTTTGCTCGTCAACATTCTCACCTGAGTTAACAAGACGATTACTGAAATGATCTCAGCAGGTCCTTTAATGACAGCAATGAAATGCAGTGGAAAGTTTTTGGGGGATTAAGGTAATTTTCATGGCAAAGAAGGACTATGCAATTCATCTGATCACTCTTCATAACATTCTGGAGTATATGCAAATTGCTATTATAAAAACTTAAGCAGCAACTTTTCCAATTTCCAATATTTATATAATTCTCAAAACTTTTGGCCATGACTGTACACTGGTAAATAACAGAATCTAAGATGGCTGACGCTATTTATAGGGCTGTGACATTACAGGGCTGGCTGGCTGCTTATTGGCTGCATGCATGGCGCTAATACATGCCAAAAAGGGCTGTAATTTTCTCATTTCACCAAACAACGACAAATAATACTTTTTTTGCCACTAATAACCGCCAAAAAAGCTTTAGAACATATGACTACACCACTGAACAGTCCAAAAAGCTTCACAGCATATAACTGCACCGCTGAATGGCAAAGACTTTTTTTTGGCACTAATACACGCCAAAAAAGGCTTTAGAACATATAACTGCACTGCTAAACGGCAAATAATACTTTTGTTTGCCACTAATACACTCCAAAAAGGGCTGCAATTTTCTCACTTCACCACACGACAGAAGCCTTTTTTTCTCACTAATACACACCAAAAAGGCTTTAGAACTTATAACTGCACTGCTGAAAGGCAAATAAGACTTTTTTTTGCCACTAATGCACGTCATAAAGGGCTGTAATTTTCTCACTTCACCACACAATAGCTAATAAGCCCCCCTTATACATGCCAATAATGGCTTTAGAACATATAACTACACCGATGAGCTGCAAATAATCCTTTTTTTTTCAACTAATACACACCAAAAAAAGCTTAAGCACATATAACTGCACCGCTGAACGGCAAATAATAATTTTTTTTTGCCACTAATACACGCCAAAAAGGGCTGTAATTTTCTCACTTCACCACACAACGGCAAATAATACTTTTTTTTGCCACTAATAGACGCCAAAAAAGCTTTAGAACAAGCTTTAGAACAAGCTTTAGAACATATAACTGCACTACTGAACGGCAAATAATGCTTTTTTTTGCCACTAATACACAGCAAAAAGGGCTGCAATTTTCCCACTTCACACAACAGCAAATAATCTTTTTTTTTTCAAGTCTTTCCTAGCACTTTCTCTAGCACCTGCTGACTTCTCTCCCTGCAATAGGTACACTGGAAAATGGCTGAATCCAAGATGGCTGAGGCTATTTATAGGGCTGTGACATCACAGGGCTGGCTGCTGATTGGCTGTATGTGTGGGTGATCCCTCTTTCTCAGAGTTTTTTTCTCCATGTCCTAACATTTGCTGTAGCCATTTTAGGAAAAAATGCGATTTGTTACCACACAGCGTGAGGAAATTCAGATTCGGTGCATATCGAATTTTTCAGGAAATTCAGATCGAATTCCACTTCGTCAACTTTGATTCGCTCATCTCTAGAGGTGACGTCATCACTCTCAGCACAGGTCCTTCCACAATATTTTTTCCCACTCAGGAGAGGTACAGACTGCATCTAAACAAGCAGGTGGATGAGGTGAATGCATTTTTTTTTAAAATCCAAAAGGCCATATTGCGCTAGGATATTACCATTTTAACGGCTGTTAGACGGGCGTACTTCTGTCTAACTGGCTGTTAAAAATGGTCCCATTGATTAATAGGGTGAATAGAGTTTTAACATAGCGATTTGTGACAAATTAATTTGTAACAAATCAAATTTCTTGTGAAAATTCGGCAAAGCCAAATAAAATGTTATATATGAATGTGCAAGGTATTAATATGCTGTATTCACAGCAACCACTGGGACTGTTGTCACCCTCTCTCTCTATCTAATATATAAATCTGAGTGTATGTATGTGTGTGTATGTATGTCCGCTAAAGGAATCCGCACTGTCAAATTTACAATCACAAAATTTGTGGTGTAGAACACTGTGCCTTGCAGTAACGTGCATAGGGAGTCTGCTTTGGTAGTGAAATTATACTGTGAGTCAGTATGACATGCAGATGACAGGCGCCGCTCTTAGAATCACCACACACTTCACTTATTAGGGCAGTCACGGGGCCAAAACTAACAAATAACTCAATCATGAACTCAGCCTTACAGGTCGATGTTTGTGCCAAGAAGAAGCGCACTCCTTTTACACCGTCGTCAGCTGACTCCATATAGATATCTACAGAACCTGTTCTATTAAACGCTTATACAAGTAGAGCCCCCGCGACAGAGTGGAGAGGGCGTCAGCAGTAAGTTTATGATGACAACACTGATTACAAACTGATCCTGTCTGTTAAGAATCCGCCTTCACTCGGTCAGCATTTGGTCAGTGAACCATCAGTATTGCTAATGCCATAAAAACAGGAGTGGATCAAAAACAAATATGACACGTGAATTGAATATTTGCATGTCTTCTGTGTTTTGACCCACTCCTGTTTTTGGCTACCAAATCAAAGCCAATTCGGATGGGACTATACAGGCTTTACAGCTGCTACACAGACAGGATCTGTTGTGTCTCATTTTTCCTTCCTTCTGACAGATCAGAAGAAGGGTCAAATAAATGATGATGTAAACCAGGCCATAAAGGCTAAATAGTGGCCCAGTTATGGAGTTGGGAGGGTGGGAGAACAGCTTGAGAAGTGCACAGAGTGGCCAAATGACATAGTGTTGAGGTAGCAGCAGCATGAGACCCAGTGACATAGTGGGGAGGTGGCAGCAGCAGCATTAGGAGACCACAGAGTGGCCTATTTACATAGTGTTGAGGTGGCAGAAGCACGAGAAAGCCACAGAGTGGCCCAGTAGTCCAGTGACAGACGAGAAAAAGGGTCAAATATATGATGATGTCAGCCAGGCCGGAAGGCTAAATAGTGGCCCAGTCATGAAGTGAGGAGGGTGGGAACAGCATGAGAAGTCCACAGAGTGTCCCTATAACATAGTGATGAGGTGGTAGCAGCATCAGAAGACCACAGAGTGGCAAGGTGACATAGTGTGGAGGTGGCAGCAGCATGAGGAGATCTCAGAGTGGCAAGGTGACATAGTGTGGAGATGTCAGCAGCATGAGGAGACCACAGAGTGGCAAGGTGACATAGTGTGGAGGTTGTAAGGTTCAAATGTCTCTAGGACCTAAGCGTAGCATTTGCATACCTCTCTGACTAATAATATATAAAACATTATTCTTTATTGTATACTCTTAAAACCACATAGAACTCTTGGGAACTGATTTAAAATTCCTCAGGAAGGACAGGAGGGAATTTATATCTTTATATATTATTGCTGTATCATGTGTTCGGATAAACCGTATCTAGGTGGAATACCTGATCATTTCTCAGGTCTTTCACCCCTGCTATTTTATTCTATCTGTCGCTGTCTAGATAGACTTTCCCACTATGGGGTCCCTACCTCTCTATCCTGAACTAAAAATCTTTGCCTGTATCCCTACATGTTTCGCCGTATAATTCGGCGTCTTCAGGGGATGACGTGCAGGTTTGGCATGTGGGGGCGGTCCCTGGACTTTAAACCCTCAGTTTTTGCGGGCAGGATCATTCCATCCAATCGCCAAGTACTATATGTCTGAAGGACATTTTTCAGACTAATCATTTGTAGGTGCCGGCGCCCTCTAGAGACGTCATTTGTCCTGTACTGATGAGGTAATATATCACGCCTATGACGTGTCCCACCTGAGTCTTTCGACTCCCATTGATGACATCACCTCAATGGTATATTGTGCCTGCGCTGGGACTTAGAACACGGCGAGCGCTATCTCCAGGTACTGCGCCTGCGCTTATTCTTACCTTCTACCTGACACTAAATACCTTTCAGTGCACATGCGTCCTCACTTTGATGATTACTATTATTCTCCTGCGCTTGTACCGGGTATGTCGATAGTGCGCATGTATCCATACTTAGAAACTTTTTTCTTCTTCTCTACTAATCTCAGATACCTAGACTTGCCCTTCCGACTGTCAGCACCTGATAGAAACCCTGTGCTTTCATTCTTGCTTGAATTTATCCATGATACCATCATAAATAGTTGTCCTCATCAATGCTATTCTATTTTATTGGTCTTAATGCTCCATACATGGTACTCTCTAGGTGATTCTTGCGTCTTTTATTCCTTCAATTCTTGTCATTGTCATTCAATTTTTATTTATTTTCTTTTTTTCTTTTTTCTTTCTTTATTTTTTATTTTTTCTTTATTTCTCTTTTTTTTTTTATCTATTATTGAATGTTTTCCTTTTTTCTTCAGGTCATTTTACTTATACTTGGTGTAAGGTGCCCTATATATTTCTCTTTTTCTTTTATTTCTCCAGCTTTGGTTGTTCTTGGCCATTTTATCTTTGGCCTTAACCTTTTCCTCTTTTTCTTATTTTCTTTTTTCTTATTTTACAGGTGCCTCATCTCATAGATGTACCCTCTACTGGAAATTGCCCACATTCCTTGGTGAGTCATTTGGTGTGATTAAATATTGTCTTCTTTTCAGGAGTTTCCCCCCCCCCCCACATATCTAGAGTTCCTCTCTACTTATATAATAATTCTCAACATTATTTTTCTTTTTTCTAAACTTATACAATGCCATTAATCCCAAATCTATAAAAAGGAGCAAAGGTAAAACCCTCATTTAAACCATTGGGTGCTAGAGAATGGAGACGGTATATCCATCTAGTCTCCTCTTGTTGCAGTTTTTTATCCACACTACCTTGTCTAGGGCTTGCCTGTATTTTTTGTATCCCCCAAATCTTCAGGCCTGTGGTTTGGCCATTATGATGCCTCTGCAGATGTCTTGACAGAGGTGCTTCCTCATTTGTATTCAAGATACTGAAGTGTTTGGAGATCCTTTTTCTTAGTTATTAAATCATCTTACCTATGTACATTCACCTAAAGAATTATTAGGAACACCATACTAATACGGTGTTGAACCCCCTTTTGCCTTCAGAACTGCCTTAGTTCTACATGGCATTGATTCAACAAGGTGCTGATAGCATTAGAAATGTTGGCCCATATTGATAGGATAGCATCTTGCAGTTGATGGAGATTTGAGGGATGCACATCCAGGGCATGAAGCTCCCGTTCCACCACATCCCAAAGATGCTCTATTGGGTTGAGATCTGGTGACTGTGGGGGCCATTTTAGTACAGTGAACTCATTGTCATGTTCAAGAAAGCAATTTGAAATGATTCGAGCTTTGTGACATGGTGGATTATCCTGTTGGAAGTCGCCATCAGAGGATGGGTACATGGTGGTCATGAAGGGATGGACATGGTCAGAAACAATGCTCAGGTAGCCCGTGGCATTTAAACGATGGCCAATTGGCACTAAGGAGCCTAATGTGTGCTCAGAAAACATCCCCCACACCATTACACCACCACCAGCCTGCACAGTGGTAACAAGGCATGATGGATACATGTTCTCATTCTGTTTACGCCAAATTCGGACTCTACCATTTGAATGTCTCAACAGAAATCGAGACTCATCAGACCAGGGAACATTTTTCCAGTCTTCAACAGTCCAATTTTGGTGAGCTCGTGCAAATTGTAGCCTCTTTTTCCTATTTGTAGTGAAGATGAGTGGTACCCGGTGGGGTCTTCTGCTGTTGTAGCCCATCCGCCTCAAGGTTGTGTGTGTTGTGGCGTCACAAATGCTTTGCTGCATACCTCAGTTGTAACGAGTGGTTATTTCAGTCAACGTTGCTCTTCTATCAGCTTGAATCAGTCGGCCCATTCTCCTCTGACCTCTAGCATCAACAAGGCCTTTTTGCCCACAGGACTGCCACATACTGGATGTTTTTCCCTTTTCACACCATTCTTTGTAAACCCTAGAAATGGTTGTGCGTGAAAATCCCAGTAACTGAGCAGATTGTGAAATACTCAGACTGGCCCGTCTGGCACCAACAACCATGCCACACTCAAAATTGCTTAAATCACCTTTCTTTTCCATTCTGACATTCAGTTTGGAGTTCAGGAGATTGTCTTGACTAGGACCACAGCCCTAGATGCATTGAAGCAACTGCCATGTGATTGGTTGACTAGATAATCGCATTCATGAGAAATAGAACAGGTGTTCCAAATAATTCTTTAGGTGAGTGTATAGTTTGTTACACTCACATTGTATTCCATACACAAGGTCAGTGCTCCTACAGTTCATGTACTCTCTGATCTTGTAGATTTTCCCATCCACTGGGTTGACAAATTCTTTCATATACTTTTTTGCCATATACTTGCAAAAGCTACATGCTCCACATGGATACATACCTGTTGTTTTAAGCCATGTTTCTTTATTTCTAGAAAATCTTTGAAAATGGCTCCGCACCATCATTTCCTTCAGATTCGTTCCTCGCCTATATGTGACACTAGGACTCTTAGGGAGGATCTGTCCCAGATCTTTATCAGCCTTTAGGACATGCCAGTGTTTCTTTAGGATGTTATATACCTGCTTATTCTGGACATCAAAGGTTCCTATACATCTAATCACTTTCTCTCCATCTGTTCTTGCTTTTGTTAGAAGATCTTCTCTATCCATATTTTTAGCCCTATTATATGCTCGGTGCAATACTTTTTTTGGGTAGCCCCTCATCTGAAACCTGGAATAGAGTATGTTACTTTCTCTATTAAAGGCAAGGCTGGGGGCGTATGGCAAGGCTGGGGGCGTAGCGTATGAGAGGAGAGAGAGGCGTGCTTGGGCTCTATAGGGGGGTGGACCTGGGCACTCAAGGGCATTCTTGGGCACCTTTTGAATGAAAATAACGCCCCTCTGGGCACCTTACTGCCTCATTATATTCACATATCCTTCCCCGACAAGCTTCCCCGTCACCATGGGAATGCCGGGGTGGTTAGAATATACCATCAGATTAGAGTTTTCATGATCTCACTCAGATCGTGAAAACTCAGATCTGATGAAATATTTTAACCACCAGGCGTTCCCATGGTGAAGGTCACAGTTAAGGGGACTGTAACCTATGGTCAGTGTTAAGAGGAGGATGCTGGAGAGGTCACTCTTAAGGGGGCAAGCCCCTTTGGAGGTCACTGTCAAGGGGGTGGGGTGCTATGAAACTCATTGTTTAAGGGGCAGGCTGCTGTGAAGGTCAAAGTTAAGGGCGTGGGTTGCTGTGGACGTCCCATTTTATGGAGAAACGGTACTTTGGGGGGTCAGTGTTAAGGGACTGGGGGCTGTAGAGGTCACTGCTAAGGGGGCACAGTACTGTAGATGTCATTGTTATGGTGGATACTATCAATATCTTTTAACGACACACACAAACATTAAATTAAATATATGAAATATACTCATGCAAAGCCAGGTCCTTCAGCTAGTATATATATAGAGGAGAAACATACTAGAGACAAGTCAGTCTAGTCTGAGACAGAGGTGAGAACAGATGCAAAATATGAGAGCTGACAGTTCAGCCTGTCCTGGATCAAGGTACTTGCTAGGGCAAGGCGAAAAAGGACCATTTTCTACTAGAGAAGCAGACCAGATGAAGAGGGAGTGTAGAAGTCATTGGAGAATTGCAGTTGTAAGAGGACCAAGTCTCCATTGCTCAGTGTTCAGGAGTATCCTTCTGGTGCCTGGACACACACAGCAGGTTGGCCATGTGTGTGAGTACATTGCCCACATCCCACAGTGGAGGTGGGGAATTGCAACCTGTTCAAAAAAGGTGCAGAACTTAGCCTGCTGTTTAGGGTCTGCCACGTTGGTCATATTTCTTTACAAGAAGTATTACACTCACTGCCTGGATGCTTAAGTACAAGTCACTGTCACGACCATGTTGATGGCCGTGACTCCTTGGGAGCCGCATACAGTTGCCAGCGGTTTGGGTTGTAGTGTCAACCGCAGCTGGAGGCATAATGTTGTTAGCCTCAAGTGCGGTTGCCACGGACAACAGTTATGTGTGCGGTCCCCTTGGAGTTGTGTGCGTGTTTGTATACACTTTTGTATGTCTGTGTGCACTCTGTTTGATGTTTGGTGTGCACTGACATCTTCCCTTCACTGTGGCTGTCCGTGGCAATGTTTGGTTGATGTGTACATGTGGTGGCAGTGTCCCGGCCTTCGGGCTGACTCCCAGGACATAGTTGCCACCCATGTCGTTGCCTGCGGCAAAAGCCACAGTATGTTCGTTGTTTGGACACTTCCCCTTTAAGTTGTGTTTTCTCTTCTGTAGTGTTGGAAGGGTTAACTCCCTTCTCAGTGTGTGTGTGTGTCACTGGGTGTGTCCGACTGTGGGGTGTGGCTTCTTGGCCTATATAGCCTCACTGTTAGCACAGGTCTGAGGGTTGCTTCAGCCATGCTTAGCTGGAGCAGCCTCCTGTGTTTTCTACCTGCCAGTGAGAGCCACCCCTGTGGTCATAAACATATTGTCACAATATGTTTATGTCTTGTTGTGTGTGATGTCCATGTGATGTTCTGTTGGGACCTTCCTTTGTTATTTTGTGCAGCTTATGGTTCTGGATTCCTGTGTGCACAGGGATCCAGTCAGCAAGGCTGTGGCAGGTTGGTGGAACTACTTAGTTCGCCTGCCATTTCCATAAGTCTGTTTGTGTTCCCCTTTTTCCCTGCAGCTTGGCCATTGAGACCGGACGGAGGGTAAGTTAGGGATCCGAGGTTCTGGAGCATGGGTCCTGCTACCTTAAAGGTTGGCCCATGCAGCTAGGAGTTAGGGTCAGGTTAGGGACGCGTTAGGAGGTGACATGCTCCCTAATCCTGTCTTCCTGGCCGAGCAGCCTAACATCATCGGGCATCGCACGGCTGAGGCTTTTCCCCATCCTCAGCCGTGACAGTCACCTAGAGAAGTGCAGTGTGTGGAAGGAGGAAGACTACTTTAAAGAGACTCCTATGTAAAACCTGTGGAAATGTAGCATTTTGTGTACGCATTGGACTTAATAACGGAATCATTGAGGGAAATGCTGAAGTCAGTGAATCTTTCAAGTTTATTAGGTGCTGGATGTGCGTCCATCGGCAAGATGGTCTAATGCATTCCTAGGAGATGGTGAGGAATTTTGGTACTGTTCTTAAGTCTATATATTTTTTTTGCGGATCCATTGTAACAATGCCTAAAACGGACAAGAATAGGACATGTTCTATTTTTTTGCTGGGCTACGGAATGGACATACAGATGGTGTGCTGTCCGCATTTTTTGCAGACCCATTGAAATGAATGGGTCTGCATCCTATCCGCAAAATAAAACGGAAAGGACACGGAAACAAAATACATTCGTGTGCATGAGGCCTAAAAGAGATATATTATTTATTAGTTGGACTACCAGAACCAAAATGAATTAAGACTTCAAATCTCTAAACTCATTTAGACTTCGGATCAGACTGCTAAACTCATTTAGACTTCGGATCAGACTGCTAAACTCATTTAGATCTATAACAACACCCCTAAAATTAATAGACTCCAGACCAGAACCCAAAATGAAATTGTCACCGCATTTGTGCCAAAGTCTCCACCAAACAGCTATTCAGTTTAGAGGCCTTTTATACATATCACTCTAGCAAATTGCTTCTATAGACTTCATTCTCTATGGCAGAAATATCAGCCAATATAACTCCAGCAAAACAAGGTCTTCTGCAATACAAAGGGATTCTCAAACAATTCTCATGCAAATGTATCCTTCTCTTTAGCCTAGTTCTCTGGTTTCACTGTCTACTCTTGGCGCTAGACACTTGCATAGAGGGTAGTCCTCACATTACAGCTCTGTTTTCTTCACATACATAGTGGAGGTCACTTTTCTGCACCTCCCCCATCCAGTTACGGCACACAAACTGTGAACACCAGTATAAACTAGCCCACACTGTGACTCCTGAACTCCAGGTTCTCTGTCTTCTTGCTGTTTATGTGGGTCAGCCCTAAGACATTGGCACAGCTCTGCTGTCTAGATAGAAGGTCTGCAAGGTCTGTACGGTTAATGTCCCCGACCAAGATTCAGATTGCAATCCACCATGTGAGTATCCTTGCTCTGTATATTCTGCCCTCAGATTGGACAGCATTTCCAAAGTGACAGCTTCACTTTAACCCACAAGGGCAATTACTATAGGGTTTCATTAACTTGAACATAGAGGGAGATTTAAAATCTCCCTGTTCCTGAACTCGTAAAAAGTAGCAATCCTTCTGTTTATTGTCACAAGTGGCATTTTTACTCGGCCCTCACAACTTTTCTGAAAGGGGGCATGGCGAGGGGTGTGACTAGCGGCCGCAAAAAATGTATCTTTATTTTTTGCCATTTTTTGGCAGTTTCGAGCTGCCATAGATTTCTGTTTAGGAGCATCTTCCGACAGTGCAGGGGGTATCAAGAAGGAATTCTCCCCCATAATGTTTTCCTCAGATATATTGCCAGATACGTATGTAGTAAGTTTTGCTAAGAAATGGAAAAGAGATTTTGCTGGCACTTCATCTCACCTTTAATTCTAGGCCAGCAAGTTCTTAGAAGCAGTATTCTGCCATAATGTGCAATCATTACACAGAGAGGTTTTTTTTTATAATGGAAAATAAGGCAATTCAGAGTCACAAATTGATTTCATTTGAAAGAAACTTTAAACTAAATTTAGCACCCCTGATTCTGGAGGTTAAAATGTAATGGATCTCAATAAAAATGATAATAGATGAAAAGAACATTGGCTTCAGGAGAAAATGTTCTAGCTGTTATATCAGATCCAGACTTACGCCTACCACATAGTTATCTACGGGGCCATCTTGACAGACTTTAGTGTTCTTGTTACAGTTTTTGTAGCAAGCTGTAATGGTGGCAGATCACTGGAATTTCCTTGTATAGAATATACTTCTCAGCAGATTCATAGTTTAAAGAATATATAATGTACAGATGAATATGCCATTATTGTGTTTGCAATATGTTTAGAAAATTGAGATGTCTGAAACTGACCACCTACCGACTGCAATGCAACAAATTGCCAATTAGACATCTGTAGATGTATATTAGATGTTGTACAGAGACTGGGCTCACATATATCAGTTGTGTCTGTAAAGTGGTATATGCTTGAACTATACACAGCTAATGACTAAAATTGTGTGCTATGTCTACTGGCATCCATTGTCAGAGAAATGCTTCACGTAACATGATTCTGTCCGGCTCACAGAGACATTTGGTGTCAGAACTGATGCCACCAGGCACAAACCTGAGTCCACAGAAAACTATTAGATTAGTTCTGTCATTGGTTTCCCTCTAAGGGTACTTTCACACTAGCGTTTTTGTTTTCCGGTATTGAGTTCCGTCACAGGAGCTCAATACCGGAAGAAAACTATCAGTTTTATCCTAATGCATTCTGAATGGAGAGCAATCCGTTCAGGATGCATCGGTTCAGTCCCTCTTACGTTTTTTGGACGTAGAAAATACTGCAGCATGCTGCAGTTTTCTCTCCGGCCAAAAATACTGAACACTTGCCGGAATGCCGGCACGCGCAGACTTTTAAAAATGCAAACAAAAATGAATAACGGATCGGTTTTTCCGGAAGACACCAGAGAGACGGATACAGTAGGATAAATGCCATCAGTTTGCATCCGAATTGCCGGATCCGGCAGGCAGTTCCGGCAACAGAACTGCCTGCCGGAATCCCCTGCGGCAACTGTGAAAGTACCCTAATATTTTTGTAATACGCCAGACAGAGTCATAACAGGTGGGCCACGTCTCAAGTCCGCTATGCCATGCCCCTAACTCCGCTAAGCCACACCCCTCCCAGTAACACAGCAAAAATAGAGGAAAAAAAAGACCTGAAGACCTGAAGCTGAGCTATGAATGGAGGCTGGAGTGCTTCTCTTACCCTCAGTCACAGAGGGACATGTTGACTGGCTCTACTGACTGACTGTGTTGAGAGAAGCCTTATTTTATTCAGCTTGTGTTTGAAGAGCCACTAAAAAGGAGCATCTGTCCAGGACCTGTGCAGGAAGGAGAACAGGGTGCCAGGAAACCAGACTGGCCAGTATTTTTTTTCTGTCAGTTAAAGGCTTAAATATCACTTCTCCTTGGCTGCTTTGATTGACAGGGTTAACGGCTATGGAAACCGCTGGGAGAATTTTTAAAAAAAAATATTGCATTGTACTCATTTTGAGTTAAAAAAATATATTTTTCTGTACAGCGGCCCGGCTCCGGAAATGCGGACCTGCACTTCCGGGTCCGCATATCCGTTACCGAAAAAAATAGAACATGTCCTATTCTTGTCCACAATTGCGGACCAGAATAGGCATATTCTATTAGTGACGGCGGTGTGCGGTCCGCAAAATGCAGAACGCACATTGCCGTGTCCGTGTGTTGCTGAACCGCTGATCCGCGGATCCGCAAAACACGCTACGGACGTGTGAATGGAGCCTTCGGCCAAAATGAGTAAAATACAATCATAAAATAGACTTTAAATAGAAGACAAAATAAAATACATAATTCATAAAATATGTAAACTAATGCTATTCTCACTATATAAATGAAAGTGAGATTCTTTGCAACAATTTTTGATCAAAATAAAAAATATTGACAGTACAAGGCAGTGGTAAAGCTGCAAAGGAGTGGCTGGCCACAGAAAAGAGTGGCGCTTGAATGCAACAAAAGCAATGGTAAGACTCTCATTGCACAAAATGCCTAATTTGCACATTATTTTTTTTTATCATAACTAGAGTCTCAGAATAGAGTCTCAGAACAACAAAAGAAAAACAGCATTTTAAGCGCTTCATGACCGCCCATTAACTATAAACGTCTTATGGGCGGTTGTTTATCTCTGAATGGACGCTCTGGAATGTCCATTCAGAGATGGCAGCTGCGTGCTAATCGTGCAACTGTCGAGCGGGGGGGCCCGCTGTCAGTGCTCAATGAGCGCTGTGTATACAGATAAGGAAGCGCCATGTGACCACCGGGGCCGAGAGAAAGTGCAGGAACTGTCGGGTCTTCCACTATATTAATGTATTACTGTACAGCAGCGGCTGCATAAAGCGCACGGCGTCATAGTAACCAATGACGCCGTGCACTCATGCTGTCAGCAGGAATCCCGGCCGGGTTTCCACGGTCCGCTCTCGGCCGCTGAACACGGCCGTGTGCATGAGGCCTTACACTGAGGTTGTACAGCGCTGTATACTGCTGTACAGCCCCTCTGGGGGGTGTATTTCCCCTGTAACTGGGGATACTATGTCAGCCCCAGTTACAGGAGAAATCAATAATGAAAAAAAACCAAAAAGGGAAGTTAAATGTCCCCCAAAGGTCTTGTATGACCTTATGGGGGATGCAAAGTGTAAAAAAATAAATAAATAAAGTGTTTTTTTTTTAAAAAAAAGGAAAGGTTTCACATGTAAAAAAAATAAAAATCCCCAATTAAGACAAGACGATCGGCAGAAAAATAAAATGTTCAGAAAATGGAGACACAAAAACATAATTTTCTTTTCAAAAATGCTTTATTATGTAAAACTGAAACAAAGAAAGTAGACATATTTGATATCATTGCATCCATAACAACCTGCTTTATAAAAATAGCACATGATCTACCTTGTCAGATGAATGTTGTAAATAATAAAAAACTGTGCAAAAAAAGCTATTTTTTGGTTACCTTGACTCACAAAAACTTACTATAGAGAAATTAAAAATCATATGTACCCCAAAATAGTGTCAATAAAACTGGCATCTTATCACCTAGTTTCCAAAATGTGGTCACTTTTTAGGAGTTTCTACTGTAAGGGTGCATCAGGGGGGCTTCAAATGGGACATAGCATCTAAAAACCAGTTTAGCAAAATCTGCCTTCTAAAAACCATATGGCGCTCCTTTCCTTCTGCACCCTGCCATGTGCCTTTACATCAGTTTACGACTACGTGAAGTGTTTTTGTAAACCGCAGAATCAGGGTAATAAATATTAAGTTTTGTTTGGCTGTTAACCCTCGATGTGTTAAAGAAAAAAATTAATTTAAATGGAAAATCTGCCAAAAAAGTAAAATTTTGAAATTTAATTTCCATTTCCTTTAATTCTTGTGGAACACCTAAAGGGTTAACAAAGTTTGTAAAAATCAGTTTTGAGTAACTTGAGGGGTGTAGTTTCTACAATGGGGTCATTTATTGGGGGGGGGGGGGGGGGGTTTCCACTAAGTAAGCCCCACAAAGTGACTTCAGAACTGAACTGGTCCTTAAAAAGTTTCAAAAATTGCTTCAAAAATTCTAAGCCTTCTAACATCCTAAAAGAAATAAAATTACATTAACGAAATCATGTTCACATAAAGTAGATATATGGGAAATGTTAATTAATGAATATTTTATAAGGGCATCGCTATCTGTCTTAAAAGCAGAGAGACTGTAACGGGGCGCCGAAGGGGCACTCGGTCTCCCATCAGCCGCAGACCTGCTGCTTAGCTTCGGGAGCGAGGAGCTGTGTTTGGCCTCATTCCCAGGGTGGCTTTGCTAGCTGGGAGGCTCCCTGTTCCTAGGTCTGCCTTGAGCGCCGAGCTGATCACTCGGTGCTCGCATTGTCTGTCTGTCTGTCGGTCATGTGACGCTGGCCATGTCACATGACCCTCACTCCCCACTATAAATACAGTCGGCCTGCTGGCTACAGGTTGCCTGTGATTTTCGTCTCTAGGGCTATGTGTACTATTATTATTGCTTCCTACTTGACCTCTGGTATTGACCCTGTTTGTTTCCTGACGTCGCTTTGCCCGCTCCCTTGGTACCTATGCTATCTCTTGGATTTGACCTCGGCTCGTTCTCGGATTTCATCTCCTGCATCATCCTTTGTATTGACATGACCTCTCGGACCGACCTTGGCTAGTTGACCCGCCATTGCCTTTCCCATAACTGGGTACTGTTGTCTTATCTACCTCCCTGTCTATCCGTTTGCCTTAGTCTTGTGTACCGCCTTCTGCCTTGGCTGTCTGTTCCTCTCTCTTCTGATTCTGAAGGTTTTAGTCTAAATTTTCTTGCAATATATTGGCGGTGGCACCCCTTTTAGACTGGACACACCCATCTACCTGGGACTTCTGAGCAGAGTACGTTTGTAGCTCGTTCCTACACTGCCCTGAATATTGTAGGCTTAAGTAAGTCCAAAGTGAGGCTGTATCTTTAGTGATAGGGACCCATCTGCGGAAGCCACCTTGACGCCCAGTGAGTATATCCTGTGATATTTTTATAGAGCAGGTTGTTAAGGATGTGGCGATACCTTATATATCTATCATTTTATTTTTGTAAAGTTTTACACAGTGAAAGCATTTTTGAACAGCATAAAATCTTGTTTTTGTGTTTGTTTTGAGAGCCTTCATTATTTTTATTTTTGGGGCGATTGTCTTAGGTAGGGTATCATTTTTTGCGGGATGAGATGACGGTTTGATTGGTATACTTTTGGGATACATATGACTTTTTGATCACTTGGTATTAAATTTTTTGTGAGGCAAGGTGACCAGAAAATGGCTGTTTTGGCACTGTTTTTACTTTTCTTTTTACAGCGTTCATCTGATAGGGTGGATCATGTGATGTTGTTGTAGTGCCAGTTGATATGGACGCGACAATATGTAATATGTCTACTTTTCTTTTTTGCCCTATTTTTTACAATTTCTTTTAACTTAAGTTTGGGAAAAGGGCCCTTTTTTTATTATGTAAAACTTTTTTTTAATCTTTTTTTACTTTATTTTTTTTGTCCCACTCTGGGCTTTTGGTGGTCTGATCCCCTCTACAATGCATTACAATACATCTGTATTGTAATGCATTGGCTGTAAGTGTAATGGAGATCTGATCTAAAAGGTAAGGGGGTATTTATTGTACTGGTGCACAATATAAAGGGGTATTTATTGTACTGGTGCACAATATAAAGGGGTATTTTTGTCCTGGCACACTATCTGTGTGGCACCAGTATTTTCAGGGGAACTGTTTCTGCAGGATAGTATTGGGGAGCATAGTGAGCACAGTATTGGGAGTGGCAGGATGGGGCGTTCAGAAGTTGGGAGGATGATGAAAACTTGCGAAACTAAGATGTCTGTTTGTCAAACTCTACAGAAACAAGAGATGGCTGTAAGAAATCATCATGGTGGTCTGGTCTGAAAGAAGAAGATGAGGACAGAGAACATCTACATCAGAAGAGATGTCACTGGATGTAAGAGGTACATACAGTATGTGGGGTTGTATTCTCCTGTATGCTCTGTAGCGCTGTATGTAATGCTTTCAAAATATGTCTTTATGAGGGTTGTCTGCTTTTTTTTTCATGAGCACTGCCTTCTCTGCTCTGTTTACCTGCTCACCACTGCAAAAGCAAGGGGGAGCAGGTGAACAGAGCAGAGAAAACAGCTCTCATATGAGCGCTGAACAGCTGATTGGCGGGGTTAAGGTTGTCGGACCCCCACTGATCTGGGTTAGGTTAAGAATTTGGCATGTGGGTTACGTTTAAATTTTTACCTCAGGCAGCAGAAAGGCTAGGTGCTCCCCTGCCCCTGGCCACAAAGGGGGAAGGTTCAGTAGACAGGCTTAATTTGTGCTGTAATTAAACAGATGTGCGCACCATAGGGTAATTCTGCATATACAGGGTAGTATAAAATAAATTGCAAGGCTCGCCTTGTTGGGTTGTGCTAAATATGGGCACAACTCTATTGAACGCTCATCAGAATAGGTCCTGAGAACCAGGAGGGTGGTGGTCTGCAGCCACAGGAAAAAGGTCTTCTTATTGGAGATGCCTGGAATCCCCAAGAAGGTGCGTATTTGCAGAGATAAACGTTCCACGCCGCAAAGACTAACCACAGGTCACTAGAGATGTCCCGAACTATTCGCCGGCGAACAGTTCCTGGCAAACATAGCTTCTTCGCGTTCGCCGCAGCGGGCGAACATATGCGATGTTCGGTCAACCCCCTATACATCATCATTGAATAAACTTGACCCTGTACCTCACAGTCAGCAGACACATTCCAGCCAATCAGCAGCAGACCCTCCCTCCCAGAACCTCCCACCTCCTGGACAGCATCCATTTTAGATTCATTCAGAAGCTGCATTCTTAGTGAGAGGAGGGGACAGTGTAGCTGCTGCTGATTTAATAGGGAAATCGATAGCTAGGCAAGTGCATTCAGTGTCCACTACAGTCCCGAAAGACTCATCTGATGTCTGCTGTAAGGACAGCACCCCAAGAACATCAGTCTGCTTTATTTTTTTCCTGTGCAATCAAATTGCAGTTGCCTGCCTGCCAGCGTGTGTGTCAGGCTCACAGCCCTGCAAGTGCATAGTGTCAGCAGCGCAACTCATATCTGGTGTCACATTCGATTACATTTAAAGAAAAACAACAATTTCGACTGTAACTAACTAGCAGTCAGTTGCACATGTGTTTGTGTGTTTAAGGCCCAGTGCAGTGCATAGTGTCACTTCAGCGCCATTCATATCTGGTGTCACATTCAATTCCATTTAAAGAAAAACAACAATTTTGACTGAATAACTAGCAGTCAGTTACACATGTGTTTGTGTGTTTAAGGCCCAGTGCAGCGCATAGTGTCACTTCAGCGCCATTCATATCTGGTGTCACATTCGATTCCATTTAAAGAAAAAAAACTATTTTGACTGAATAACTAGCAGTCAGTTGCACACGTGTTTGTGTGTTTAAGGCCCAGTGCAGTGCATAGTGTCACTTCAGCGCAACTTGCAATTAAAAAAGGTGTACAGATGGCCAAAATGAGAAAAAGAGAGAAATTGCTATGCCCAAATGAAAAGGGGAAAAAAACTGCCAATTTTGAAAATCAGGATATTAGATTCACTACCAATTTTAATAATCAATGGAGGGCCCTTTATGAGATCTTAAATAAGCATCGGAGCATCCTCAAAACAGATTCCAAATTGAGTCAGTGCATTCCAGCAAAACCTTTGATAACAGCAAGACGCTCCAGAAATTGAAAGGATATTCTAGTCCGTAGCCACTATGTGCCAGAAATTAAAACAGGGAGCCAAATAGCTGCTAAAGGGTCTTATCCATGCGGCTCTTGTAAAGCTTGTGGCAACATGTACAGATCGATGCACTTTACAGACTCGGAAAAAATGAATATATATGATATTAGAGAGTACATCTCGTGTACCTCGATGGGAATTATATATTTTGCCGTATGTCCTTGTGACAAAATATATATTGGCCTAACCACGAGAGAATTCCGCAGGAGGATACGAGAGCATGTTAGAAGTATAGAAAAGGCAAAAGATATAGAAGATCTGAATGATTTGAAGACCGTACCAAAACATTTTAAGCTCCACCATCAATGTAACCTGAATGGATTGCGATTCAGAGGTATTGATCGTATACACCTAGGGATTAGAGGGGGCAATTATAGTAAAATTCTGGCCCAGATTGAGACAAAATGGATATTTAGACTCAAGACCTTGACCCCTAAGGCCCCTTTCACACGGGCGAGTTTTCCGTGCGGGTGCGATCCGTGCGGCGAACGTATGGCACCCGCACTAAATCCTGACCCATTCATTTCTATGGGGCTGTGCACATGAGCGTTGTTTTAACGCATCACTTGTGCGTTCAGTTGAAATCGCAGCATGCTCTATATTGTCCGATTTTGACGTGACGCAGGCCCCATAGAAGTGAATGGGGTGCGTGAAAATCGGATGGCATCCGCAAGCAAGTACGGATGCCGTGCGATTTGCACGCACGGTTGCTAGGAGACGATCGGGATGGAGACCCGATCATTATTATTTTCCCTTATAACATGGTTATAAGGGAAAATAATAGCATTCTGAATACAGAATGCATAGTAAACCAGCGCTAGAGGGGTTAAAAATAATAATAATAATTTAACTCACTTTAGTCCACTTGATCGCGAAGCCCGGCATCTCCTTGTGTCTCCTCTGCTGATGAACAGGACCTGGGTTGAGCTGCTGCATTAAATAGAGGTTAAGGACCTGTGATGACGTCACTCCGGTCATCACATGGTCTTTTACCATGGTGAATCACCATGGTAAAAGATCATGTGACGTACCATGTGATGACCGGAGTGACGTCATCGAAGGTCCTTAACCGGTATTTAATGGAGCAGCTCACCCCAGGTCCTGTTCAGCGCAGAGGAGACACAAGGAGATGCCAGCTTCGCGATCAAGTGGACTAAGGTGAGTTAATTTTTATTTATTTTTTAACCCCTCTAGCGCTGTTTTACTATGCATTCTGTATTCAGAATGCTATTATTTTCCCTTATAACCATGTTATAAGGGAAAATAATACAATCTTCAGAACATCAATCCCAAGCCCGAACTTCTGTGAAGAAGTTCGGGTTTGGGTACCAAACATGCGCGATTTTTCTCACGCGAGTGCAACGCATGATAATGTTTTGCACTCGCGTGGGAAAATCGCGCAACGCACCCGGCTCTTATCCGGCTCTTATCCGGGCAAAAAAACTGACGCCCGTGTGAAAGAGGCCTAAGGGATTGAATGAAAGCTTTGGCTTTGGCTCCTTTCTTTGAACAGTAGCATCGTTTTTAGGGGTGTTTAGGGTTATATGTTATTTTAAGAATTATTTGTATTTTTTCATGTGTATATAACATTATTATTTCTCTGTCTCTAGTCCGCCTATTTTTTTGAACCCGGTCTGTTTCTATGAATTATTGCCAGTTGAGATGAAGCTAAATACATGACTGGACGAACTTACCTCTCCTTCTTTGTTTAGTGTCAGATTCTAGGAAATGTCATTCATCTATATCATCACTTATTTAATATTATTATCATTATCGTACCCCATTACACTTGTTTCACTGTGATAGTTGGTTGGCCTATGCATTTGCATAGACCATTGATATATATGTTTGTTTTTTAATGAGGGTGGGATATTTCATTATGGTCATGTCCCTGTAATATGTATTTTTATCACTATTTATTTTTGGTCATGTCCCTGTAATATGTATTTTTATCACTATTTATTTTAGTATCATATCTATATTAGTGTGATATGATACTTATTATATATTATATGTTTATTAATCATCTATCACATCTAATGTTGTTTTCACTGTATTAATATAAATATATACACTTAATATAATCATGCAAGTGATTGGTAAAATATGATCTCACATGTATTTATTAATGAGCATCACTTATGCGTTTTTTATTGGATATTGTATTTTTGTGATCATGTTATGTGCACAATCAATACACTATATGCCTATAGCATTTGATGTAATTTTTGCTTATTTAGTTATGTATTCATTATTTCCTTCTGTATCTGTTATTATGTTGCTCTGTGACATTCTCTAGTAATCTAGCAAGTATCACATTAAGCATATTGTCCCGAAATGTTTAAAGACATGCTCCATCGGCAACATATGGTGACATACTAGATAAGATACGGGCTGCGGCCACTCCTTCACATGATGCATATTGTTGCTTTTCGTATGAGCACGCCACTTGTGCGCATGACTGTCCGGCCCGTATGGCTGCTTCCGCCCATTCCCTGCTGGGATATGATGGTGGTGACAGCGATCCGCATCTAGTATGTGCGACCGCCCTCTCTTCCATCGGCCTCAGGGGAAGGGCGGAAGCTGCATGACATGGCGGGCGCTGATTGGTCATGCGCCGCTGGTGTGACGCAGACACATGCAACGCATCATGTGATCGGCATGCGGCCGTCTTCATAGGCTGGCCTTTCCTTTTTAAACCCAAGAACTTTCCCCGACCTGTCACTCCTCCTGAGGAAGCGATTACACGCGAAACGCGTGTCGAGGAGCACCACCACCCTGTTCTTCTTCTTCCTCCCCTGGTCTATTGGTATGTCGCCATTTCTACTATAGGAATTACATAGCTAATACATTTGTGTGGTTTTCTTGCTATGTTCCTTATGCACTGGTCACTTTTATGGCATATCTGCTACCATATTTGCACTTTATATGTATATGATCCTCGTTACCCATTTAGGGATATGTTATTTACATCAGTTGAGGTTATCATTGTAATGCTGCTCACTGTCATAGCTACAGGGGATAGTAACTAGGTGGTGTGCTACTGTGTTTTGTCCCCACCCATTCACAAATATGTACTGTGAATTATTTTTTAAATTGTAATCAATACATTTTTTAGCCATATATTGGTGTTTTTTCGCACTCCATTTTGTTGTTATTCATATCTTGTGTCACAGTAGCTTGCACGCATAGTACAACTTAATTAATCTAAAAAAAATGACAGGCAGAGGCAGGCCACCCCACAGGGGCCGTCGTGGTCGTGGTGCTGTGATTCCCTTTTGGCCCTAGACTAATGCCCAGTGTTTAGAGGCCACATAACCTGAACTCGAAAAGTTCTGAGGACATAGTTGACTGGCTAACACAGGACACCCAATCTTCTACATCTTCCGCTCAGAACCTTGACGCACCATCCTCCTCCAGCTCAGCTTCGGGCACCTCTCAAGTTACCACTCACCTGCCTGCCGCCACCACCAACACTAGCACCACAGCCGCTTCACTTGATCTGTCAGAGGAGTTATTTACACATCAGTTGGAAGAAATGAGTGATGGGCAACCATTATTGCCAGAGGATGTAGATAACAGGGATATGTCTCAGTCAGGCAGCATTACACACATGGACGTACGGTGTGATGATGATGATGTTGTACCCGCTGCTGCTTCCTTTGCTGAGTTGTCAGATACAAGTGAAGCGGTTGATGATGACGATGTGTCCGTGGATGTCAGCCGCAATGTTTTAGGGTACTTTCTGCCTGGGAAACATCAGCGGCTGCAACAATACCTAGTTTTTCAGGCATGTGTACATGCCTAATTTTTCTGGCCTCTGGTGGCTTCAAAAACCAAACAAAAAAAAGGCACATACATGTGTCAATTCCCCTTAGTGATCGTTACCTTGTTGTGGTGAAGTGGCTTGCGTATCACAATGAAGCGACCACCTCTATGAGTGTGTTGGCAATGGCAATGTTGGCACACCCTAGATGATAAGGTCGTTACTTCATTGTGAACAGACCAAAAGCGATCGGCTGGATAATTTTGCATAGAAAAAACATAAATTTTCTTTGTGATCATCTAAGGTGATCATTAAAGCCTACTAGGCCAACAATGGGCCCACACTGCAGAATCATTGTTTTCTGGGTCACTTAACTGTCACTGAACTACCTCAGCACGACCATAGGCTTTGAAAAAACCCCATCGCTTGCAAGCACAGTCATCACTACATCAAGATTGACGCATAGAGGAATACAATTTATGTCATGATTGTGTCAACTATTGACAACTCTTTGTGGTTGGACGTGACAGGGAATAAACTGATAGGAATAGTACTACTTAACACACCTCACATATTCGGATTGCACAGTACATTACACAGCGCACGCGCAGTGCCCCAAATTGGAATTAAGAGGACCGACCAAGCATCTTTTTTCATCTCCCGTTTCCTAAAATCGATGCCATATACACATCCCCTGATAGGGGACGTAACAGGGATTAAACTGATAAGAATAGTACTACTTAACACGCCGCTCATATCTGGTGGCACATTCGATTGCACGCGCAGTGCTCCAAATTTGAAGTAGGAGGACCGACCAAGCATCTTTTTCCATCTCCCGTTTCCTAAAATCGATGCCATATACACATCCCCTGATAGGGGACGTAACAGGGAAAAAACTGATAAGAATAGTACTACTTAACACGCCGCTCATATCTGGTGGCACATTCGATTGCATGCGCAGTGCTCCAAATTTGAAGTAGGAGGACCGACCAAGCATCTTTTTCCATCTCCCGGTTCCTAAAATCAATGCCATATACACGTCCCCTGATAGGGGACGTAACAGGTATTAAACTGATAAGAATAGTACTACTTAACACGCCGCTCATATCTGGTGGCACATTCGATTGCATGCGCAGTGCCCCAAATTTGAAGTAGGAGGACTGACCAAGCATCTTTTTCCATCTCCCGGTTCCTAAAATCGATGCCATATACACGTCCCCTGATAGGGGATGTAACAGGGATTAAACTGATAAGAATAGTACTACTTAACACGCCGCTCATATCTGGTGGCACATTCGATTGCACGCACAGTGCCCCAAATTTGAAGTAGGAGGACCGACCAAGCATCTTTTTCCATCTCCTGGTTCCTAAAATCGATGCGATATACATGTCCCCTGATAGGGGACGTAACAGGGATTAAACTGCTAAGAATAGTACTACTTAACACACCGTTCATATCTGGCGGCACATTCGATTGTACGCTCAGTGCCCCAAATTTGAAGTAGGAGGACCGACCAAGCATCTTTTTCCATCGCCCGGTTCCTAAAATCGAAGCCATATACAAGTCCCCTGTTGGGGGACGTAACAGGGATTAAACTGATAAGAATAGTACTACTTAACACACCACTCCTATCTGGTGGCACAGTATATTGCAGTGCCCCAAATTGGAAGTAGAAGGACCAACCAAGCATCTTTTTCCATCTCCCGCTTCCTAAAATCTATTCCATACACGTCCCCTGACAGGGGACGTAACAGGGATTAAACTGATAGGAATAGTACTACTTAACACACCTTATAATAATGCAGAGAGAGGCAACGCAGAGAGAGGAGTCTGAAGAATAGGAGTGAGAGGAGGAAGGTGGCTTTGAGGTGGAAGACCAAACACAGCAGGCGTCCCAGGGGGCTTGTTGTCACCTTTCGGGGACCCTTGGTGTTGTACGTGGCTGGGTGGAGTAAGAGACCTTCAATGACATCAGTGAGTACAAGGAACGGGACATAGCTAGCTTGGTATCCAACCTTGTGCAAATGGGGAGTTTGCGGTTGTGCAAATGGACTGTTTGAGGTTGTTTGCGGTGCGTTAAACAGGGAGTTTGGTCTGTCACTGTGAAGCGGGCGTAACCGTTACACTACCTCATCGATACAACATCATACCTGATGTTTTAAAGCACGTTATTCCAAACAATTTAGGAATGTTAGGTGATTTATGCCCTTTATGGATTAAAGCCAGACTCTGTGTCAACTACGTAATTTTCCATTGGAGTTTTGCCATGGATCCCCCTCCGGCATGCCACCGTCCAGGTGTTAGTCCCCTTGAAACAACTTTTCCATCACTAATTGTGGCCAGAAAGAGTCCCTGTGGGTTTTAAAATTCGCCTGCCCATTGAAGTCAATGGCGGTTCGCCCGGTTCGCCCGTTCGCGAACATTTGCAAAAGTTCGCGAACTGAAAATTTCATGTTCGCGACATCTCTACAGGTCACCAGGATCAGGAATCAAAGTAATTTATTGCAGCAATGCAACGTGTTTCGGGGAATCACTCCCCTTCATCAGGTACAGAAGGCTGCACAAAGGGGGAAGGGGGAGGTGTCATTTCATTTTTTGCCTCAGGCAGCAGAAAAGCTAGAATTGGCCCCGAACAAACGTATTGTTTTAATCAACATTATGCATGGTATAGTAGGGTTAATCCCACTGACAGACGTAATCTTACTGACACAACATATGGTCACCATGCTGTGTGTCAGATTTTTTCATGTAGGTTGCAGCTAAAAAATTTCTGACACAATCTTCCATTGTATTCCTTATTACTTTTCCTTTAATGCTATAATCATGTCTGTGGATCACAAGGGAGTTCTTACCTGGGCACATACTGTATCCTGCCAATAGAAAGTTATATTGACAGCAACGTTAGTGCCTTAAGTTGTATGTTGTGCTAAATTCATTCTACAACACATAAAAATCCATGAACAACTTTCTATACTAAAATGCTGAATGTGTACATTAATAGACACCAAGATCATAGAGTGAATTCAAATGAGAATATCTGAAAAATGTAACAAACCCAATCTAAATTTCTGAGAATATCTATTACTGTATATTATCTATATATCCTTTATTGTAGTATTGCAATGGTTAACCTCCTCTTGCTCTGTGAGCTGCTGTGAGGCTGCTCCTAATTGCTAATCACCTTCTGCTATATAGCTGGGCTGCTGGCTTCACTTCCTTGCCTGAGTCTCCATAGATCTTGCTACATCCATTTGTCTGCCTGTGTACTTACTTTTTTCAGATTCTTAGAGCCTGGTCTTGTGCCGCCTGCCCTTACCTTTCGATTGTTTCATGGATTAGCATGAACTGTGTCAGCCCTGTCCTCTGCCTGTTTTCTAACTACGTATATTGCCCGATCCCTCGTTGACACGCATAAGTGTCGGACTCCCTTTGGGTCAGCATTCAACCACACTGAGACTATTCCAAGTGGCCTGGTGGCATCCCTGCAGCGAAGGCTAGATCTCTTTGTAAGGGTTAAATGACGAAAACCAGGGGACTGTCAGGGTAATGCCCTCAGGACTAACCCAAAGTCAAGCCAGTTACTTGGCACATTGAATCCACATTCACTGCCCGTAACATTTAAAATACCATAAACTGTAGTGCTCTGACATAAGAAATGCTAAAATCCCTCATTCCTTACTACAGCACCCAAGTTGAAGGCCCCCCCCCCCAAGGGTTCGCCATGTAAACATTGAGATGCTTTTTGCCATTTGTATAGCTCTCAACAAGATGGTGGTGGTCACATGATTTACAGTACCTACAGTCAGGTCCATAAATATTGGGACAACGACTCAATTGTAACATTTTTGGCTCTATACACCACAAAAATGGATTTGAAATGAAACAAGATGTGATTTAACTGCAGACTGTCAGCTTTAATTTGAGGGTATTTACATCCAAATCAGGTGAACAGTGTAGGAATTACAACAGTTTGCATATGTGCCTCCCACTTGTTAAGGGACAAAAATTAATGGGACAATTGTCTTCTCAGCTGTTCCATGGCCAGTTGTGTGTTATTCCCTCATTATCCCAATTACATTGAGCAGATAAAAGGTCCAGAGTTAATTTCAAGTGTGCTATTTGCATTTGGAATCTGTTGCTGTCAACTCTCAAGATGAGATCCAAAGAGCTGTCACTATCAGTGAAGCAAGGCATCATAAGGCTGAAAAAACACAACAAACCCATCAGAGAGATAGAAAAAACATTAGGTGTGGCCAAAACAACTGTTTGGAACATTTGGAAAAAGAAGGAACGCACCTGTGAGCTCAGCAACACCAAAAGACCCGGAAGACCACAGAAAACAACTGTGGTGGATGACCGAAGAATTCTTTCACAACAGTTGCCCAGATCAAGAACACTCTCCAGGAGGTAGGTGTATGTGTGTCAACAATCAAGAGAAGACTTCACCAAAGTGAATACAAAGGGTTCACCACAAGAGGTAAACCATTGGTGAGCCTCAAAAACAGGAAGGCCAGATTAGAGTTTGCCAAACGACATTTAAAAAAGCCTTCACAGTTCTGGAACAACATCCTATGGACAGCTGAGACCAAGATCAACTTGTACCAGAGTGATGGGAAGAGAAGAATATGGAGAAGGAAAGGAACTGCTCATGATCCTAAGCATACCACCTCATCAGTGAAGCATGGTGGTGGTAGTGTCATGGCGTGGGCATGTATGGCTGCCAATGGAACTGGTTCTCTTGTATTTATTGATGATGTGACTGCTGACAAAAGCAGCAGGATGAATTCTGAAGTGTTTCGGGCAATATTATCTGCTCCTTTTCAGCCAAATGCTTCAGAACTCATTGGCCGGCGCTTCACAGTGCAGATGGACAATGACCCAAAGCATACTGCAAAAGCAACCAAAGGGAGAGAAGTGGAATGTTATGCAATGGCCAAGTCAATCACCTGACCTGAATCCGATTGAGCATGTATTTCATTTGCTGAAGACAAAACTAAAGTGAAAATGCCCCAAGAACAAGCAGGAACTGACAACAGTTGCAGTGGAGGCCTGGCAGAGCATCACCAGGGATGAAACCCAGTGTCTGGGGATGTCTATGCATTCCAGACTTCAGGCTGTAATTGACTGCAAAGGATTTGCAACCAAGTATTAAAAAGTAAAAGTTTGATTTATGATTATTATTCTGTCCTATTACTTTTGGTTCCTTAACAAGTGGGAGGCACATATGCAAACTTTTGTAATTCCTACACCGTTCACCTGATTTGGATGTAAATGCCCTCAAATTAAAGCTGACAGTCTGCAGTTAAAGCACATCTTGTTTGTTTCATTTCAAATCCATTGTGGTGGTGTATAGAGCCAAAAATGTTAGAATTGTGTCAATGTCCCAATATTTATGGATCTGACTGTATGTGACCTACTTCACTGCTTAAGAATATTACATTTCCCTTGCAGCTGCCACCAGAGGTTTTAGAAGCCGATCCCACAGAGATAAGCCGCTCACCAGGCTGGTATCTGATAAATGACAGAAATGATGTAGTTGCTAGTGTTGGGCGAGCATGCTTTGCTGAACACTAATTTTCAGCCAATAAATGTGCACGGAGGTACTGGCACTCACTGTAATGCCGTAGCCATGTTGGCTACTCCCATTACAGTAGCCAACATGGCACCCGATGACACGTGTTCGGCTCAGTCTAGTCAGGGAGAGCTGTGCTGAAGAAAGGGCAGATAGTGAAGAAAGGGCAGATAGTAATATTTTAGTGAAAAAACTTATTAGAGACCCAAAAGTCCTTATTATTGTATCTGGCAGCAATATAATTATTAGCACAACCTGCGCTAAATTGCGTGGAATTGTTAGAGACCCAAAAGTCGTATTAAGGACTATACAGGGAGTGCAGAATTACCGTATTTTTCGCCCCATAAGACGCACTTTTTCTTCCCCCAAAATGGGGGAGAAATGCTCCTGCGTCTTATGGGGCGAATGCTGCCACTTTTACATTGCAAGCTGCGATGTATGAGCAGAGCGGGGACTCGGGGAGGGACTGGGAGGAGCTGGGGGCCGGCAATAGCGGCGGGGCGGTGCAGTCAGTGTAGTATAGCGCCGCTCCGGTATGCTAATATAAGATCTCATATTGTAGTAATAGTTATTAAACTTGCCCCCCAACTGCTATTACTACCTTACCTCCTAATCGCTGCTGTAGAATTCAGGCCAGGCGGGCGGGCGGCAGCGTAACTCGTGTCACGTGCCTGCGCCGCCTACTCTATGAATGAAGTAGGCGGCGCAGGCAAGTGACGTCAGTGAGACGCGCCGGCCGGCCGTCCTGCCTGCCTGATTTCTACAGCAGCGATTAGGATCAACGGTAGTAATAGGAGTTGGGGGGCATGTTTAATATCTATTAATTCAATATGACAACTTATATTTTGTGCGGCGGCGGCGGGCGGGCGGGAGGAGGGAGGAGGGGGGGGGGCGGTTTGGATTGTGATCTGTGGATGGCACTGTTACAGGGGGGGGGGGGGATCTGTGAATGGCACTGTTATGGGCTGGGGGGTCTGTGGATGGCACATATATAACAGTGCCACCAACAGACCCCCCCCAGCCCATAACAGTGCCATCCACAGATCCCCCCTGTAACAGTGCCATCCACAGATCCCCCCTGTAACAGTGCAAGCCACAGATCCCCCCATAACAGTGTCAGTTATCCACAGATCCCCCCATAACAGTGTCCGTCATCCACAGATCCCCCCATAACAGTGTCCGTCATCCACAGATCCCCCATAACAGTGTCCGTCATCCACAGATCCCCCATAACAGTGTCCGTCATCCACAGATCCCCCCATAACAGTGTCCGTCATCCACAGATCCCCCCATAACAGTGTCCGTCATCCACAGATCCCTCCTATAACAGTGTCCGTCATCCACAGATCCCCCCATAACAGTGTCCGTCATCCACAGATCCCCCCATAACAGTGTCCGTCATCCACAGATCCCCCATAACAGTGTCAGTCATCCACAGATCCCCCCCATTACAGTGTCAGTCATCCACAGATCCCCCCCATTACAGTGTCAGTCATCCACAGATCCCCAGTAATAGTGCCATCCACAGACCACCATTAGTTCCAAACCCACCAAACACACAGCACACCTTTTGGTTAAAAAAAAATTTTTTTCTTATTTTCCTCCCCAAAAACCTAGGTGCGTCTTATGGGCCGGTGCGTCTTATAGGGCGAAAAATACGGTATTAGGCAAGTTGTATTTTTGAGGATTAATTTTATTATTGAACAACAACCATGTTCTCAATGAACCCAAAAAACTCATTAATATCAAAGCTGAATATTTTTGGAAGTAGTTTTTAGTTTGTTTTTAGTTTTAGCTATTTTAGGGGGATATCTGTGTGTGCAGGTGACTATTACTGTGCATAATTATTAGGCAACTTAACAAAAAACAAATATATACCCATTTCAATTATTTATTTTTACCAGTGAAACCAATATAACATCTCAACATTCACAAATATACATTTCTGACATTCAAAAACAAAACAAAAACAAATCAGTGACCAATAGAGCCACCTTTCTTTGCAAGGACACTCAAAAGCCTGCCATCCATGGATTCTGTCAGTGTTTTGATCTGTTCACCATCAACATTGCGTGCAGCAGCAACCACAGCCTCCCAGACACTGTTCAGAGAGGTGTACTGTTTTCCCTCCTTGTAAATCTCACATTTGATGATGGACCACAGGTTCTCAATGGGGTTCAGATCAGGTGAACAAGGAGGCCATGTCATTAGATTTTCTTCTTTTATACCCTTTCTTGCCAGCCACGCTGTGGAGTACTTGGACGCGTGTGATGGAGCATTGTCCTGCATGAAAATCATGTTTTTCTTGAAGGATGCAGACTTCTTCCTGTACCACTGCTTGAAGAAGGTGTCTTCCAGAAACTGGCAGTAGGACTGGGAGTTGAGCTTGACTCCATCCTCAACCCGAAAAGGCCCCACAAGCTCATCTTTGATGATACCAGCCCAAACCAGTACTCCACCTCCACCTTGCTGGCGTCTGAGTCGGACTGGAGCTCTCTGCCCTTTACCAATCCAGCCACAGGCCCATCCATCTGGCCCATCAAGACTCACTCTCATTTCATCAGTCCATAAAACCTTAGAAAAATCAGTCTTGAGATATTTCTTGGCCCAGTCTTGACGTTTCAGCTTGTGTGTCTTGTTCAGTGGTGGTCGTCTTTCAGCCTTTCTTACCTTGGCCATGTCTCTGAGTATTGCACACCTTGTGCTTTTGGGCACTCCAGTGATGTTGCAGCTCTGAAATATGGCCAAACTGGTGGCAAGTGGAATCTTGGCAGCTGCACGCTTGACTTTTCTCAGTTCATGGGCAGTTATTTTGCGCTTTGGTTTTTCCACACGCTTCTTGCGACCCTGTTGACTATTTTGAATGAAACGCTTGATTGTTCGATGATCACGCTTCAGAAGCTTTGCAATTTTAAGAGTGCTGCATCCCTCTGCAAGATATCTCACTATTTTTTGACTTTTCTGAGCCTGTCAAGTCCTTCTTTTGACCCATTTTGCCAAAGGAAAGGAAGTTGCCTAATAATTATGCACACCTGATATAGGGTGTTGATGTCATTAGACCACACCCCTTCTCATTACAGAGATGCACATCACCTAATATGCTTAATTGGTAGTAGGCTTTCGAGCCTATACAGCTTGGAGTAAGACAACATGCATAAAGAGGATGATGTGGTCAAAATACTCATTTGCCTAATAATTCTGCACTCCCTGTAGTTGTATCTGGCTGCAATATATATAATTAGCTCAACTTGCGCTAAATAGTTAGTGCCACTTCTGATAGTGACACAACCTCTGCTACATCTTTTATTTTACTTTTGCGCAGCCTAAATATCTGTGACATTCAGCGCAACTGTTTGGCCGCTGGTAACAGCGACATTACCAGTGCTACATCTCCTGTATAACGTTTGAGCATCCTAAATATCAGTGACATTAATTCAGTGTACTCTTTTATTAGCCTCTGGTGACAGTGACATTACTTGCGCTATACCTTCTGTATAACGTTTGTGCATCCTAAATATCAGTGACATTATTCAGTGTAATTTTTTATTAGCCACTGGTGACAGCGACATTACTTGCGCTATACCTCCCGTATAACGTTTGCACATCTGAAATATCAGTGACATTAATTCAGTGTCATTTTTTATTAGCTGCTGGTGACAGCCATATTACTTGCGCTATACCTCCTGTATAACGTTTGCGCATCCTAAATATCAGTGACAATAACTCAGTGTAATTTTTTATTAGCCACTGATGACAGCAACATTACTTGCGCTATACCTCCCGTATAACATTTGCGCATCTGAAATATCAGTGACATTCATTCAGCGTAATTTTCTATTAGCTACTGGTGACAGCGATATTACTTGCGCTATACAGTCGCGGCCAAAAGTTTTGAGAATGACACAAATATTAGTTTTCACAAAGTTTGCTGCTAAACTGCTTTTAGATCTTTGTTTCAATTGTTTCTATGATGTAGTGAAATATAATTACACGCACTTCATATGTTTCAAAGGCTTTTATCGACAATTAGATGACATTTATGCAAAGAGTCAGTATTTGCAATGTTGGCCCTTCTTTTTCAGGACCTCTGCAATTCGACTGGGAATGCTCTCAATCAACTTCTGGGCCAATTCCTGACTGATAGCAACCCATTCTTTCATAATCACTTTTTGGAGTTTGTCAGAATTAGTGGGTTTTTGTTTGTCCACCCGCCTCTTGAGGATTGACCACAAGTTCTCAATGGGATTAAGATCTGGGGAGTTTCCAGGCCATGGACCCAAAATGTCAACGTTTTGGTCCCCGAGCCACTTAGTTATCACTTTTGCCTTATGGCACGGTGCTCCATCGTGCTGGAAAATGCATTGTTTTTCACCAAACTGTTGTTGGATTGTTGGAAGAAGTTGCTGTTGGAGGGTGTTTTGGTACCATTCTTTATTCATCGCTGTGTTTTTGGGCAAAATTGTGAGTGAGCCCACTCCCTTGAATGAGAAGCAACCCCACACATGAATGGTCTCAGGATGCTTTACTGTTGGCATGGCACAGGACTGATAGTAGCGCTCACCTTTTCTTCTCCGGACAAGCCTTTTTTCTGATGCCCCAAACAATCGGAAAGAGGCTTCATCGGATAATATGACTTTGCCCCAGTCCTCACAGTCCATTTACCATATTTTCTGCAGAAGATCAATCTGTCCCTGATGTTTTTTTTGGAGAGAAGTGGCTTCTTTGCTGCCCTTCTTGACACCAGGTCATCTTCCAAAAGTCTTCGCCTCACTGTGCGTGCAGATGCGCTCACACCTGCCTGCTGCCATTCCTGAGCAAGCTCTGCACTGGTGGCACTCCGATACCGCAGCTGAATCCTCTTTAGGAGACCATCATGGTGCTTGCTGGACTTTCTTGGACGCCCTGAAGCCTTCTTACCAAGAATTGAACCTCTTTCCTTGAAGTTCTTGATGATCCTATATATTGTTGATTGAGGTGCAATCTTAGTAGCCACAATATCCTTGCCTGTGAAGCCATTTTTATGCAACGCAGTGGTGGCTGCACGCGTTTCTTTGTAGGTCACCATGGTTAACAATGGAAGAACAATGATTTCAAGCATCACCCTCCTTTTAACAGGTCAAGTCTGCCATTTTAACCTAATCAGCCTGACATAATGATCTCCAGCCTTGTGCTTGTCAACATTCTCACCTGAGTTAACAAGACGATTACTGAAATGATCTCAGCACGTCCTTTAATGACAGCAATGAAATGCAGTGGAAAGGTTTTTTGGGGATTAAGTTAATTTTCATGGCAAAGAAGGACTATGCAATTCATCTGATCACTCTTCATAACATTCTGGAGTATATGCAAATTGCTATTATAAAAACTTAAGCAGCAACTTTTCCAATTTCCAATATTTATGTAATTCTCAAAACTTTTGGCCACGACTGTACTTCTTGTATAACGTTTCCGCATCCTAAATATCAGTGACATTCATTCAGTGTAATTTTTTATTAGCCGCTGGTAAGCGCGACATTACTTGCTCTATACCTCCTGTATAACGTTTGCTCATCCTAAATATTAGTGACATTCATTCAGTGTAATTTTTTATTAGGTGGTGGTGACAGAGACATTACTTGCACTATACCTCCTGTATAACATTTGCGCATCCTAAAATTTTCTGTGACATTCAGTGTACTTTTTTCATAGACACGGCGGACATAGACATTATCTGTGCTATATCTCCTGTTTAACGTGTGCGTATTCTAAAAATATCTCTCAAAGTCAGACCAGTGCGACCAGGTGGTCGGTTGTATCACAAATATTTAGACAGCACTCCTTAAGTGATGATAATTAATGATTTTATTTCATATTATTTCAGCCGGAGTAGGTGGTTTGTCAGTTGCAACATTTCAGGCTAACAATTGCCCTTCATCAGGCACTCTGAGGACCATGGTGTGCTTACAGCCGGCACTAGGTGGTCAGTTGTATTGCAGCAGATGATGCTTCCAGTCGGTTAAGCACCACCCTGTCTTCCACAAAGTCCAGTCTCAGTAGCCAAGAGTCTGGTCAACAGAATCCTCACCCTGATACTCCTTCCTCCCACCATGGAGATTCTTGGCAAACAAGTGATCCCACACTTGGATATTCAGAGGAGCTCTTTTCATCGCCATTCCTTGATTTGGGCCTCTCAACAAACCCGCTTGAAGAGGGACATGAGAAGATATTGTGCCCTTATTCCCAAACTCTTGAGCATCCACAGTCAGAAGAAGATGACGGTGGGGAACGGCAATTAGTGTTTTACGAGGTGGATGATGATGATGATGATGAGACACAGTTGCCAATAAGTCAACCGCAATTAGTGTCTCAAGAGGTTCATGATGAGGATGAGACACAGTTGTCAAGAACTGAGGTTGTTTTGTCAAGAACTCAGGAGGATAACCAAAATGTGTAAGTGGAAGAGGAGGTGGTGGACAATGAAGTCACTGACCCAACCTGAGAAGGTGGCAAGCCAAGCAAAGACAGCAGTACAGAGAGGGAGGCATCCGCACTGCTGTAGGACGATAGCTGTAGGCTGTCCGAGCATGCTGGGAGTTGTAGTTTTACAACAGCTGGAGGGCCGCAGGTTGAGCATCCCTGTTTAAGAGGGTCGGCTCAGCAGCAGACCCTCACCCCTAATGTTTTAGATGGTCACATCAGCAGCAGGCCCTCGCCCCTAATATTTTAGATGGTCAGATAAGCTGGCCCTTTCTCCAATAGGTTTTGAGGGTCACCAACAGGTCATCAATCATAATTTTTTAAGGGCGTGTAGAATGCCCTCCTTTATGTGTAATAAGGGGGGCATTGTAGTGCCGGTTCCTTGTAATTTTTGGCAGTCCTTTCACTTAGTGCATAGGCTTTATGAGTGTAGGAGTCCCACTACCTGAACAATTGTACCAATGTGAATGAGTCCCGCCTTTATGTGATATACAGGTTGTATCGGAGTGCCTCTTCCTTATAATTTTTGGCAGCACTTGCACTTTACATACAAGTAAATATACAGGAAAGAATGTTTCCTAACAAATTTTCTCTAACATCGATTTTTCCTTTGGTTTTGTGCATATTATTGTCAGTCTGTAAAAGTGGCGTACTACTCGGACAACATCGTTCCCAGCAGCGACCTGGGAGTCCAAGATGCACCCAGACATCCTCCCCATGCTGTTCCCAAACCATTTCAGTGGTGTTTCCATCAATTTCTGACCTTTTCCTGTGAACCAGACACCCTCCCCTCTTCAGAGCAGGGGGTGCCTGGTTTAATGCTTGGGTTCTCCCATTGACTTCCATTGTGCTCGGGTGCTCTTTAGAGCACCCGAGCATCCTGAGGTGTTCTACTCGAGCACCCGAGCACTTTGGTGCTCGACCAACACTAGTAGTTGTGCATTCATACGTTGTGCTGTGCAACATGAAATGTCTATTTATGTGTAGAAGCATTAGCTGTAACATGTATTATTAATTTCCTCCTCTATTACATTGAAAATGATGCCTGGTCACAGCCAGACGGTAAGATGGAAAAAGTAAAAAATAATTACAGAATGTACGTGCAGCATCTTCCGTTAATTGCCAATGTTACTTTCCACATATAAAGCAATAGCAAAATGTTGCCTCAGCTTATTGTATTTTCAATGCATTGTGACTAATTTAAGCTGTTACGGCTGCTCTCTTCAAGCTGTAGCATCTGTTAGGATGAGGCACATACTTCCTGATAATTAAAAAAGCTGCTCTGCAAATGTGGAAAATGTTATTGATTCAAATGATCATATTTTAATATTAAAAACACAACATTTTTAAAACTTTTCTACAACCCCAATGTCAAAAAAGTTGGGACACTGTGTAAAATGTAAATAAAAACAAAATGCAATGGTTTGCAAATTTCATAGACCCATATCTTATTCACAGCAGGACATAGAACATATACCAGATGTCGAAAATGAGACATTTTACCACACCATGAAAAAATTAACTGATGGCAGCAACGCATCTCAAAAAAGTAAAGATGGGAGGAAGTTCACCAATTAGTTAAAAAAAATAGCTTCTAAACATTTTGGAACAATTCCAGAAAAATGTTGGGCTTGTATGATATTGATCTAAGCAACATTCAGATAATAAGGGGGCCTGATTATGTTGCGCATTATGAATTAATTTGCTGCGACGATTTTAGTGCGGCAAATCCTCAGTGTACAAGAGTACCAGTTAAATACAGGTGCATCTCAATAAATTAGAGTGTAATCGAAAAGTTACTGTATTTTTCGCCCTTTAACAGGCACCTGCCCATAAGATGCACCTAGGTTTTAGAGCAGGAAATTAGGAAAAAAATATTTTTCCTCAGGCATCGGGTCATATCTCAATCAAACCCCCAATGTTAATCAGATCTCAGCTCAGATTCCCAATGTTAATCAGATCTCAGCTCAGAGCCCCAATCAGACCCCCAATGTTATTCAGACCTCAGATCAGACCCCCAGAGTTAATAAGACCCCCAATCAAACCTCAGCTCAGACTCCCAATCTTAAAAAGGCCCCCCCATTCAGATGTCAAATCAGGCCCAAAATATTAAGAATACCCCCATTGAGACCTCAGATCAGACCCCCCATTTTGTTAAGAACACCCCCAATCAAAAAAATTTTATCAACTCACCACTCCTGCTCGTGATGCCAGTGCTCTTCCTGCCTGCTGTGTTATGACCCGACGTTGCGCAGTGAGAGGTTACAGCACAGCTCGCAGAGCCTGCAGGAAGATACAAGAAAGTAATGAGTACAGAGCCTGCACAGGAAACTCTGCATTTGCCGCTCCCTGGTTCTCTTGTACTCATGAGTGCTTCCATAATGAAATCGCTTACTAGTATTTGTCCCATAAGACGCTGTCAGCGCAATTCATGCGCTTCTCATCTTGTTTGTGTGGTGCCAAATCAATTAGAAGTATAAGTATATACGTATAATACTTCTTTTTATAATGAGACCAGACACACTAGGTGGTTTCATGAAAGCATCTTCTCATCCCCCCTTGAGCCATGGTAGAAGAAGCGAGAGATTTATTCACATTACATTGACTTAAATAGCAGACATGACATAACAAAAGGGGTGTTTCTTAAGAAGAGACTATTGGCTCCTTAACCTGATAGGATTGGCTTCAGCAACTTCAACTGAGTTCATAGGTATATTTGAAAACTGTAATATAATCCCCATTTTCCCCCTCCCTTATTGACCTTCTCATATATATGGTTTGCGGCCATCTAGTGGGCAAAAATGTGTACTACAGAATGTTCACACCACATTATATAGAGATATAAAGCCATCTCTCACAAATCCCTCCTTTTGCGGGAAATAGACCAAAGGTAAACAGGCAAAAGTGAGGTACTCTCCCAACGTCCTAAACAGTGAAGAGCTGGTCTTTCCTTATTGCTTCACCAGGTCCCCTCAACTCCCTTTCGGGTTTGCCTTCACCGTGTCCTATTTACCCCGCAACCCTCAACAAGGTGTTATTTACTTTAGGATAGAATCATCTTTGTCTTTGACAGGGGCACAGCACATATATAAAGTGTGGTCCGGAGTGTAGATGCAGCAGTTCCTGTAGACCCCTCCTTTTTCTGCTGTCAAGGACCAGTCGGTTCTGTAGATTCATCACTGGAAAAGAGCTCAGTTGTTCCACCATTCCCTTCACAGCATCACAGATATAATTCACAAATCTCTGTTGATGACAATAGAGATGTTAATTCAATCAAATGATTTATTTATTATTATAATTTTTTTTAATGAAGTACTAATCATTGGAATTAATGACTCAAATCCTGCAACTGTCTGACTTTTTGCATTCAATTTGTCAGAAACTCTTCTACAGATTCCTATGGCATCCATGTATACATGTGAGTCAAGGATATAGGGAGTGACCTCCTTAGTCGTGACTGGACATTGTTTTTGCCTACTGATTTGATCTCACTCAGGAGGTGAGAATAGAACAAATGGCATTAGTACCCGATCAGGACTTGATCAGGGTACATTGGCTACTTCATTCTACCTGCATCCTGGGTCGGAGTTTCAAATCTCCACACAATCACCAGATATCTGCGTTGATAAACCAACTGTCAGAGTAAACGCTAGAGTCACTACTCGTCTCATTCAGCTGAATTATGTAAGAACAATATCCTAGAGGGAAAACACCAAAAGGCTTTCCTGCATAAAATCCTGTCTCTAAGGCCAGTTTGTCATATTATTTTTAAATTGGCCAAATATTTCATGCCAATTATAGGTAAGGATGTAGGAGCCACAGATGCAACTGAGGTTTTTCCCTTACCAACATTCTAAATTTGCCTAGGGGATCTTTGTCACTTACACATGCTCCTAAAACATATATCCCTGAATCCTGTTGGATAGGATTTCTAATGGACAGGAACAGAGGAGTACACTTATTATGTTTACAGCTGTTTGGTGTTGTTCCCTTAAGGACAGTCATCCTTTGTGACAAACCTTCACCTTTACTGACTCTAGAGGTAGTTTCCACTGGTTTATATTCCCAACACTTCAGACTAGTACTCCACTCTGTTAATCTCCAATATCCACAGTTGGTATGGTAATATCTAAACACAATTACCATAGACTGGGTCAGTTCCAGTCACACAGATGTACTTATCAGACCAAAACCAATTGTCCTACCTGTCATCTGTTTTACAGTCCACTAGGCTGCAAAAGTCAACTTAGTTGTTCCTGACTCATTTTGATAATATAACACCGTTGGAATTTGATTTGACTGTGATTTCCCCTTTGTACAATATGGAACAAACAATATGACATGCAACAAAACATTATGGCTCTTATAGTCCTGGCACTTGATTGCAATATGATCAGTTTCTCCTTCCAATTCGATAGCAGTGGCGGCAGTTATCAGAACTTGATGTAGATCTTTAAACCGTAGCTCTAGAACTTACTCCTGATTGTAAAAAATGAATTGCTTCTATACCGTCTGGATTCTAGGAAACAACTAAAACTTGGAAATACACATTAGACAATAATTTGTGCAACAGACAACATAATTTGAAAAACTACTATGCTGCATCTGGAACTTTTGGGGAAATAGAGACCTAATCCAGGGGTATTCCCAAAGAGTACTTGCCTTCCTGGAACTCCTGTAGTTCCCCCATCATTATTACAGCATTCACCTTCAACTAACCTAGTGGCAGCATTGTTGAACCCAGGAGCCATTCACCACAGAACCCAATCACACCTTCTCTCTCTTGATTTGCCCATGTTCTAAATCCATCCTCTTTAGGTAGAGTGCCCTCTGAAGGAAGAATTTCTTACCAACCCTCCAGAGTCCATTCTCAATCATCACTTTTACCTTTATCCTTTGATGTTTCCTTTCAGCCTCTGTAGCCTGTATCTGAAAAAGACAAACTTTTTGGAAGTCCACTGGCCCTAAGCCATCCTGTATCACACAGACTTCCACTTAGCGTAGACTTCAGGTAATAATGTAGCCTTTACCTTCTCAGGCAGCATCAGGGCATCAAACATCTTTCATACACTCAGCATTCATTATTGATGGGCTTACCCATGGATTAAACAAAATCTCTGCTTCACCAGATTAGACCATAATAATGAGTAATACCGAAGGCAACCTGGATTAATATTGATGTTAGAAGTCTTACCCTCAGCCATCTTACAAACCTCAGCGAGTGTCTTCAGCTCCGTCTCCTGCACTAACATTGCTGGAGGGAGTGGTTCTTTATTGACAACATCAGATTAAGTAGCAACAGCATCTTCTGTCCGAGATGATCCATCTTTCAAGAACCTGAAATTATTTACCAGAAACTAAAAAATTAGGTGATTAATTGGAGACAGTCATGTAAATTAGAATTTTTATTTACTACTCCCAGAAAGCACTTTTTATTTTTATTTACAGAGGGGAAAGCACTACTACTCCCTCCCCAGCTCCAGACGCAGCATAGTAATTGGATCCAAAATGTTGTACACCCTTAATTGGTGAGAGGAGTAGGAATTGCATTACTGTCTACTCCTACACATGTGATACTACCCTTAGCCATGAGAGATCGTGGAACATGTTTGCTGTGAGACAATGGAATCAGACCCTAAGGATTGTTTAGATAATAGGGATCAAGCATTTGATTCTGGATTGTTAATTTCCTATGGGGGTTACACTTGAAAGACTGAACATTTGTAGCTCCTCCCACGGGCAAGGAAAGTACATACAAAGTCTTCCTTCCCCCTCCTTGTCGGGAGGACTGATAGGCAGCCACGCCCGCCTTAGGCCTTTTTTTTTATTTAACTTTAACAACATGGAGGGACAAAATGAACTTCTCTCAAGCCTAGCCAACACTAGACCTTTCCAGATGATTTTTAAGATCATCCACAAAGGCAGCACTTAGGATTTTGTCATGCATAGCTAAGGTAAGCTCAAAAATCTAAATCCACCCAACTTTCCTGGAGTTTAGTGAAAACTTTCTCCACACTCTCTGTCCTGTTCTGATGCATATTCAGACAATGTGACTGACTGATGACCTAAATGCTTCCTCCAAGACTCAATGATCTTCACTATGCATTAAATCTCCAGCTCTACATTGAACAAAATTTTTCAAATCTTACCAATAATATGAGAAAGTTCTCCATATTTTCATCATGGCAAAATTTATGTTACTGCTGGGTGTGGTAGATGTCATACATCATACAATGATGAAGATATCCCTCCACTTTTATCTTACTGCAACCCGAATAAGGCTGAATAAGGACTAACAGTCCGTAGATTAATAGGATTGAACACTTCCAATTGGCATCATGGGAATAATCTCTGCAGGCACATTTTAAACTAGTGGAACATACAATTTGGAAAGGTTATTTGCAAACATCATTGGATCTAATCCAATGCTGAAGCCCTGTCTGGAAGATCTATAGATAACACACGTTAGTATCTTCACCGTCTGCAGATTCATTACCAATTACCAGCCCCCCCTCCCCCCAACCCCCATATGGAGGTGGGTTGAATTCCTGAGGGGGGTTTCAGTAAGAGCACAGGAGGGGGATGTGAAGGAAGGAGCAGAAGCACACAATGGGAGGGGTTTCCTCTAGATGAGCACATTCCAAAGGGGGAAGAAACAGGAAAAGTTATTGTGGAACTACAAGAACCATAATTACTTTTGAAGGTTACAGCATATGTGATGGGGGAAGGGATGCCACATCGCAACTTCTTTGTTCTCCATAGGATTCAAAATCCTCCATCTTGTAATAAGAAATGCTGGTCATTTCTCCAACTTGCTTCAATTTCTCTGTCACTTTCATAGACAATTTCCACCATAATTTAGCTTGCACCAGCCTATTATTATCCTTCAAGACACTTCTATTTTCCTTTCCTTTAATTTATCTCCTACTGCACTTGCATCCTCTAGGGGGAACTCTTACACAATATTGCATATTTCCGGATAATACCAGAAATCACTGCTACTTAGTATGACAAAATGCTTTCAACTTTTTTTTCTTAACTGCATTAGCTGAGCCACTGTTGCCATCTCTTCACTATATCCTCCAACATTAGAATTTCCCATTTTTGTGGTTAGACAAAGATCAAACGATCTCTAATTATTATCGAACCCGCTAACTTAAGCGCAGTTGCACAAAGATCAAACGATATCCAATTGCTATATGTAATTGCTATCGAACCCGCTAACTTAGGCACAGTTGCACACAGATCAAACGATATATAATTAGTATTGAGCCCACAAATCTCTTGTGCAGGGAACCAACTTAAAAACCTCCAATTGCTTATTTAATATGCAATTTCGTGTTAATCCAACACACTTATGAGGACCCCTGGTCACTATGAGTCTTCAAACTCTCGTCAGAACTTGCTCCAAGACTCTTTCTTATCATAGCTTGACTGGGATCTAATTCTATGTTACGGATATCCGACTCAGCTATCTACCAGTTTCCGCTTAGTTCCAGCATGTCCTACCACATGAAAAGCCACACAAAGAAGGAATACTCAAACAGGTTCTTTCGCTCTAATGGACAGATCAGCTATAATTTGAACCCTTCTATCGCGATAACACCAATTCAATTCTTGAGAACCCACAAAAGCAGAAGTTTCAGAGGAGAATCGTAAGAAATAAAGTTTTCTTACCTTGCCGGCATGTGATCTCGTCTGATGGTTCCGTTTAGGTCGCTCTCGTGGCATTTGAATCGGAAGTTACGCAAGCTGTCTCCCCAAACAGGGATGCCATTTTGTCAGCACAATTCATGCTCTTCTCATCTTGTTTGTGTGGTGTCAAATCAATTACTAGTATAGGTATGTATGTATCATACTGCTTTCATAATGAGACCAGACACACTAAGTGGTTTCATGAAAGCATCTTCTCATCCCCCTTGAGCCATGGTAGAAGAAGCGAGAGCTTTATTCACATTACATTGACTTAAATAGCAGACATGACATCACAAAAGGGGTGTTCCTTAAGAAGAGACTATTGGCTCCTTAACCTGATAGGAGTGGTTTCAGCAACTTCAACTGAGTTCATAGGTATATTTGAAAATTGTAATATAATCCCCATTTTCCCCCTCCCTTATTGATCTTCTCATGTATATGGTTTGCGGCCATCTAGTGGACTAGTGATAATGTGTACTACAGAATGTTCACACCACATAATATAGAGATATAAAGCCCATCTCTCACAAGGCACTGGCATTTTCCCCCACTTTGGGGGGGGGGGGGGAAAGTGTGTCTTATAGGGCACAAAATATGGTCGTTTATTTCAGTAACTCAGTTCAAAACTCAAGTATTTTCAGGTGTATAAGATGACTGGGCGCATAAGATGACCCCCAACTTTTCCATTTAAAATATAGAGTTTGGGCTATGCCTGCCGTATAAGACTACCCCTGCCTGCCCAGCCCTCCTGTCTCCAAGACGATCTTCTCCAGTCCAGGGAACTGACCATGGCAGCCAGGGCTTCAGTAGCATCCTGGCTGCCATGGTAACCTATCTTTTTCTTTTCACATTCCCAGTTTCCCACCTAGGAACTACTAGAGACTGGGAAAAGATGGTGGGTCCATTGCCATGGGGGATCTGTGGATGGCACTGTTATGGAGGGGATCTGTGGAAGGCACTGTTATTGGGGGGGATCTGTGGATGGCACTGTTATGGGGAGGGGGATCAGTAGATGGCAATGTTATGGAGGATATCTGTAGATGGCACATTTATAGGGGGGGATCTGTGGATGGCACTGTTATTGGGAGGAGTATCAGTTGATGACACTGCTATGGAGAGGCAAAAAAGTAAAGGGTCACAGCAGCATGTCCATCCAAATTTCTTTATTGTGCGAAATACCAAGGCACAGTGTAAAAATTCCACACAATGTTTCGGCTAGGTTAAGCCTTTATCAAGTGTATATTACAATCTCATAGACTCCCATATAGAGCTAAAACACACCCACATCATTAATTACCTAATAGGTGACAAAATTCAACTTGCAGCTTGCCACAGTGAGTTCTCACATCAAAAATAGGTAGATAGGAGCATACATAACGGTCTCACCTGTGTCCAATGAACCATGGCGGCAAGGCATGCGTCCCCCAGCGTTCGGCCGTACCGACTGCCCATGTCCAAAAATGTCATACAGCTGCGGCCGCGCATCTCAGTACGCATCATCAAGTGTCGACTGAGGAGGGCCCAGCAATGTGACGTAGAGCAACTTCATCAGCGCCCAACTAATCGGAGGCGCATGTAGCAACGGCATCAAGGGCCGGCATCTAGGTCACGTGCCCAGAGAAAACGGATCACATGACCGCTGTTTCATGTTGTACATTACGCTACATTGCTGGTATAAAGCATTGCCCCATGGATACAAATTGTCAAACCTGCTAAAATGAGAGTAGCAAAAGCGAGTACTCACTGATTGAATGTAAAGGCCATGAATGACACAAGGAAAAGGCCTAAGGCATGAGGCATAGAAGATTACCACAACTAAAGGATTTTTCTTAGGGGTGTGCTTATATAAAATTCAAACATAAAAACATATACATACAAATACATACGGATGAGGCTCTATCTGAGTCCTGCCACATTAAACTCCAAATTGAGTTCTTTTCTTCTCAGTATGGCATCCTTATCTCCGCCCCTACGAAGGGTCCCCACACTGTCAATAACCCTGAACCTCAGTTGGTTAACCGAGTGTCCGGCATCCACAAAATGCTTGGCCACGGGCTTATCCATGCTTGCCTTGCAGATCGTGCTCTTGTGCTTATTGATCCGTTCACGGATTTCCATTGTAGTCTCACCTACATAGATGAGACTACAAGGGCATTGGATGATATATACCACGCCTCGAGATCTACAGGTAAAATACCCGTTGATCTTATACTTTTTCCCACTATATGGGTGAGAGAAGTGGTCTCCTTTTAAAATGTTTCCGCAGTTACAACAAGACAAGCATGGATAAGTCCATTTCCATTTTTCCGTGGGGCAAGAAACATCTGTGAATCAGATGCACGGCCACCAATATCTGATTTGACCAACTTGTCTCGTAGGCTAGGGTTCCTCCTGTAGGCCATCATCGGCAGGGACTTAAATTCATCAATATCAGGCAATCCTCTTTGTAGAATATGCCATTCTTTACTAAGAATGTGAGAAATGTCACCACTGTCCTGGCCGAAGATGGATACAAAAGGAACCCTAGCCCCGGACCTGATTTTAGTAGGTTTCTGGAGCACTGACTCACGGTCAACCAAAGAAATCCTTTGTTTTGTTCTTTCCAGCAGTGTCTTAGGGTAACCACGTTCACCGAATCATTCACACATAGCATCAGCCCTCAGTACGAATGTGGAGTCCTCAGAAACAATTCTCCTTACCCTTAGTAGCTGACTCCAAGGTATGGAGTCCAGCATACGTCGTGGATGGTAGCTATCATGAGTCAGGAGAGTGTTTCTGTCAGTAGGTTTTTGATAGAGGTCTGTACCTATTAGACCCTCTACCACATACACCCGTAAGTCCAGGAACAAGTTAACCCCAACCTCGGGCTAGATCAGGGGGATACCATCAAGAACAACGAGACGCAATCCCAGGAGATGAAGCACCTAGTAGTGAACATTTCCTCAGTACAACTTACTATGGAACAGATGCAGGTATTAGGCCGTGGCCTTACCTTTTCCCCCACAACTGAAAGAGACTGGTTTGCTCTTGAATTGGACCGCGGTTCTGCAGGAAATTACACCTAAAAGGCTTTTTCGCTCCATAAAATACTGACCATAAGGGTATTGTTGTATGTAAAAATAAGGGTACTGCTGAATTGACGTGTAATATGTTTGATCTAAAGAAACCAAGTTATTTCTCTCCCCCTCACACTAATCATGTGATAGAGTCCTATATACAGATTGTTCACAAGCAGATTGAAACCCATATAGTGGGAAAAAGTATAAGATCAACGGGTATTTTACCTGTAGATCTCGAGGCGTGGTATATATCATCCAATGCCCTTGTAGTCTCATCTATGTAGGTGAGACTACAATGGAAATCCGTGAACGGATCAATAAGCACAAGAGCACGATCTGCAAGGCAAGCATGGATAAGCCCGTGGCCAAGCATTTTGTGGATGCCGGACACTCGGTTAACCAACTGAGGTTCAGGGTTATTGACAGTGTGGGGACCCTTCGTAGGGGCGGAGATAAGGATGCCATACTGAGAAAAAAAGAACTCAAATGGATTTATACACTGTGATCCTTACAGCCCTTTGGACTCAATTTGGAGTTTAATGTGGCAGGACTCAGATAGAGACTCATCCGTATGTATTTGTATGTATATGTTTTTATGTTTGAATTTTATATAAGCACACCCCTAAGAAAAATCCTTTAGTTGTGGTAATCTTCTATGCCGCATGCCTTAGGCCTTTTCCTTGTGTCATTCATGGCCTTTACATTCAATCAGTGAGTACTCGCTTTTGCTACTCTCATTTTAGCAGGTTTGACAATTTGCATCCATGGGGCAATGCTTTATACCAGCAATGTAGCGTAATGTACAACATGAAACAGCGGTCATGTGATCCGTTTTCTCTGGGCACGTGACCTAGATGCCGGCCCTTGATGCCGTTGCTACATGCGCCTCTGATTGTTTGGGCGCTGATGAAGTTGCTCTACGTCACATTGCTGGGCCCTCCTCAGTCGACACTTGATGATGCGTACTGAGATGCGCGGCCGCGGCTGCATGACGTTTTTGGACATGCGCAGTCGGTACGGCCGAACGCTGGGGGACGCATGCCTTGCCGCCATGGTTCATTGGACACAGGTGAGACCGTTATGTATGCTCCTATCTACCTATTTTTGATGTGAGAACTGTGGCAAGCTGCAAGTTGAATTTTGTCACCTATTAGGTAATTAATGATGTGGATGTGTTTTAGCTCTATTTATATGTCAGTCTATGAGATTGTAATATACACTTAATAAAGGCTTAACCTAGCCGAAACGTTGTGTGGATTTTTTACACTGTGCCTTGGTATTTCGCACAATAAAGAAATTTGGATGGACATGCTGCTGTGACCCTTTACTTTTTGGACTGTTCTGTGGACCGCCTTGGATCTGGGGTCTCTTGTCCAGCTGCTGCATCACACCATCAGAACTCTGCATAAGCCGACTGCAGTGCTGCTCCTAACTCCTATTCTCCTTACTGCTATGGAGAGGGGGATCAGTGGATGACACTGCTATGGGGGATCTATGGATGACACTATATAGCATCTTATGCTATATGTGCCATCCACAGATCCACCCCATGACAGTGTCATCCACAGATCCCCCTCCCTATAAAAGTGTCCTCCACAGATCCCCCACCCTATAACAGTGTAATCCACAGATTCCCCCTTCCAATAACAAATAGTTCCATCCTCAGATCCCCCTCCCCGCCGCTCACAGGAGTATACTGTACATTTATAAACTGTAATCTGTAACTTTAACTTTAAATCAGTGCTCATCTCTTAACTACCTTACTCTCAGCTCCCGTAACAGGCAGTGCGGGCGGCAGCGCTCACTCACTGACATCGCGTGTCTGCGCCGCCTAGTGGGAGGACCAGGCGCGTGACGTCAGTGAGTGAGCGCCGCCCGCACTGCCTGTTACCGGAGCTGAGAGTAAGGTAGTTAAGAGATGAGCGCTGATTTAAAGTTAAAGTTAAGGATTACAGTTTATAAATGTATACTCCTGTGAGTGGCAGGGCCCTGTATATATATGGTTAGAATATACCATCAGATCTGAGTATACCCGGCATATAAGATGACCCCCGACTTTTGAAAATAATTTCTAGTGTTAGAAAGTAATCTTATACGCCAGTAAATATGGTACATTCATTATACACAGAGTGATCTATTTCAAGTGTTTATTTTAATGTTGATACTGTAGTTATGGCTTACAGCTAATAACAACCCAAAAAGTTAGTATCTCAGAAAATTTGAATATTATAAACAATGTATTAAAAAAAAAAAAATTAATACAGAAATGCTGGCCCTCTAAATCTTGGTGTCCGTGAAGAAGTGTGTGGTTTTGAACGCAGTGAAAGAGAGCTACCCCTTACACCAGGTATTGGAACTTTTGGCACTGTGGGCAGGTGCCAAGTCTTGCTGGAAAATGAAATCAGCATCTCCATAAAGATTGTCAGCAGAGGAAAGCATGACGTGCTGTAAAATTTCCTGGTAGATGGCTGCGCAAACATTGGACGTGATACAACACAGTGCACCAACACCAACAGATTACATGGCTCCCCAAACCATCACTGACTGTGGAAACTTCTCAATGGACTTCAGGCAACTTGAATTGTGTGCCTCTCCACTCTCCCTCCAGACTCTAGAGCCTTGATTTCCAAATTAAATGCAAAAGTTACTTTACTTTAGACCACTGAGCAACTTTTTCTCCTTAGCCCTGGTAAGACACTTCTGACATCTCTAGATCGCCATGGATGGCTTGACACAGTTGTAGCTCATATCCTGGATACATCTGTGTGTGGTGGCTTTTAAAGCACTGACTCTAGCTGCAGTCCACTACTTGTGAATCTCCCCCAAATTCTTGAATGTCATTTTCTTGACAATCCTTTTAAGGCAGTGGTTATCCCTGTTGCTTGTGCACCTTTTTCTACCACACTTTATTTTCCTTCCACTCAAATTCTCATTAATATACTTGGATACAACTGTAATGGGCAGTCAGTGTGGACCCACTGTGCCAACTAACCAGTTTGACTTTGGGCTAAACCTTAGTGCGTTGTCCTGGTGGTTCCCTGGTTTTTATTCTTTAACCCCTGTACAGGGATCTGAATTTCTCTGCAGGAAAACAATTAGACTGCTACCTCCTGAAGTAGTCCTGGCTTAGTTGGCTGATGACTCACGGGTGTCAGAGACACTTAAGCATTTGGTCAATAATCCATCAGTATTGCTAAAGCAAAAAAAAAAAAAAAAAACAGGAGTGGATCCAAAACAGAAATGACATGTAGATGGAAATTTGCATGTGTTCTATGTTTTGTACCCACTCCTGCTTTTGGCTACCAAATCATAAGCCAATTCTGATAGGACCATACAGGCCTTACAGATGCTACATAGACAGGATCCATTTTGTGTCTCATTTTTCATTCCTTCTTCCTTCTGACAGATCAGAAGAATGGTCAAAAAAATGATGATGTCAACAAGGCCAAATAGGGACACTAGTGGCTCAGTCACAGATTTGGGATGGTGGGAACAACATGAGAAGTCCACAGAGTGGCCCAGTGACATAGTGTTGAGGTAGCAACAGCATGAGGAGACCACAGAGTGGACCAGACATAGTAGTGAGGTGGCAGCAGCATGAGGAGACCACAGAATGGCCCAGTGACATAGTGTTGAGGTAGCAACAGCATGAGGAGACCACAGAGTGGACCAGACATAGTAGTGAGGTGGCAGCAGCATGATGAGACCGCAGAGTGGCCCAGTGACATAGTGGTGATGTGGCAGCAGCATGAGGAGACCACAGAGTGGTGATGTGGCAGCAGCATGAGGAGACCACAGAGTGGTGATGTGACAGCAGCATGAGGAGACAACAGAGTGGCAAGGTGACATAGTGTGAAAGTGGCAGCAGCATTAGGACGCCACAGAATGGCCCAGAGACACAGTTGTGAGTTGGTAGTAACATGAGGAGACCTCACAGTGGCCCAGTGACATAGTGTTGAGGTAGCAACAGCATGAGGAGACCACAGAGTGGACCAGACATAGTGGTGAGGTGGCAGCAGCATGAGGAGACCACAGAATGGCCTAGTGACATAGTGTTGAGGTAGCAACAGCATGAGGAGACCACAGAGTGGACCAGACATAGTAGTGAGGTGGCAGCAGCATGATGAGACCGCAGAGTGGCCCAGTGACATAGTGGTGATGTGGCAGCAGCATGAGGAGACCATAGAGTGGTGATGTGGCAGCAGCATGAGGAGACCACAGAGTGGTGATGTGACAGCAGCATGAGGAGACAACAGAGTGGCAAGGTGACATAGTGTGAAAGTGGCAGCAGCATTAGGACGCCACAGAATGGCCCAGAGACACAGTTGTGAGTTGGTAGTAACATGAGGAGACCTCACAGTGGCCCAGTGACATAGTGTTGAGGTAGCAGCAGCATGAAAGACCACAGAGTGCTCTGATAGGAACTATACAGGCCTTACAGATGCTACATAGACAGGATCCCTTTTGCGTCTCATTTTTCCTTCCTTCTTCCTTCTCACAGATCAGAAGAAGGGTAAAAAAAATGATGATGTCAACAAGGCCAAACAGGGACACTAGTGGCCCAGTCACAAAGTGGGGATGGTGGGAACAGCATGAGAAGTCCACAGAGTCACCCAATGACATAGTGTTGATGTGGCAGCAGCATGATGAAACCACAGAGTGGTGAAGTAACAGCAGCATACCACAGAGTGGCACAATGACAGAGTGTGGAGGTGGCAGCATCAGCATGAGGAGGCCACAGACTGGCAGGGTGACATAGTGTGGAGGTGGCAGCAGCAGCAGCAAGAAGAGGCCACAGAGTGGCCCAAAGATAGAGGTGTGAGTTGGCAGCAGCATGAGAAGACCACAGAGTGGCACAATGACATAGTGTGGAGGTGGCAACAGCAACAGCATGAGGAGGCCAAAGAGTGGACCAGAGACACAGTTGTGAGTTGGCAGCAGCATGAGAAGACCACAGAGTGGCCGAGTGACATAGTGGTGAGGTGGCAGCAGCATGAGGAGACCACAGAGTGGCCCGGTGACATAGTGTTGAGGTTGCAGTAGCATCATCATGAGGAGGCTACACAGTGGCCCAGAGACAGAGGTGTGAGTTAGCAGCAGTATGAGAAGACCACAGAGTGGCCCAGTGACATAGTGGTGAGGTTTCAGCAGCATGAGGAGTACAACAGAGTGGGAAAATTACATAGTGTGGAGGTGGATACAGCAGCAGCATGAGGAGTCCATAGAGTGGCCCAGAGACAGAGTTGTGAGTTGGCAGCAGCATGAGTAGGCCACAGAATGTCCCAGTGATATAGTGGTGAGGTGGCAGTAGCATGAAAAGACCACAGAGTGGTACAATGACAGAGTGTGGAGGTGGCAGCAGCGGCATGAATATTCCACAGACTGGCAAGGTGACATAGTGTGGCAGCAGCAGCAGCATGAGGAGGCCAAATAGTGGCACAATGACTGAGTGTGGAGGTGGCAGCAGCAGCATAAGACCACAGAGTGGCCAAGTGACATAGTGGTGAGATGGCAGCAGCTTCAGTAGACCACAGAGTGGCTCAGAGACAGAGGTGTGAGTTGGCAGCAGCATGAGGAGACCATAGAGTGGGATAATGACATAGTGTGGAGGTGGCAGCAGCAGCATGAGGAGGCCACAGAGTGGCTCAGGGAAACAGTTGTGATTTGGCAGTAGCATGAGGAGGCCACAGAGTGGCAAGGTGACATAAAGTGGAGGTGGCAGCAGCAGCAGCATGAGGAGGCCACATAGTGGCCCAGAGACACAGTTTTGAATTGGCAGCAGCATGAGGAGACCACAGAGTTGCACAATGACATAGTGTGGAGGTGGCAACAGCAGCATGAGGAGACCACAGAGTGGTCCAGAGACAGAGTTGTGATTTCGCAGCAGCATGAGGAGACTAGATTGGCAAGATGACATAGTGTGGAGGTGGCAGCAGCAGCAGAATGAGGAGACCATAGAGTGGCACAATGACATAGTGGGGAGGTGGCAAGAGCAGCATGAGAAAACCTGAGTGGTGAGGTGGCAGTGGTGAGGTGATCCTATCTGATCCACCCCTCATTCTCCTTGACAAAAGTCAGTCTCTCCACAGGCCAGTGGACAGGCGAGTTCTCCTTGAGGTAACTATGGCCCCCGCTGAACCAAACACCCGCTCTGATGCCTCACTACTGGCTGGGCAGGACAGCTTTTCCAGTGCAATCTCTGCCAGTTGCGGCCACAAATCCAGTTAGGCTTCCCAGTAGTCTAGCGGATCTTTAATGAAGGGTGGCAGGGTGCTGTGCAAGTATGCTATCACCTGCTGGTTCAGATTCTGCTCCAGGTCTAGCTGCTGCTGCTGGTGAGTAGTTTCTTCACTAGGCATCAACGGCTCTAGACTCAAGCTGCTGCTGATGGAGCTGGTACTACTCCTACCCCCCCACCCCGCCACAGCAGCCATGACAGTGGAATGAGAGCACAGAGGGCCCCCCTGTTCAGACCTGCAAGAGGATGGATGATGGCGCAGATTGTCAGCGGCCCATGACTACATAAGATGTCTCTATAGTAGTTCAGTTTGTCCTCCCTCATTTTGGACCAGTAGCAAGAGTCCAACAAGGTGGAGAGCCAGAAGTCATCCCTCTGGCGAATGGTGATAATTCGGCTGTCACTACCCTAGCAAGTGAGCATGCAGCGGGCCATTTGCGCAAGTGACTCGAAGACACTCCCTGCTTCCAGCTCTATTGCATATTGCCACGGTTCACCTGGGTCATCTGCCTCATCTTCCTCATCTCCCTCTTGCTCCTCCGGCTGCTCCTGCTCCTCCTCTTCTGTCACCTATGTAGAAAAACCACCTATTTTACTACACATTGCTTGTGCACCAATGTCCTCCTCCTCTTCCAGTTCAGTGCCCACAGGGCTCATGTGGCCATGAGATGTAGGCGCCATGTCTCTCGTCCCTTGACCAGCCAAATTTACCAGCATCTGTTCCAGGATATGAAACAGTGGAATGAAGTTGTTCATCCCGTAGTCCTGGCGACTGACATATAACGTGGCATCCTCAAATGGCCTGAGCAAATGGCAGGTGTCACGCATGAACTGCCACTGGCTGACATCGAAGCTACACAGGGGAGTACTCCTGTCCACTTGGATCATCAAGAAATCGTTTATGGCCTTTATTCGTATAGTCGGTCCAGCATATGGAGGGTGGAATTCCAACGGGTGGAAACATTGCATATCAGCCTATGTTGGAGGACCTTGTTCTGCTGCTGCAGCTCAAGGAGGGTGTGTCTAACGGTATACGAGTGGCTGAAGTGCATGCAAAGTTTCCTGTCCATTTTTAGGATGTCTTGCAGATGGGTGGAAGACTTCAGGAAACGCTTAACAACCAGAATGAACACTTGCGCCATGCAGGATGCATGGCTCATCCCTCCTTGATGCAGCGCTGACACCATGTTCTTCCTGTTTAGTGATGAGCGTCGGGGGTCATATTCGAATTCGTGAAATTTTGCAAATTTTTGGTCGAATATTTGTCATATATTCGCAAATTCGTATATTCGTTATAGTCTACGGTCCTGAACTGAAGACATCCTGATGCATCCTGAACGGATTTCTCTCCATTCAGAATGCATTAGGATAAAACTGATCAGGATTCTTCCGGCATAGAGCCCCGACGATGGAACTCTATGCCGGAAGAAAAGAACGCAAGTGTGAAAGAGCCCTTAATGATCACGTAATATGCAAATATTGCACGCTCAATACAGACGTGGGTCAAAAACAAATATATAGCACTATAGAATATAGTGCTACCGTATATGTTAGTTTTTTTAGAATATTTGTCATTTTTTCCATCTAAACACATGATTCCTCCCTTCTTCTTGCTTGTGGGCCAATGAGTCATGAGCCATCCTCTCGCAGGACCAATGGCGTGAGAACGTGGAGGCGGAAGCGGCGTCATCTGGCCAAGTTGCTGGTGTGGCCTGCAGAACCACATTCACCCAGTGGGCCGTAAAGGACATGTATTGTCCCTGACCATAATTACAGCTCCACATGTCGGTACTGCCGTGCACTTTGCCAGACACCGACAGGCTCAACTACTGGCCCACCTTCTGTTCTACACATTTGTGCAGGGATAGTACTGCCTTTTTCAAAAAGAAATGACGGCTTGGGACTCTTCACCTCGGCTCGGCACAAGCCATCATTTCTCTGAAAGGTGCATAGTCCACCACTTGGAAAGGGTAGGTGGAACCTTGACTGTCTGAAATCGAGTGCGTGCCACTGGGTGATGCACCGATTGCTGTGGCAGGCTGGACCACAACATCGGAACCATGGTTCTCCCAGGCCACATTATGGTGACGCTGCATATGTTGACGCAGGGCAACGCTTCACCTTCCGCCCACAGATTCGGCAAATGGCAATGTTCAGCTCCTCCGGCGGTTTAACAAAAAACTGTCACACCGCTGAGTAGGTGATTTTACCCCCACACTCCACACTGACTGACTGCTACGGACGCTGACTCCCTGAGCCCCTGCACCTCTACTTTCCATGCAGTTAGGCTCCTGCGAAGACATGTCCGCTAGATGACACCAGAAGCTCAGGCCTCTTGAAGTGAACCCTGCTGCCACACCCCCTTACTCTGCTGCGACCTGTGTCTGTGCCAGAATCATTTAGGACTCCCCCCTGTGCGGGGCCTGTCACTTCTTTGTTTGACATACTGTTAGATCAAATAAATAAATAAAAAATAAATTAATACACCCCAAAAAAGGCTGTAATTTTGTTAATTCACCTCACAACAAACCTTTTTTTCCCAATAATACACCACAAAAAAGGCTTTAAAGATATAACTGCACCGCTGAACAGCTAATAATACTTGTTTTTCCACTAATACACCTTAAAAAAGGTTATAATTTTGTCACTTCACAGCACAATGGCAAGTAAGCCCTTTTTGTTCACTAATACATCACAAAAAAAGGCTTTAAAACATATAACTGCACCGCTAAACAGCTAACAAGCCCTTTTTCCCATGAATACACTCTAAAAAAAGCTGTTATTTTTTCACTTCACGGCACAATAGCAACTAAGTCCTTTGTTGTTTTTTTTTCTTTCACTAATACACCACACCAAAGGCTTTAGAACATATAACTGCACCGCTGAACGGCTAATTAGATTTTTCCCCCCACTAATACACCCCCAAAAAGACTGTAATTTTGTCACTTCACCGCACAATGGCAAATAAGCCCTTTTTCCCACTTATACACCTGAAAAAATGCTTTAGAAAATATAACCGCACCGCACAACGGCTAATATGCTTGTTTGTTTCCACTAATACACCATAAAAAATGCTTTAGAACATATAACTGCACCACTGAACGGCAAATAAACCCTTTTTCTTCCACTAATACATGCCAAAAAAGGCTTTAGAACATATAACTGCACCGCTGAACAGCTAATAAGACTTATTTTCACTAATACACCCCAAAAAAGGCTGTAATTTTGTCACTTCACTGCACAACGGCTAACAAGACCTTTTTCCCACTAATACACCACAAAAAATGCTTTAGAACATATAACTGCACCGTTGAACGGCTAATAAGACTTTTTTTCCCCACTAATACACCCCAAAAAAGGCTGTAATTTTGTCACTTCACCGCACAACGGCTAATAAGACTTTTTTTTCTGACTAATACACCCTTTTTTTACCACTAAAACACTTTTACCACTAATACTACTTACAGCCCTTTTTTACCACTAATACACCCCAAAAAATGATTTAGAACATACTGTATAACTGCACCACACAACGGCTAATAAGGCATACAAATATTTCCTAGTAATACACCCTGTTAATGGCTGAATCAGACAGCACTTGCACCCCAATTACAGAGGTATCATCTATTGCAAACCTAAAAGCAGCAGTATAAGGGCATTTTGGATCCCCAGTCAGTACAGCAAGGTGTAATAGGATTGTTCCTATTACCCAGGCTGTACACTCCCCTACTAAACCCTGTTCTCTGTAGTTTGGAATAATTCCTCCTTATCCTTTCCCTACACTTATAATTATCTTTCCATAATTTTCTATTCAGCCAAAAAATAGCTTTATAGCCTTTTATACCACTTTCCATGGTGTCTGCTAACGTCTCTTCCTGCACTAAGTTCACTGGAAAATGGCTGAATCCAAGATGGTTGAGACTATTTATAGGGCTGTGACATCACAGGGGCTGGCTGGCTGCTGATTGGCTGCATGCATGGCATTGTGGCATCTCGTTCGCGGAGTTCTTTGCTCCATGTCCTAACACGTGCAGCGATTCGTTACAACGAAGCGTAAGGAAATTCGGATTCAGTGAGAATCAAATTTTTCTGAAATTCGGATCAAATTCAACTCCGTCAACTTTTATAAATTCATCTCTAATCTCTATATTCCCAGATTACAAAAAAGAGAGGTACGTTTATGGACATTCTGCCTACTCAATGTTGTACCCGGCGAAGTTGAGAGGGGTGTCGCTGGGTCAGGGGTGCACCAGGTAGGGGCAATAGGGAAGCAGCAGAAGGGCCATAGGCAATAAGCCCTTTCATTGTGGCAAAGGGGTTCAGTTAAGAAATTGGCACGGGGAGGGGAGGGGGGCTTTCAGTTTTTCGCCTCAGGCAGCAGAGAGGCTTGGTTGCATCCCAGCGCTGGGTCCACTCATTTCTTTGAGAATCCTACTGATGCCTTAAGGTGGATGGACTGACATGAGAGACTACTAGCAGCAGCGACAAGCCCGGAGGATTAACTAGTCATATGTGACTTGGCACTACTCCATACTGTTTGTATTGATGGAACACATGAAGTAATCAGCATTATTTGTTGATGGGGTCATGAGTACTTTGGTCACTATATGCTCTTGTTCCTTTAATGTTTTTTTTTATTAGTGTTAGTTTTATTATACAGTATAAATCTTCTTTGATGTTGTAGTGCACAGTCTAACTTCTGTCATGCTGGTGTGGCGGGAGCAAAGCCAGCACTGTTTAGGCATGTCAGGAAACCAACTTTGTCTGCCTCCCTTTTTTTTAGCATGCTCTTTTCTTTCTGTATCGGAGTTCAATTTCTGCTGTCCCAAGGGAGGTTTTTTTCTATAGGGGTTAGCTAACTCTGCCATTCACTAACACTGATAAGGTTTGAACTCACAGCCCCTTGGTTGGGGATCGCAGTGAGTGTCAGTGATAGCGGATGGCTATATGGCTGTTACATTATGCGCCCTGGATTAGTTTACCAGGTGGAAAGGTTTTTGTGGAAATGTTTCTGGATTTACTTTGGGGACTGTGTGCAGAAAATGCACTTGGTATTGAGTAAATTAGGTTAGTATACATGATATGAACAGTTATACAGGGGTGGCGGGCAGGGATGGCTAGATCTAGTCCAGTTTTTTCTATATCCATAAAGTATGGATAAACCAGTGAGGTTTGTAAGTTAGTATATATGGCGGATAGGGGATGCGGCTAAGCGGAGGGCAGTCCTTGATAATTTAAAACTGTACCATCCATCGATTTGCTGTCTTCAAGAGACACACCTTATACTTGAGAGAGTTAGCCTACTGACTCCGATCTGGGTGGGTCTTTGTTACCATGCCACTCACTCTACCCATTCTAGAGGAGTAAGTATACTGTTTCATAAGAACATACTGTTTTAATGTATATCTAAGGACATTGATAGCGAGGGTAGGTTTGTCTGTCTGCATGGGAAGTTATTTAATGTTCCATGTGTAATTGCTGGGGTGTATGTGCCTCCCCCTACTCACTGGATGTATTGCAAAAAAGCTTTGCTCTTTTCTATTCAGATGCCTGGACTCCTTGTCCTCCTCAGATAATTTAATGACTATGCCAACCCTGAATTAGACAAATTTCACGTTGACTCCTTCCATGTACAATCTGACCTAACATCCTTTGGAAGGATGCTGCAAGACGTGGCCTTTTTTTTATCTCTGGAGAGTGAGAAATCCAGGGATTAAGCAATATACGTGTTGCTCCAGTACGTACTGATGTCTTTCCAGAATAGATCTATTTTTGGGGAATAATTTTCTACCAGTCAGACAGCAGGGCTTAATATCCTTATAGGGTTTAGGGGGATTTCAGAACAGCTTGAGGAGTTTTTGGACCAGAATGAGGGAACAGCATCTAAGTTAATAGTATGGGATACCATGAAGGCATTCCTTAGAGGACTCTTGATAGCAGAATTTAATAAGGTGAAGACCATCTCCAAAGCCCACCTAGATGATCATGTGGGAAGGGCTCAGAAAGCTTAAGCCACATATATCTCGATACCGACAATGCTACTATTTGGAGTGAGGCTCAAGGGCAACTAGATGAACAGCTGCTTACTAAGCCTGAACATAGAAGCAAAAGTATTCTGAGGAAGGAGAAATGGATGGACAACTGTTAGCACTTGCATCTTGGGCCTTGCAGGGATCTGCCTATATTGCAGCCCTACAGGAGAGGGGTGGTTCCCTGGTAACTGATGCTCAGGATTTACTGCGCATCCTGAAACACTTATTTTCCAATGTGTACGATACAAAGGCCCACCCAACTGCTTCTGAACTGCACTCATTCTTAATTACACAGTACTCCATGTGTGGTCTGACTAGCGATTTGTGGTAGGACTATGTTCTTATCACGGGCATCTATGCCCCTTTTGATGCAACCCATTATCTTATTGGCCTTGGCAGCAGCTGCCTGATACTGTTTTTTGCAGCTTAGTTTGCTGTTTATTAAAATTCCTAGATCCTTTTCCATGTCAGTGTAACCGAGTGTTTTACCATTTAGTATGTACGGGTGACTTGCATTATTCCTTCCCATGTGCATAACTTTACATTTGTCAGTGTTAAACCTCATCTGCCACTTATCTGCCCAAGACTCCAATCTATCCAGATCTATCTGTAGTAGTATACTGTCCTCTTCAGTGTTAATTACTTTACACAGTTTAGTGTCATCTGCGAAAATTGATACTTTACTATGCAAGCCTTCTACAAGATCATTAATAAATATATTAAAGAGAATAGGGCCCAATACTGACCCCTGAGGTACCCCACTAGTGACAGTGACCCAATCTGAGTGTGTACCGTTAATAATCACCCTCTGTTTTCTATCATTGAGCCAGTTACTTACCCACATACAGACGTTTTCTCCCAGTCCGAGCATTCTCATTTTATATACTAACCTTTTGTGTTGTACAGTGTCAAATGCTTTGGAGAAGTCCAGACATACAACATCCATTGATTCGCCGCTGTCAAGACTAGAACTAACCTCCTCATAACTGATTAAATTAGTTTGGCATGACCGATCCCTCATGAGGCCATGCTGATATTGCGTTATTTGCTTATTTCCATTGAGATGCTCTAAGATAGCATCTCTTAGAAAACCTTCAAACAGTTAACCCACAACAGATGTTAAACTTACCGGCCTATAGTTTCCAGGCTCTGTTTTTGGACCATTTTTGAATATTGGCACCACATTTGCCATGCGCCAATCCTGTGTGACATTCCCTGTCAGTATAGAGTCCGCATTTATCAGAAATAAGGGTCTGGCTATAACATTACTTAATTCCCTTAGGATACGAGAGTGTATGACATCCGGTCCTGGCGATTTGTCTATTTTAATATTTTTAAGTCGCTGATGTACTTCTTCTTGGGTCAGACAGTACACTTTTAATGGGGGATTTATTTTTACATTCTGTATGTCATCTGACAGTTTATTTTCCTCAGTGAATACATTGGAGAAAAAAATATTTAACGGCTTTGCTTTCTCCTCGTCACTCTCTGCAACTCCCCCCTCATTACTCTTTAAAGGGCCGACACCTTCAGATTTATACTTTTTAACATTTATATAATTGAACAACATTTTAGGGTTAGTTTTACTCTCTTTGGCAATTAATCTCTCGGTCTCTAGTTTGGCCGCTTTTATTTGTTTTTTTTACATGTTCTATTTTGTTCCTTATAGTTTTTCAGTGCTTCCGTGCTACCCTCCTGTTTCAGTGATTTATATACTTTCTTTTTGTCATTTACTGCTTTATATACAGTTCTATTTATCCACATTGGTTTCTTTTTGTTCCTTAACCTTTTATTCCCATACGGTATGTACCTCTCACAATGAGATTTTAGGATGCTTTTAAAGATATACCATTTTGTGGCTGTATTTTTATTTTTGAGGACTTTGTCCCAGTTAGTTAGGCCTATGGCCTCTCTTAGTTGGCTAAATTTTGCTTTTTTGAAGTTTGGTATTTTTATTCCTCCCTGTAGAAACGCTCTTTTGAATGATAATTGGAAGGTTATTACTTTATGGTCACTATTTCCCAGGTGTCCCCTGTCCAGTATGGCCGTCCCTCTAGTCGGCTCCTGAAACAATTGGGAGAGGTAATTGTCTTAGACAAGACTTTACATAAAGGCAAACCCCTCTCCCTCTCCGGTTTTGATGATCCTTTCTAAACAGACTGTAACCTTGTACATTAACTGCCCAGTCTTAGCTATCATCCAGCCATGTCTCAGTTATTCCCACTATGTCATAGTTCTCCTCACACATCACTAATTCCAGCTCCCCAGTTTTATTAGTCAGGCTTCTGGCATTAGTATAAATACATTTGAGAGGTTTATGTATATTTTTTACCCTACACCTTTCCTTCTGAACTGTTCTAGTCCCTCCTTCCATTCCTCCCCCAGTCCAATTGATTTGCCTCTTCAGCAGTTATTCTTTAAACAGACACAGGATGCTGAATGCACCCCTTTCATTCGGTGAGCTGGAGGTAGCCTTAGTTAATGTAGCCAATAATAAAGCCCTGGGAATAGATGGGATTCTGGGGGAGGTGTTAAAGGCCCATAAACAAGTATTGTTGCCTCGCCTTCTGGAGGTATATAATTCAGCCTTAACTTATGGGTGTTTAACCTCCTCTATGAATGAAGTCATTATAGTGGTCTTACCATAGCCTGTTAAAAATGTCACCCTGGCGGAGTCATATATAGACCCATATCATTACTCACTGTTGATGTAAAAATATTGGCAAAAATATTAGCTATCTGGCTGGCCAAAGTAATGAAAACTGTTATGCATTCAGATCAGACGAGCTTTATGCCCAGTATGTCCACGGCCATAAATATACTGTATGGCGATTCTTAAATATCCAGGCTCACGACCACACTGCCTCTGGTGCTGCGGTTGCATCTCTTGATGCGGCCAAGGCTTTTGACAGTGTGGAATGACAATATCTGTGGGTGCTGCTTGCTAGAATGGGTTTTGGTAATGGGTTTATCTCATAGAAATAGTTAATATATGCCTCTTCACGGGCGAGGATCCCAGCTAAATGTATTTTGTCATATAGTTTCTCTCTTAGGAGATGTACGAGGCAGTGGTGTCCTCTGTCACCACTCCTTTTTGTAATGGCAGTGGAGAATTTGGCTGCAGCCTTGCGAACCTCCAACGGAGTGAAGGGATTCTGCTATGGTGAGGTTCTTGAGAAAGTGGCACTATACTCAGATGACTTGCTGTTGTTTTTGGATGATTGGTCAACGTCTCTGCCGGCTGCCATGACAATCATTGATGCATTTGGGAAACTGTCGGGCTTAGTTGTTAACTGGTCGAAATACTATATGTGTTAATGCCATTAGGTAGCCTGTCTGCTGGGATAGCTATCTCAGATGTCCGCTTGCAGGTGGTTACCTAGTTCAAATACTTAGGGATTCAGACCACTGGAGTTTGATGCGCTGAACTTACAACTAGAGATGGCCTTGCGGTTCGCCCGGCGGTTGTTTCACGGCAAACTTTGTGCATTTGTGGTTCGCCAAACATGCAAACATATGTCGATGTCCGCCGGTGCCATATTTTTTTGCATTGCGCAGAACTTTGACCCATGACACTTTCATCAGAAGGGACAGGACAGCCAATTGAGACATTTCAGCACATAGACACACCCCCACCCTATCAAAGAACCCGATCAGGCAGCCATTTTACATTTTGTGTTTTGCCAGTTTAGGGAGAGGTTGCTTTGTTGAGCAGGGACAGGCTGACACCAAAAGCTAGCTAATAGGGCCGCAAAAGTCCTTTTAAGGACTGGTATAGGTGTGTTATCGATAGATGTGATATACTGAGGGGTGTGATATACTTATAATATACTTTCTAACATAGAAAGTATATTATAGTGCATTTGTATTGTGCAACAGTTGTGTGCGGTTCTGCTGCAATACCGCAGCTATATAGAGGGACAAACGCTATTGGAACAACTAATTGCAACGGGTGTGATATACCTGTTACCCCCCAAAAAACTGATTGAGGGGTGTGATATACCTTCTTCCACAAAATACTGATTGAGGGCTGCGATATACCTGTTTCCCCAAAGAAACAGGGTGGTGTGATATAACTGTTGTGTCAAAAAAAAAACAATTGAGGGGTGTGATATACCTGCTTCCACAAAATACTGGTTAAGGGGTTCGATATACCAGTTTCCACCAAATATTAATTGAGGCCTGCGAGATACCAGTTCCACAAAATACTAATTAGGGGTTCGATAAATACTCTCTGCTGTGTGCACCCCCAAATACACCACCACCACCACCACCATAGCCCCTTCACTCGAGTCAGAGGAATTATTTTTCCATCCATTCCCAGACCTTACCGATGCGCAGCTATTCTTGACATTGGATGAGGAGGAGGAGGTAGCAACGGCCGCCACTCAGCGGTCTGATGACAGTACGCAGATCAGCCCAAGGAGGGAGGTCCCCGCTGTTGCTGCCTACTCAGAGATCTCAAATGTCAGTGGTAGTGAAGGTAACAATGATGACGTGTCGAAGGACTTCAAGTGGGTGCCCACAAGAGAGGAAAAGGAGGGGATTACAGAGGGAGAGACAGAGCAGCAGAGAGGGAGGAGAAGCAGACAGAGCTCGGAGGGCACAGTAGGTAAAAAGCAGACTGCAAATGTATCTGGAGCGAGCCATCCACCATGCATGGTAACTTCTGGTGCTCCCAGGATGCTGGCACATAGCTCCGCAGTGTGGGCTTTTATTAACGTGTCAGCTGCTGACAATAGTGTTGCCATCTGCAGCCTGTGCTGTCAACGCATAAGTTGCAGTAAGCCCAACACTCATCTAGAGACGACTGCCTTAAGAAGGCACCTGGCCTGCCATCACCAAGTCCAGTGGGAGCAACGCTGTCAGAACCCACAAAGCCACACTCCTGGTGCTCCACGTCCTGCCTCTTCTCCTCTCTCCTCCCATTTATCCTCCATTCCACCTTCCACCGTGCCGTTGTCGCGTTCATCTGGCAGAAGGTAGCCTTCCGTGGCCCAAATATTAGAGCGTAAAAAGTTAGACACCAGATAAACCTCTTGCCCAATGGCTGACCGCTGGCTTGTCGGAACTACTAGCCCGCCAACTACTGCCATATAAACTGTGGAATCGGAGGCCATTAGAAAATTTGTGGCTGTTGCCACACTGCAATATAAGGTCCCCGGAAGGAAATATTTTTCCCAGAAGGGCATCCCAGAGCTATACGACCACATTCAGCGGCAAGTAAATATATCTCTGGCACGCAGTGTCGGTGCCAAGATACATCTGACCACAAACACGTGGTCTAGCAAACACGGGCAGGGAAGGTACATAACAATTATTGCCTACTTGGTGAACCTTCTGACGGCCATTAAGCATGTAACCCGTGGCTCCCGTGTTGATTTGGTGTTACCGCCAAGGATTGCATGCAGGCCTGCCTCTTCTTCTACTCCTCATACTCCATTCTCCATCTCCTTCTCGGCTAACTTCTTTTTTGCCACTGCTACCGCCTCTTCCGCTGTGTACCCCAAACTCCCCAGAACCTATTCAACGTCCCAGGTGAGATGTTGCTATACTGTTGTCATATGAGGAGACCCAGTGGCAGGGATTCGACACTCTGGATTTGTTGTGCCTGGAAGCCAAGAGCCACACAGGTCCTGCACTGCTTTCAGCTCTGCGGTCACAGGCCGATCAGTGGCTAACCCCGCTCAATTTGACAGTTGGTAAAGTGGTGTGCGACAACGGTGCCCATCTGCTGAGCACGCTGAAACAGGGCAAAATGACACACGTGCCGTGCATGGCACACGTCCTGAAAATAGTTGTGCAGCGATTAGTTGCCAAATACCACAGGGTTTAGGACATCTTGCGGCAGGCCAGAAAAATCTCTGGCCATTTTAGAAGATCTTACAAGGCCATGGCTCGCCTTGCTGACGTTCAGCGGCGACACCACTTGCCTGTCAGACGTCTGATTTGTGACTGCCCGACATGCTGGAACTCCACCTTGTATATGCTTGATAGGCTGCTCCAGCAGCAACGTGCTGTTAACGACTACCTGTACAAACTCTACAGCAGGACAGGTTCTGGGGAGCTTGGTTTCTTTTTTATCACGTGTTAAAGGGAATATTAATTATTTATATTTATGCAAATATCAATATTCATAAATAGGAGTGAGTCGTCTAGTGATGACTCTACCTATTTATGCCTAAATTATATATACCTAGCTATACTCTAGCTAACTAACTAGCTAACTACCTCTGATTGCATATACGCTACACTGAACTACACTACATGTGACTTACTATCACTATACTAGGGCGGCGACTACTAAAAACACTACACGCTGTATTATGAACAATAAAGTATTTATTACACAATACAACTATACAATTCCAATAATACGCTATATCTATATATATTTATAGATCAATGGATATAAATATATATACATATAGACGTACACACCACAGCAAAGTAACAGTACTACAATAAACAATATTAAACACAATACAAACCTAACTACACTACACAATACACAATTCCCATTTCACCCCACACACACTATCTATACTTTACACTCACATACACATTAGCACCCACCCAACCTGGATCTAAGTTATACCTATGGGAGAAACAAAGGCTTAACACACACTCAGCTGCTGCTGGGATCGGCAAGGCAGCAGTGAAGGGGTAAAGGATTACAGGGCAGCAAAAGGGGAAAATGGGGCTGCCTCCAGGGTCAATGGGCAGGGGCTGAGGTTAATGCTGCAGGAGGTCAGCAGCAGGTGCAAATACTGACTGCAGGAGTTCAGCAGACGGGGTTAGGGGACGGTTGGTGGAGCAGGGGTTAATGCAGGGGTTATGCAGCAGGGGTTATCGTGGTATAGGGAAAAAGAGGTTAAATGCAGGGGTTAGGGTTAACCCAATGCAGGCCAGCGGTAAATGGGTTAAATCAGGGCAGGGGTATTAGGGGTACTGCAGTGCTGGAGGGAAAGGGTTACTCAGCCATCTCCAGGGGCATGTGGGGCTCTGCCTCTCTTCCTTTAGGGTGGTTGTTTGGTCCATCTTCTTTCATGGAGCTGTTCTCATGTGTCTCTGTTTGAGGCCGACCCAAGAGAGAGAGCCTTTGTCCTGGCTTGGGCTAATATAAGCCCAAAAGCAGCCCACCTCCCCCTATTCAACAGGAGGGTGATGACATCATCGTGGGCATGTGACGGAATGCTTGCACTCAGAATTGCCAGTTGGCCCCCTGTGGCTAGCTCAGGATCTGTACAGACAAAGGAATCAAAGGAATTCCTGCCCAAGGTGTAAATGAGAGCATCCCCCCCAGATACACCATAGCACCACACACACCTACGTCATTACAATCCCTAAACAGAACTAGGCTGATATATATATATATATATATATATATATACACACACATATATACATTACACAACCTGGGGATCATATCAGTTTATACAGACGTGGACAAAATTGTTGGTACCCTTTGGTCAATGAAAGAAAAAGTCACAATGGTCACAGAAATAACTTTAATCTGACAAAAGTAATAATAAATTAAAATTCTATAAATGTTAACCAATGAAAGTCAGACATTGTTTTTCAACCATGCTTCAACAGAATTATGTAAAAAAATAAACTCATGAAACAGGCATGGACAAAAATGATGGTACCCCTAACTTAATATTTTGTTGCGCAACCTTTTGAGGCAATCACTGCAATCAAACGCTTCCTGTAACTGTCAATGAGACATCTGCACCTCTCAGCAGGTATTTTGGCCCACTCCTCATGAGCAAACTGCTCCAGTTGTGTCCGGTTTGAAGGGTGCCTTTTCCAGACTGCATGTTTCAGCTCCTTCCAAAGATGCTCAATAGGATTGAGGTCAGGGCTCATAGAAGGCCACTTTAGAATAGTCCAATTTTTTCCTCTTAGCCATTCTTGGGTGTTTTTAGCGGTGTGTTTTGGGTCATTGTCCTGTTGCAAGACCCATGACCTGCGACTGAGACCAAGCTTTCTGACACTGGCTAGTACATTTCTCTCTAGAATTCCTTGATAGTCTTGAGATTTCATTGTACCCTGCACAGATTCAAGACACCCTGTGCCAGACGCAGCAAAGCAGCCCCAGAACATAACAGAGCCTCCTCCATGTTTCACAGTAGGGACAGTGTTCTTTTCTTGATATGCTTCATTTTTTCGTCTGTGAACATACAGCTGATGTGCCTTGGCAAAAACTTCGATTTTTGTCTCATCTGTCCACAGGACATTCTCCCAGAAGCTTTGTGGCTTGTCAACATGTAGTTTGGCATATTCCAGTCTTGCTTTTTTATGATTCGTTTTCAACAATGGTGTCCTCCTTGGTCGTCTCCCATGTAGTCCACTTTGGCTCAAACAACGACGGATGGTGCGATCTGACACTGATGTTCCTTGAGCATGAAGTTCACCTTGAATCTCTTTAGAAGTCTTTCTAGGCTCTTTTGTTACCATTCGGATTATCCGTCTCTTAGATTTGTCATCAATTTTCCTCCTGCGGCCACGTCCAGGGAGGTTGGCTACAGTCCCATGGATCTTAAACTTATGAATAATATGTGCAACTGTACTCACAGGAACATCTAGTTGCTTGGAGATGGTCTTATAGCCTTTACCTTTAACATGCTTGTCTATAATTTTCTTTCTGATCTCTTGAGACAGCTCTTTCCTTTGCTTCCTCTGGTCCATGTCGAGTGTGGTACACACCATATCACCAAACAACACAGTGATTACCTGGAGCCATATATATAGGCCCAATGGCTGATTACAAGGTTGTAGACACCTGTGATGCTAATTAGTGGACACACCTTGAATTAACATGTCCCTTTGGTCACATTATGTTCTGTGTTTTCTAGGGGTACCATCATTTTTGTCCATGCCTGTTTCATGAGTTTATTTTTTTACATAATTCTGTTGAAGCATGGTTGAAAAACAATGTCTGACTTTCATTGGTTAACATTTATAGAATTTTAATTTATTATTACTTTTGTCAGATTAAAGTTATTTCTGTGACCATTGTGACTTTTTCTTTCATTGACCAAAGGGTACCAACAATTTTGTCCACGTCTGTATATACAGACGTGGACAAAATTGTTGGTACCCTTTGGTCAATGAAAGAAAAAGTCACAATGGTCACAGAAATAACTTTAATCTGACAAAAGTAATAATAAATTAAAATTCTATAAATGTTAACCAATGAAAGTCAGACATTGTTTTTCAACCATGCTTCAACAGAATTATGTAAAAAAATAAACTCATGAAACAGGCATGGACAAAAATGATGGTACCCCTAGAAAACACAGAACATAATGTGACCAAAGGGACATGTTAATTCAAGGTGTGTCCACTAATTAGCATCACAGGTGTCTACAACCTTGTAATCAGCCATTGGGCCTATATATATGGCTCCAGGTAATCACTGTGTTGTTTGGTGATATGGTGTGTATCACACTCGACATGGACCAGAGGAAGCAAAGGAAAGAGCTGTCTCAAGAGATCAGAAAGAAAATTATAGACAAGCATGTTAAAGGTAAAGGCTATAAGACCATCTCCAAGCAACTAGATGTTCCTGTGAGTACAGTTGCACATATTATTCATAAGTTTAAGATCCATGGGACTGTAGCCAACCTCCCTGGACGTGGCCGCAGGAGGAAAATTGATGACAAATCTAAGAGACGGATAATCCGAATGGTAACAAAAGAGCCTAGAAAGACTTCTAAAGAGATTCAAGGTGAACTTCATGCTCAAGGAACATCAGTGTCAGATCGCACCATCCGTCGTTGTTTGAGCCAAAGTGGACTACATGGGAGACGACCAAGGAGGACACCATTGTTGAAAACGAATCATAAAAAAGCAAGACTGGAATATGCCAAACTACATGTTGACAAGCCACAAAGCTTCTGGGAGAATGTCCTGTGGACAGATGAGACAGAAATCGAAGTTTTTGCCAAGGCACATCAGCTGTATGTTCACAGACGAAAAAATGAAGCATATCAAGAAAAGAACACTGTCCCTACTGTGAAACATGGAGGAGGCTCTGTTATGTTCTGGGGCTGCTTTGCTGCGTCTGGCACAGGGTGTCTTGAATCTGTGCAGGGTACAATGAAATCTCAAGACTATCAAGGAATTCTAGAGAGAAATGTACTAGCCAGTGTCAGAAAGCTTGGTCTCAGTCGCAGGTCATGGGTCTTGCAACAGGACAATGACCCAAAACACACCGCTAAAAACACCCAAGAATGGCTAAGAGGAAAAAATTGGACTATTCTAAAGTGGCCTTCTATGAGCCCTGACCTCAATCCTATTGAGCATCTTTGGAAGGAGCTGAAACATGCAGTCTGGAAAAGGCACCCTTCAAACCGGACACAACTGGAGCAGTTTGCTCATGAGGAGTGGGCCAAAATACCTGCTGAGAGGTGCAGATGTCTCATTGACAGTTACAGGAAGCGTTTGATTGCAGTGATTGCCTCAAAAGGTTGCGCAACAAAATATTAAGTTAGGGGTACCATCATTTTTGTCCATGCCTGTTTCATGAGTTTATTTTTTTACATAATTCTGTTGAAGCATGGTTGAAAAACAATGTCTGACTTTCATTGGTTAACATTTATAGAATTTTAATTTATTATTACTTTTGTCAGATTAAAGTTATTTCTGTGACCATTGTGACTTTTTCTTTCATTGACCAAAGGGTACCAACAATTTTGTCCACGTCTGTATATATATATATATATATATATATAATGTATGTAGAGAGGCTGAGCACTCTCCCAACGGACCACACAAAGACTATTCAAAAAATTTATATTTATTACACAAATATATAGATCTAAAAGATAAATAATATTACAGTATAACAAAAAATACACTAAAAATGCACATTAAAAAAATATATTCAGATGAAGAGTATAGATGGTTGGATGTACGCTGGCATGCAAAAGAATATGCAACTTGAATAAAAAGAATGTCCTGGAAAAAATCGATAACAATTCGATATTTAAATATTCGACAATGTGAAGATGAATTGAAATCGAATAAATCTTCAGATAAATGTCCGAACTGAGGTTCGATATTTACTTTCGATTATCTTATCGATTATATTAAATTCAGTCAGTATTCCCTGTATGGCAAAACGATAGAAATACACACTCTTGCAAATGCTGTCTGTCTATAGCACACGGTGGCGTCGCACGTGGCTAATGGAGGCAGATTTGGCAGTACCTGTTAGTAGTAGTTGTTCAGCAGGAGCAGTGTAAGCGGTATAGCCCTCCGTGAAGAGATTCTTCGATACAGAAGTTTAGATGATGACTCTATCAGTTCAAGGGTCAGAATGTTCGCTGTATGCCAAAAAAATTTATCAGGGTAAAAGTAGTCGATTCAAGTCGTTAGAATCAGGACGTCCATCAGCTGATGTGCGGGTCTTTTGAAACCAGACTTTCATATCGCCAAGCTGGTTGTAGTAGTTTTCAAAACCAAGTCTTTTTTTTTACATCAGCTATTGATGCCCTGCATCTATTAAAGCATTGCCTGATGATGATGAAGAGGGACTTGTTTCTGACCTCTGTTGCTACAAGCTAAAGGCCAATTTACACTGGCCAAACATCGGGTAGATCATCGCTAACAAACGTTTGTAGGAGCGCTTGTTAGTGTTAATCTGCGAATATAAAGGTGCCACCGTTTACTTGCCGCCGCCGAGTAATTGGATCTTTCATGGATCTTTCATGCAGTCACCTAAAAAACTGTTTGCCGGCAGCAAAATCTTGTTTACACAGAACGATCTGCTGCCAGCAAGCAATGATTCTTTATGGGGACGAGCAATGGCATTAGTGATCACTCCTCCTCATACTCTGGAGGGTATTGCTACATGTAAATGAGCGGTCTCTTTCACTGATAAGCAGATGATTGCCTGGAACAAACTCTTCCTTCACCTTAATCGTCTGCTCAGTAAAAGGGCCTTATACACCTGAGACTTTAATCTAATGTATCATGTATGTGACACATGTGGAAGTCAAACTACAAGGAACTGCTGAAAAACAGGCTTAAAATGTTAAATGCCTTGAGTGGATCACTTTTAACAATCTTTTTTCTTGGAACGTATATATTGCCGTACAGTCAGGTAAAGGTCCTACTGATGTTCACCTTGCTGAATGGCTACTGAAATATGACAGAAATGATAATGTAACCACTAGTTGGTGGTTTTGAATAAGAACTCAATCAGAATTCAGGCACCAATGAAATTTAGATGTAATATAAAGGAATAAAAGCAAAGATGAACTCTTTATAAATGATGTATGAATATAGTTTGAACATTCAGAAAACCAGTTAATATAAAACACAACTAACAATGGTCTGATTTTAAGGTATTTAGCCTTGAAATCCCATAGTAAAAACAGGACAAAAAGAAGCCCTAAGCATAAAAGGAAATATTTGCAGATCCTTTATCCTTTCAGGGAGGTTTTAACGTGTCTCTTGATGCGCACACTGTACCTTTATTGCTTTTTGCTTCTTGCAGTTTTCTTTCTTTTACATTAATTGGAAACATACAGAACAATTTAACCTTGCTAGTCAAGACTGAAATCTTTTATAGATGTGATTTTCCAGTCATTTGTACCTTGCAGTTCTGTTCACTTCTTTTTGAATTACATTAATACAGTAAAAACGTTTTTGTGGGTCTCATATAACTGATGGCATGCTTACTGATATATCCTGATGTGTTTAGTAGTGTTGAGTGAATAAAAGCATTTGAAGTGGAATTCGATCAAAAGCTTAGGAAAACTTTAATTCGCCATGAATCAGAGTTTCTTTTCTAAAATGGCTGCTGCACATGTTACAAAGTGAAAGTAAGAAGCACAGGAACACAAAATGACCCATAATGCTATGCAGCCAGCCAATCCACATATACCTGTCCCCTGTGATGTCACAGCCCTATAAAGCCTCATCTCGTGAAGTCTCCGCCATTTCACTGTGAGCTGAGCTTAGGGAGAGACATGGTGTCATATAACCCAATTCACTAAATAATGAACCCAATAATAGTGCTGCACGGGGGCCACTATGCTGTTTTTTCTGGCTGGTTGGTGGGGCCCAGAGCTAGGTTTGGCATGGTCAGACAGCAGGGGTGCTGTTTGACCACTGTGTCCCGCCGCCGGCCAGGATGGCGCCACAGCGCTGGTGGTTGCAGTGCAGTGCCGCGCCAATTTTAGGTTAGGACCCACTCATTGAGGTGACCTTGGCGTGGTGAGTGGGCTTATGCCTTTTGATCAAAATGTACACTAATGCCTCATTTAGCGTGTAGCATGGAGGTGGTACACATGCACTATTTAGTGCTGTCTCCTGCAGATATGCAGGGATGAGATCATAGCATTTGCAGTGGATGTGCGATCCATTTCTTTTCTCCTTTTGTTCAGCCAATCCACATATACCTGTCCCCTGTGATGTCACAGCCCTATAAAGCCTCATCCCATGAAGTCTCCGCCATTTCACTGTGAGCTGAGCTTAGGGAGAGACATGGTGTCGTATAACCCAATTCACTAAATAATGAACCCAATAATAATTAGCTGGACACTTGTTTAATATTATCTTAATTTATTAATGGATGCATTATGCATCCGCAATTATGGTACGTTCATGATAGGACAGTGTTGCAGAAAGGATAGGGAGAGTGCAGGGAGATTATAGGCAGTGTTTTTTTTTATTGTAGGGAGAGTATAGGGAGACAGCAGGGACACTGCAGGTTGAGTGTAATCACCATGTGCATCTTGCTGAAATGCCGCCACATTCACAGTTAATCCATTAGTTTATACATAGACTTACTGTGCCTCAGTGTTAAAGGCCGGTCTAATATATAACTGTGTGCATCTTGTTCAACTGCTGCCACATTCACAGTTAATATGTTAGTTTATACATAGACTTACTGTGCCTCAGTATTAAAGGCCAGTCTAATATATCACTGTGTGCATCTTGTTGAACTGCTGCCACATTCACTGTTAATCTGTTAGTTTATACATAGACTTACTGTGCCTCAGTATTAAATGGCAGTCTAATATATTGTCTTGTGCATCTTGTTGAACTGCTGCCACATTCACAGGTAAATTTAAATGTAAACTTTGATGAAAAAAAAAATTATATCGCCATATACGCCATTCACCGTATTGGAAATTTGTAAAAATATTTTAATAGTATTGGATTTTTTTGGTCGCGATAATACCCATGATGTTTACATTTATTGTTATTTAGATTTAAACTTTTATATTTTTTCAACATTCATTTTCTTATTTTCATTTTTTTTTTGGATCATTTTGAAGCTCATATATGAGCCTATAAATAATGTTTTTTAATTTTTGATTTTGTTCTATCAGGGATTTTTAAATTGACATTTAAACCCTAATTTGCTCATTTCTTATCCTGGCCTGCCATCTAGAGGCCAAAATAAGAATTGCAGCATGAACACTTTTGGCCTCATCAGCAAGGCTGAAAGTGTTCAGCGCAACTACCGATGCCCAAATTGGCCACACGGGGCATCGGTATGAAGATACCCCGTGATCTTTCTTGATCACATGTACGGCTCTGGTAGCGAAGGGGGTAATCTGTTAGTTTACACATAGACTTACTGTGCCTCAGTATTAAATGGTGCTCTAATATATTGCTGTGTGTATCTTGTTCAACTGCCACCACATCCATAGTTAATCTGTTAGTTTATACATAGACTTACTGTGACTCAGTAATAAAGTGCAGTCTAACATATCACTGTGTGCATCTTGTTGAACTGCTGCCACATTTACAGTTAATCTTTTAGTTTATACTCCAAAGGAATGGGCAGTGGCAAAAATGCACTCTCATCCAGTGGTCGTGTTTTGACCAACAATCCAGCTGTATTGAAGTGATTGACTTGCTCTTCAACATCATCTCAAGTGATGACAGATACACACAGACAGGAATCGGTGGGTTCCTCTGACATCACGCTTAGTTAGCATGGCCCAGTAACTGCCTCTGTGCCCTTACCTGCCCTTAACCTGCCTCTTCTTTTTGCAGCTCCTTCTGCTAGTCAAGTAATGTATGCTGCCGACTCTGATCCGCTTTTCAGTGAGGATGAGCGTTTTGAGGACAGTGAGCAGTTACAGGCCAGCACAGACTTGGTGGAGAGGTCCAATGCAGACTCCTCTAGAGAGCACATGATGTCAGAGGTCAGGGACATGTGCAAAAGACAGGGAAGGGTGACACAAGAAACGACAAACAGATGTAGATGATGATGCAGCTGATCCCACGTGGGAGCCGAGTAAAGAGGGGATGTCATCATCATCAGGGGGCAAGGGAGACAGAAGAGTGGAAGCATGCCCGTGAGACAGCAGGGTGGAAGCGTGCCCATGAAACAGCAGGGTAGAAGCAGTGGGAGATCTTCAGCCAGATGCGGGAGGGGTACACCGTCTGCTACTCGGGAGACAACCTGTGAGGAATACACTAGAAGTGCACAGGTTCATAAAAGCAGTGGCAGGCATCACGCTGTGGTGGAGGGAAAATGCAATTGTCTCCAGTGTAGGAATTTTTCGCTGGGGATTTTAACGTGGCGGTATGCAAGATGTGTGGGCAGAAGGTGAGGCACCCCAGGGTGCTTATATTGGCACAATGGCCCTGTGTCAACACATGGAACATCACCAAAAAGTGGTGTGGGAAAATCATGCCACTCATTTAGTTTTATAGCCTGATGCAGCCTGCATCTCCCACCGGCCCGCACTCCCTCTCCAACAGTAAGAGCTCGACAATGTCTACAGAAGGAAGCTGTTGTTCCCTCCCATTGACTTAAATGTCGTCTATTGCTCCTAATGTACCTTCTCCTAGTTGTCACTTATTTCAACAGCAATTGATCACTGAGATGACTGCAAAACGACAACAGTATGCATGCACTCATCCAACAACGCAGAAGCTAAACGTGCACCTGGCCAAATTGCCGGTACTACAGTTGACTATAGAATTAGTATGTAGTAGAATATGGAAATAATTATTTTGTATGCACCCTTTAGGGGGGCCAGGTCTCAATGATGACCATCCTCATCTTTTGCTAGCTTTACTTCTTCCAAATCATCCTTTATGGTCTCCATGTCCAAGAAATGTCAGCAAAGTGCAGAGAGAGGAGGAGCTGGATATTTCTGATGACATATCATCGGTATTAGATGATGTGGAAAAGGTGGAAAGACAAATGATAGAAGAAGGGTTCTTCGACCTGTAGGGCAGGAGAGCGGTTGGAGTTTGCAACTAGGGCGGTGAGGGAAGGGTCTTTCTTCTTGTGTCACTCTGTGAATGCCCCATGACCATTTTTCTCTACTCTTTTATCAGTTCTTTGGATCCAACTGTGGGTCACCTGCTGCACCACAATGTACTCTTCATATGTAGTTTCAGGAAGCAAGTGTTAATCAGGAAGCAAGTGTTAAAGGTAAGTATAACTTTAAGGGGCCTATTCAGATGGATGGATGTGTTTTGCGGTCCGCAAAACACGCACACAGTCAGTCCTTTGATACAAAATTATTCTTGTCTGCAATTACGGACAAGAATAGGTCATGCTCTATCTTTTTTGGGGGGGCCAGGGAACGGAAGTACGGATGCATCTTTTGAAATGAATGGGTCCTCAACCATTCTCTAAATTGCGGAAAAGGGTGCAGACCCATAAATACGGTTGCGTGAATGGGCCCTAATTATTAGGTAAATAGTATATAGTGGTCAACTGTTGGCCCCATGAGGCCGCTTTATGTAATTCTCATACAAAAGGTGCATTTTTAGCAGATTGCAGGCCACAACAGCAATAATTTGCATATTGTGCCACACACCTAACCAGCCAAACCCTATATCAGCAACAACCCCTGTTTGGCTAACATGTTATATGGCAGCTACTAGTTTTCAGGCTCCTCTCCCTTATGGCATTAATCCAGTGGCCATGTTTGATCCATCCACCATGTTCGGCACATCTGGTATTAATTGTAATACATGTGGCGGATTCGCTCTGGTAGTTAGGATAAGCGGGCACTGTACAGAGGCAAAATACAAGTTTGTAATTCAAACTTCAGTGTTTATTCACACATGATGCCAAAAACAAAATGTCACTTTTGCAGTGTCGGTGTTACTTCACACCCAATGGCAAGTTATTATAACAAAAGTCACCTTGGTGGCAGTTCTGCCTCAGAAAGTTCAAATACAGGCTTTAGGTGGCCTGTTTACCTGACATATGGGTCTCCGTTCTCCAGCCCAGCACAGGCTTGAGATCCCAGCACACAGACCTCCTGAGCTACACTGTCAGATGGAGGTAATCCTCCTCACCTGGCAGTGCTGGCTGGTTTTATGCCTGGCAAAACCCGGCCTGGAATGTGGGGAGTAGAGATGGCCTTGCGGTTCACCCGGCGGTCATTTCGCTGCGAACTTTGCTAGTTTGCGGTTAGCTGAACGGGCAAACATATGGAGTTGTCCACCGGCGCCATATTCTTTTGACTTGTGAAGAACTTTGACCCATGACACATCCACCAGGTAGTACAGGACAGCCAATTGAGACATTTCAGCACATGGACATACCCTCTACCTTATAAATAAACCTGATCTGGCTGCCATTTTACATTCAATCTTTTGCCAGGGTAGGGAGAGGTTGCTGTGTGGAGCAGGGACAGACTGTTAGGGACACAAACGCTAGCTAATAGGGCTACAAATGTCCCTTTAAGGGCTGGTATAGGTGTGCTATCGATAGGTGTAACTTACTGAGGGGTGTAATATACTTATAATATACTTTCTAAAATAGAAAGTATATTATAGTGCATTTGTATTGTGCAGCAGTTGTGTGAGTTTCTGCATCGTTACCGCAGCTACAGATAGTGACAAACGCCATTGGAACAAATAATTTCTACTGGTGTGATATACCAGTTTCCCCTCCCAAAAAAATTATTGAAGCAGGGGTGTTATATACCAATAATATACTTTCTATATAGTGCATTTGGGTAGTGCAGCATTTGTTTGCGGTTTACCTGCGTTACCTCAGCTACAGATAGTGACAAACGACATTGGAACAAATAAATTCTACTGATGTGATATTATACCAGTTGCCCCCCAAAAACACTTATTGAAGCAGGAGTGTTATATACCAATTATATACTTTCTATATAGTGCATTTGGGTAGTGCAGTATTTGTTTGTGGTTTAGCTGCGTTACCTCAGCTACACAGAGTGACAAACGACATTGGAACAAATAATTTTTACTGGTGTGATATACCATGCGTTTCCCTGCAACCGGCATGCCCTGAGTTCTATGGAGAACTTAAAGTTTTGTAAGGACAGGAACCACCTGGTGACTTGGGCATTTCTCTCTTTGGCCTGGCTCATCCACATGAGAGGGGAGTGGTCAGTCACCAGGCGGAATGTTCTCACCAACAAATAATAGCGGAGAGATTCGAGTGCCCACTTGATAGCCAGGCACTCTCTCTCCACTATACTATACCGGATCTCGGCTGGGGTGAGCTTACGGCTGAGGAAGACAATGGGATGCTCCTCCCCATTGACTTTCTGACACAGTACAGCACGAGGCCTACTTCGGAGGCATCGGTCTGTACTATAAACTCCCTTTTGAAGTGGGGCGTCACCAAAACCGGGCCAACTTCAAAGCGGAGAAAGCCTCTTCTGCCCGATTATCCCATCAAACCATCACTGACTTGTGTCCCTTCAAGAGCCCTGTCAATGGCACGGCCACCGTAGCAAAGTGGGGGACAAACCTTATGTAATAGCACACCATTCCCAGAAATGACTTTACTTGCCTAGTGGTGACAGGTCGGGGCTAATTTTGTATTGCCTATATTTTGTTTACTTGGGGTTTGATGACTCTGCACCCAATGACACACCCCAGGTACTTAGTCTCCTCTAACCCTATTGCACATTTTTTGGGGTTAGCGGTTAGTCCCGCCTTCCAAAAGGGAGTCCACTACATCCTGCACTTTGGGTAGGTGACTTTCCCAGTCGGTACTGTGGATGACAATATCATCCAGGTAAGCTGAAGAGTACCGAAGATGTGGACGCAGCACAATGTCCATAAGCCGTTGGAAAGTGTTTTGGGCACCATGCAGACCAAAGGATAGCACCTTGTACTGATACAGCCCTTCGGGTGTGATGAAGGCAGTTTTCTCTTTGGCAGCCTCCATTAAGGGCACCTGCCAGTAACCTTTTGTGAGGTCCAAAACAGAAAAATTCCAGACCTGTCCTAAACTCTCGATAAGCTCATCCACCTGGGGTATTGGATGCGCATCGAAATTGAAAATCTCGTTCAGTTTACGAAAATAGTTACAGAACCGTTAAGTTCCATCTGGCTTTGGTATTAAGACTATAGGACTGGCCCACTCACTTTTAGACTTCTAAATGACATCTAGTTGCTGCATTAACTGCACTTCCTCCAAGATGGCTTGTCTCCGAGCCTTGGGTACCCGGTATGGTTTTAACTGGACTTTGGCCTGAGGTTCCGTGACAATGTCATGCTGGATTGTGGAAGTGCATCCAGGGAGGTCCGAGAACACATCCTTGTTCCGACTAACAAACTCCCTGACCTCCTGAGCCTTTTTAGAGAAGAGGCTGTCAGTAACTTTTACAGTGGCAACCGCTTCCCTTGCATCAGACAAAGAGGCCGGAACCTCTTTTTCTAGAAAACCCGGACGCGGAGTGTCTTCCATAGAGGTCGCCCTATCCTTCTACGGCTTAAGTAAATTAACATGGTAGATCTGTTCAGGCTTTCGCCGCCCTGGCTGTACCTTGTAGTTCACATCTCCAACTTTCTCGAGTACCTCGTAGTGCCCCTGCCACCTAGCCAGGAACTTACTGTTCATGGTCGGTACCAGAACCAAAACCCAGTTACATAGGTTAAAGATCCGGGCCTGACCCTGCCAATTATAGACCCAACTCTGGGCTCACTGAGCTGCCTCCATATGCTCCCTAACAAGAGGCAACACTGTCTCTATCTGTTCTTGCATCTGAGTAACGTACTAAATAACACTTTTATATGGAGTGGGCTGTTGTTGCCATGCCTCTTTGGCTACATCCAAGAGACCGTGAGGGTGTCTGACATATAGCAGTTCGAAGGGCGATAACCCCGTAGAGGCCTGGGGTACCTCTCGCACTGCGAACATGAGATTGGGCAGAAGAAGGTCCCAGTCCTTACCATCTTTAGCCACCACCCTTTTCAAGATATTTTTTAATGTTTGGTAAAACCTTTCTACCAGACCGCCTGTTTGCGGATGGTAAACGGACGTCCGTAGCTGTTTTATGTGCAGCAACTTACAGCGTTCCCTCATCACCTTGGACATAAAAGGGGTCCCCTGATCAGTCAGAACCTCTTTAGGTAGCCCCACTCGGGAGAACATTTCTATTAGCTCCTTAGCTATCAGTTTAGCTGATGTATGTCGCAGTTGCACTGCCTCCGGGTACAGAGTGGCATAGTCTAGGACGACCAAGATGTGTTGATGTCCTTTAGCGGACTTCGGTACTGGGCCTATGAGTTCCATAGCGATACACTCAAACGGTACCTCAATGATCGGGAGAGGTACCAATGGACTACAGAATAGGTGCTGGGGTCTAGTTGCCTGGCAGGTCAGGCAAGACTTACAGAATTCGTCCACCTCCCTAAACACACTGGGCCAGTAAAATCCGGTCCTGTGTTTTCTGCATTCCCAGATGACCCCCGAGAACATGTTGCTGGGCTAACTCTAACACAAGTTTGCGATAAGCCTGGGGCACCACCAACTGTGCAATGGGTTCACCCCGCAGCTGGTTTACCCGATACAACATATCCTGCTGAACCACAAAACAGGGGAACACTGACTCTGCCCCAGCTTGTTGTGGTTCAACATCTAGGGCTCGGGATTGGGTGGGGTCCCGTTGTTGTGCAGTACCAAAATTATCCCCGGAGACATTGAGGTCTGCCAGCTCAGGCCCCGGCGGAAAGTCCTCCACGTCTCCCACCATTACACTCAGTTGGGTTGTGTAACGGACCTTTTCAGCAGACAAGGGGTTAGAATCCGTTTAGGCGATATGCCCCTGAGAGACATGCACAGCTACTGCAGAACACCAACCTCCCGAACTGGATACAAAATAGCACTCCAAGCTGGAACCTCGCAAATAGCTGCCGGCAGACGAACAGGAAAAGCGTACAGTCAGCTTACACTCCTGGCAATCAGTCTCCAACAGCATACATGGAATCCCCCCAATAATGAGACAAGGCTCCGTGTTGAGGGTCAGCAGTGCTCTGACGTGCTGGCACACTCAGCCTGGTTTTTATTACAGTTGTTGCAAATACAGGTCCGCCCACAGGGTTTTGAAATACAACCAATCAGTAATTCACAACACACACAATGCAAATACAGCAACCAATCGTTCCCGCCCCCTAGAGGACCAGAAGGGAGACTGCGACACAGAATCAGATACAACATATCCCCACAATGCATCATGGTTTTCTCCTCTCTGTCCCGGAGACAACCGAAGGCAATCCAATTATCTCTCAGGACAAAGGGAGATCACCAATACACATGTGGAGACAACAGGACAGACATCACCATTTAAACACACAATGGCACACCCCCACAGCAAACCCAGACATTTAACATATCCCCAGATAGCTCAGTCTGAGTGCATATCATTAGGTGAATGGCACTCAGAATACACAAATACAATAATATTAGCTATCTGGGTACCCTCACATAACATACAATTTAACCGAACGCATAATAACATAAAATACAATTCCACAGACAGATTTCAGCTGTGCGGCCGGTCTGTTTTCTCCTTTAAAGTTACTATGGGCCATAATCCTGAGGCAAGAGGCTTTTAAACAGCCCTCTCCAAAACCCAGTGGCGAGGTTGGTTTCGCCACAGGTTGTCTCCCCCTCTTCCACCGAAGTGGCGGTCTGGCCTCCCCCCGGAGCAAGGCCACTCTGCTGGGGTTATCCTTGTCTAATGGGTATCAGTCACTTTCGTAGCAGGCCACAATGCCTGGAAACCAGGGAAGTTTCTCCCTATTATAAGTTCATAGTGTACGTTTGTGGCAACTGCCACTTTGTGAGTCCACAAACACGAGGGCGGTGGGATAGTCTTTAAAGTCCCCATGAATGCACATGACCCAGACTTTCTGGCCGGTATACTCAGCAGACCGTACCAGGGGAGCCCTTACTAGGGACACTACACTCCCTGAGTCTAGCAGGGCCTCCGCTGGAGTGTCTCCCACTTCCACCTGGCACAAGTGATTTAGAGTTTCTGGGGTACCCGCTGCACACAGCTTCCTGGCATATAACGACTGATGGAAGCTATAGTTCCTGTCCATGGGTTCCACCTGATGTGGACAGTCATTATGTACATGGCCAGGCTCCCGACACATCCAGCAGACTATCGGAGCCAGGTCCATAGGTGGTACATCCGGGGCGGCCAGGGCTGGGGTAGAGATTTATGGGATTTGACTGCCCCCCTCCCAAAAGAACCAACCTGTAGATTCCGGGTAGCCTCAGCGTTCCACCAGGTAGACCTTCTCAAGGGCATTACCTGGAGAGAACTGGCCGATCCATTGCTGGAGAGGGGGTGGCAATGCCCTCCAGAACATAGTCAATAGTCTATCCAGCATAGCCATGGGACTCAGCACCTCTGGCTGTTGCCACTTTTTCAAAAGGTGGAGTAAGTTATAATACTGGGGTATCGCGGGCTTATCCGGCTTAAATCCCCACTGATGTACTCGCTGGGCCCAAACCAACACATTCACCCCGAGTCTTGCCAAAATCTCACTCTTCACTTTTGAGTAGTCGGCCACTTGATCGTCAGGCAAGTCGAAATTTACCCCTGTTGAGAATCGGATGTCAGGAACGGAGTGACGACCTTAGCCCACGTGTCTCGGTGTAGCTTCTCCCTTGTGGACACTTTCTCGTACATCACCAGGTAGATTTCGATGTCGTCTGTGGGTGTCATCTTAGGAATCGCCGCATGGACTGCCTTCCGGGCATGGTGGACGCTCGGGGTTGCTCCTGCTGTCTGCAAAGCCATTACATGTTGTAGCAGTAACTGGTTGGTCTCTTGCTGCTTGTTAGCCTCCCATTGTTGCAGGTTTGTCTCTCATTGCTGCAGATTAGCCTCCATGAGGGCCTTCACATCAGTCTCCATTTTGTCGTGGGACACAGGTTGTAATACTGCTGGTTTGATGTATGACATACAACTGTGTCCAAAAATGCAAATAAAAAAATATTTTGGCGTTTACGCCAGCCTCACTGCTCATACCAATTGTGGGGATTCACTCTGGTAGTTAGGATAAGCTGGCGCAGTACAGAGGCAAAATACAAGTTTGCAATTCAAACTTCAGTGTTTATTCACACATGATTCCCCCCAAAAATGTCACTTTTGCAGTGTTGGTGTTACTTCACACCCAATGGCAAGTTAATATAACAAAAGTCACCTTGGTGGCAGTTCTGCTTAAGAAAGTTGAAATGCAGGCTTTAGACGGCCTCTTCCCCTGACACACGGGTATCCGCTCTCCAGCCCAGCACAGGCACAATCAGCTGCAGGGGACCAGCTGTTCCCATTAGCCAGGCCCCTGCTCTATGCGCTGATGAATTAACCCCTTCTACACTGCAATCAGCGCTGACCGCGACATAGAAGGGGTTTGCTGTGGGTGAGGGAACCCATCGGGTCCCTGCGCTGCTGTGGCGGGGAGCGGATGGGTAAGAAGGCAGCCTGATGCCGTGCAGAGGCTGCCCAATGCCTTGCATGGCATCGGGACCTGCCGTCTACGGGTGCCCAGGAGATCCAGCCTAAAAAATAAATAAACGCCCCAAAAAAGCCCCCTTTTCCCTGATTTTATAATAAAAAATTGAAAAAATAAATAAATAAAACCCACATATTAGGTGTAACCGCGTCCGTAATGACCGGCTCTATAAACATATCACATGATTAGAGTTAGGCGGACACCTGGATTTTCGGGTTCGACAGGTTCGGCCGAACTTCTCAAAAAAGTTTGAGTTCGAGACCTGAACTTTACCCCGAACCCCATTGTTAATGGGGATCCGAACTTTGGAGCACTAAAATGGCTCTAAAAATGTCATGGAAAGGGCTAGAGGGCTGCAAATGGCATCACAATGTGGTTAAGATCAAAGCAAGTGCTCTGCAAACAAATAAGGATAGGGAAATGACTTTAAATAACAAAATACCTAAAAATAATAATCTTGATCTTAGGAGGACGAGGTCCATATGGAGTAGGAGGTTGAGAAGAGAGTGGATGTGGCGGTGTAGGTGGAAGTGGCGGTGGAGGAGGAGGAGGTAGCCCACACTGCTTTTTGGTTTTAATTTTTAATTTTATTTTTTAAATAGGGTACACCCCATAACATTGGGAAATATAACCTGTGATAACCCCCTCCAGTTGTACTAAACAAATGTTCAGACAATAAACTGGCTGCAAGGCAGGCCAGCACCTCCAAGGTGTAAAGGGCAACCTCAGGTCATGTGCCCAATTTGGAGACCCAGAAGTTGAAGGGGGCAGACCCATCAGTCAGTACGTGTAGCCGTGTGCACACATACTGCTCCACCATTGTCGCACGTCCCTGTGATGTTCACGATCCAATTGGATATCTTCTCTATCAACTTTCGTGGATAAATAACAATTCAGGACTCTTAAGATGCCCTGTTATTGGAATGATTATTAAAAAATTATAGGGAATGTCACTGGGGTATTTTGGATTTGGAAACGTTAGACAGGAGAGGCCCTGCTGCCACTTTGTTGATTCTAGATAACTTCTGCCTGATCGCACGTCCCCGTGACGTCCACGATCCATTCGGATATCTTCTCTAATCAACTTTCGATGTTCTTTTCTGAGCCTACCATGTTGTTCACGGTTATCGGTGAATCAGGGTTCCACGCCGAAGAGGGAGGGTGAGAAAGAGATACCACATCCAAGGGAGGTCAATGGATGAAATTAAATGTTGATAGCGTGGAAATATGGGACAAATTATTGAAGCCGAAGCTTACAAGTAAAAGAGGTGGCGCGAGTTTATTCCCTGTCACCTATGCAGCACCTCCAAGGAGTAAAGGGCAAGCTCAGGCCATGTGCCCAATTTAGAGACCCAGAAGTTGAAGGGGGAAGACCTGTCATTAAGTATGTGTAGGCGTGTGCACACATACTGCTCCACCATGTTGCGGAAATACTGCCTCCTGCTAAGACGTTCCATATCAGCTGGTGGTGCTGGTTGTTGTGGCGTGCTGACAAAGCTTTTCCACATTTCGGCCATGCTAAACCTGCCTTCTGAGGTGCTGGTGGTGCCCCAGCTGCGTTGGCGACCTCTTCCTCTGCCTTCGCCTTGTGCTTCCACTGTGCCCCCGCTGTCAGGTGGGAATGCCACCAGCTGTGCATTTACCAGCGTACGCTTGTACTTGCACATCTTACGATCATGCTCCAGTGATGGAATTAAGGATGGTACGTTGTCCTTGTAACGGGGATCCAGCAGCGTGGCTACCCAGTAATCAGCACAAGTTAGAATGTGGGCAACTCGGCGGTCATTGCGGAGACACTGCAGCATGTAATTACTCATGTGTGCCAGGCTGCCCAGAGGCAACGACAAGCTGTCCTCTGTGGGATTTGTGTTGTCTGTGTCCTCTGTAATCCCCCCAGCCATGCACCATTAATGGCCATGAGCTGGTTTGGGTGCCACCCTGCTGTGAACACGGTTCCTCCTCCTCCATCTCCTCATCCTCCACCTTGTCATCCTCCAGAACTGTGCCCTGGCTGGACAATTGTGTACCTGGCGTTTGTGGATGCAGGAACCCACCCTCATAGCCAATTGTGAATGACTGGCCAGAAACCTTATGGAATGATCCCTCTTCCTCCTCCTCATGTGCCACATGCTCTTCCATCATCACCAGAAGCGTTTTTTCAAGAAGGCATAGTAGTAGGATAGTAACGCTGTGAACAGCGTTATCGGCACTAGCCATGTTGGTGGAGTACTCGCAACAAGTAACAAAGGTCTTGCATGGAGGCCCAGTCATTGGTGGCGAAGTGGTGCGGTTCCGCAACCAGTGCGTGCTGCAGCTGAAACTCCACTATCGCCTGCTGCTGCTCGCACAGTCTGGCGAGCATGTGCAAGTTGGAGTTCCACCTTGTGGGCACGTCACATATGAGGTGGTGAGCGAGAAGGCCGAACTTACACTGCAGCGCTGACAGGCAAGCAGCAGGGTGAGAACGCCAAAAGTTCGTACAGATGGCCAGCACTTTCTGCAGCAGCTCTGACATATCAGCGTAATTTTTAAGGAACCTCTGCACCGCCAAATTCAGCACATGCGCCATGCAAGGGATGTGCGTCAAACCGGCTAGTCTCAGAGCTGCTACGAGATTTCGCCCATTATCGCATACCACCAGGCCGGGCTTCAGGCTCACTGGCACCAACCACTCATCGGTCTGTTGTTAAAGGCATGTCCACAGCTCCTGCGTGGTATGGAATTTGTCCCCCAAACAGATACGTTTTAAAACTGCCTGCTGTCGTTTACCTCTGGCTGTGCTGAAGTTGGTGGTGAAGGTGTTATGCTGACCAGATTTGGAGCCGGTAGAGGATGAGGAAGCGGAGTAGTTGGAGGAAGCAACAGGAGGCAAAGAGAAGCGCCCTGCAATCCTCGGTGGTGGAAGGACATGCGCCAAACTGCTATCCAGTCTTAGTCACCACTGCAATTTACCCAGTGTGCTGTTATAACATCCCTGACCGTGATATAATGTCCCTGACCGTGCTTACTGGTCCATGTATCCGTAGTTAGGTGTACCTTGCCACAGATGGCGTTGCGCAGTGCACACCTGATTTTGTCCCCCACTTGGTTGTGCAGAGAAATGATGGCTCGCCTGTAAAAGTAGTGGTGGCTGGGCACGACATACCGTGGGACAGCCACCGCCATAGGGCTTTTAAAACTCTCCATCTCCACCAGATGGAATGACAGCATTTCAAAGGCCAGTACTTTTGAAATGCTGGCATTCAGGGCCACTGATCGCGGGTGGGTAGGGGGGTACTTCCTCTTCCGCTCCAGTGTTTGGGAGATGGAGAGCTGAACGCATTTGTGGGACATTGTGGAGATGCTTGGTGACCCAGGTGGTGGTGTTGCTGGCAGATCCTCTGTTTGCGGGGTGGCAGGTGCCAATTTCACTCCAGAGGTGGATGAAGAGGCCGAGACTGCAGCAGAAGAGGAAGCAGGAGAAGCCAGAGACCTTTCTTGGTTTTTGAGGTGTGTACTCCACTGCAGCTCGTGCTTTGGACTTAGATGCCTGGTCATGCAGGTTGTGCTCAGGTTGAGAACGTTTATACCTCGCTTCAGGCTCTGATTGCACAGTGTGCAAACCACTCGTGTCTTGTCGTCAGCACATTGTCTGAAGAACAGCCACACCAGGGAACTCCTCGGAGCTGGCTTTGGTGTGCTTGGTCCCTTGCTGCATTGGGCAGTAGCAGGTGTACTGTCTAGGGGACGGCCGCTCTGCTTTTGCACCCTGCTCCCTCTTCTGCTGTGTTGGTGGCTCTGTGCGACCACTGCCTCTTCATTCGAACTACATAGGTCCCTCGCATGACCTTGATTCCATGTGGGGTCGAGGACCTCATCGTCCTTCACATCATCTTGGACCCAGTCTTCACCCCTGCCCTCCTTGTCTGTCTGCACACTTTTGAAAGCCACAGCCAGTGGCACCTGTGTTTCGTCATCATCCTAGACATGCTGCGGTGGTCCTTCCATGTACTCATCTTGAAACATAAGTGGTTGGGCATCGGTGCACTCAATCTCTTCCACTTATGGGGCAGGGCTATGTGGATGGCCGTGGGAAACCGTGCTAGCAGAGTCATCAAAAAGCAGAAGAGACTGCTGCATGACTTGGGGCTCAGACTGCTTGGCTGATTTGCAAGGGGGTGAGGTGAAAGACGTATGGACATCAGCTGCAGGTGCTAACTCTGATCTTTCAGCAGGAGACTGGGTGGGAGACAATGTGAAGGAACTGGAGGCACTGTCAGCAACCCAATCTACTATCGCCTGTACTTGTTCTGGCTTGACCATTCGTAAAGCTGCATTAGGCCCGACCAAATACCGCTGAAGGTTCTGTCGCCTACTCGCACCTTAGGAAGGTGTTTCACTTGTGGGTGTAGCTGGCACAGATCAACCACGTCCTCTCCCTGCAACAGGAGCTCCACCAGCAGCACTACGACCGGGGCCATGTCCCTTTTTCGACGCTCACCTCATTCTCTGCAAATTTGGAACACTAGTATGTAACGCGTGTATTTCACGCTGACAGATGCGGCCAAGGCCGAAAATTTAGTATTTTGCCCAAAATGGGTGTTTTTTTAAACCTACAGTAGAATATTATTGCAGTATTTCTTGTAACAAAAAGGCTATTATAATTTTTATAACAATTCAAATATTTCTAGCTTGTATGTCACACTAGCAAATGCAGCATAGGCTCCAGATGTAGGGTATTGCCAAAAATTTGTGGTTTTTTTAAACCCAGAAAATTATTATTACAAGCTTGTATTTCACACTGACAAATGCTGCAAAGGCCCCAGATGTAGGGTATTGCCCAAAATGGGTGTTTTTTAAACCCCAAATATTATTGCAGTATTTCAAGCTTGTATCTCACACTGACAGATGCAGCCAAGGCTGCAAATTTTGTATTTGGCCCAAAATGAATGTTTTGTGCACCCGTGATTTCTGATATGCTAGTCTAAATTTTCTTGTAGTACGATACAGCCATCACTTGCCACGTATGGAGGGGGGTTACTGAAGCAGCCTGCTCCATACATTCCCTCAGCACCTATCACGTACAGGTATACCTGATGTGTGCTGTGTTTTTGTATCTTTTTTTTTTATGTAACGTATACATCAAACAGAGGCATAAAACGTGATGTGAAGCCACCCTTATAATAGAAATATAACTGTTTATAGTAGACTGTAACCAGAATACAGAGTACAGAATGCAGCTTATCTGTGGTGGTACCGATCAGATATTAATTACCCATATGGTGGACAGGTCACCAATATTTAAAAGGTAGAAAACCCCTTTGATGCATTTATAAAGGTTCACCAAAGGTGACCTGAAACTTTAAAAAGTGTCGGGTATTTATCATATATAAAAATATGAAATTATAAAAATTATGATTTCATATTTTTTTTATGAAAAATAAAAAAAATAAAAATGGAAATTTAATTGGCGGACATATAAACGCCAGTTCTTTTATTGATGAGATCTAAAGTTAATTTGTGCAGCTAATGAAACAGGGTGCAATTAATTATACAAAATATAATTTATTATAAATACAAGCAGTATAAATGGCATACAAATGAATACAAAGATATATCAAAATTGACCATAAGATGGTGCTCCACCGTTTACAGGCTGACTTAAGTACAATACAATACTACTTTTTCTTTTTATCAAATTATTACCGATTAATATACTGGTAATCAAAATATTATAATGCAGCAACAACAAAAAAAAAAAAAAACAATAGAAATGAATCTGTGGAAAATCCCTTATGCTCAATCAGAGAATATGGCAGTAAGAGACATCTTATAAATACGCCCGTTGACCTAACTACGGATAATAAAATCCGATCAGAGATTCCACTCTGATAGCAATATTACAGGAATTCCAATGATGTGCACGTTCATTAAAATTTCCCGTAAAATTAATGTTAACACTATTGACCCACTAATAATGGGGTCTCAACTATATGCCAATTGGAGCAATTTATAATTACTGCAAATAAAATGGATTATACATTACCCCTTGCTTTGGGATAAAGAGCTTTTAGAAGGGACCCAGCTTTCCAAGATTCAGATCTATCCCGTCCTGAGGTACGTTCCTGACGTGTGAAGTGATGCTGATGAATGAATTCCCAAGTGTTCTCCCTGAAGAAGTTCCAAGTGATGTTTGGCTCAGTCCTCTTTGCCTCAAGTGATTTTTCAAGTGATCTTAGTTCCTCCTCTCCCCAAAAACTGGTTTAGATATCCACATCTTATCTATGCCCATCCCCTCTTGGATTAGGGATTTCCAATTAGATAAGGTGGGTGTTACGTATGGTAATCATGGGGATGATGTCATTTAATTGGCATTCCTTCTGCCCATCTACCACTTGATGGCACTGTTGTATCATATAGCAATTTTTAGAATTAACATATATATCCGGCTTTATTACACCTCTTAACCTTTGGTCTCTCCCAACTTAAATCAATTAGGAGGTACTCTTTCTGACACTTTAGGATCACTTTCCCAGACATCACGGATCCATTTTGACAGTCAATAGACCATCTTATTTATGATCAGATAAGAGAACCATAAACTTCTAGCTTTTGCCCTGGTTTGTATACACCTAATTGTCACAGCTATTCGAGTAATGATGTTTGAAATACCATCAGTTCCTCTGAATAGATCCTTCTTTAAGAACATACAACTTAGCTCTCTATATTCCCTCAGTGAGATACAATACAAAAAGATACATTATTAATTGGTTATAGTACATTAATATTGCCTAATATATATGAATCATTAACAAGTTCAAACGCTAAATAAATGCACACAGGAATATATATATATGAATATATGAATAGATACCTATTCCACACCAGATGTGTTTTATGGACGTCTCTTATCAGATTATGGCTTAGCTATATAACACCCATTGTTCCTCAGACTGATATGTTTAGAGAAACCAGTGTTTTTAAGCAATAACCTCTCTTGACCCCGGTAGTTGAGACAGTTTATGTGAGACCCATTACATTCTCTTAAGATACCACATCTGTTGGCAATAACTTTTAAAACAATATACATTGTATGCCAGTGACCATCATGATCTTCTCTGGCTTATTCCAACAGAGAGTTTGGCCTCTTAAAGGTAATGTGAATCTCCATTTTGGTTCTAATATTGTCAGACCTTAATGTGCAGATATAAATATGCCCGACAAATCCCCCTTCATTCCAAAATATTCCATAAAATATGAATGCATTTGGAGTGTAATAAAGGGCTTTTCATATATTTTCTTCGTGATTCACTGAGCGTAGGCTTTGCTTGTGATGTTTTAACCATAGCTTGGCCACAGTTTTTTTTATAAATCTTATCCAACGTATCATTTGGATAGTCAATATACTCAACCACCCCAGGATGGCAATAAACAATACACTCCATACATAATTTCCCCCCCATGCCCAAATGGAGGGATACAAGATCTCATTGTCCGTTGGTGAATATTGAAATGTGTCCATGGTGACATTATCCTTCCGGATGATCATACGAACTGTATGACTAGGCTTATTATCTAGCAAAAATTTTAAATCTGGATTTATGGCGATCTCCTGATTTTGGAAGGCATCAATACTTTCCACTTCTCCTTCTACATCCTCTATGTCCACAGGATATAGTGTACGATTCCCTATCATAATCCTGGAATTACGTGGTACTTTTATAATGGATACATGTGAAGGTAGGGCGATGATTTTCACCATTACGTGATCATTTGAAAATACAGTCATATCTGGCAAGCGTGTGCTAACAAGCCATTTATCTTTTATCAAAACTGCATTCACCTGTTCCTCTTCAATCTTTGACAGCGTCACTTGGCATTTCTCTGATCCATGTTTCTCATATTCGATACCGCATAACGCATTGGTTGCGTCATAATTAAAAGGATCACCTTCGCATTGAAAATTATTGTCCCGGAACGTTACACAGTTGTCAAGAATAGGGACAGATAACCATTCCGGCTTCCATGGCTGGTATGCCACGATGTCAGGAGTTTGAATCTTAACATGAATGTTGTCTTTCCAGGTGCCTACATTATGAATTTTTTCCGGTGAATGGATTTCGGACATGTTGAATTGCCTTTCGATGAAAACGCGTGGATCCAGGCTGATGTAGATCTTCTGGGATAATATCCTCTTGTTCGTCAAGATGAACCCCGCCGTATCTTGTAGCATGATCCCGGACGAAGGACCTGGTACAGCAATCGGCTCAGCATGGAACTTCTTCCCCAAGATCAGGACGACGTAGATAATGGCAATCATCTTTGATGACATCTTACGCCTATAAAATATTGTATGACATATATGAGTACATACACTTTTCAACTTTATCCTGCAAGAAAAGAATTATTAATACCATATACCTTTGATTGGCATAAGTTCTTTTCTTGGACAGAGTAAGTTTTGGTTTCAGAGGTGAGTTAGGAGACATTTTGTTACAGCGGAAACATACATGAGGATGGGTTAGTATGAGTTAAAGATGTTCAATAACAGATAACACTTTTTAGTTCATACGATACCAATCCTTATTTCCGTCTTTAGCTGGAACCGTAAAGTCTCTTCACCTCTTTTCATCCAACTCCTTCAATCTCTCGAAGTCGTGCACTAGGGTGACAAACACGTAGCTGATTAATGTGCACCCATTTTTCAATAAACTCATCCCCCTTAGGGATTTTGATTTTGTAGACCACTGGAGATAATTTGTCAGTGATGACATAGGGACCTTTCCAGGAAGGCAGGAATTTTCTCTCCTTCACTTGATCCCGAGCGAAGTTATAGAGATATACCCGATCGGAAATTTGATACTCCTTCTGTGTAGTCTTCAGATCGTAGTATGTCTTAGCACTCATTGCGGCTTTTTCTACATTCTTCTGTGCGAACGCAAAAGCATGCTGAAGGTGCTTGCGTAAATTTTCCACATACTGATGCGATGTTGTAGCATTGATCAAGTTATGGTCCGTTGTTCTGTAAAGTAAATGCTGGGGTAACACCATCTTCCTTCCCGTGATCATCTCGAAGGGAGAAAGCTTAGTTGCTGCGCTTGGGGTGGCTCTGATGGCCATAAGCACCAAAGGCAACTTGACATCCCAGTCCTTACCAGATTCATTGACAAACTTTTTCAGGATGTTTACAATGGACTGGTTGTAACGTTCTACTCCACCACTAGAGGCTGGTCGATAAGCTATATGTAGCTTCCTCTTTACCCCCAGGATTTCCCACATCTTTGTCATCACCTCACTGGTGAAGTGACTTCCACGATCGGATTCAATGCGCTGGGGAAGACCAAATCTAGAAAATACGTGGTTAATGAGCAGAGATGCACATACGCTTGAACTGCATGTTTTGCAGGGCAAACATTCCACCCATTTGGTGAACAGACAAGTTATGGTTAACATATACTTGTTGCCTTTTGATGAGGTTGTTACTGGTCCAATGAAGTCAATTTGGATGTCTGACCATGGCATGGACATCCCCCTTTTCATCAGCGGTGCCCGATGAGTGGGTCCTTGTGGCTGGAATTGAGGGCAGATTAGACATCCGTGACAATATGTTCGCACATCTTGTAACATATGTGGCCAGTAAGCGTAGTCCCGTAGTAACTCGTAAGTTATTTTCTCACCTCGATGACCAGCGGTTGGGGCATCATGTGCATGTTGCAACATCAGACCTCGGTATGCTGCAGGTACTACCCATTGCGTGATATCGTTCTTCGAGGTCCTTATCAGTAATCCATCCTGTAATGAGAATTGGGACTTACCTTTCATCAAAATTCGTAACTCCTCCTTATCCCTACAGTCTTCTGTGGTTATGGGACAGTTGTGTGGATCCTCAATGTACTTATAAAAGAGACCAATAATCGGATCCCCCTTTTGGCTCGCAATGAGATCTTCACTAGGGGAATCTTGGCTCCACTGTGCCACATTGGCTTCAGCTCCCTTTTGGGCTTGACTCCTTGTCATAGCATCCACTTGGACAGTTCCCATGAGGTCGTCAACATCAAAGACTTCTCCGTCAATGGCTGTCTGCTTGGCAAGGGAATCTGCTAGGTCATTCCCCTCTTTATCCATGCCTGGATACTTTGAATGACCTCTTACCTTCTTCCAATAAATGATAAGACTGTGGACGGTAACCATCTCATCAATTTTACAAAACATCTTACCATGCTTTACTGGCTTGTTATTGCTTCTCATCATGTCGGATCTTTTCCATCCGGGAAAGTACTCTACAAAGCTGTTACGAACATAATCAGAATCTGTGATGATTACAAACTCCTTAATATCATATTCGATAGCCATTTGTACGGCTTTGTACACAGCAGTAAGCTCTGCAACCTGGCTGCTTTTAGAACCAATTTTGTATCCAACAGATACATCTAGGAATGTATTATTCCATACGACTCCAATACCTGCAACCAATGTACGTTCAGATCCTTCCTCGGCATGGAAGGAACAGCCGTCTACGTACACACATGGTAACGATTTGCAGTACTCCTCTTCATAAGATTTATATGGTGATGATGATTGTTCCTCCAGGAAATCATTTTCCGTTGTCTCACCTTTACGTTCCGTATTGGTACAGTCATGGAGTTCTGCTAATCCCTGAGCAACTGGGTTTTTATTATTTTGTTTGTACCTGAACTCCAATGGTCATCCCATTAAGGACATTGTCCAGGCGGTTATCCTGCTGTTTGACAAGTTTCCATCTCTTATACGATCACTCTGCAAGTATTGCAGCGGCTGGTGTGCGGTCTCCACAATGATCCTTTCGCCTTGGATAAAACTCCTAAAATATTGCAAAGCCCATACAGTTGACAATAATGCTTTTTCACAATTGTTGAATTTTACCTCTACCGGTGACAATGACTTGCTGGCATAGGCGATGATCTTGTTTCGGTTTTCCTGTTTTTGGAAAAGAACTGCACTTATGCTTTTATCAGTGAAACCTGTTTCCACAAAGAAAGGTTTTCCCCCTTCTGGATAAGCAAGGCATGGAGCCTGGATAAGTTTGGCCTTGAGCTCAGTTACAGCTTGCTCATGACGCTCGCTCCATTCCCATTTTACTCCTTTCTTTAGCAACTGCAAAAGAGGTTTTGTAATTTCGGCATAATTATCTATGAACTTACGTGAGTAGTTCATCATACCCAGGAATGATCTCAACTCCTTGAGATTTGTAGGAGATTTTGTCTTGGTCACTGCTTCCACCTTCTTTTTCTGTGGGTTAATTCCATCCGCAGTGACTTCATGACCTAGGAAATTAACCTTGGTCCGGCACCATTGAGCCTTCTGTAAAGAAAGTTTTACACCTGCTTTCCTCAGCTGGGTCAGTACATGCCTCAACTCTTGAATATGTTCCTCAAAAGTTGTACTTTTGATCAGGATGTCATCCACATAGGATAAGGTACCTCGTTCAGTGGCATCAGGCATTGCCTTATGCATGAACACTGCAAACTCATGGCCCGCATTTATATACCCGAAGGGCAATCGGGTCCACGCATACTGTCGTTTGCCAAATGTAAAGGCCAGTTTGTACTGATCCCTTTCATCCACCTTAATCGTCCAATATCCTTGTGCACAATCAAGGGCAGTGAAGATTTTGGATCCTTGTATTTGTGCCAAACTTTGGTCAATATATGGCACGGGCCATCCGGACATATAAACACGTTTGTTCAACTGTCTTAGGTCCGAGCAAAGACGAAATTGACCGTTAGGTTTGAGCACTCCAAGTATCGGATGATTGAATGAACTGTGTACTGGACGGATGATACCCCTTTCCTCCAAGTTCTTGACGATTTCCGATAGTGACTCGTAAGCCGCCAGCGGAAGTCGGTATTGTTTGACAAAAACAGGGGGTGCATCGGGATCTGTTTGGATTCTTGTAACGTGTAGGTTTGTTTCCCCACAGTCATAAGAATCCTTGGCAAACATCTCCTGGAACTCTGCGAAGAGCTCCTTTAGCCGTTGACGCTTCGACTCGTCGGAGCATGCGTCAGCCATGGAGATTTGTTCTTCCACCCGCTCCTGAAATTCTGGGAAAATCTCAGGCTGACTTAACTCGTAAGCTTCTTCAAGCTCACTAGTTAAATCATTCTGGGTGTAGCGTACCTTATCCTTTCCTTGCTGGTATGATTCATACTCTTTTTCATCGATCTCATGGTTGAAAACTAATGATGACTCTTCGATGTGGCATGTACCTTCTTCAGAGCTGAAAGGATAAACAGAGTGTATGTTAAATAACCCCTCAGGGGTTGAGGAAAAATGTTGTTCCACTGTTTGTTCCTCTGTCAGGTATTCATCAGGAATTATTCCAATAACATCATTTTGGAATCCAAACGTGTAGTATTCCGAATCCATAGCTAAACCAATTACGGTGTCCTTTTGTAGGGATATGCTATGGGGAACCATATTATGAATTACCATGTGTAATTGATCCTGATGGATGTTTATCAGTGGATTAGGTTTTACCTTTAGGCCGAGTTGCTGCATTCTGTTGGATAAACAGATCAACGCGTCTGCGTTCTTCAGCTTTTGTCCCTTCTTTACTTTAATGGGGAGAAGAAATGGTTTGCATCCTTCAGGAATTTCAACTTCCTCAGAAACCATGATACTTACGGCATAGGGCATCTGTTGTTCCCATCGTAAGGCTTGTTCTTCATCCTGGAATCCCTCTGGGTTTCCCGGCAATCTGGACCATAAGGTGTTATTTACCATGTCAATCTGTATGGCAAATCGGTGCAGAAGGTCATTACCTATATACATTTGATACCGTGATTCATTTATCACGATGAAAACGTGCTCCGTAGTTTTACTTCCTATGGAGATAGATAAAACACATCTTGCAACAACATTATGACTCTGGAAATCTCCATCCAGATCATGAATCCATTGGTCCTGTGGAGAAGAACTTTTAATCATTTTAGGGTTGGTGATCTGTTTTAAAAGTCCTAGGCTTATGTAACTCGCTTCGGATTTCAGATCCAACTTGGCATATTTCACCCGGGCCATATTGTTTACCTGTACGGGAATCAATAAATTGTCATTGACCTTTTCAATCCGTACCATCGATTGAATGTGCCTGGTCAGGTCCAAGACTTCTTGATTCCCCCTTTCAAGAGAAATGGTTAATAGATCATCATCCAGAGTTACCTTTTTGATTTTGTCCCTCTGGATGGTAATGGTGTGAGCAGCACCATTGATATCTTCCTCGGGCTTACCATTCTTCAGGATTGTGACCTCCGGTATTTGATTGTTCCTGAAATGCACTTCAATAGAGTTAGGTTTCTCTTCAATCACATGACAACTGCGTTGTGCTTGTGTGTTGCAAGAGTATTCATAGGCAATGGGTGCCTTCACCTGAGTCCATACTGCTTCATTAATGAAATCAACTATGGGACTCAATCTTTTTAATAAATCGATTCCTATGATCATCCGATCATATGGAAGATCCACAATCAATGTGGGATGTCTAATTGTCTTCTTGCCAATCTTAAATGTCAACCAGGATGTTCCTTTTACCTGTAAGGCATTTCCACCTACACTTATCAAAGAGCCATCAAATGACCTTAATCGTGGCTTCTTTGATGTTAAATCTGAAACTTGTTTGAAATAGGTGCAAGATAAAATGGTGGCTTGTGATCCAGTATCTATTAATCCTTTGATTGGTCCGATAAGTTCATTTTGTAGATATATGTCCACAAAGTATCGGCCATCCACCTGCAACAAATCACAGAGAAAGTTAGGATGTTTACCCATCTGCTGTCTGAGAGGTTGACCTCTCTGCAGCTCCGTGACCTCTGCATTCCTGAGTCTCCCAGGACAAGCTGGAGGAGCAGCGTTAGCCCCCTCCTTTGGGACAAGCTGTGTGACATCACAAATCACAGCTGGCTTATGGCTAGATGCTGGGATGATGTGATTATACACTGGAACAGACATCCGGTCAACTGAATTGACATCATTAGACTGCAAGACAAATGACATATTAGACATTTCCCCCCTGGCCCTAATTTCAGGGTCAGGGGTACTGCAAGGAAATAAAGAATTAGGAATCACATCAGATTCTACCACAATCAATTTAATATCCTTACAGTGGCCTGGGTTTTGACCCGGCCCAATCTGCTTTATGCTGTTACATTGCTGGGACCGGCAGTTGCCCCTAAAAAAGGATTAGGCTGTTTTTCTGGGGATAACTGGGACAACTTATTTACCATATTGCTCAGCTGGGCCACTTGCTCTACCAGCTGATCAAACCTGTTTGGTTTGGGCACATTTTGGCTTTGTTGGGCACCCTGGTTATTGGTAGGTGACCTACTCCTGGGTGAATTCAAGGATTCCTGCCTATCTTCCCTCTGTTGTCTGGGCCTATTATCCCAACGTCTATAACCCTGATAAACTCGACTGTTATAGGGCCTATATCCCTGGGGAACGTTATTGTAATAGGGACGGTAGTTAGACTTCCCATTACCTGAATTATTCCCCTCTGATCCATTATTATTTTGGGGTTTGGTCTGTTTGGGCGGTCCTACCTGTTGTTGCTGGGCTTGTTGAGAAGGTCCTGTAGACTGAGGGAACCTTCGTGGCTGGCTTTCAAATCCCAAGTTAGGGTTTACCTTAGCTTCAGCTACCTTTTGCTCTGGGGAATTTTTAAACCTTCTCTCACCTGTTGTATGGCACTCACTGATATTATACAGCGTGGTGGCAGCCGTCACCAACCTATCCAAGGGAGCATCAATATCCAGATCTCTGGCTAAGTTAAGTTTGATCTGGGTTGGCATAGCATCATAGAATAACTGCTTGAATTCTTCAGATTCCCAATTTGGGGATCTATATGCCAACCCATAGGCATTTTTGAGGACAGAGAGGAATTCACGGGGACTCTGATTGGGTCTACACGTAAGGCTATATATGTCCCGTTTTGCAGCAGTAGTGGTTCGGTATGGTCCGAATTCCAATTTAACCTCATGCAAAACACTTGGCCAATCTTGTACTCCTCTCTCCTTAAAGGATGTAAAGTAATGACGATATCTATCATCAAATGCCCATGGAAGGAACCTAATCCGGTCAGCATCAGAGTATAACTTTAAAGAATCCATAGTGGATTCATACAGTTCTAAGTGATTGGCTATCTGAGACGAACCTTTCTTGGAAAACTTGGATACTGTACTATTTAAAAACTTAATTATGCTGGAGGAGCTCTGATCCTTTTCTGAATATTGGGAATTTTTCTTCCTAGAAACCACCTCAGCATATGTTGGTCGCCTGTGATTCTGTGGCAAGGAATAAGTCACATGCTTCCCCACATCACCGTCAGACTCACATGCACTTTCACAACTTTCATGAGACTTATATCGCACAGGTGATTTAACCCTAACCCTAACATGTCTATCCAGGGGAGTATGAGGAGAGACACTTCTAGGGGCTTCCATGATATCAACACCTAGTAAGGTGGTTACAGTTTGGAATGCGCGACCTAATTGGGTTAATGCCTCCCGTTTAATCATGCCAACACTTTCAGGTTGCTGAGTGTTTTGGATGGGGTCTGCTGTAAAAGCATGTGATGACATGTCTGGATATTGGGGAGTAAGAAATGGAGGGTCAGGAGATCTCACAGTGTTGGATGGATCCCTTTCAGCATTGACTATATTATGGGCTGATTCCTCTGTCTGTTTAATTCTGGAATACTGGAGATATAAATCCTCTAAATCACTTTTTGCCTTTTGGTATGCATCAAGGCTGAGACTAAGGTTGTACTCTAAGTCTTTGATCTTCGCTTCTGCGGATTTTAGTTCTGATTCCATTTTGGATACATATATTTTTGTACCCATTATAGACTCATACCTAGCTTTTGAAAGAGCATTGACTGCCAACAATGCATACAAAACAGGTGGCAATGCACATAAGAGGTGTTGGTCCCTCTTGGTATTATCATTTGCCAAATCCATATAGGTCAGGTATCTATCAACCATGCCACCTAACTTCCATACATCACATCGTTCTTCATAAGCCCTTGTTTGCAGCTCATTAGTCCATTCATCTATATTTTTATCAATCTTCAAACGGGAATAAATATAGTTGATAACCTTAGAGATTATCTTTTCTGGGTCAGATGGATTATCTGCTAAAACCTGGCCATTACCTGGGTCGCTGTTTGTTACACTCATGATTCTGATCAATAATCAATAACAACAACAATTTGACTTGCCAATAAGGTTTAAATAATATTTTCACTAATTGCACAAATTGGTTATAGAAATATCTCAATCAATCTCGCTGGGGCCTCCATATATGTCGGGTATTTATCATATATAAAAATATGAAATTATAAAAATTATGATTTCATATTTTTTTTATGAAAAATAAAAAAAATAAAAATGGAAATTTAATTGGCGGACATATAAACGCCAGTTCTTTTATTGATGAGATCTAAAGTTAATTTGTGCAGCTAATGAAACAGGGTGCAATTAATTATACAAAATATAATTTATTATAAATACAAGCAGTATAAATGGCATACAAATGAATACAAAGATATATCAAAATTGACCATAAGATGGTGCTCCACCGTTTACAGGCTGACTTAAGTACAATACAATACTACTTTTTCTTTTTATCAAATTATTACCGATTAATATACTGGTAATCAAAATATTATAATGCAACAACAACAAAAAAAAAAAACAATAGAAATGAATCTGTGGAAAATCCCTTATGCTCAATCAGAGAATATGGCAGTAAGAGACATCTTATAAATACGCCCGTTGACCTAACTACGGATAATAAAATCCGATCAGAGATTCCACTCTGATAGCAATATTACAGGAATTCCAATGATGTGCACGTTCATTAAAATTTCCCGTAAAATTAATGTTAACACTATTGACCCACTAATAATGGGGTCTCAACTATATGCCAATTGGAGCGATTTATAATTACTGCAAATAAAATGGATTATACATTACCCCTTGCTTTGGGATAAAGAGCTTTTAGAAGGGACCCAGCTTTCCAAGATTCAGATCTATCCCGTCCTGAGGTACGTTCCTGACGTGTGAAGTGATGCTGATGAATGAATTCCCAAGTGTTCTCCCTGAAGAAGTTCCAAGTGATGTTTGGCTCAGTCCTCTTTGCCTCAAGTGATTTTTCAAGTGATCTTAGTTCCTCCTCTCCCCAAAAACTGGTTTAGATATCCACATCCTTATCTATGCCCATCCCCTCTTGGATTAGGGATTTCCAATTAGATAAGGTGGGTGTTACGTATGGTAATCATGGGGATGATGTCATTTAATTGGCATTCCTTCTGCCCATCTACCACTTGATGGCACTGTTGTATCATATAGCAATTTTTAGAATTAACATATATATCCGGCTTTATTACACCTCTTAACCTTTGGTCTCTCCCAACTTAAATCAATTAGGAGGTACTCTTTCTGACACTTTAGGATCACTTTCCCAGACATCATGGATCCATTTTGACAGTCAACAGACCATCTTATTTATGGTCAGATAAGAGAACCATAAACTTCTAGCTTTTGCCCTGGTTTGTATACACCTAATTGTCACAGCTATTCGAGTAATGATGTTTGAAATACCATCAGTTCCTCTGAATAGATCCTTCTTTAAGAACATACAACTTAGCTCTCTATATTCCCTCAGTGAGATACAATACAAAAAGATACATTATTAATTGGTTATAGTACATTAATATTGCATAATATATATGAATCATTAACAAGTTCAAACGCTAAATAAATGCACACAGGAATATATATATATGAATATATGAATAGATACCTATTCCACACCAGATGTGTTTTATGGACGTCTCTTATCAGATTATGGCTTAGCTATATAACACCCATTGTTCCTCAGACTGATATGTTTAGAGAAACCAGTGTTTTTAAGCAATAACCTCTCTTGACCCCGGTAGTTGAGACAGTTTATGTGAGACCCATTACATTCTCTTAAGATACCACATCTGTTGGCAATAACTTTTAAAACAATATACATTGTATGCCAGTGACCATCATGATCTTCTCTGGCTTATTCCAACAGAGAGTTTGGCCTCTTAAAGGTAATGTGAATCTCCATTTTGGTTCTAATATTGTCAGACCTTAATGTGCAGATATAAATATGCCCGACAAAAGCACATTTAAGTTTGCATTATTTGTAAGAATAATGCAGTGACTCATCCCAAGCTGTTTCCAGGCAACATATCATTGCAGAGCCCATTATGTGGATAGTTTGTATTATGGTGAGAGTAGAAGTAGGGTAATAAGATGATTGCTTATAAATTATAATAGAATAAACTATTTACTACACTAATGATAAAATTGTAGAGAAGCTGAAAAGCTTTTTACAATATCACTTTTCAGTAAGATGCTTCCTTTAGTACTAAAGATTCTACTCATATGTCAAAATACACACTCGTCAACATAGAAACAGTGATTTTTTGCAGAACTTTTTTTGCATTAACTGGAGAATGACATTCTTTAAACGTGATTCTCACACATGATAATGTTAATTGTAAATCTGGTGATATTGCATGTGCCACATGATAAACTTTGCTATTTAAAATTAAAACTCTCTCTGACATGTAATAGATTAAAAATGTTAAAGATACTGTGGAATAATGGAAAGGAGTTTGATTATGGGAAATTGTAGGCGTTTTTAAGGAGAACCATATGGCAGGACCCTGATTAAGTAATTGAAGGACATTGAGGTTGGTTATGTTAAGAGACGGCAGATGCGACAAAATGAGTGAAAGACACTATAAATTGTAATGAGAAAGATAAGAGGCATTTTGATAAGTTTGTCTTGTGACCAAATTGTGGAATTTTAGAAATGAGGTTGACATCTGACAGAAGTAAAGGTCCTTTTATAGTACATGGGTATCATTTTGCATTTAAAGTATACAGGGACTTTAATTTGGCAATTTTGCAGCATATCCCTGCCAAAAAAATCATTAAAATTCCTTAGTTCATTTGCCTGATAACTTGCCCATGTAAAGGGGCTTTAAATGGGTTTTCCGCAATTTTTACCTCATGACTGGAGTTCAGCGGACACCTGGATGTTCAGGTTCGGCCGAACTTCACAAAAAAGTTACAGTTTGGGAAATATAACCTGTGGAAACCCCCTCCAGTCATGCTAAACACATGTTCAGACAATACACTGGCTGCAGAGCAGGCCAGCACCCCCAAGGCGTAAAGGGCAAGCTCAGGCCATGTGCCCAATTTGGAGACCCAGAAGTTGCAGGGGGCAGACCCATCAGTCAGTTTGTGTATTCGTGTGCAAACGTACTTCCCCACCATGTCGCACGTCCCAGTGATGTTCACGATCCAATTGGATATCTGCTCTATCAACTTTTGATGTTCTATTCTGCCCCTACGGTTAGCGGTGTATCAGGGTTCCACGCTGGAGAGGGAGCATGAGAAAGAGAGACCACATCCAAGGGAGGTCAATGGATGAAATTGAATTGTGATCGAGCAGAAATGTGGGAGAATCTATTAAAACTGAAGAATTGAAGGAAAGGAGGGGAGTTAGTGACGATAAATAACAATACAGGACTCTTAAGATGCCCTGTTATTGGAATGATGAATAAAAAATTATAGGGAATTTCACTGGGGTATTTTGGATTTGGAGACGTTAGACAGGAGAGGTCCTGCTGCCGCTTTTTTGACTCTACATACTTCTGCCTGATCGCACGTCCCCGTGCGTGACGTCCACAATCTATTTGGATATCTTCTCTATCAACTTTCGATGTTCTTTTCTGAGCCTACCATGTTGATCAAGGTTATTGGCGAATCAGGGCACCACGCCGGAGAGGGAGCGTGAAAAAGGGCGACCACATCCAAGGGAGGTCAATGGCTGCAATGTGATCAAGCTGAAATGTGGGACAAATTATTAAAGCAGAAGGATCGAATGAAAGGGCCAATCAAAGACAAATTTTACAAATTGAATTCCCTGTCACCTATGCAGAGCAGGGGTTTTTCATCTCCAGAAATGGGTTAATGTCACCCACCAATGAAACAGATGATTTAAAAAAGTTTTGGTCCCTGTCACCTTTGCAGAGCAGGGGTTTATTCACGGCAAAAATGGTAAAAGGTCACCCAAGAATGTAACAGAAAAATGTATGATTTTTTTACCTGTCTCGTGGGTATAGCAGTGGTATATCACACCCATAAATTGATGAATTTCACCCGAAAATGTAACAGACAAATTAATGTTTTTTTTTTACCTGTCTACTAGGTATAGCAGTGGTATATCACAACTAAAAATTGGTTAATTTTCACAGACAAATTAGTGAAGTTACATAAAATAAAATACTTACAAATAAAAAAATAAGTACCTAACACTGGCTTTTGGTTTAAATATTATTATTTATTTAGTTTACACTCCAAAAGAGTGTGAAATATCCAAAATACAACAATGAGCAATTGCGCTGTAGTATAACAATGGCTGGGTGAGGCTGGTATACATGTCTATTCTGCACAAGGTACGGACAATTCCTGTGGGATCCATGCCTGGTTCATTTTAATGAACGTGAGCTTGTCCACATTGTCTGTGGACAGGCGGCTGCGCTTGTCTGTGATAATGCCCTCCACCGCGCTAAACACACGTTTAGACAATACACTGGCTGCAGGGCAAGCCAGCACCTCCAAGGCGTAAAGGGCAAGCTCAAATGTGCCCAATTTGGAGACCCAGAAGTTGAAGGGGGCAGACCCGTCATTCAGTATGTGTAGGCGTGTGCACACATACTGCTCCACCATGTTGGTAAAATGATGCCTCCGGCTAAGACGTTTCATATCAGCTGGTGGTGCTGGTTGTTGTGGCGTGCTAACAAATGTAATCGCTCATGTGTACCAGGCTGCCCAGAGGCAACGAAAAGCTGTCCTCTTTGGGAGGTGTATCGTCTGTGTCCTCTGTATCCCCCCCAGCCACGCACCAGTGATGGCCATAAGCTTTTTTGGGTGCCACCCTGCTGTGAACACGGTTCCTCCTCCTCCATCCTCTCCTCCTTCTCCTCCACCTCGTCATCCTCCAGAACTGTGCCCTGGCTGGACAATTGTGTACCTGACGTTTGTGGATGCAGGAACCCACCCTTGGAGTCACTTGTGATTGACTGGCCGGAAACCCTATGAAATGATCCCTCTTCCTCCTCCTCCTGTGCCATATCCTCTTCCATCATCGCCAGTAGCGTTTATTCAAGGCGGCAAATAAGTGGGATAGTAACGCTGAGAACGGTGTTATCGGCACTGGTCATGTTGGTGGAGTACTCGAAAAAGCGCAACAAGGAACACAGGTCTCGCATGGAGGCCCAGTCATTGGTGGTGAAGTGGTGTTATTACGCAGCGCGACTCACCCGTGCGTGCTGCAGCTGAAACTCCACTATCGCCTGCTGCTGCTTGCACAGTCTGGCCAGCATGTCCAAGGTGGAGTTCCACCTTGTGGGCACGTCGTATATTAGGCGGTGTTGTGCCTTTTCATAGGTAAATGCATTGATATCCAATTATTCTAGTCAAGATGGATGTTCATTGCCTTTAAGAGCCATGCTCGACTATAATTACAATTTTGTATGTCTTGAGTAGGCCGAAGTAAGGTCGCACAAAGGTTTCTACTCTTTTTAGTGTTATTCTTCTCATGAATGTACCAGTCTGAGAAGAGACCTCCTTGTCTACTTATACATTTATAATGGGAGATAAAGATAAGCTCTATGCAGCTGGTGATAATTACCTATACAATTCGGTATTTATTAATGAAGCAAAATATATAATATGTATGTATTCATTTAATGAGCCTCAGTTAGTCCTTAGCATAAAACAATTAGTAAGACATATATATATATATATATATATATATATATTTATGGGAGGAGCTAAGCGAGGAACAGAATAGGCATGCCTACGGACTGTCCTAACCCAACTGGCTGGAGTGTGCCCGGCGCCAGTGACGAGGTAAGGCCTGAATAGTGGCCAAAAGAGAACCGGTACGTAGCAGGGAGTGAAGCATTTATGGAATCATAGTGTGACCTGATAATGCCAGGAGATCTCCGCCCGTGGACTCGGAATGTACCTTGTGAAGCAGGACGACCGCCCACGACCCATCTTGCGGATGACATGCGCCGGAACCTGGTGACTTGATGCTGCGGATGCGGCCCCTATGCGGAAGGAGTGCCCGAATATCGTGCTAGGGTTGAAACACAGCCCTGCGGCCAGGGTACGGATGTTGGACATGAACAGGGTTGAAGACAGGGGCCTACCGTTGATCGGGAGCAACGGGTCGTCTAGGTCGGAAGATTGAAGGGAGGCCAGGAGCTCCGTGAGCACCTTGATAGGACATCAGCGGTGGCCGTAGGGAAAATTCCACCTCTGTGGGAGGACCGGTCTGACTGGTCTTGAGGATGGGATGGATAGGATGAAGTGATCAGAGTGCCAGGTGAGATGTCGCCTGAGCAGGGTTTGTGCGGGAGATGGCGCTGCAGGTGAACTCCCCGGGCCTGAGGAACCCATGGAGTAGGGTGCAATGTGTTATTGGAGCATCGCGGACCCATGAAGCCCAAAGAACGAAAGGCTCTGACAATCTCAATTCGCGGATTGGGGATGTACCTAGCGTAGCAGGACGACCGCTAATGACCCATGCGGATGACGTGGCCGATACCTGATGACTGGATGCTGCGGGAGCGGCCCCTACGTGGGGGGAGTGCCCGGATGCCGTGATCGGGAGCAACGGGTCGTCTAACGCGGGAGACTGGAGTGAGGCCAGGAGCTCTTGGAGCGCCTTGACGGGACACCAACAGTTGGCCGTAGGGAAGAACTACCTCGGTGGGAGGACCAGCCTGATTGGACTTGGTGGCTGGGTTGGACAGCATAAGGTGGACCGAATGCCAGGCGAGATGTCGCCTGAGCAGGGTTGCCCGGTTGACCGTGCCGCACGTGAACTCCCCGGGTCTAAGAATCCATAGGACCCTAGGTACATGGCTGCTTTGGTGATGATGCTTGCTGAGTGCCCAAAAAGGGAGACCGTCTAGGGCTACGGACAATCTGCAGACGCTCGCCTGACACGGGTTGCCTACGCACCTGGACCGCCGCGCTAACCCTGAGGGTGGCTTTGAGGCCTGATGGCCTCGTCCACCTCCCCCTGAGGATGTTTTTTTTTTTTTTTTTTTTTTGGAGACTGAGGAGCCGGGAAGTGACAGACCTGCCCTGGGCATGATCGTAAATGCACAGTTGAGGAACCCTAACAGGGACTGGAGCTCCCACTGGACAGGACCCTGGAAGAGGTTTGCGGAAGAACGGCGGCCTGGATCTTAGCCAGCTTGGCGGCCGCCACGGGGGCCTCAAGCCTGGCGAAAGCTGGAGCAACTAGCCCGGACCAAGGGGACGCCCTGAGGTCCCCTGACGATCAGGAATCAGGGTGCAGACTGCCCAGGTGAGACTGAGCAAACCATGACGTGGCAAAGAACAGGAGAATGCCGCTTGAGTGGGAGCAGAGTACAATACCTGATGTAATGACAACTGTCAAGATAATGGGTGACCATGTCCAAAACCCCGTGATGCACCCGGATCCCATGCAATCAGGGAGTCACACATGCGAAACCCGAACCGGGTAAAACAGGAACCACTGGATACTGCTGGAAAAACCCAGAGCGTTTCAGGCAAACATAACGGATCCAGAGTGATTCAGGCAAATGTGTACCACCAGTGGGAAAAGACCTGAGCGATTCAGGCAAATGCGAACAACCTGTGGGAAAAGACCTGAGCGTTTCAGGCAAATATAACGGACCCAGAGTGATTCAGGCCAATGTGTACCACCAGTGGGAAAAGACCTGAGCGATTCAGGCAAATGCGAACAACCTGCGGGAAAAAGACCTGAGCGATTCAGGCAAATGCGAACAACCTGTGGAAAAAGAGCTGAGTGATTCAGACCCATGCGACCAACCTGTGGGAAGAAAGACCTGAGCGATTCAGGGAATACGTAACCTGAGCGAATCAAGAAAAACACACAACCTGGAAATACCGCCAACCTGAAAGAGACAGGAAAATACAAAACCTGAGTGATTCAGGGAAATACGTAACCTGGGTGAATCAGAAAAACATACCACCTGGAAATACCGCCAACCTGACAGACAGGAAAATACAAAACCTGAGCGATTCAGGGAAATACATGGACCTGAGTGTTTCTAGGGAAATGCATGAACCCGAGCGATCCAGGAAACACGTAAACCCGCGCGACTCCGGGGAATTAGACCTGGGTGAATGGGTAAATACGTGAATTTTTGAGCTAATCCGGGAAATACATGAACCTGAGAATCAGAAGGAAACAGGAATGAACATGGTATAGAAAGGATCGCAACCTAACCGAATCAATGGACAGCGCTGCCGACTCCGGCGATACTGAAGACCTAGGAATGGCGGCTCGTGAAGAACGACGGAAGGCTCTGAGCTGCGGAGGAGTGTCACGCCGCTACTCGGCTGGAACTTACCTGAAACCCAGCCCCGTGGAGTGACCGGGCATGGAGGAGCCCTGCGACACAATTGATGATGGATCGAAATTCCGGTGGCCTGAGGCCTTGCTTACCCGAAAATAAGCTGGCGTTAGTACGAGTCCCGGAGAGAGGTGCGATCTGGTGGTACTGGAAGAGGCGACGGAGAACCGGGATGCAGCCTGGGCGCCATGGCCAACTGCTGGGTAACCCTGGACAGCCAGAATAAGAGCCTGAAGTCGCGCTGCATGCAACAAACCTGCGGAAAACAGAAATCCAGGGAACACACAAGACCCGAGCAATCCAGGGAACATTACCCCTAAGTGAGTAAGGGGAGGCATAACACCAGAGCAATCCAGGGAACCTGGCCCCTGAGTCACTTAGGGAAGACATGACACATGCAATTTGGGAACATGACACCTGTGAATTGGAGAAAAACATAACCCTGAGCGATTCAGGGAAGACATGACACATGCGATTTTGTGAACATGACACCTGCGATTTGGAGAGAAAAAAAAAAAAAAAAAACATGACGCCTGAGCGAATCCGGGAAGAGAACCACGCTACTGACTTCTGCAGTAAGATGAAGACCTATGAACGGGAGCTCGTGAAGACGAATACTTAACGCAGTGACATGGTGTAACAGCAGCCTCGTGGCTGGATCTTACCTGGACAAGGAGGAAACTTTGGCGCAACGACAGTGGCTTGCTTGCAGCTCTGGTGGCCGAGGCCCTGTTTATGTGAAGAAATAAGCTGTGTTCGGACCGATACCCGGCGAGGGATGCGAACAGCTAGTCCCTCATGCAGCGAACGGGTGCGTGACCCTGACCCATACAAACCTGGACCGGAACCGTGCCCGAGGGACTCAGGGAACACATGACACCCGGGTTTATACTGCACATGACACCTGACCAACACGGGGAACACATGCCCCCCGAATGAACAGGGAACGCATGACCCCTGAACGCACAGGAAACACAAGACGCCTGGCCAACCAAGGGGATCCATGATACCCGAGCGAACAGGGAACACACGCCCCCTGAATGAACAAGGGACACATGACCCCCGAGTGACCCAGCGAACACGCAACACCGACACGAAGCCGGGCAGACACCGCACCTGAATGACTTGAGGGAAAACACGATATCTGAGCGATTCAGGGAAGACATTAACGCCAGAGCGAATCAGGGCGGATACCACCTGAGCAAACCAGAGAAGACATTACACCAGCGCGAACCAGAAAAGACATTACACCAGCGCGAACCAGAAAAGACATTACACCAGAGCGAACCAGAAAAGACATTACACCAGAGCGAACCAGAAAAGACATTATACCTGAGCGATTCAGGGAGACGTTGCACCTGAGCGATTCAGGGAGACATTGCACCTGAGCGATTCAGGGAGAGATTGCACCTGAGTGATTCAGGGAGACATTGCACTTGAGCGATTCAGGGAGAGATTGCACCTGAGTGATTCAGGGAGACATTGCACTTGAGCGATTCAGGGAGAGATTGCACCCGAGCGATTCAGGGAGAGATTGCACCTGAGCGATTCAGGGAGACATTGCACCTGAGCGATTCAGGGAGACATTGCACCTGAGCGATTCAGGGAGACATTGCACCTGAGCGATTCAGGGAGACATTGCACCTGAGCGATTCAGGGAGACATTGCACCTGAGCGATTCAGGGAGACATTGCACCTGAGCGATTCAGGGAGACATCGCACCTGAGCGATTCAGGGAGACATTACACCTGAGCGATTCAGGGAGACATTGCACCTGAGCGATTCAGGGAGACATTACACCTGAGCGATTCAGGAAGACATTACACCTGAGTGATCCCGGAAAACATTACACCTGAGCGATCCCGGAAGACATTACACCTGAGGGATTCCAGAAGACATTACACCTGAGCGATTCAGGAAGACATTACACCTGAGTGATTCAGGAAGACATTACACCTAAGCAAACCAGGAAGACACTGCACCTGAGCGATTCAGGAAGACGTACAACCAGAGCGAATCAGGGAGACATTACAACCAGAGCGAACAGGGAGACATTACACCCAGAGCGAATCGGGGAGGCATTACACCTGAGCGACCAGGGAGACCCGTACTGGAGAGATGCAGGAATCAGGGAAACGGCCCCCCCCCTATCCTCCCCTGGGTGACTTAAGGGCACCGCCGGACCCCTGACCCCTGACCCCAGGAACGACCATCCCCGATCACCCAGGGGGTGAGACCGGACAATGCACTGGTGTGGGCGGCAGTTGGCCGGCCTGGCATTAGAACAATTAAGCTGTTTAATTCCTTTTTTTTTTTTTTTTTGGCCTTGCGGGGGTTAACACGAGCAACCACCTGCTGAAACATCCTTACTCCATTTTATTTTTTTTTTTCATTATTTTTTTCCCCCAGCAGTGCGAGGGTTAATGCCGCCGGCCGGCACCCGGCGCCCCCGACCCCCGCAATGGGCTCCTGGCGCCATTGGGATAGAATTTCAGCATTTCATTATACCAGCCTCAACGTACTTATGGTGAAATTGGCCAGGGTTTAGGCATCTCTTGCAGCTTGCTGCTTCTCAACGGTAAGCATTGCTGATGCATTAGAGTGTTTACTAGTGCTCCACAAATAACCTTGTCCTGTGCTGTAACTCGCCTCGGCTGGGGGAGCGATTCCCCAATACAGTACAACAACACAGAGGAAGCATCGGCCAGCATGGTTAAACACCGCGTGGATGCATGGGCCCAGTTGCCGTGAGCCGTCTCCGCCAGCCGGCCAGCCTCCCCGCCCCCAGGCGGCGCGTCATCCCTCGACGCCAAGCGCCGGAGGAACAGCGCAGGGAGCGGGGGCGGGGAGCCCCGCAATGAGCACGGATCGGGGCTGCAGCGGCGGGCAGAGCGGGGCTTGACGGGCAGGGCGCTGCCGACCCAGGGGACGAGGTGCCGGAGGAGGCGCGCCTGGCCAGCTGCAGAGCGGCTATACTTACCACAGGGAGTGCGGCTGGTTGTATGAAGACACGCCGACGAGACGACCGGAAGTGATGTCAGGCGCTGGGCTGCTGCTGCTGCTGCTCAATCAATGAAAAAGTAAGCAACAACGGGCGCCCTCCTGCTTGTAGGAGGGGGTTTATAAGGGTGAGCACGCTCCTCCCACAATTACAGGCTGCAAGCAGCCTTCAACATATATATATATATATATATATATATATATTACTTTATATTATATGGTTGTATGTTATGAAGACAAAATGCATCCAGTATATTATATATATTTCTCATTAGGAGAATATTTGTCTCTAAAAGAGTGTCTTTAAAGATGTGTGTTTTGTAACAATTTATCACATCTTTGGTATGACAGGAGGTACTGATATCTCGGTCCATAAATCAACAGTGTGAGAAACATTCAGAGAGACACATAGAGGTCTGTCTCTAATTGCTACAAGTTTCAGAATGAATCCCTATAGCTTTGAATTAAAGCTTCTAAGGTCAAATGTATAGAATACCTTTTATTCAGACTTACATAAGTTAACCCTTTATACTATGATGCAAATAGTTTATACAGCAATGCCACCTAGGTATGAATAGGTGACATTACAACAGTAGCAAAAGTGCATTCTGGGTAAGGTTATGATGTCACATTTTTTATCAATGGTCACGCCCATCTGACAATGATTGGAAAGTTCAAAACTAGGAAGGTGTGTCTAACTAATAAGTTTGTGGTCATAAACAACACAAAGATAGAGTACAAAAAAAAAAGGAGGGGAGAAGTTCAGCTCTCTAGAAAGCCATAGTCAAAATGCCATAATCAAAATCATAATTTGATAGTGTGGGTGAAATTATATCATCTAAATTGGCGAATAAATTAATAAATTAATTAATTGATCGTCTCCATATTGAGATGTAGTATTAGGATATTGTGAGGCTTCATTCTACCTGCAGAAGACTCAAGACTCATAATCTAGCAAAGCATTAAATGATCGCTTATATATTACACTCACCTAAAGAATTATTAGGAACACCATACTAATACGGTGTTGGACCCCCTTTTGCCTTCAGAACTGCCTTAATTCTACGTGGCATTGATTCAACAAAGTGCTGATGGCATTCTTTAGAAATGTTGGCCCATATTGATAGGATAGCATGTTGCAGTTGATGGAGATTTGAGGGATGCACATCCAGGGCACGAAGTTCCCGTTCCATCACATCCCAAATATGCTCTATTGGGTTGAGATCTGGTGACTGTGGGGGCCATTTTAGTACAGTGAACTCATTGTCATGTTCAAGAAACCAATTTGAAATGATTTGAGCTTTGTGACATGTTGCATTATCCTGCTGGAAGTAGCCATCAGAGGATGGGTACATGGTGGTCATGAAGGGATGGACATGGTCAGAAGCAATGCTCAGGTAGCCCGTGGCATTTAAACAATGGCCAATTGGCACTAAGGGGCCTAAAGTGTGCCCAGAAAAAATTCCCCACACCATTACACCAGCCTGCACAGTGGTAACAAGGCATGATGGATACATGTTCTCATTCTGTTTACGCCAAATTCGGACCATTTGAATGTCTCAACAGAAATCGAGACTCATCAGACCAGGCAACATTTTTCCAGTCTTCAACAGTCCAATTTTGTAGTGGAGATAAGTGGTACCCAGTGGGGCCTTCTGCAGTTGTAGCCCATCCCCCTCAAGGTTGTGCGTGTTGTGGCTTCACAAATGCTTTGCTGCATACCTCGGTTGTAACAAGTGGTTATTTCAGTCAACGTTGCTCTTCTATCAGCTTGAATCAGTCGGCCCATTTTCCTCTGACCTCTAGCATCAACAAGGCATTTTCGCCCACAGGACTGCCGCATACTGGATGTTTTTCCCTTTTCACACCATTCTTTGTAAACCCTAGAAATGGTTGTGTGTGAAAATCCCAGTAACTGAGCAGATTGTGAATTACTCAGACCGACCCGTCTGGCACCAACAACCATGCCACGCTCAAAATTGCTTAAATCACCTTTCTTTCCCATTCTGACATTCAGTTTGGAGTTCAGGAAATTGTCTTGACCAGTACCACAACCCTACATGCATTGAAGCAACTGCCATGTGATTGGTTGACTAGATAATCGCATTAATGAGAAATAGAACAGGTGTTCTTTAGGTGAGTGTATATTTGCCTATTTTTACTGAAATACGCCCTATACGCTTTCAACAGAAATGACTGCAACAGTGCAGTGAGTATATATTTGTCTTTTTTTACTGAAATATGCCCCTATACGCTTTCAACAGAAATAACTGCAACAGTGCAGTGTGTATATACAGTCCTGATCAAAAGTTTAAGACCACTTGAAAAATGGCTAAAAAAAATCATATTTTACATTGTTGGATCCTAACAAGGTTCCAAGTAGAGCTTCAACATGCAACAAGAAGAAATGAGAGTGAGACAAAACATTTTTTGAGCATTCAATTAATTGAAAATAACGATTAAACTGTTTTTCAGTTGATCCAAATTTTAGGACCACATGCCTTTAAAAGGCCAAATCTGTGCAAAGATGTGGATTCATTGTCATTTTCTGTCAGGTTGTCACACGTTGTGATGTCAAAGGCAAAAAAACTCTCCCTTTTTGAACGTGGTCGGGTTGTTGAACTGCATAAGCAGGGTCTCCCACAGCACGCCATCGCTGCTGAGGTGGGACGCAGTAAGACAGTCATTTGGAATTTCTTAAATGATCCTGAGGGTTATGGAACAAAAAAAGTCAAGTAGAGAAAATAATTTCATCAGCACTGAGCCGGAGGATCCAATTAGCTGTCCGTCAAGACACTGGATGATCCTCGACCCAAATTAAGGCCCTTACTGGTGCTGGCTGCAGCCCTATAACCATAAGACGGCATCTGAGACTGAAGGGCTTCAAAAACAAAAAACGTCTTCAAAGACCTTGTCCCCTTGAACGCCACAGAACTGCTCGTTTGGACTTTGCAAGAGAGCACCAAACATGGGGCATTTAAAGGTGGAAGAAAGTTTTATTCTCTGATGAGAAAAAATTTAACCTTGATGGTCCTGATGGTTTCCAACTTTACTGGCATGACAAGCAGATCCCACCTGAGATGTTTTCTATTCGCCACAGTGGAGGGGGTGCCATAAGGGTCTGGGGTGCTTTTTCCTTCAGTGGAACAATGGAGCTTCAGGAAGTGCAGGGGCGTCAAACGGCCGCTGGCTATGTCCACATTTTGCAGAGAGCATTCCTCATGACAGAGGGCCCTCATCTGTGTGGTAACGACTGGGTTTTTCAACAGGACAACGCTACACTACACAACGCCCGCAGGACAAGGGACTTCTTCCAGGAGAATAACATCACTCTTTTGGCCCATCCTGCGTGTTCCCCTGATCTAAATCCAATTGAGAACCTGAACCTTTGGGGATGGATGGCAAGGAAAGTTTACAAAAATGGACAACAGTTTCAGACAGTAGATGGCCTTCGTGCGGCCGTCTTCACCACTTGGAGAAATGTTCCCACTCACCTCATGGAAACACTTGCATCAAGCATACCGAAATGAATTTTTGAAGTGATAAACAATAACGGGTGAGCTACTCATTACTGAGTTCATGTTTGGAAGTTGGATTTCTGTTTTGGGGGGTTTAGTTTTTTTTTGGAGGTGTGGTCCTAAACTTTTGATCAGCTGAAAAACAGCCTGTATCAGTTTATTCGTTGTTTTCATTAAATTGAATGCTCAAAAAATGTTTTGTCTCACTCCCATTTCTTCTTGTTGCATGCTGAAGCTCTACTTGGAAGCTTATAAGATCCAGCCATGCTTAATATGATTTTTTTGCAATTTTTCAAGTGGTCTTAAACTTTTGATCAGAACTGTATTTCTTATTTTAATGAAATACGCCCCTTTATGCTTTCACTAGAAATAACTGCACCAGTGCAGTGTGCATATATTTTTCTTTTTTTACTGTAATACGCCCCTATACGCTTTCACCAGGAATAACTGCAACAGTGCAGGGCGTATATATTTTTCTTTTTTTACTGTAATATGCCCCTATACGCTTTTAACAAAAATAACTGCAGAAGTGACCTGAGAATATATATTTTTTTGTTGGAATGAAATAGGCCACTATACTCTTTAACCAGAAAACAATTAACTAGTGAAGTGCGTATATAATTTTTCTGGTAGTACTGAAATACTCCCCTATATGTTTTCAACAGAAATAACTGCAACAGTGCATTGCGTATATACCGTATTCATCTTTTTTTACTGAAATACACCCCTATACGCTTTCAACCGAAATAGCTGCAACAGTGCAGTGCGTATATATTTTTCTTATTTTAATGAAATACACCCCTATACACTTTCACTAGAAATAACTGCACCAGTGCAGTGCATATATATATTTCTTTTTTTACTGTAATACGCCCCTATACACTTTCACTAGAAATAACTGCAACAGTGCAGAGCGAATATATTTTTCTTGTTGTACTGAAATAAGCCCCTACATGCTTTTAACAGAAATAATTGCGGAAGTGAAATGGGTATTTATGTTTCTTGTCATACTGAATAAGATACTAAGATATAAGCCATTAAAGTCTTTCCAACATAACACTTGCAGCCCAATAACAAAAAGCTGGAATGACAGAGCTGTCTAATGACTATTTGGATCTCCAAATAATCGTTCCCTGCACGTGTAAATCACTTTCCTATCAATGTCCCTAGCGCCTTCTGACGTCTCTCTCTGCACTAAGATGCTGTGAAAAGATTCCTCCCTATCCTTTCCCTGCACTTATAAATCCTTTTTTCATATTTTTTTTTTTAATATAGAGGTTTTTCCAATAGCTGTCCCTAGTGCCTTCACATGTCTGTCCCTGCACTCTGAACACTGGAAAATGGCAGAATCTAAAATGGCTGCCGTATTTATAGGGCTGTGACATCACAGGGTTGGCTGAATTCCACTTCGTCAGATTTGATTTGCTCATCTCTAATTTTAATTCTATACAGAGACAGGTCTCTGACAGCATTAACCGCCTCCAGACCGCCTAACGCAGGATCGCGGTCCGGAGGCGGCTGTCGCAGGCACAGTCACGCATCTACGCGTCATGCTGCGAGACGCGAGACTCCCTGTGAACGCGCGCACACAGGCGCGCACGTTCACAGGATCGGAAGGTAAGAGAGTGTATCTACAACCTTCCAGCGGTGATCGTTCGCTGGCAGGCTGTAGATGCGATTTTTTTAACCCCTAACAGGTATATTAGATGCTGTTTTGATAACAGCGTCTAATATACCTGCTACCTGGTCCTCTGGTGGTCCCTTTTGTTTGGATCGACCACCAGAGGACACAGGCAGCTCAGTAAAGTAGCACCAATCACCACACTACACTACACCCCCCCATCACTTATTAACCCCTTATTAACCCCTGATCACCCTATATAGACTCCCTGATCACCCCCCTGTCATTGATCACCCCCCTGTTAGGCGCCATTCAGACGTCCGTATATGTTTTACGGATCCACGGATTCATGGATCGGATCCGCAAAACACATACGGACGTCTGAATGGAGCCTTACAGGGGGGTGATCATTTAGTCTATATGGGATGATCAACCCCTGTAAGGCTCCATTCAGACATCCATATGTGTTTTACTGATCCACGCATCCATGGATCGGATGATCATCCAGGCATATAGACTGCCTGATCACACCCCTGTAAGGCTCCATTCAGACGTCCGTATGTGTTTTGCGGATCCACGCATCCATGGATCGGATCCGCAAAACACATATGGATGTCTGAATGGAGCCTTACAGGGGGGTGATCATTGACAGGGGGGTGATCACCCAATATACACTCCCTGATCACCCCCTGTCATTGATCATTCCCCTGTCATTGATCACCCCCCTGTAAGGCTCAATTCAGACATCCATATGTGTTTTGCGGATCCGATCCATGGATGCGTGGATCCGTAAAACACATAAGGACGTCTGAATGGAGCCTTACAGGGGGGTGATCAATGACAGGGGGGTGATCACCCCATATAGACTCCCTAATCACCCCCCTGTCATTGATCACCCCCCTGTTAGGCACCATTCAGACATCCGTATGTGTTTTACGGATCCACGAATCCATGGATTGGATCCACAAAACACATACGGACGTCTGAATGGAGCCTTACAGGGGGGGTGATCAATGACAGGGGGGTGATCACCCCATATAGACTCCCTGATCACCCACTGTCATTGATCACCCCCCTGTTAGGAGCCATTCAGACGTCCCTATGTGTTTTACGGATCCACGGATCCATGGATCGGATCCGCAAAACACATTCCGTGAGGGGCATATTGAGTCCATGAAAGATTTACATTTTTGTCCCAAGTTAGCGGAAAGGGAGAAACAAAAAAAAATCAATTTCCGTTAACTTGTGCCCCAATTTTTTTTTTCTATGAACTCGCCAGGCCCCTCATTGAATACCTTGGGGTGTCTTCTTTCCAAAATGGGGTCACATGTGGGGTATTTATACTGCCCTGGCTTTTTAGGGGCCCTAAAGCGTGAGAAGAAGTCTGGGATCCAAATGTCTAAAAATGCCCTCTTAAAATAAATGTGGGTCCCTTTGCGCATCTAGGCTGCAAAAAAGTGTCACACATGTGGTATCGCCGTACTCAGGAGAAGTTGGGGAATGTGTTTTGGGGTGTCATTTTACATATACCCATGCTGGGTGAGATAAATATCTCGGCAAAAGACAACTTTTCCCATTTTTTTTATACATAGTTGCCATTTGACCAAGATATTTCTCTCACCCAGCATGGGTATATGTAAAATGACATGCCAAAACACATTGCCCAACTTTTCCTGAGTACGGCAATACCACATGTGTGACACTTTTTTGCAGCCTAGGTGGGCAAAGGGGCCCACATTCCAAAGAGCACCTTTCGGATTTCACAGGCCATTTTTTACACATTTTGATTTCAAACTACTTTGCACGCATTTGGGCCCCTAAAATGCCAGGGCAGTATAACTACCCCACAAGTGACCCCATTTTGGAAAGAAGACACCCCAAGGTATTTCATGATGGGCATAGTGAGTTCATGGAAGTTTTTATTTTTTGTCACAAGTTAGTGGAATATGAGACTTTGTAAGGAAAAAAAAAAATAATCATCATTTTCCGCTAACTTGTGACAAAAAATTAAAAGTTCTATGAACTCACCATGCCCATCAGCGAATACCTTAGGGTGTCTACTTTCCGAAATGGGGTTATTTGTGGGGGTTTTCAACTGTCTGGGCATTGTAGAACCTCAGGAAGCATGACAGGTGCTCAGAAAGTCAGAGCTGCTTCAAAAAGCGGAAATTCACATTTTTGTACCATAGTTTGTAAACGCTATAACTTTTATCCAAACCATTTTTTTTTTACCCAAACATTTTTTTTTATCAAAGACATGTAGAACAATAAATTTAGAGAAAAATTTATATATAGATGTCGTTTTTTTTTTATTTTACAACTGAAAGTAAATTTCGATTAATAACAAAAAAAGTAAAAATGTCAGCAGCAATGAAATACCACCAAATGAAAGCTCTATTAGTGAGAAGAAAAGGAGGTAAAATTCATTTGGGTGGTAAGTTGAATGACCGAGCAATAAACGGTGAAAGTAGTGTAGTGCAGAATTGTAAAAAGTGGTCTGGTCATTAAGGGTGTTTAAGCTAGGGGGGCTGGGGTGGTTAAAATGTTGTGTTTGAATGAATCGGCTTCGGAACTCTGATCCAAAGTTTGATTGGCTCAAACCTAGTGGTCACATAATTTATAACGACAGCATGAGGTTTAACAGTGAGTACATTTGCCATTTGCCATTGCTAAGCAGCCAATAAACGTGCTGGTAAGTATTGCCTTCACTGTAATGCCAGTATCCATGTTGGCTACTGGCATTACAGTGATTGGCTGGACGGAACACGTCATTGGGTGCTATATAGCACCCGATGACTCGTGTTCGGCTCATTCTAAGTCAGGGAGAGCTGAGAATAGGAAGGGACAGAGAGTGTAGAGAGTGTAATCAAATATTATAAGTGTACAAAAACGTTTCAGAGACCCAAAGTCCTTGTAAGGACTATTGTGTGTGACAGCAGCAATATATATAATATAAATTGCTCAGTGTTAGGGAGAGCTGTGCATAGGAAGGTACAAACCGGATTCCAAAAAAGTTGGGACACTATACAAATCGTGAATAAAAACTGAATGCAATGATGTGGAGATGGCAAATGTCAATATTTTATTTGTAATAGAACGTAGATGGCAGATCAAACATTTAATCCGAGTAAATGTATCATTTTAAAGGAAAAATACGTTGATTCAAATTTTCACGGTGTCAACAAATCCCAAAAAAGTTGGGACAAGTAGCAATAAGAGTCTGGAAAAAGTAAATTTGAGCATAACGAAGATCTGGAAGACCAATTAACACTAATTAGGTCAATTGGCAACATGATTGGGTATAAAAAGAGCTTCTCAGAGTGGCAGTGTCTCTCAGAAGCCAAGATGGGTAGAGGATCACCAATTCCCACAATGTTGCGCAGAAAGATAGTGGAGCAATATCAGAAAGGTGTTACCCAGCGAAAAATTGCTAAGACTTTGCATCTATCATCATCAACTGTGCATCACATCATCCGAAGATTCAGAGAATCTGGAACAATGTCTGTGCGTAAGGGTCAAGGCCGTAAAACCATACTGGATGCCCGTGATCTCCGGGCCCTTAAACGACACTGCACCACAAACAGGAATGCTACTGTAAAGGAAATCACAGAATGGGCTCAGGAATACTTCCAGAAACCATTGTCAGTGAACACAATCCACCGTGCCATCCGCCGTTGCCAGCTGAAACTCTACAGTGCAAAGAAGAAGCCATTTATAAGCAAGATCCACAAGCTCAGGCGTTTTCACTGGGCCAGAGTTCATTTAAAATGGAGTGTGGAAAAATGGAAGACTGTTCTGTGGTCAGACGAGTCACGATTCGAAGTTCTTTTTGGAAATCTGGGACGCCATGTCATCCGGACCAAAGAGGACAAGGACAACCCAAGTTGTTATCAACGCTCAGTTCAGAAGCCTGCATCTCTGATGGTATGGGGTTGCATGAGTGCGTGTGGCATGGGCAGCTTGCATGTCTGGAAAGGCACCATCAATGCAGAAAAATATATTCAGGTTCTAGAACAACATTTGCTCCCATCCAGACGTCATCTCTTTCAGGGAAGACCCTGCATTTCTCAACAAGATAATGCCAGACCACATTCTGCATCAATCACAACATCATGGCTGCGTAGGAGAAGGATCCGGGGACTGAAATGGCCAGTCTGCAGTCCAGATCTTTCACCTATAGAGAACATTTGTCGCATCATAAAGAGGAAGGTGCAACAAAGAAGGCCCAAGACGATTGAACAGTTAGAGGCCTGTATTAGACAAGAATGGGAAAGCATTCCTATTTCTAAACCTGAGAAACTGGTCTCCTCTGTCCCCAGACGTCTGTTGAGTGTTGTAAGAAGAAGGGGAGATGCCACACAGTGGGGAAAATGGCCTTGTCCCAACTTTTTGGGGATTTGTTGACACCATGAAATTCTGATTCAACATATTTTTCCCTTAAAATGGTACATTTTCTCAGTTTAAACTTTTGTTCCGTGATTTATGTTCTATTCTCAATAAAATATTAGAAGTTGGCACCTTCACATCATTGCATTCAGTTTTTATTCACGATTTGTATAGTGTCCCAACTTTTTTGGAATCCGGTTTGTACATACAGTGTAGGGAGTGTAATAGAAATATTGTTATACCAAAAACTTTTTAGAGACCCCCAAAGTCCTTTTTAAGGACTATTGTGTGTGACAGCAGTAGTATATATTTTTAGCGCATCCTGAGCTAAATACCGTGTAATAGGCCACTGCGGACTGTAAATTATCCGCGCCACATCTGCTGTTTAAAGTGTGCGCATCCCTAAAATATCAGTGACATCCAGTGCAGTTTTTTTGTAGACAGTGTCCACTGTGGACAGTTACAGTTTAAATTTTTTTGCACATACACTTCCAAATCCTAGGCTACTGTATGTGTGACATATTTTCAAGAATATACTATATTACATTTAAAATGAAGAAGGCGAGCAGTAGGGGACGGGGAAGTGGCCTTGACGCTGATGGTGCACACAGAGGCTGTGGCCCTGGGCGCGGAGAAACTGTGCCTGCTGCCAGAGCACAAGAAAAACAATCATCCAAGATACCCAGATTCATGTCCCAGTTTGCAGGGTGGCACAGGACACCACTCTTGAAGTCAGCCCAGTGCAAGCAGATTCCCAACCTCTTGAGCATACACAGTCACAAGAACATGACGGTGGTGAACGGCAATTATGGATGAGGTGGATGATGGTGAGACACAGTTGCCAAGGAGTCAACCACAATTACTGTCTCAAGAGGTTGATGAAGAGGATGAGACACAGTTGGCAATCACTGAGATTGTGGTTATGTCAACAAATCAAGAGGATGATCAGAGTGAGGAAGCGGAAGAGGAGGTGGTAGATGAGGAGGTCACTGACCCAACCTAGGAAGGTGGAAAGCCAAGTGAGGAGAGCAGTACAGAGGGTGAGGGAACTGCAGCGCCGCAACAGGCTGGAAAAGGCAGTGGGGTGGCAAAAGGGGGAAGGCAGGCCCCACCAAACAGGCCCACAACTGTTCCACAGAGCATCCCCTTGCTTAAATCTCCCTTGCCAAGGGGTAGATGTTCCAAAGTCTGGCAATTTTTTTAAGAAAGTGTGAACAACAAAAGAATAGTAGTTTGCAACCTGTGCCATACGAAAATGAGCCAGGGCGTGAACAGCAACCTCACCACCACCAGCATGATCCGCCGCATGGCATCCAAGCACTGTAATAAGTGGTACGAATGCCTGGGTCCACAATCTGTGTCTGTGGGTCACACCACTGCCTCCTCTTCCCCTTTTGTTACATGCTGGCCAATCCCCTGTCGAAGGCGCATGCCTGGATGCCTCCCGCCCTGCACCTGGATCTTTGCAAGCACCATCAGCGACCACATCCACTTCTGTGTCCCAGCGCAGCGTCCAAATGTCCTTACCCAAGCATTTTGAACGTAAGCGAAAATACCCATCCACCCTCCCACAGGCCATGGCACTAAATGTGCAGCTTTCCAAATTACTGGCCATGGAAATGTTGCCATTTAGGCTAGTGGACACCTTCCGCAGCTTGATTTTGGCGGCCGTCCCGCGTTACGCAGTCCCTAGCCGCCACTATTTTTCAAGGTGTGCCGTGCCCGTCTTACACCAACATGTGTCCCGTAACATCACACGTGCCCTGACCAATGCAGTTACTGGGAAGGTCCACTTAACCATGGACACATGGACAAGTGCATTCGGCCAGGGATGCTACATTTCCCTGAAGGCACACTGGGTGAATGTTGTGGAGGTTGGGAGTGAGTCGTACCCTGGGATGGCACAGGTGCTACCGACGCCAAGGATTGCGGGCCCTACATCGATCAGGGTTTCCGCCAGCACCTACGTTAGTGGCTCCAACCCCCACTTCTCCTCTTCCGCCGCTACCTCCACCACTTCTACCTCCAGCAGTCAGCCATCAGTCAGTAGCTGGAAGCAGTGTAGCACTGCAGTGGGGAAACATAAACAGGCCGTGCTGAAGCTGACCTGCCTAGGGGACAAACGGTAAACTTTGTAGGAAAACCGCAGCACTCGCTTGTCTTCAATATCCAAAAGGTTTATTCACCAATACAGTACGACGTTTCGACCGTTGTGGTCTTTCTCAAGCCCTTTCTCTAGGGTAAAAACAGCACACCACTGCAAAGCTGTGGCAGAGTATAAGGGACTAGACCGAGCTGTGTCTGTCGCCATTCAACCTACAACCAGGCATGGTTGTGTCGAACAATGGCCGTAACTTGGTGGCGACTTTGGAGCTCGACAACCTGATGCACATGCCATGCCTAGCACTTATTATTATTAAACTTAGTGGTTCACCGGTTTAATAAAACATACCCAAATTTGACAGAGCTACTAGTAAAAGCTCGCCGCGTGGGTGCCTATTTCCGCAAGTCCTCCACAGCTTCAGCTGGTCTGTCAACGCTTCAGCAGCGCTTGGGGCTTCCAGCTCACTGACTGTTGTGCGGCGGGAGCACGTGCTGGAACTCTACGTTCTACATGTTGTCCAGGCTTTGTGAGCAGCAGTCAGTCATCAGTCTGTAGCTGGAAGCAGTGTAGCACTGCTGTGGGGAAGCGGCAACAGGCTGTGATGAAGCTGATATGCGTAGGGGACAAACAGCACACCGCCGCAGAGCTGTGGCAGGGGATAAGAGACCAGACTGAGCTGTGGCTCAACCTAGAACCAGGCATGGTTGTGTATATTAATGGCCATAACTTGGTGGGGGCTTTGGAGCTCGGCAAGCTCAGACACATCCCATGCCTTGCCCACGTCTTCAACCTTGTTGTTAAGCTGTTTCTCAAAACCTACCCCAATTTGCCTGAGCTACTGGTGAAGATGCACCGTGTGTGTGCTCATTTCTGCAAGTAACCAACAGCTTCAGCCGGTCTGTCAACACTGCAGCAGTGCTTGAAATTGCCAGCTCACCGGCTGTTGTGCAACGTGAGCACGTGCTGGAACTCCACGTTCCACATGTTGGCCAGGCTTTGTGAGCAGCAAAAGGCAGTAGTGGAATACAAGCTGCAACATGGTCGTCTCCTTACCAGTCAGCTTCCGCTATTCACAAGCGAGGCATGAGGAATCAACACAGATGGTGAGCGGCGATAACGCGATTATCAGCATAACCATCCTACTTCTGTGTCTACTCAAACTCTCGCTGCTCACAATTAAGGATGACGCTTTGCATGTGGAAGAGGTGGAAATGGGGGAAGACATTACACTGGGTTATAGCCAGACCACCTTTAGTTCGTCTAAATAAATAAATAAATTATCTGTTCAGCGTGAGTGGGCAGAAGAGGAGGAAGTGGATGAGGAGATTGAGAGTGATCCTCCAGATGACGACAACGAAGTCTTGCTTGTTGGTACTCTGGCACACGTGGCTAACTTTATGTTAGGCTGCATTTCCCATGACCCGCATGTTATACGCATTTTAGACAACAGGGATTACTGGTTGTTCACCCTTCTTGACCCCCACTACAAAGAGAACTTCTCATCTCTCATTCCTCTGGTGGAGAGGATGAGCAAAATGGTGCAATACCAGAAGATCCTTGTTGAAACATTGCTCCAAAAATTTCCATCTGAAAACGCTGGCGGAAGAGTCCATAGTTGCTTGGCCAACCGAGGAGGGAAGACAAGGGGAACACACAGCAGATCCAACAGAGTCAGGGCAACACTCTTCAAAGCCTTGGACAGTTTCATGACACCCCGCCAACACCCTCACTCTGATGCGCGGCATACTATCACAATGAGAGAAAGATTTTGGAAGATGGTGAAGGAGTACATAGCAGACCGTTTCAGAGTCCTCAATGATCCCTCAGTGCCTTACAACTACTGGGTGTCCAAGCTGGACACGTGGCATGAATTGGCATTCTACGCTTTGGAGGTGCTGGCCTGCCGTGCCGCCAGCGTTTTGTCTGAGCCGGTATTTAGTGCTGCTGGTGGCATTATAACAGATAAGCGTATCCGCCTGTCAACTGAAAATGATGACAGGTTTACTCTTATAAAAATGAACAAGGCCTGGATTGACCATGACTTCTCGACCCCACCAGAGGAAAGCGGCTGAACATAAAGGTACTTTAAATGTGTTGTTTATAATGTACTGAATACACTGTATTCCCATGCACCCCTTCCAGCACAAGCAAGGGTACATGGTTGAATCTTCCTTTTCTCCTCCTCCTCCTCCTCTTCCATCATATCAACATGCTTATTCGTCACATATAATGCCCTCGCATATATGCCCTTCAAATATAATGTTTTACAGGGTCAGCTCACCTGCAGGCCCTCGAATAAAAATTTTTAGAGTGTCAGCTCAGCTGCAGGCCCTCACATATAATTTTTTAGAGGGTCAGCTCAGTTTCAGGCCCTCGCATCTAATTTTTTTACAGGGTCAGCTCACCAGCAGGCCCGCAACTCAAATCTTTTACAGGGTCAGATCACCTGAAGGCCCGAGCATTTTATTTTTTAGAGGGTCAGTTCACCTGCAGGCCCGCACCTCAAATCTTTTACAGGGTCAGCTCACTTGAAGGCCCTCGCATACATTTTTTTATAGCTTCAGCTCACCAGCAGGCGCTTGCATATAATTTTTTACAGGGTCAGCTCTCCAGCAGGCCGCACCTAAAATATTTTACAGGGTCAGCTCACCTGCAGGCCCGCACCTAAAACGTTTTACTGATCAGCTCACCCGCAGGCCCTCACCTAATTATACCTTTGCACGCATGCCGCCTTGCTTGGATGTGGTAGGCGTAGTTGTTTCTCAGGCTCCCTCTCCTGAATCCAACACTGATTCCCCATTATCCATAGTTACAATTGTTTGCGCTGACAATAACATCTAAAGTTGATAGGCCAGACTTCCTAATGGATCGTCACGGGGACGTGCGATCGGCTCCAGGTTAACTAGAGTCACCAAAGCTGCAGCAGGCCCTCACCCATAATGTTTTAGATGGTCAGATCAGCAGGCCCTTGATCCAAATGTTTTTGAGGGTCTCCAGCAGGCCATCAATCATAATTTTTCAAGGGTGTGTAGAATGCCCTCCTTTATGTGTAATAAAGGGTGTATTGGAGTGCTGGTTCCTTGTAATTTGTGGCAGCCCTTTCACTTAGTGCATAGGCTTTATGAGTGTAGGAGTCCCACTACATGAACAATTGTACCACAATGTGAATGAGGCCCTCCTTTATGTGATATACAAGTTGTATTGGAGTGCTTCTTTGACTTCCATTATACTCGGGTGCTTGGTCGAGCACCCAAACATCCCGATGTGTTCAGCCCGAGCCACCGAGCACCACGGTGCTTGATCAACACTAGTATATTTTCATCTAATTGTTAAATTTTTTATTTTATTTTTATTCTATATTTTTTATTCAGATCTGGCTTCATGTACAATTTACAGAAAGTAAGAAGATACATACAATGAAAGTCAAAGTACAAGAGTCACATCAAGTACCACCTCGTGGTGCAAGATTAAAGCATAACATTGTATTCTCAAAAAGGTCTATGCCTAGATCTCATTTTTATTTTTATATCCCCAACCCACCCTCCCTCTCCCTAAGAAAAGTGATTCATGATCTGGGACACCACGTACAAATACTGGTACAATCATACTGTATTATTTTGTTTTATATTGGCGTAGTCCCTTGATCTCCCTTTCGTTGCTCTAGACATGTTCTCCCCATCCCAACTAAACAGAGTTAACCAACCAACTCCATATAGCACCACATATAATCTCAAGACTTCAAGTTATATTAACAGGTTGCCTAACCTACCTGCCACTCGTGCTTTCATGTACCAGGTAGTGTCTACAAATGGTTTCACAACCTCCTGTATCTCATAAGTAGTGAGTGAATGTTCAATAAATGGTCTCTATTTGTGAATAAAGGACTGTGTGGCTTTTTCTTTACTACGTTCCGCATCTAATCTATCCATATACATAAGTATTTTCATAGTACCGATGACCTCATCCAAAGTAGGTACCTGGGGTTGTAGCCATTTCCGCAATATACATTTTTTTTGCCGCTAGCAGCAAGACATGTGGCCCTTTGGTGCTCACTATGGATGAGTCAGCGTCCTCTTGATCCCTGGGGATGAACTGAAACACACATTGTTGGGGTACATCTTTAACTACAACTCCCCACACATCTTTGGCATATATGCATACTTGATCCCAAAATGATCTCAACTTAGGACAGCCCCAGATCCCATGCAGAAGGTCGGCCTTATACATATCACATTTGGGGCAATTCCTCAGGTAGTGCGCCGGTGCATTGTCATAAGATAAGTTATAAGCATAGGTTGCCCTATGGATTATCCTAAACTGGGTTTCCCTCCAATGCTCACTGCTAATGGCACATCTTACTTTGTCCATCCCTTCACGTATTTTAAAAGTAATCTTGTCATCAGCTAACTGTTTCTCCCACTCTTTAAACACTGTTCGCGCAGTCCCTTCCAACTTAATATTCATCAACTTCCTGTATAAAGTGGAGATAGAATCTGTGTTATTCGCCTGATTCATCAAACTTGCAAACCTAGTCAATGCTGCCTCAGTGCCCAGTGTGCTGGATTGGGCTGTGCAAAAGGTTTTTTATTTGCAAATACTGCAAGTACTGACTTGAGGGTATGGCGTATTTGGTCTGCACTTCTTCCCAGGACAGTAACTTTAGTCCGTTAGTGTCCAGTAGATTCCCTAGTTTCCACACACCTTTTTGGCACCAATCTTGAAACAGTTTATTAAGTCTTCCCTGGGGGAAAGATGGGAGGGACCACAACGGCATGTAGGATGAAATGTAGATTGGAAGCCGATATAACTTCCTGATATGTTTCCACGCAGCTATCGTATCCCTTAGTATGGAAGCATGTTTGGCAATATCTGGGAGTAGTGAGATTTTGGTATGCAGTAAAGCATGTAGGTCGAGCGGTCGTACTAACTCCTGTTCCAGTGCCCTATCAGCATGGTTTGAGGTCCCCCCCACCCAGTCTTGAATATACCGCCAGATCGCCGCCAGGTTGTAGCCCCAAACATCAGGTAATTGCAGGCCCCCCTCCCACTTCAGGAGGCACAGTTTTTTCAATGCTATACGGGGCCTCTTTTTTTTCCAAAGAAATGCCCCAAACGCAGACTGCAGCCTATTGATATCCATGTGTTTCAATAGAAGCGGTAACGTCTCCAATGGGTACAAAAGCCTGGCAAAACTTGTCATTTTGATGAGGCTCGCCCTTCCTAATAGCGTCAATGGGAGTTCATGCCATCTCTGTAATTCCCGAATAATTTTAGTTATCAGAGGGTCATAGTTTAACTTATATATCATGGCCGGGCATTTGCCTATCTTGATCCCCAGGTATTTTATATAGTCGAGTGCCACCATAATTTGGTCACCTTCATACCTCGTTCCCAGTCCTCTCCCTATGTGTAACAATTGACATTTCGCCACATTAATCCTATAGCCCATGAAATTACGTACTTTATTCAAGGTGTCCAGTACTCCTGACAAATCCCTAGCGGGGTCCTGTAAAAATAACAGCATATCATCTGCGAAACATGTCAATTTAACTTCCCTATTGCCCACTTTTATTCCTTCATAAACCTCTGAACTGAGTAAGTGCCTTGCCAACGTCTCTAGCGCAATGTTGAACAAAAGTGGGGAAAGTGGGCAGCCCTGTCTCGTACCCTTCCGAAGTTGGAACGAGGCGGATAAAAAACCTGGGAGACAGATCTTTGCCTGTGGGGCGGTGTAAATTGCCTGGACAAATGCCCTAAAAGGGCCCTGGATCCCTATCTTGTCTAGCACTAGCCCTAACCATTGCCAGTTGACATTATCGAACGCCTTTCGGCATCCAAAGCTAACAGGGCTTCTCTTCCCACCTCATCCATCTGCCGTCTCCTGAGGAGCCAATCTTGGACCGCCAAAACTGTTCGTATGTTAATTGTTGCTGAACGGCCTTTCACAAATCCAACTTGGTGTGAACCAATCAATTTGGGCATAATGTTAGCTAGCCTATTGGCCATTATTTTCGCAAGTATCTTTAGGTCCTGGTTTATCAGGGAAATTGGCCTATAGGATCCTGGAAGTGTGGGGTCTTTATCTTGTTTTGGTATCAATTTAATATGTGCCAAATTCCCTGAGGGCATCACTGTCTGGGTCTGGATGATGGAATTAAATAGCAATAACAGGCTAGGAACTATCTCTGAGCCCAGTGACTTATAAAATTCCGCCGGGAAGCCATCGGGCCCCAGGGCCTTCCCGTTATGCAGGAATTTTATAACCAATAGGATTTCCTGCTCCGTAATAGGAGCATTAAGCATTGACAGGTCAGGCTCCTCAACAGACGGCAAAGAGATTGAATCCAAGAAGGCACTCCCCTCCTGAATGTCACAAGGGTCTTGAGCATATAGCTGTTCATAGTAACTTTTAAAAATCTCTAGTGTAACCCTTGGGTCACTACTTAACTCCCCATTCGCTGTCTGAAGTCTGGGGGGCGGCAAGTTTGGTTTCTTTCCCTGTGCAAGCCTGGCCAGCAATCTTCCTGACTTATTCCCAAATTTAAAGAAATACGCTGAAGAGTGGTCTGCATAGATCCTCTCCAATTTTTCTGCGTAATGGTCGTAATTATGTTTAGCCGTAACCCATTTTGTTTTTTGGGCCTCTGTGGGGTTCTGTTGAAACGCTGTATAAAGTGTTCTCAACTCATTTGTGGCTGCTAGGAATTTGGAGCGCGTATCCTTTTTTTGGGCCATAGTATAGGAAATGATGTTTCCTCGTAGAACGGCTTTTGCTGTATCCCAAAATAGGGGTGGGTTGTCCTGGTGCTGTCCATTTGTGTCTTTATATTCCCACCACCATCCCAGTAGCTTTGATTGAAAGGTCTCATCCATAGCCAAATATCCCGATAGACGCCATAAGATATCCTGGCCTCTCGGGCTATCTTCTCTCAGTTTCAATGTTGCAGGCGAGTGATCAGAGATTACCATCTCCTTTACCTCCACCTCCCGTACTTTGGTAGTCAGTAGACTAGATCCTAAAAAATAGTCTATCCGAGACCAAGCACACTGAGAGTGAGAGAAGTGCGTATATTCTCGCTTTGTGGGGTTGTAGTGTCGCCAGATATCTGTTAGCTTGGTGGCCTCCAGCAAGGTAGAAAGCATGGGCAATGCCTTCGGCCTGTCTATTCTACCTGTCCTGGTTTGTTTCCTATCCTCAGCGTCCGAATGCACCATATTAAAATCTCCCCCCACTAACACTACGCTATTGGGATCCTGCAAAATCAACCTTTCTAATTGTCCAATAAAGGGTCCAGCTTGCGTATTTGCGACATATATATTGTATATTGACAATTTCCCTGCAGGGGTCTCTATGGTTAAGGTGACAAGTCTCCCCTTCTCATCTGTGTCCGTCGCCAGTACTTTATAGCGTAGTCTTTTATGGAGAAGTATGATCACACCTGCCTTTTTCCCATCAGATGGAGACCCTATCACTTCTCCCACCCATAATTTCTGCATCCTCCCAAAATCTGTCGCCCCTAGATGCGTTTCCTGTAATAAAGCAATGTCTGCCTGTAGTTTTTTCAAATGACGTAACACCATTATATAATTCTGACTTCACCTTTTTCTCATATATCAAGAGACTTCGCTATCTCTCGCCCTCCGTTACTCAATCTCCACAGTAATGACAAAATCACTATCCGCTATCCAGGCGATGCCTTTGCTCAACATAAAGAAGAAGAAAATCTTCTTTAAATCTTGTCATTACCCAGCTTAACCCCCAGACAGATATTCTAAATACCGTTCCAGGACAATCATCGGGTTGCAGTGTAGCTTAGCAGCCTACTAATAGCCAACCCCTGAGTGCCATGGAAGTCGGTCAGATCCTAAACGAAACATCAGGTGTATCACTTATAACATACGAGAGAACTCACATTCATAACTATTGCCTACACAGGGATGTAAGCAATCTCGGAACAAACGTCTCACACTTCAGTCTCTCCTGGGGCGACGGTCTTCAGAGTTTCGGTTCCCTCGCCGACGTGGCGAACGCGGCCTCTGGGACGCTGGAATATCCCTCTGTGCTGATGACAGTCTTCTGGGCGTTGTTAGCGTGCCCGGTGATCGCTCGGCCTCTCTATCCAGTGCTAGCAAGTTCATACTGTTCGCGGCGTCTTCTGGTGTCTCAAACACCTCTGAGGAGCCATCTTCCTTCAAGACCTTTAAAATCGCCGGGTATAACAAATCAAACTTTCGCTTTTTTCTCACCAGAGTTGAGCATATGTCTGAGAACGCCCTCCTCCATCTCGAAACCTCGGCACTATAGTCCCCAAATAAAAGCACTTTATAGCCTCTTCCTCTCTTTTTAAATTGTCCCAAAATGTCTGCCTTTTCTGCGTAGTTCAGGTATTTGACTATGGTGGGACGAGGCCTTGCAGCTAGATCTCTATTCTGCGCGTCTGCATGGTCAGTCCGCAGTGGTCCAACTCGATGCGCCCTCCCCACTGTACAAGGGCTACAGATACCTAGTGCTTTTGGTATGTCCACCGCGCAAATCGAAGCCAGCTGGCTGGAAGGGATAGATTCTGGTAAACCTATGATTCTTATATTGCTGCGCCTGGACCGGCTTTCCAAGTCCTCTATTTTATCTCGGAGCCCCGAGGTAGACTTCAGCACAGCCTGCAACTGTGTCTGGGACTGGTCCAGGTCACTTTCCAGCGAGCTGATTTTGTTTTCCAGTTCTGCAATTTGGGACGAGTGCAGAGAGACGTTCGCCTATAGTTGCGCCAGCGTGGTCTCCACTGCGGCCTCAAGTGCGGCATTGATATCCGGAGCCAACAGTTTAGCCACCTCCACTGCCAGTGCCTTGCAGCCAACCCCCAGCCCTTGCATTACCTCAGGATCCTGGTCGGTATTGTCTGCATCTACCACTGGTTCCGTGGCCTTTGAGGTTAAAGGGGGGAGTTGAGATGAGAATCAGGCCGAACGCATGGAACGATCTGCCGCGCCCGCCATTTGGTTTTCTGTACTTCGTGAGCCTGCGGTGTGCCGGGCTTCCCGCACTTGCGCCACTCCTGGTCAGGTACTTCTCCATCCACTCCGGAGGAGGTATGAAGCAGGTGAGCGGGGTATGCACCCCTCTGGAAGCGCTCGTGGCTGGTATTCGGCTCTCCGGTGCGGAGCTCTCGTCTCCTGCTGCCTCACATACGAGCGCCAGAACCGGAAGTCATTGTTAAAATTTTAAGAATTATTGTCGCATGTAACAATGTGCAGCGATCAAATAATTCGTTTTCTGTGGATCAGACAGATTTGCCTGACTGAAAAGGTATTGTTAGTCACCACCAATCCTCCGCAACTAGTCTGAGATCTGACAGTGATTAGAGGTGTAAATGCTCCATGGGCAAAGAAGCAATGATCCCAAAAAGGAGAAAACTGCAAAAAATATTCAGCGATTATTGTTTTGTGTACTTGAAGGTCTTCTGAAAGGAAACAACTTGGTAAGTCATTAAAGGGAACCTGTCACCTCAAAAATGCATCTACAACCGCCAACAGTACCTCGTAGTAGCCCGCAGCCTGTTAATAACCATATGTTTCACCCTGTTGTCCGATGCTGCGCAAGTTTAAAAAATGTGGTTTTATTCTCCATTAGCGCTGTAGTGCCAGCCAGCTTGAACTGAAGGGGGCAGCGGCCTCCTTGCTTGAAGTCAAGGTAACCACGCCCCCTAACCGTCCCCTCTTGCCTGAGAGTGACAGCCTGAAGTGCGGCCGCAATTCCCCAAGTCTCGCGCATGCGCATTTCGCTGCTAAAACCCGGCTAACAGCGGCAGCAGGATATGGTATAGCTCATTACTACAGAAAGCACCGAGCATGCGCGAGACTTGTGGAATCACGGCCGCACTGCAGTCTGTCTTTCTCAGGCAAGAGGGGACGGTTAGGGGGCATGGTTACCTTGACTTGAAGCAAGGAGGCCACTGCCCCCTTTACTTCAAGCTGGCCGGCACTATAGCACTGATGGAGAATAAAACAGCATTTTTTAAAACTTATGCAGCATCGTACAACAAGATGAAATATATTATTAACAGGCTGCAGGCTACTATGAGGTACTGCTGGCGGGTGTAGATGCATTTTTGAGGTGACAGGTTCCCTTTAATTAAACAATACGATGTCATATGTCTTTCTAATAAAATCCTTATCCTCTCAGCCAATTAGTTCAGTACCATTAAGCTAGTGTGAGATATTGACTGGTATTCTCTTCAGCTAATGAGACCATGGTGATCCAGAGTACATTCTCATTGTCTCATATTTCACTGCTAGACACAGTACTGACACATCATTTCATGGCTCTTCTACAAAGAAAAGCGAGAAAACGTCTTAAATTGCACCTATGGAAAGATTCTATACTAGTCACAATTGAGTTTTTGCAAAATGTACTTGGTCGTCAGTATTTATTGGCTCGAATCAAGATTTGTTTTATTCATTAAAAACGCTATTGTGCAATAGCAAGGGCCACTTTAGGGTGTGTTTATATGTGCCAGTTTTGTGGTGTTTTCTTTGCCTTTATTTATGCAGATCACAGTGAAAACAGCCCTAGTAAAAATAGGCTAAAGCCGACTGTCCCACTGGGATTCCTTAAGTTCAGTTGAGGAAATTATTCTTGTAAGCAAAGAGTTAGGCCTCCTTTACACGACCGTATGGCTTTTTAAGTATTTTGCAGTCCGCAAAAAATAGATTCGCAAAAAATACGGATGACATTCGTGTGCATTCCGTTTTTTGTGGCCCCTAATAGAACAGTACTAACGGAACGGAAATACAGAGTACCTTACGTTTTTTTTGGCTGATCCATAGAAATTAATGGCACCGTACACAGAACGCAAAAAACGGAACGTAAAAAAATACGTTTGTGTGCAAGAGGCCTTAGGGTGCATTCACATGACCATAAGCGTTTTGCGGTATGCAAATTGCGGATCCGCAAAACATGGATACCGGCCGTGTGCGTTGCGCATTTTGCGGACTGCACATGGCTGGCGCTATATAGATAATGCCTATTCTTGTCCGCAACCGCGGACAAGAATAGGACATGCTCCATATTTTTTTGCGGGGCCGCAGAATGGAACAACAGATGTGGACAGCACACGGTGTGCTGTCCGCATCTTTTACTGCCCCGTTGAAAATGAACAATTTTACGGAACGGATGTGAATGCACCCTTAGACAGGAAAAACTGTCTAATTTCAGTGCTATCATCGGGCAGATGAGAGATTACCATACTTTTCACGCACACCAAACCATAAGACACACCTACAGTTTGTTTTAGAGGAGGAAAATAAGAAAAAAAAAATGTTTTATTGCTAAAATAATTTTAAGGGCCCAGCCCCTATATAGAAATAGACCCTAGTGGCAAGTGATTATTTATAAAGGCGGTTTCAAATGAAATTTTTTCTCCTGGACCTTTGAGGCCAACTATTACATCAGAGCTTAGGTCTATCAAAGGATCATCTGGTACTCCGGGTTAGTTTGACCCTGCTAAGCACTGGTGCAAGCCCTGGAAGCAACAATAAGTTCATCCCCATAGAAGTGAATGGGGCTGAGCTGCGATAACAAGCACCACTGCTATACAACGTACAGCGCTATGCTTGGTTTGCAGAGAGATCGGCCACGGCGCTACTACGAGTGCACATGTCTTCTCAAACAGTTGATCTGTGCAGGTTTCAATTGTCGGATTTCCAAGGATGAGATACAGATGACATAAAGTATCCGGAGGAGAGGTCATGAGTAGGGTTGAGCAAACCCGAACTGTAAAGTTTGTGTTCGTACTGAACTTTAGGATTTTTGGACCCCGAACCCGAACATTTCAGTAAAAGTTCAGGTTCGGCGATTTATTGGCGCTTTTTGAAAGGCTGCAGAGCAGCCAATCAACGAGCGTTTAACTCTGTGCCCTTAGAAGCCATCACAGCCATCACTACTAATCCAAGCTTGAAATACTGCAATAATAATCTGGGTTTAAAATAAACGCCCATTTTTGGCAATATCCTACATCTGGTGCCTTTGCAGCATTTGTCAGTGTGCAATTTAAGCTATAAATACAGCATTAATTTTCTGGGTTTTAAAAAAAACACCCTTTTTGGGCAAAATACTCAATTTTACAGCCCTTGCTGCATCTGTCAGTGTGAGATACACACTTTAGATACTGCTGTCATATTCTGTTAGTAAAAAAAACACCAATTTTGGACAAACTACTTAATATTGCAGCCTTTGCTGCATCTGTGATTGTTAATAACAAGCTTGAAATACTTCAATAGTTTTCTGGGTTTTAAAAAACACCCTTTTTTGGCAGAATACTCAATTTTACAGCCCTTGCTGCATCTGTACGTGTGAAATTCAAGCATTATATACTGCTGTCATATTCTGTTATTTAAAAAACACCCATTTTGGGCAAAATACTTAATTTGCAGCCTTTTGCAACAGTTGTATACTGCTGTCATATTCTGTTACTAAAAAAAAAACACCCTTTTAGGCCAAAGTACTTAATATTGCTCTTCTTGCTGCATCTGTTATTGTTAGAACAAGCTTGAATTTTTTGCAATACAATCCATCTTGGGCCTCGGCCACATTAGTCAGTGTGCAATTTAAGCTAGAAATACAGCTATAATTTTCTAGGTTTTAAAAAACACCCATTTAGGGCAAAATACTTTATTAGCGGCCTTGTCTGCATCTGTCAGTGTGAGATACATGCTTTAGATACTGCTGTGCTATTCTAAAATTAAAAAAACACCCATTTTGGGCAAAAAACTTAATTGTGCAGCCTTTGCTGCATCTGTAATTGTGAGATACACGTGTTAGATACTGTTGTTCTATTCTGTTATTAAAAAAACACCCATTTTCAGCAAGATCCTAAATTTGAGAAATATGAAGAGAGCGTCAAATAAGGGACGTGGCCCCGATCGTGGTGCTGCTTGTAGAACTCCTGTTGCAGGGAGAGGACGTGTTCGATCTGTGCAAGCTACACGCACAAGTGAAACACCTTCTTCAGGTACAAGTAGGCAACAGAACCCTCAGCAGTATTTGGTCGGGCCTAACGCGGCTCTACGAATGGTGAGGCCAGAACAAGTAGAGGCGATAGTAGATTGGGTTGCTGACAGTGCCTCCAGTTCCTTTACATTGTCTCCCACCCAGTCTCCTACTGAAAGATCAGAGTTGGCACCTGCAGTGTATGTTCATCAGTCTTTCACCTCACCCCCTTGCAAATCAGCCAAGCAATCTGAACCCCAAGTCATGCAGCAGTCTGTTCTGCTTTTTGATGACTCTGCTAGCAGGGTTTCCCAGGGCCATCTACCTAGCCCTGGCCCAGAAGTGGAAGAGATTGAGTGCACCGATGCCCAACCACTTATGTTTCAGAATGAGTACATGGGAGGACCACCGCAGCATGTCTCGGATAATGATGAAACACAGGTGCCAACGACTGTGGCTTTCAAAAGTGTGCAGACCGACAAGGAGAGCAGGGGTGAAGACTGGGTCCAAGATGATGTGGAGTACGATGAGGTCCTCGACCCCACATGGAATCAAGGTCATGCGAGTGACCTGTGTAGTTCGGAGGAACAGGCGGTGGTCGCACAGAGCCACCAGCACAGCAGAAGAAGGAGCAGGGTGCAAAAGAGCAGCGGCCATCTCCTATACAGTATGCCTGCTACTGCCCAATGTAGTAAGGGACCAAGCACACCAAAGCCAGCTCCAAAGAGTTCCCTGGCGTGGCTGTTCTTCAGACAATGTGCTGATGACAAGACACGAGTGGTTTGCACACTGTGCAATCAGAGCCTGAACCTGAGCACAACCTGCATGACCAGGCATCTAAGTGCAAAGCATGAGCTGCAGTGGAGTAGACACCTCAAAAACCAAGAAAGGTCTCTGGCTTCTCCTGCTTCCTCTTCGGCTGCAGTCTCGGCCTCTTCATCCACCTCTGGAGTGACAGTGCCACCTGCCACCCCGCAAACAGAGGATCTGCCAGCAACACCACCACCTTGGTCACCAAGCATCTCCACAATGTCCCACGGATGCGTTCAGCTCTCCATCTCCCAAACACTGGAGCGGAAGAGGAAATACCCCCCTACCCACCGACGATCCCTGGCCCTGAATAACAGCATTTCAAAATGAATGGCTTTTGAAATGCTGTCATTCAGTCTGGTGGAGACTGAGAGTTTTAAAAGCCTTATGGCGGTGGCTGTCCCACAGTACGTCGTGCCCAGCCGCCACTACTTTTCTAGGTGTGCCATCCCTTCCCTGCACAACCAAGTGGGGGACAAAATCAGGTGTGCACTGCGCAACGCCATCTGTGGCAAGGTACACTTCACTACGGATATGTGGACCAGTAAGCACGGTCAGAGACATTATATCTCCATAACAGCACACTGGGTAAATGCAGTGGCGGCTGGGCCTGAGGCGGATAGCAGTTTGGTGCATGTCCTTCCACTAGCGAGGATTGCAGGGCGCTTCAGTTTGCCTCTTCTTGCTTCCTCCTCCTACTCCGCTTCCTCATCCTCTACCAACTCCTCATCTGGTCAGCGTAACACCTTCACCACCAACTTCAGCACAGCCAGGGGTAAATGACAGCAGGTAGTTTTAAAACTTGGCTGTTTAGGGGACAAACCCCACACCGCGCAGGAGCTGTGGATGAGCCTTGAACAACAGACTGATGAGTGGTTGATGCCAGTGAGCCTCAAGCCTGGCCTGGTGGTGTTCGATAATGGGTGAAATCTCGTAGCAGCTCTGGGACTAGCCGGTTTGACGCACATCCCTTGCCTGGCGCATGTGCTGAATTTGGTGGTGCAGAGATTCCTTAAATATTACCCCAATACGTCAGAGCTGCTGCTTGCATGTCAGCGCTGCAGCATAACTTCGGCCTTCTCGCTCACCGCTGTCGGGAAGTAATAATTCAATTAAGGATTATTAATTATGGTCATAAAAAAAATTAACCATAAAAAAAATTACATTAATAAAATTTGTTATAAATTCCAACTATTTCCTCAGATAAATAAGTTCTTTTTGAAGTGAGATGACGTTAATGATGAACATAATGATAAACATGTAGTTCTGCATTATACAATAATACACAGGTTTATTGGTTATAAACATATATAAGTAAATAAACGCAATGATACATGCAAATGAATATACACTCACCTAAAGAATTATTAATACTTGGACCTCCTTTTGCTTTCAGAACTGCCTTAATTCTACGTGGCATTGATTCAACAAGGTGCTGATGGCAATCTTTAGAAATTTTGGCCCATATTAATAGGATAGCATCTTGCAGTTGATGGAGATTTGAGGGATGCACATCCAGGGCATGAAGCTACCGTTCCACCACATCCCAAAGATGCTCTATTGGGTTGAGATCTGGTGACTGTGGGGGCCATTTTAGTACAGTGAACTCATTTTCATGTTCAAGAAACCAATTTGAAATTATTATTAAATGCCATGGGCTACCTGAGCATTGTTTCTGACCATGTCCATCCCTTCATGACCACCGTGTACCCATCATGGAAGTAGCCATCAGAGGATGGGTACACTGTGGTCATGAAGGGATGGACATGGTCAGAAACAATGCTCAGGTAGCCCGTGGCATTTAAACGATGGCCAATTGGCACTAAGGTTATTTCAGTCAACGTTGCTCTTCTATCAGCTTGAATCAGTCGGCCCATTCTCCTCTGACCTCTAGCATCAACAAGGCATTTTCGCCCACAGGACTGCCGCATACTAGATGTTTTTCCCTTTTCACACCATTCTTTGTAAACCCTAGAAATGGTTGTGTGTGAAAATCCCAGTAACTGAGCAGATTGTGAAATACTCAGACCGGCCCGTCTGGCACCAACAACCATGCCACGCTCAAAATTGCTTCAATCACCTTTCTTTCCCATTCTGACATTCAGTTTGGAGTCCAGGAGATTGTCTTGACCAGGACCACAACCCTACATGCATTGAAGCAACTGCTATGTGATTGGTTGACTAGATAATCACATTAATGAGAAATAGAACATGTGTTCCTAATAATTCTTTAGGTGAGTGTATATGCACTGTTACATTTATTTCTGTTGAAGGCATATAGGGGCGTATTTTAGTACTAACAGAAAAATATATATGTACTTCACTATTGAATTTTCTGCTTAAAGTGTATAGTGGCCTAATTCATTCCAACTAGAAATATATATTCTTAGGTCACTTCTACAGTTATTTCTGTTAAAAGCGTATAGGGGCGGGGGTGTGGCTAACTGCCGACATGAGCGCACGCACTTGAGCTCTGCTCCGTACCCCGATCTAAATCCTTCAGCATCCTGACATTCTGGCTGCACAGAAAGACGAGTGGCAGGTGCAGAGGTGGAAGAGAAGACCTGGGAGGACAGAAATGGGCCCCAGCAAGGCGCAATCGGCGGCTGAAAAGCTCAAAGAATATGTCCGGCAAGAGGCCCAAAATGGCGCCGCTGGTCCTGCTACGCCACGGGCGGCGGTGACAAGAGGTCAGGCAGCGCTGCAGACAGAAGTGGAGGGAGCGGAAGAGCCGGAGGTAACACTTAAGACTGTCTCTCATCAGCTCCTCACTGCAATTTCCACCTGCCAGACGTCCCTTACCTGCAAGATTGAGGAGGTGAAGGTGGACTTGGGCCTGCTCAGGCAAGATGTGCAGCAGCTCAGAGAGCGAGTGCACCACACGGAGGACTTTACCAGGTCACTGGCAAGCAGAGTGCAGGCTGTGGAGAGGTCTGTCGGCCTGTGGCAGCAGAAATGCGACGACCTCGAGAACAGGGCCAGGCGCAATAACGTCAGGATCCTGGGGTTACCAGAGAGCGGAGGGCTCAGATCCGGCTACCTTCCTGGAACTCTGGTTCAAGGCACAGTTCCCTGATGCGCCATTCTCAGGCGCCTACGCAGTTGAGCGAGCACACCGGGTTCCCGACAGACCCCCCCCCAGGGGCTCCCCCAAGGCCTTTGCTGGCGCGGATGCTTAATTGGAAGGACAGAGATCTAATTTTGGCGCAAGCGAGAAACAAGCGGGATATCAAACATGATGGAGCGAATATATCATTGTTTCCTGACTTCTCGGCTGAGCTGCAAAAGAAGAGGGCCACTTTCATCTCTATTAAGCGGCGCCTCCGTGATATGAATCTACAGTACTCCATGGCTTACCCAGCGCGCCTTAGGGTGGTAGATGGAGAGAAGACGGTCTTCTTTGTGGACCCTAAAGAGGCGGAAGAATGGATCTCCAAAAGGCCAAGCCGTCCAGAACCGCGCTGAAGATTTCGCTTTCAAGACAACTGCAGGTTTTCTGAGTGGTAATGTTGTGTCTCCATGGGCATCTGAGACTTTGGTATCCTAGTTCGGCCTATGGAGTGGCCCTGTGATGCTTGCAGCTGCGGAAACGATGCCTGTAGGACGTTCCTATGCATATGTCATTATGACTGTGGTTGTCCCCTTCATTTCTCTTTCCCTGTCCTTGTTGTCTGATCCCCTCCCTTCCCCCTTTGCCCCCCTCCTCTTCCTAGTTTTGATTTTGCTATTTGCTATAACCAGAGATGTCTCATTGATATGGGGTTGAGCGGATACCTGCATAGGTTTACCACCCTAATGTACTATGCAGGTCCCCGGTACATCAGCCACGGCACGGGATGACAGAGATGTCACCGACTATAGAGTCATTCACTTATTTGTTATCTTGTTATTATGTTGTAGATGGTTCATACTGTTAAAAGCATGGTATGCAAAGTATGGTGCGATGTCACGAGGGGTGTGCATGAGACGGTCCGATGTAAGCAGTCAAGGTTTATATGCAGGAGGATGGTTGAATTGCAAGGAGACTAGATCACTAAGTCGAGATGGCTGATTTTAAGGTTATGTCATGGAATGTGAGGGGTTTAGGTAGCCCGAGAAAAAGGATTGCTGTATTCTCTCATATCAGGCAGTACGGCCCTCATATTCTGCGTCTGCAAGAAACCCACTTGACTCCAGAGACAGGGAACAGGATTAAGAAACCTTGGGTTCAATGGTCATTGAACGCGTATGGGTCTACACATTATAGAGGGGTTGCCTTACTTGTCCATAAGAATATCAGATGGGAGGTCCAACATTCAGTTGTGGATCCTGAAGGCCAATATATCCTGGTGTATGCTTTTATTAACTGCGCTCCATATGTTGTAGTTAACATCTACAATCCCCCCCCAGCTACTATAACCATATTTCAGGTGGTGATGGGCTTTGTAGCGCAATATCCCAATGCCAAATTTCTCTGCATGGGAGATTTTAACCTAGTGATGCATGAGGACCTGAACAGGTTTCGCCCTGGGGGGAGAGAGGGTAACCACACTCAGAGTGACACTAATATAGCTAGAATTGCGTCTGAACTTGGGTGGCTGGATATGTGGAGGCTGCGTTACCCCCTTCAGAGGGAATACTCTTGCTTCACCGCCGCCAGGGGCGCACTGTCCAGAATAGATTACAGGGAGTGCAGAATTATTAGGCAAATGAGTATTTTGACCACATCATCCTCTTTATGCATGTTGTCTTACTCCAAGCTGTATAGGCTCGAAAGCCTACTACCAATTAAGCATATTAGGTGATGTTCATCTCTGTAATGAGAAGGGGTGTGGTCTAATGACATCAACACCCTATATCAGGTGTGCATAATTTTTAGGCAACTTCCTTTCCTTTGGCAAAATGGGTCAAAAGAAGCACTTGACAGGCTCCGAAAAGTCAAAAATAGTGAGATATCTTGCAGAGGGATGCAGCACTCTTAAAATTGCAAAGCTTCTGAAGCGTGATCATCGAACAATCAAGCGTTTCATTCAAAATAGTCAACAGGGTCGCAAGAAGCGTGTGGAAAAACCAAGGCGCAAAATAACTGCCCATGAACTGAGAAAAGTCAAGCGTGCAGCTGCCAAGATGCCACTTGCCACCAGTTTGGCCATATTTCAGAGCTGCAACATCACTGGAGTGCCCAAAAGCACAAGGTGTGCAATACTCAGAGACATGGCCAAGGTAAGAAAGGCTGAAAGACGACCACCACTGAACAAGACACACAAGCTGAAACGTCAAGACTGGGCCAAGAAATATCTCAAGACTGATTTTTCTAAGGTTTTATGGACTGATGAAATGAGAGTGAGTCTTGATGGGCCAGATGGATGGGCCCATGGCTGAATTGGTAAAGGGCAGAGAGCTCCAGTCCGACTCAGACGCCAGCAAGGTGGAGGTGGAGTACTGGTTTGGGCTGGTATCATCAAAGATGAGCTTGTGGGGCCTTTTCGGGTTGAGGATGGAGTCAAGCTCAACTCCCAGTCCTACTGCCAGTTTCTGGAAGACACCTTCTTCAAGCAGTGGTACAGGAAGAAGTCTGCATCCTTCAAGAAAAACATGAAGGATGCAGGATCATGCAGGACAATGCTTCATCACACGCGTCCAAGTACTCCACAGCGTGGCTGGCAAGAAAGGGTATAAAAGAAGAAAATCTAATGACATGGCCTCCTTGTTCACCTGATCTGAACCCCATTGAGAACCTGTGGTCCATCATCAAATGTGAGATTTACAAGGAGGGAAAACAGTACACCTCTCTGAACAGTGTCTGGGAGGCTGTGGTTGCTGCTGCACGCAATGTTGATGGTGAACAGATCAAAACACTGACAGAATCCATGGATGGCAGGCTTTTGAGTGTCCTTGCAAAGAAAGGTGGCTATATTGGTCACTGATTTGTTTTTGTTTTGTTTTTGAATGTCAGAAATGTATATTTGTGAATGTTGAGATGTTATATTGGTTTCACTGGTAAAAATAAATAATTGAAATGGGTATATATTTGTTTTTTGTTATGTTGCCTAATAATTATGCACAGTAATAGTCACCTGCACACACAGATATCCCCCTAAAATAGCTAAAACTAAAAACAAACTGTGACGAACTGCGACCACCGCGGCCACAATAGGTCACGAAACCGTCACAGCGCCCCTAGTGGTCAATCCGCAAACAGGCCTCCCAGCCACTTTCAGCACACCGACAGTCTAACTTGAGTCCGTACAGTCGATAGGCTGAAAGCGCAGGGAGTGGACCGTCGACCGACCGCAAGTAAGCGTGTGACGAACTGGACCGGAACTACACACAGGGTAGTTTAACTGCCACCACCATGCAATTTATGGGAGCAAGGAACCCACTATCTAGATAACACAACAGAGTAGCTTTCCCTTCGGAGAGGCTAGGGTAAGTTTTTGCAGTGTTTGAAAACAGGCATATGGCTAGAGAAATGACTTGGAGGTCATTTATTATATATCTATATACAATACAAATTATCACGATGCACAGTAATTATAAACACAATAATCAAGGAAAGTATAGTCTAATAAACAAAAGGGAGAAAAGAAAGAAAATACTTAGTTTCCGCAGAAAAGATGTCCGTTGGTGAAATAGTCCGTTGCAGGGATAAAGTCCAAGAAGCCTTTGTCCAGTGTAATATGCCTACAGCCCACAGTTTCTCTGGCTGAGGCCCTCTTTAGGTGTTGTTAAAAGTGGAGAACTCCTTTAGCAGATTCTAGGTCTTTGTTATAAAGGGTCCCAGAATCAAGGCGGGGAATTGAGAGTCCGCCTGCTGGGCAGGCTGTATTCCTGAGGTGAATGTCAGTTCTGAAATATGGCATGTGCCATATCGCAGGATGTCTCCGCTGTACACAAGTAACAAGCACATATTCACATTCCCCACAAAATATGGAGTTCAGGGATACCAAATATTACTATTATAACTGGTTCTATGATGGGGTAACACCATAACTTTACCTGGGTACATCTTAGAGTTATGTTTGTCCTATGTAAACGTCCAGTGAATTCTGAGTGACACGATGATGTAATTTTTACGTCCGTAAGATGCATGGGCTCTCTTAAAAAGGTAAAAATCATATCTCAGATTCATGTTGCAGTCTGGGAAACCTTGGTGCCGGCCTGTCTGCAGCAAGCTAGCTTACAGACCCCTTATGGCAGCGACACCAAATGTCTCCCCCCCAGGTGCAGTCTTCACACTTAGCTGTGATATCTCTGCAGACAGGGAAGTTCTTTTGTCAACCTGAGGAAGCCAGCTGTAATTGCGTTATCTGCTGGGCATCTATTGACTGACTTGAACAAAAGGACTATGTTGTTCTCTGGGTACAACAGAAGGACAGAAGGAGACGCTCTGAATAATCAAATTGTAGGTTCTGGGGCCTAGGGAAATAATTACTGTTTAATAGACCTACTGATCAATAAGGCAGAGTAATATTGATAATATTGGGAGGACCGTTCAATATTCTCGCGGATCATCCGTGACACAAACTAAAAACTACTTCCAAAAATATTCAGCTTTGATATTAATGAGTTTTTTGGGTTCATTGAGAACATGGTTGTTGTTCAATAATAAAATTAATCTGCACTCCCTGTATATATTTGGCAATGCTGCAGTATACACGGACCTTGGTAATATTGAATATGGATCACAGGGACCCTCGGATCATGCTCCGGTTCTAGCTCAATTTACTCTATATAATGGCATCAAACAGAGTGTCAAGATGCGCGTGCACCCCTTTTGGTTGTCTCTGATGTCTTCTAATGACAGAGTCCCTGATCAACTCCAGGTGTTCCTTGCAATGCAGGATGAGATGACGGACGGACTGTTACTTTGGGAGACGTTAAAAGCCTATCTGAGGGGGTGCCTTAAGTCATCCATATCTTATATTAAAAGGGACTCTGCGTGCAAGGAACTAGAGCTGCACTCTAGTTGTAAGGCAGCTGAGAATTCCTTCAGGTCTGACCCCACTGATGCGAATAGGCAGGACTGGATGTTAAAAGGCAGGATGTATATGACGCATCTCAGGGAAAAGAGTGAGCGCAAGCTGTTCTTTTTGAAACAACAGAACTTTGAGTCGGGTAGCCAGGCAGGCAAACTGCTAGCCCATGTTGTGCGCAATAACAGTATGTCTCCCCCGGTCATTAGAATAAAGGACACAGCTGGGGAGGTGGTGGAATCAGTGGGTGACATACTAAACAGATTCAAGGGATTCTATCAGGATCTCTACAGATCAGCGGCTCAATACTCCGCTCGAGAGTTGGGGGCTTATCTAGAGCAGGTCACACATCCGCAACTTAGTGAGGATGATAGGATTTCATTGGAGGCTGACATTTCGCTAGAGGAAATTCAGATGGCGATGATGGAGCTGCCTACTGGTAAAGCACCTGGCCCTGACGGGATTCCAGTAGAAGTTTACAAAAAATATACTGATGTACTAGGGCCCGAACTTCTTAAGATTTATCAGGCGGCACAGCAAAGGCGTAGACTTCCGGATTCGATGTACGATGCCACTATATTGGTGATTTTGAAGCCAGACAAGGACCCTTTGGAGTGTGGGTCATACAGGCCGATATCACTCCTGAACTTGGATTATAAAATACTCACGAGACTGCTTGCCTCCAGACTGAATAAGGTGATAGCCACAGTTATACACAAAGATCAGTGTGGGTTCATATCGGGACGGTCGACGTCTGACAACATCAGAAGGGCACAGGTCATAGCTCAGGTGGGAGTGGCAAGGGATAAGCGCTGGGCCATGGCATCTCTGGATACTGCCAAGGCCTTTGACTCCGTGGAGTGGGTATACCTATTAGAAGTGCTACGATGTTTTGGTTTTGGCCCTAGGTTTATTGAGTGGGTAGAGATTCTGTACCACCTCCCCAAAGCTAACGTACTTGTAAATGGTTCGATATCTGACTCCTTTAGCCTTTACAGGGGAACTAGGCAGGGATGCCCCCTGTCACCACTTTTGTTCGCCATAGCCATAGAGCACCTTGCTTTAAGAGTTCGGCAGGATCAGGTCTTTAAAGGGATATCCATGGGCGACAGAACGGACAAGGTCGGACTTTATGCGGATGATCTCCTTCTCTTTATGGACGAACCCGAGACGACACTCCTTAGAGCAATCAACATAATTGGGGAGTTTGGAGAGTTCTCGGGTTTACACATAAACTGGACGAAATCAGCACTCATGCCCTTGTGGACACATACGTGGCCTCCTCAGTATTGCAATCTGCCAGTTGTAGACTCTTTCAAATATCTAGGGGTTGTTATCACTAGGGATCCCCAGTTGGCGTATTCCCTAAATATTGCACCTCTGGAGACCCTGCTCACAGATAAATTCAGGACATGGAGGACCTTACCACTCTCTATTATGGGAAGATTAAATCTGGTCAAGATGACTCTCTTGCCCAAAGGGTTATACCTGCTGGCGCATGTGTGCACCCCGATACCGCAGGGTTTCTTTGCTCGTATCCATTCGTTAGTGACTAAATTTGTATGGGGGGAGTCCAGACGGAAGCTGTCCCTTCAAGTCCTACAGAGGCCCAAGCTAGAAGGTGGCGCTGCTTTGCCCGACTTCTTTCTTTACTACCTAGCTGGGCCGCTGAAATTTCTATCTCCCTGGATTCAGACGTCTGACTTGCCTAATGCAGAATACTATCTTAGGGAGCATCTAGGATTATCCTCTCTGTGGCCTGTTTTGGAAGGACCGCGTTTTATTTCCATGCGCTTGCTCCCCATTCATAGAATGGCCCATCAGGTATGGACTGCTGCGAAGATGAGGTTGTTTAATGATATCCCAGATGACATCTCGCTATGGGATAATCCCATGTTTGCCCACTTGAAAGATCTGGAGGGAGCTAGATGGTGGAAGACACAGGGAGTCAGCAAATTTGAGTGATTTATATGCTGGGGGTAGTCTGTGCTCCTTCTCTCAGCTGCAAGAGAAGTTTGAATTGCCTCGCTCTTTCTTTTTTAGATATCTACAACTGAGACATGCGCTAACGGCACAGTTTGGCGCAGGTGGCCGCAAAATTTCTAATTACCCTCTGATAGGAGTCCTTAGATCACAGGGCCCAAGAGGTATTATTTCTGCGCTCTATACGCATTTGCTTAATAATCACACGCTGATGAATCCCCTTGCTGTTGAAGGAAAATGGAGGAATTCCATCCCTTCCCTATCAGCTGACGATTGGAATGAAGCGCTGCTGTCTCCAACGCGGGTCTCCCCGTCAGTCACTAATAGGCTGATTCAGCTGTTTATCCTGCACAGAAGTTATCTTACGCCTGTTCGACTGCATAAAATGGGTAGACTGCCACATAGTAGGTGTCATAGATGTCATCAGGAAGGGGCAGATTTTTGGCATCTCATGTGGGAATGCTCATATTTAAAGAGCTTCTGGGTAGCAGTGGTAGGAGTACTGTCCGCTATAGTCCCAAATGCAGTGCCGCTATGCACTAAAAGCTGTATACTTGGCATCCTAGATGAGGAGGTTTGGGGTCATCATCACAGGATCCTTCTGAGTGAAACCTTATTCTTTGCCAGGAAAGCTATCGCCCTGAGATGGATGGATGATAGAACACCTACGTTAGGCCAATGGAAGTCGCTGGTTAATCAGGCTGTTAGCATGGAAAAGGTTGTCTTTATCCACAGGAAGTGTCCACAAAAGTTTGACAAAGTGTGGGGTGAATGGTGTGCATCCCCTTTGACTGTACATAATGCTTGCATGTACTCAGTAGCTGATGTATGATATTATGCTAACGTGTCTATTGAGGCAATGTCTCCTCTATTATGCAGCCTCCAGACGCTATTTGACTTTGAAAACCTTTATGCTGTATTGGATTTACTGCAGAACTGTCATGTAATACTGAGCTAGCACTGTATCCCCTGCGTGGGATTTACCCTGGATTTCTTAATCCTTTCTTTTTGATGATGTAACATGCCTTACTTGTTAAACTTCAATAAAACGAGTTTTTAAAAAAAAGCGTATAGGGGTGTATTTCAGTAAAAATAGACAAATATATACGCACTTCGCTATTTAATTTTCTACTTAAAGTGTATAGTGGCCTATTTCATTCCAACAAGAAATATATATTCTTAGGTCACTTCTGCAGTTATCTCTGGTGAAAGCATATTCGGACGTATTTCATAAAAAAAATATATATGCGCTCCACTGTTGCAGTTATTTCTGTTAAAAGCATGTAGGGGCGTATTACAGTAAAAAAGACAAATATATACACACTGCACTGTTGCAGTTATTTCTGTTGAAAGCGTATAGGGGCGTATTTCAGTACTACCAGAAAAATATATACGCACTGAACTGTTGCAGTTATTTCTGGTGAAAACGTATAGGTGCGTATTACAATAAAAAAAGAAAAACATATATACGCACTGCACTGTTGCAGTTATTTCTGGTGAAAGCAGATAGGGCACATTACAGTAAAAAAATATTAATATATATACGCACTGCACTGTTGGAGTTATTTCTGGTGAAAGCATATAGGAGCATATTTCAGTACTGCAAGAAATATATATAACCACTTCGCTCTTAATTTTTTCTGGTCAAATCGTACAGTGGCTTAATTTAGTCCAACAAGAAATAAATATGCTCAGTTCACTGCTGCAGTTATTTCTGGTGAAAGCATATAGGGGTGTATTTCAGTACTGCAAGAAATATATCTACACACTTCACTCTTTTTTTTTCTGGTCAAAGCATATAGGGTCGTATTTTAGTACAACAAGAAAAGTATATTCTCAGTGCATTTCAGCAGTTAATTGTAGTGAGAGCGTTTAGTAGCCTATTTCAGTACAAAAAGAAAAAGATATTCGTCACTTTTAGGGGTGTTTTAATTTCCATTTCATTTGTTTAGTTCAGCTACAAGTATGTCAGACAGAGAAGTGCCAGGCCATGCACAGAGGAGTGGCAGAGGACTGAATGTTTCTGGCGCAGAGGAGTGGCAGAGGCCTGAATGTTTCTGGCTCAAGCAGAGGTCGCAGCAGAGTAAAGGGTTGTCGCAGCAGTAGTTGCAGCGAAAGGCCTGAGCTTCCGGTGTCATCTAGCGATCATGTCTTGACCAGCAACCCTGAGGTTTTTGACTGGTTAACTCTGTCATCCACGTCATCCCAAGTGACATCAGACATTCCCAGCCAAAAGTTCGTCAGACACAACCCTTAGTTTGCATGGCCCTGAAGCAGGCCCTGTGCCCTCACTTGTCCTCAACCTGCCTCTGGCCTTTTCTGTACCATCACCACAAGAAGTACTACATGCAGTGGGCTCAGCTTCACTTTTCAGTGAGGATAAGCTACTAGAGAAAGTCAGCAGCTACTGCCCAGCCAAGATGTAGAGGGGACTTCTTCCACTTCCTCCGCTAGGCGGGTAGTGATGGGGAGAGTGGCATGGGAGCTTGCCGTCAGGCAGTGGCTGAGCCAGCAAGTCGCTAGCGTGTCCGGGAGTCAGCACGGTGGCAGCAGTGGGAGGTCATAAGCCAAACGTGCCCAGGGTAGACCACCTGCTTTGCAGCAGCCTACCTGCCTGAGATAAAGTGGTGCAGGGGTTCACGGAGCCAGCGGCGATAGTAGTCAGTGCGGACTGTTGGGGGAAAATCGCCTACTCGGCGGTGTGGCAGTTTTTTTCAAGGCGCCAGAGGAGGTGAACGTGGCCATATATCACATCTGTGGACAGAAGGTGAAGCGTGGCCAGGGTGCCAATGTTAGCACTACGGCCCCGCGGAAACATATTCAGCGTCGCTATACAGTGGCCTGGGAGAACCGTGGCTCCGATGTGGTGGTCCAGCCTGCCGCAGCAACCGCTACATCAGCCAGTGGCACGCACCAGGTTTCAGGCAGTCAAGGCTCCACCACCCCAGCCAAAGGGAGCTGTCTGTCATACCATCTTCTGCTGGTCCAGATGCTCCTGCTCCTCCTACTCCTTGTCAGTGATTCCGTCAGCAGGATGCATGCTCACTTGCTTGCATAGTGACAGCCGAATTGTTACCAATAGTCAGTTGGTCGCTGCCTATCTGCGCCATCATCCATCCTCTCCGGGTCTGACCGGGGGGCTTTTTGCGCTCACGTTCCACTGCCATGGCTGCTGAGGAGGTGTGAGGTGGCAGGAGCAATCGCTGATGAGTAGCTTTCTTCGCCCACATAGTGAAGAAACTACTCACCAGCAGCAGCAGGTAGACCTGGAGCAGGACCTGAACCAGCAGGTGGTGGCATACTTGGACAGCACCCTGCCACCCCACATTGAAGATCCACTGGACTACTGGGTAGCCAAACTGGATTTGTGGCTGCAACTAGCAGAGTTTACCCTGGAATAGCTGTCCTACCCGGCCAGTAGTGTGGCATCAGAGCGTGTTTTTAGTGCGACGGGGGCCATAGTTACCCCAAGGAGAACCCGCCTGTCCAAAATGTGGAGAGACTGACCTTTGTCAAGATAAATCATGCGTGGATCAGCCAGGATCTCCAACCACCAATTCTTGATGCATCAGACTAGATCTTCCATGGTGCTACATAGACACTTTGATAAAAGACACCGGTTTCTTCTGACTGCCTGCCTCAGCTACTACTCTGATGCTGCTACCCGCCTGATGCTAGACATCTGATGCCAAGTGCTCCTTCTTACACCTTCAATTGTCAATGGGTACTGTTATTGCCACCCACCTCCCCACTCTGTTACCAGGTCACTTTGTGGTCTCCTGATGCAGCCACTGCTGCCATCTCCAAACTATGTCACCTTGCCACTCTGTGGCCTCCTCATGCTGCTGCCATATCCACACTATGTCACCTTACCACTCTGTGGTCTCCTGATGTTGCTGCTACTGCCATCTCCACATTATGTCACCTTGCCACTCTGTGGCCTCCTGATGCTGCTGCCATCTCCACATTATGTCACCTTGCCACTATGTGGCCTCCTCATGCTGATGCCATCTCCACACTATGTCACCTTGCCTCTCTGTGGTATCCTACTGCTGTCATCTCCACACTATGTCATCTTGCATTCTGTGGTCTCCTCATGCTGCTGCCATCTCCACATTATGTCACCTTGCCACTCTGTGGCCTCTTCATGCTGCTGCCATATCCACACTATGAAACCTTGCCATTCTGTGGCCTCCTGATGCTGCTGCCACCTCCAAACTATGTCACCTTGCCACTCTGTGGACTCATCATGCTGCTGCTATCTCCACACTATGTCACCTTGCCACTTTGTGGCCTCCTGATGCTTCTGCCATCTCCACATTATGTCACCTTGCCACTATGTGGCCTCCCCATGCTGATGCCATCTCCACACTATGTCACCTTGCCTCTCTGTGGTATCCTAATGGTGCCATATCCACACTATGTCTCCTTGCCACTCTGTAGTATCCTGCTGCTGCCATATCAACACTGTGTCACCTTTCCACTCTGTGGCCTCCTGATGCTTCCGCCACCTCCAAACTGTCACCTTGCCACTCTGTGGCCTCTTCATGCTGCTGACATCTCCACACTATGTCACCTTGCCACTCTGTGGTCTCATGATGCTGCTGCCATATCCACACTATGTCACTTTGCCACTTTGTGGTATCTTGCTGCTGCCATATCCACACTATGTCACCTTGCCACTCTGTTGTCAACTCATGCTCCTGCTATCTCCACACTTTGTCACCTTGCCACTCTGTGGTATCCTGCTGCTGCCATATCCACACTATGTCACCTTGCCACTCTGTTGTCAACGCATGCTGCTGCTATCTTCAAACTATGTCACCTTTCCACTCTGTGGCCTCCTCATGCTGATGCCATATCCACACTATGCCACCGATGAGCGGCATTTGGTCAGTGTTGGCCCCGTGACTGCCCAAATAAGTGAAGTGTTTGCAGTGATTCTAAGAGCAATGCCTGTCATATGTATGTCATACCGACTCACAGTATTATTTCACTACCAAAGCAGACTCCCTATGCGTGTTACTACAAGACACAGTGTTCTACACCACTATAAAGGCTCTTAGCATCCAAGGAATAGCAGTTTTTTAACGTGATTCGCCATGAATAAATTCAGATCGAAGCAAATTTTCCCGAAAAATTTGTTGAACCGACCGAATCAAATTTTTGAAAAATTCACTCATCTCTAATTAAAATGTATAGCCTCCGTAGAGATAAACTTTGTTTCAGCTGAAGTTGCGTTAGAAATCCCAAATCGGATTTGGTACTGAGGTGCCAGCCGGTACCAAACCCAACTTCAGATTTCTAACTTTAAATGTTTTTAAAGGTGCAATTTTGTCTGAAAGAAAATTTGCCTCCACAGAAGAAGTTCATTTTAATGCTGTACAGAGACAGCATTAAAATCAAAGTGTTTGACCGAATCAACTATGGATCAATGATCCGAAGTTCAATTTGCACACTAGTGACCACCATGTGACTAGATCCTGTAGCCACTGGACACATGGCCACAGGGAGAGATTTTCAGATTTTTTAATCAATACTTGAACGTCATATTTAGTATGAACCCCCTGTGACACCTTTTTCTTATACTATACATATAAATCTCTTGGTAAAAGTACAGTAGGTGGAACTTCCTAGTGTGATTTATAAAAGGGTCCCTGAAAAGGGATAACTGATGTAATATTGCATTGCTAAGTTATTGTATTTGTGTACCTAATTAGCACTGTATGGACAAATAAGTGTTAATGGGGTTATTCCATCACTAAGGAAAAAACAAAAACAAAATCAGGCATGCTATATACCAGACAACCTCTTTCTAACAAAGTTAGAACCAGCCCTGTATCTCACATGGATCCAGAGATCTCCTCATTCATTGCTCTACTAGTTTTATATCAACCTGGCAGCTCAAGGGGAGTGTCCTTTCTGACTTAGCTCAGGGAGTGTGACCATGTTCTCCCTATCACAACTCAGGAGGCAGTTGAAGGATGAAATTGGGCGAGTGCGGACTTCTCAGTGAGCAGGTCAAAGAAATAATAAAAAGCAGGTAGCGCTATACAGATGCATTTAATTGAATAACTCATTGGCTATGCTATATTTTTCATTACATACAGTTACAAAAGTATTCAGATACAAGTACTGGTTTGGTATTTTTTATGGGACATCCCCTTTAAAGCCTGGTTTTGCAAGTTGGTTGCTGGGGAGATTGACCCTAGGTATGCCTCCAGATGAGTGTTATCTAAGCAGAAGAAGAGGACAGAAATATGTGAGAAAGCTCTGTAGACAAGGCCTCAAGTCCCAGAGAACCACCATCTTTGAGACTTTTCACACTTAAAAAACATCTGCAACACCAGAGTACTAAATCATAGCTAGATAATAGGGCCACAAAAATCCTTTTAAGGACTGGTATAGGTGTGCTATCAATAGGTGTGATATAGAGGGGTGTGATATACTTATAATATACTTTCTAACATAGAAATTATATTATAGTGTATTTGTTTTGTACAGCAGTTGTGTGCAGTTCTGCTGCGATACCACAGCTAGATAGAGGGACAAACGCTATTGGAGTAACTAATTGCAATGGGTGTGATATACCTGTTGCCTAAAAAAAAAATTGTTTGAGGGCTGCGACGATATACCTTCTTCCACAAAATCCTGATTGAGTGGTGCTATATACCTTATTTCCGCCAAATGCTGATTGAGGGGTGCTATATACTGGTTTCTGCCAAATACTGATTGAGGGGTGCCATATAACTTCTTCCACAAAATACTGATTGAGGCGTGCTATTGCTATATACTTTCTTCCACCAAATACTGATTGAGGGCTGCGATACACCTGCTTCCACAAAATACTGATTGAGGGATGCCATATGCCTGTTTCCGCCAAATATTGATTAAGGGGTGCTATATACCTGTTTCCACCAAATACTGATTGAGGGGTGCTATATACATGTTTCCTCAAAATCATGATTGAGGGGTGCAATATACCTTTTACCACAAAATACTGATTTGGGGTTGCTATTGCTATATACCTTCTTCCACCAAATACTGATTAAGGGCTGCGATAAACCTGCTTCCACAAAATACTGATTGAGAGCTGTGATACACCTGCTTTTATAAAAATACTGATTAAGGGGTGCCATATACATGTTTCTGCCAAATACTGATTGAGGGGTGCTGTATACCTTCTTCCACAAAATCCTGAATGAGGAGTGCTATATACCTGTTTCCGCCAAATACTGATTGAGGGGTGCTATATACCAGTTTCTGCCAAATACTGATTGAGGAGTACTATATACCTTCTTCCACAAAATACTGATTGACGGGTGCTATTGCTATATACCTTGTTCCACCAAATGCTGATTGAAGGGTGCTATATACCTGTTTCTGCCAAATACTGATTGAGGGGTGCTATATACCTATTTCTGTCAAATACTGATTGAGTTACTTAATTGAGTTACTTAATTAAGTGTAGGATTCCGGGAGGTGCAGGACCTTATGACATCTTAAGGTCCTGCACCTCCCGGAATCCTACACTTAATTATATCTGTATCCCAACAAATAATAGAAATCGCATCACTGTGAAAGATCTCCCTTTGATTAGGGACACTAAGTTCACATATTAAAAATAAGTTTGATAAGTAGCAAAGTGTTTTAACCCTTCTGTTCACCTAGCTTTGAGAGCTTATTCAGTACCGCCCACTGACCCGCCTCTACTCCGCCCCTTGTGTGTTTTTGGCGTTTTTTTTATACTGTATTTAAATGTATGCAATTTTACCTGTATGTATGCAAGACAATTGTACCTGAAGAAGGGGTTAAACCCCGAAATGCGTTTTTACCACTTGCCCAAATAAACAAGAATCTTTATTACTCCAACTACTGGGTGATTTTGCGCCGTGGGATACCTTTTCTTTTATTTGAACTACTGGCTTTCTGCGGGATTCCAGGCATCCCTGAACAGAAGCATCCATCCCGGGCTGCACACCATCCGTTGTAAGGAGTTTATGGCAATTCGATACATGTCCTCATTAGAGTTGTACCTAAACTAGCACAACTCTATCAGGTGAGCCTCCCCAGTGGAGATACCTATTTTATTTATCTCTAACGTTATTACCCTATGGTGCGCCATTCTTTTTTGTTCTATAGTGGAACGACGCCTGTTTCCGATACAAATACTGATTGAGGGGTGCCATATACCTTCTTCCACAAAATACTGATTGGGGGTGCTATTGCTATATACCTTCTTTCTCCAAATACTGATTAAGGGCTGTGATAAACCTTCTTCTACAAAATACTGATTGAGTGCTGCAATATACCTCCTTTCACCAAATACTGATTGAGGGGTGCCATATACCTGTTTCCACCAAATACTGATTGAAGGGTACTATATACCTTGTTCCACAAAATACTGATTGAGGGGTGCTATTGCTATATACCTTCTTCCACCAAATACTGATTGAGGGCTGCGATACACCTGGCTTCACAAAATTCAGATTGAGGGGTGTCATACACCCGTCTATGCCAAATACTGATTGAGGGGTGCCATATACCTTCTTCCACAAAATACTGATTGAGGGGTGCTATTGCTATATACATTTTTCCAACAAATACTGATTGAGGGCTATGGTACACCTGCATCCACAAAATACTGATTGAGGGGTGCCATATACCTGTTTCCACAAAATACTGATTGAGGGGTGCTATATACCAGTTTCTGCCAAATACTGATTGAGGGGTGCTATTGCTATATACCTCCTTCCACCAAATACTCATTGAGGGCTGCGATACACCTGGTTTCACAAAATACTGATTGAGGGGTGTCAAACACCTGTCTATGCCAAATGCTGTTTGAGGGGTGCCATATACCTTCTTCCACAAAATACTGATTGAGGGGTGCTATTGCTATATACATTTTCCCAACAAATACTGATTGAGGGCTACGGTACACCTGCATCCATGAAATACTGATTGAGGGGTGCTATATAGCTGTTTCCGCCAAATACTGATTGAGGGGTGCTATATACCTGTTTCCGCCAAATACTGATTGAGGGGTGCCATATACCTTCTTCCACAAAATACTGATTGAGGAATGCTATTTCTATATACCTTCTTCCACCAAATACTGATTGGGTGCTGCAATATACCTTCTTCCACAAATACTGCTCTTCTCTGCGGACTTAGGCAGAGGGTTATTTAGAAAATGACAGTCAGAGGAAGAGGCAGACCGTTCCGCAGGGATGGTAGGGGTCGGGCAAGTGCACCAGGCCGGTGCCTAAGTGGGAAGTTGCAAAAGGCAAGTGCGATAACTTCAGAGGGCGCACCAGAGTTGGTTGTGTGGCTCACTCAGACTTCTGCTTCTACACAATCTTCATCCTCTGTATTTGCACCCTCCTCACTTTCTGCTGTGTGCACTCCCAAAGACACAGAGAAAAAAAAGGGGAATGCAGAAGCACCGTGCAAACCAGATAAAGTACAATAATGCCATAGTCACAAAAAATATTATAGTTCTAATGCTATGCTTATTTATAAAGTCATATGCTTGGCAAATGCATTTTGTACAAAACCATCTGAGCCCGTCTGCCGGACGTCAAGGCGATCTCTGTAAGACGGGTCCTAACACTAAATACTACCTGTTATGTGCCTTAACTAACCCCCTTTTCTTTGCAGAGGTGTGGCACTCCTAGCGAGTCGTGCACTCCTAATTAGCCTGTCTGCCCCATAGGCTGATTTTAATTAGTTTCAGTATAAAGCTGTGGCCTGCTCTCACTACATTCATTGGAAGCTGTCTTGCATAAGGAAAGGTATGGAGTGGGCTCGGCATGCATGTCGGTACCTGCATCCCTTGTAAGTAATGGAGGCCATTTTGGCATCACAAATGGTAAAATCAGAGTGGTCCCGGCATGCCTGTGGATCCAACACTTCCTGAACTTTATGGCGGCCATTATGGTGCATAACAGGTAGTATTTAGTGTTAGGACCCGTCTTACAGAGATCGCCTTGACGTCCCGACTACCTGTACGAACTTTGCAGCAGGACAGGTTCTGGGAGCTTGTTTTTTTTCACCGCTCCAGTGGCTGCTCATGTGTGACGCATGCAGAATTCTGTGGCCATTTGATAAGATCACCAAACTGGTTATTCGCAGCCAAGGTGCCATCAGTGACATTGTACCTTACGCCTTCTTTCTGGAGCATGCCTGGCATTGTGTCATTGATCAAGCCATCGAGGAGAAGGAGCTGGAAGAGGAGGAAGTCGCAATGCTGAATGAATTCCCAGGGGGGGCCTACTCCATCTGAGACAAGTCAGCAGGAGTCTGAAGAGGAGTCAGAGGAGGATGGTGGCTGGAAGGAGGAGGAGGAGCAAGAATGACAGGCTTTAAATTTTTCGGGGATCCCTGGTGTTGTCCGTGGCTGTGTGGAGGAGACCGAGGACGACATTCTCCTGGGTGATGAGCAGGAGCCAGGGCGCTCCACCACTTCCAATTTAGTGCAAATGAGGGCCTTCATCCTCCAGTGTTTGAAGAGGGACCCCCGTATAAAAAGCATTAAGGTCAAGGACCTGTGCTGGATGGCAAATGCGTTTTTCTGATTTGTTATAATGCCCTATAGAAGGGTATGGGATGTTGTTCAGGGTCGGGGAGAGAGTTCACCAGATTTGTGGCCTGTGTGGGGTTAAAATTCACGTATCTCCCCTGATGGCTCATTTCCTGGGAAGGCTTAGGGGTCTAAGCTTGTCTGGTCAGGACCACTATTTGGCCAGCTAATCTAGCCACCTCCAGGTTTCTTTCTCTCTCTCTCCCCATCTCCCCTCTCTTTCTGCACTCCACATCTCCCCTGTTTCTCCTCCTCCTGCTTCCCCCGGCAGGTGCATGAAGGAAGGGGGGCTAGCAGAAGTACTGACTGCTTGGTCTTGAGGAGGTTTTGTCTCTTCCTTCTCCTGCTGCTCTTTCTGATCTTTCTGTCCACGCGTCTCCACTCCCTTTATGATGGGCACATTCAAGGGATTTAGGGGTGCAGTAGAACAGGCAACCTGACCCCCTGGTGCATACTATGTGCCATCTGGATTCAGCACAGGATACAAGGGGGTTACTGGCTTCAGCATTGTCCCTGCAGTCTGTCTGTCTGAATCTTCACAGGGTTGCACTGTCTCATCAAATGTTATCAACGGAGGGTCGGGGCAACTTGGAGTGGACTGTCTGCCACCCTGCGGTGGGGGCTGGACAGGGCAGAGGACCGTCTGAGCTGGGGAGGTTGTATCTATGAACTGGAGCTGGGTCACTTCTGGAAGGGTGGGGCCGGGAAGCACCACAAGCAAGACACATATCTCGGGCATCAGGATTGGCCCCCTCACTGTCACCCCACTCGGCGGGTGGAGTCCCTAAGAGTGCAGGTGGCAAAATACTGCTCCAGTGGCGCCATTATAGGGCGGCGGCACTCCACTCTGTGGAGTATAGACATACGTTTTCAGACCTTCATCCCATCTCTCTGATCCTCTATTAGCAGCCAGGCGGTCTGCTATTCGCTGCCAAGCTTGCACAGCACTCAGTAAGCCTTCATAACACAATTTTCCATGGCAGTGTTCCAAAACTTTCCTCCACATTACAGTTTAGCTCTCCATATTCATGACCACCAGCTATCTTCATCAGCCTTTTGTAGTGTATTTCACATGCTTGCTACCCTCTTCCCGGGCCATCAGCCGATGGGCTGTATATTCGCCCTCGGGCAGAGAGTGCGAGTGTCCCATGTATTTATTCACTTATAATCAAGACAGAAGCAGGCACCTTCTCCTTAACACTCCCAAGCAGATATCACCCCTGCAGTATATACACTCTGGCTCCCACGTCTGGGCCGCCAGCCGGGAATAATTCACCTGCCGCCTCCTAAGGGGAGAACACTTAAGATGCCCCAGTCCAGGTTCTGCAGGTCTGCTGCCTCCTAAGGGGAGATCACTTAAGATGCCCCAGTCTAGGTACAGCAGATATTTACCGTAGTCCCCCTCGGCTACTCCATCTGTCATCTCCTAAGGGGAGATCTGTAAAGATGCCCCATTTCAAGTCCTGCAGAAATGAACTGCAGTCCCCCCTGCCAGGGGAAATCTCTTGCTCTGCTTAATCGTTAACTGTGAAGGTGCCTAACACAAACCACACAGAAGCAAAACACAAAACACAACCACAGAAGAGCAAACTCTAGGATTCTAGGAACTCAGGATTTTACGTCAACCGAAGTTGCTACTACGTACGTAACCTCAATCGCAGAAAATATTACCACAGCACAGTGGAGCAGCATGAGGCAGATGAGGTAACCAAATTTTCTCACCTGGTCTCTGTGAGGCTTCAGTCTTCGTCCTCAAGCATGGTCCACCGTGCCCTGGGAACCCCAAACCAGCTAGCGAAATTACTTCTCCCGAGCCCCACATTGGGCACCAACTGTGGAAGATGCCCTTAATCAGGGCTGATCACGTTTGCTCTACTGCTCCAAATTAATAGTAGCCCAAAGGTTTTACGTGCACAGAAGAAAATAACTGTGACACACACACTGGGGTCAAAACAAATTCTTATTTATTACAGGAAGTACAGCAGTTTATAAAGTCATCAGAGGGGCATTTACCCTGAGGCATGTGGCATTGTTACATTGGCTAAGGGTACTTTCACACTAGCGGCAGGACGGATGTTCACCCTGTCGGATACGTCCTGCCGCTATTTTGTCGTGCTGCCGGCCCACCGCTCCGTCCCTATTGACTATAATGGGTACGGGGCGGAGCTCCGGCGCAGCAAGTCAGTGCACGGCGAGAAGCTGCCGGACTAAAAGTACTGCATATCTGACTTTTTAGTCCGGCGGCCTCTCACCGTGCACTGCCGTGCTGCGCCGGAGCTCCCCCCCACCCCATTATAGTCAATGGGGACAAAGCGGCGGTCCGGCGGCACGGCAAAATAGCGGCAAGACGGATCCGACAGGGTGAACAGCCTGTCGGATCCGTCCTGCCGCTAGTGTGAAAGTACCCTTACATATGGAAATATGAAAAGAGATAACACTTGGCACCTGCGCATTGTGCATTGTTTTACTAACTGTGGTATGTAAACTATGTAAATATCTAACTGTAAGCGCCATCTTGTAATGGAGTCTTCTCTAACAGCAGAAAAGCATATATAAAGTAGCAAGGAGGTGTGTTCTCTTTAGTAGGATGGAACCTTTGTGCTCTGGAGAAGATAAGGTGTTGTCTGAGAGCTAAAGTATTTTGGTAGCTTTCTTAGCTGAACCATATAATGTAGTCCATATCTCTATCACAGTGCACTACTTGTTAAAGGGGTTGTCTGAGATTTTGATATTTTTGATAACATCACGTTCATTGGTCATATGGACTAGGTGCACTTTAGGCTCATTCTTGGTAAACTGCAAGGAGGCAGTAGCACTCACTGGAGCAGTGTACAATGTGCACTGCCTGAAATACGCTAACCAATTATTATCACCATTGCTCATAAATGAGGGAAATATGATGGTTATTAACAACTGTAAATGTGTATTTAATCAGAGGGGGAGGGTGTTCATTCCAAGTGCCTATGGCAGCATGAGCTGTAAATATGGCCCTGTCCACAAGGCTGTGCATAGGAGTCAGTCAGCAAGGTATTGTGCACATGTACGGCAGAGAGACCTTCCACTCTTTGAGATGGTTTGGTTAGCTGCGTCTTAAATCTGCACCCCTCAGCCCGGGAATTTAAAGAAGTATTTAGCAAGAACCAGAACATGGTTCTGTTTAGAGAACTTAGAGAGACAGAGAGAAGGCACACTAAAACCTCCATCATTGCTGTTGTCCATACGCTGCTACAAGGGATGGATTACACTGCTATTTGCCTTGGAACTGTACCTTGCTATCGACGGATGTACTACTACTCAAAATCACAGAACTATGGTGGCCAATATAGGGGAACTGCCCAAGCCCCAAACACTGTAGCGTGTTTCTCATTGGGCGAGCAGTCCCACCACATGTGAACCACAGAAATACAGTGGCAAGTATGGGGGAGCTGCTCAAACCCCAAACACTGTAGCGTGTTTCTCATTGGGCGAGCAGTCCCACCACATGTGAACCACAGAAATACAGTGGCAAGTATGGGGGAGCTGCTCAAACCCCAAACACTGTAGCGTGTTTCTCATTGGGGGAGCATTCCCACCGCATGTGGACCGCAGCAAACGACCATCCTGAGCAAATAATGCGTATAAAGGAGGATGCCAGCGCGGTCCACATGCACCACAGAAGCATCCTACACAGACTGGAGCATTGTGCGGATGAAAATACAATTATATAAATCACTGAAAAAAATGCACCAAACGGATATATCACTGACTATACTAGCTGGTCATACAAGCAGATATTAAAAGCTGAGACTTTTGCCAACATATTCCTGTCAGGAAGATATCGGAGCCCATCATGCACCACGTCACGGTCACTCAGCATGGCAAGGGGTCCTACCACTGCACTAACTCTGGTGCACTAACTATGGTGTGAACAGGGTCTGAAGGTGATGAAATCCAGCTCACAGCCAAGCTTCCACACAACCGCATAGCAGGACAACTAATGCAATGTGAACAAAGCAAGACTGTGAGCCACACCCATATCAGACCATGTGATGGAGGTCTCCAGGTGCAAAAGAATGTTCAATTGCCAAATCAAGGCACACATTCAATACATATAAAACAAAATCACAGAACTATAGTGGCCAATATGGGGGAGCTGCCCAAGCCCCAAACACTATAGCGTGTTTCTCATTGGGCGAGCAGTCCCACCACATGTGAACCACAAAAAATACAGTGGCAAGTATGGGGGAGCTGCTCAAACACCAAACACTGTAGCGTGTTTCTCATTGGGGGAGCAGTCCCACCGCATGTGGACCACAGCAAACGACCATCCTGAGCAAATAATGCGTATAAAGGAGGACGCCAGCGCGGTCCACATGCACCACAGAAGCATCCTACACAGACTGGAGCATTGTGCGGATGAAACTACAATTATATAAATCACTGAAAAAAATGCACCAAATGGATATATCACTGACTATACTAGCTGGTCATACAAGCAGATATTAAAAGCTGAGACTTTTGCCAATATATTCCTGTCAGGAAGATATCGGAGCCCATCATGCACCACGTCACGGTCACTCAGCATGGCAAGGGGTCCTACCACTGCACTAACTCTGGTGCACTAACTATGGTGTGAACAGGGTCTGAAGGTGATGAAATCCAGCTCACAGCCAAGCTTCCACACAACCGCATAGCAGGACAACTAATGCAATGTGAACAAAGCAAGACTGTGAGCCACACCCATATCAGACCATGCGATGGAGGTCTCCAGGTGCAAAAGAATGTTCAATTGCCAAATCAAGGCACACATTCAATACATATAAAACAAAATCACAGAACTATAGTGGCCAATATAGGGGAACTGCCCAAGCCCCAAACACTGTAGCGTGTTTCTCATTGGGCGAGCAGTCCCACCTCATGTGAACCACAAAAATACAGTGGCAAGTATGGGGGAGCTGCTCAAACCCCAAACACTGTAGTGTGTTTCTCATTGGGGGAGTAGTCCCACCGCATGTGGACCGCAGCAAACGACCATCCCGAGCAAATAATGCGTATAAAGAAGGACACCAGCACGGTCCACATGCACCACAGAAGCATCCTACACAGACTGGAGCATTGTGCGGATGAAAATACAATTATATAAATCACTGAAAAAAATTCACCAAACGGATATATCACTGACTATACTAGCTGGTCATACAAGCAGATATTAAAAGCTGAGACTTTTGCCAATATATTCCTGTCAGGAAGATATCGGAGCCCATCATGCACCACGTCACGGTCACTCAGCATGGCAAGGGGTCCTACCACTGCACTAACTCTGGTGCACTAACTATGGTGTGAACAGGGTCTGAAGGTGATGTAATCCAGCTCACAGCCAAGCTTCCACACAACCGCATAGCAGGACAACTAATGCAATGTGAACAAAGCAAGACTGTGAGCCACACCCATATCAGACCATGCGATGGAGGTCTCCAGGTGCAAAAGAATGTTCAATTGCCAAATCAAGGCACACATTCAATACATATAAAACAAAATCACAGAACTATAGTGGCCAATATGGGGGAACTACCCAAGCCCCAAACACTGTAGCGTGTTTCTCATTGGGCGAGCAGTCCCACCACATGTGAACCACAGAAATACAGTGGCAAGTATGGGGGAGCTGCTCAAACCCCAAACACTGTAGCGTGTTTCTCATTGGGGGAGCATTCCCACCGCATGTGGACTGCAGCAAATGACCATCCCGAGCAAATAATGTGTATAAAGGAGGACGCCAGCGCGGTCCACATGCACCACAGAAGCATCATACACAGACTGGAGCATTGTGCGGATGAAAATACAATTATAAAAAAATTCACCAAACGGATATATCACTGACTATACTAGCTGGTCATACAAGCAGATATTAAAAGCTGAGACTTTTACAAAATATTCCTGTCAGGAAGATATCGGAGCCCATCATGCACGTGGTGCATGATGGGCTCCAATATCTTCCTGACAGGAATATATTGGCAAAAGCCTCAGCTTTTAATATCTGCTTGTATGACCAGGTAGTATAGTCAGTGATATGTGCTACTACTCCTATTCTGCACTTTAGTAAAAAGATTCTAAGAGATTATTAATACAAACTGGCCTGGTTACTGATTCCATTATCATACATTGTCTGCTTCTCCTTGCACACAGACCAACACCTAGCATCAAGGGCACCCCATCTAACACCAGGCAGGAGCCCCATCTCCAGGGAGTTCCCTCAAGAAAGGGTACATGGCTCAAGGAGAGTCAGGGTGAGAATTGACACTGTGAACTGTGAGTACTACAGCCACCATCATAGCTACAAAAATCACACCTATCTTCCTCCCCTCTGGGTTGCTGCTCCAATGCCATAAAATGATTGAAAATGTGCTTGGTAGTCTATGTGAAGGCCATAGCCCTCACTGGTGCACTGCCTCTTAAAACAGCTGATCAGCAGAAGTGCTGTTTTTTTTACTCCAACCATTCACATAATGATGACCTATGCTAAGACCAGGCCTACAATATTGAATTCCCAGAAAACCCCTTTAATGAATATCACTCTTGGTGTGAATGGCATTTCTTACAAGCCCAGTATCATCTGACTTCAGTGGTAAAAATGCTGCAAAATCACAATGTGCACAATAATTGATATACTTTTTGGATCTGTCCTTAGTTTTACTTAAAAAGAACCTGCATCTAAAAACTGCATCAAAATGCAAAGTCTGAAGTAGGCATTAAATCACAATATTACACGGCAAGACATAAAAACTATAATTATGTGTTCTTGCATAGCAAGACCACATATTGTTATCTCACATATATATTATTATGTGTTCTTGCATAGCAAGACCACATACTATTATCTCACATATATATTATTATGTGTTCTTGCATAGCAAGACCACATACTATTATCTCACATATATATTATTATGTGTTCTTGCTTAGCAAGACCACATATTGTTATCTCACATATATATTATTATGTGTTCTTGCATAGCAAGACCACATAATGTTATCTCACATATATATTATTATGTGTTCTTGCATAGCAAGACCACATATTGTTATCTCACATATATATTATTATTATGTGTTCTTGCATAGCAAGACCACATACTATTATCTCACAAGTATATTATTATTATTCTTCTTATTCTTATTATAGCCAAATTTGCCACCCTAACTCCTCCCACAGTTTTTACACTACATAGACAAAAATTTACCAAAACATGCAGATTGTACCCGATCGGATTGCTATTACTTTGTGGAGCGATCCCACCCCCGGGGCCCCCGTGGCGGGCCCCGGAAGCCCCCTTTTTTCCCATAGACTTTGACAGGGTAAATTTTCAAATCGCTCCCACTCGCACAGATTTTAAACTAAAGTCACCAAACTTGGGTCACTTAGTCATGGAGTCAACCCGAAAACTTTGGGCACATTTCGGGGACCCCAAAAAGTGGGCGGGGCCACACAGAACCAATCAAAATCTCCCCATTGACTTTAATGAGACCTTCAAATTGCTACTTCTCCCACATTTTTAGGAGTACAAATTCCAAACTTTGCAGACTTGGTCGGCACCCACCCAAGTACCTTGCTTTTGCTTTGTTACCCGATCCCACCCTCTGGGCCCCTGGGACAGGGCCCCCAAAATCCACGTTTTTCCCATTGACTTTGACAGGGACAATTTTCAAATCTCTCCCAGTCGCACAGATTTTAAACTAAAGTCACCAAACTTGGGTCACTTAGTCATGGGGTCAACCTGAAAATTTCTGTCACATTTTGGGGGACATTAAAAAGTGGGCGGAGCTACAAACCACCAATCAGATTTTCCCTATTGACTTCAATGAGAAACTTTTAAATTGCTGTCATTCTCACAGTATTTAAGCCAGAATACCCAAACTAGGCACCGTAGGTCATTGGGTGACTGGGGTCAAAAAATTTAAAAAGTGGGCGGGGTCTACAACGGCCAATCAAATTTCAGCCATTTGTTTAAATGGGAAAAATTCAAACTGCCGCTGCTCTTAGACTGTTAATGGCAGGGTTCCCGAAACTTGGAACAGTTGGTCACTGGAGGACTGTGCCAATGTATATCTCATTTTGGGGATGCTAAAAAGTGGGCGGAGCCACAAACAACCAATCAGATTTTCCCTATTGACTTCAATAAGAAACCTTTAAACAGCTGTCATTCTCACAGCACCCAAACTCGGCAGGGTGGGTCAGTGTGAGACAAAGGTCAAAATTTATAAAAGTGGGCGGAGTCTACACTGCACCCAGTTACTCCACCCACTCCAGTTGTAAGCTACTGGTGGAGGCAAGAACACATCACACAATTTCCCCAGAAATTGTACCTTTTCTAGTTCTTCTTATTCTTATTATAGCCAAATTTGCCACCCTAACTCCTCCCACAGTTTTTACACTACATAGACAAAAATTTACCAAAACGTGCAGATTGTACCCGATCGGATTGCTATTACTTTGTGGAGCGATCCCACCCCCGGGGCCCCCGTGGCGGGCCCCGGAAGCCCCCTTTTTTCCCATAGACTTTGACAGGGTAAATTTTCAAATCGCTCCCACTCGCCAGGCTTTGACGCTAAAGTCACCAAACTTGGGTCACTTAGTCATGGAGTCAACCCGAAAATTTTGGGCACATTTCGGGGACCCCAAAAAGTGGGCGGGGCCACACAGAACCAATCAAAATTTCCCCATTGACTATAATGAGACTTTCAAATTGCTACTCCTCCCACATTTTTAGGAGTACAAATTCCAAACTTTGCAGACTTGGTCGGCACCCACCCGAGTACCTTGCTTGTGCTTTGTTACCCGATCCCACCCTCCGGGCCCCTGGGACAGGGCCCCCAAAATCCATGTTTTTCCCATTGACTTTGACAGGGAAAATTTTCAAATCGCTCCCAGTCGCACAGATTTGAAACTAAAGTCTCCAAACTTGGGTCACTTAGTCATGGGGTCAACGCGCAATTTGTTAGAACATTTCGGAGACCCGAAAAAGTGGGCGGGGCCACACAGAACCAATCAAATTTTCCCCATTGACTACAATGAGACGTTCAAATTGCTACTCCTCCCACAGATTTAGGAGTATAAATACCGAACTTTGCACTCTTGGTCGGCACATACCCGAGGATCTTGCTTGTGCTTTGTTAACCGATCCCACCCTCCGGGCCCCTGGGGCGGGCCCCCGAAAACCTCTTTTTTTCTCCCATAGAGTTTTATTGGAAAAATGCAAACGTTTGTCACTCGTACAGCTTCGGAGTGAAACTCACCAAACTTGGGTCACTTAGTCATGGGGTCAACCTGAAAGTTTCTGTCACATTTTGGGGACATTAAAAAGTGGGCGGAGCTACAAACAACCAATCAGATTTTCCCTATTGTCTTCAATGAGAAAATTTTAAATTGCTGTCATTCTCACAGTATTTAAGCCAGAATACCCAAACTTGGCACCGTAGGTCATTGGGTGACTGGATTCAAAAAATTATGAAAAAGTGGGCGGAGTCTACAACGGCCAATCAAATTTCAGCCATTTGTTTAAATGGGAAAACTTCAAACTGCCGCTGCTCTTAGACTGTTAATGGCAGGGTTCTGAAACTTGGTACAGTTGGACAATTTAGGATTAGGATTAAAATTTTGAAAAGTGGGCGGGGCCAAAAACAACCAATCAGATTTCTTTCATAGATTTCAATATGGAAAAAAATTTTTAAGAAAATTGAAAAATGCTGCCATGATTGATGTCAGGGGCTTCAAATCTCTGAAATCAGGTGATAGATTACTTTGGATTCAAAAATTAAAAAAGTGGGCGGAGCCAACAACAACAAATCAGATTTTCCCTATTGACTTCAATGAGAAACCTTTAAATTGCTGTCATTCTCACAGTATTTAAGACAGAATACCCAAACTTGGCACCATAGGTCATTGGGTGACTGGGGTCAACATTTTTTAAAAAGTGGGCGGGGTCTACAACGGCCAATCAAATTTCAGCCATTTGTTTAAATGGGAAAAATTCAAACTGCCGCTTCTCTTAGACTGTTAATGGCAGGCTCCCCAAACTTGGTACAGTTGGACAATTTAGGATTAAAATTTTGAAAAGTGGGCGGGGCCAAAAACAACCAATCAGATTTCTTTCATTGATTTCAATATGGAAAAAAAAATAATTCTGAAAATTGAAAAATGCTGCCATGATTGATGTCAGGGGCTTCAAATCTCTGAAATCAGGTGATAGATTACTTTGGATTCAAAAATTTAAAAAGTGGGCGGAGCCAACAACAACAAATCAGATTTTCCCTATTGACTTCAATGAGAAACCTTTAAATTGCTGTCATTCTCACAGTATTTAAGCCAGAATACCCAAACTTGGCACCGTAGGTCATTGGGTGACTGGATTCAAAAATTTACAAAAAAAGTGGGCGGAGTCTACAACGGCCAATCAAATTTCAGCCATTTGTTTAAATGGGAAAAATTCAAACTGCCGCTGCTCTTAGACTGTTAATGGCAGGGTTCTGAAACTTGGCACAGTTGGTCACTGGAGGACTGTGCCAATGTATATCTCATTTTAGGGGACGCTAAAAAGTGGGCGGAGCCACAAACAACCAATCAGATTTTCCCTATTGACTTCAATAAGAAACATTTAAACAGCTGACATTCTCACAGTATTTAAGCCACAGCACCCAAACTCGGCAGGGTGGGTCAGTGTGAGACAAAGGTCAAAATTTATAAAAGTGGGCGGAGTCTACAATCCACCCAGTTACTCCGCCCACTCCAGTTGTAAGCTACTGGTGGAGGCAAGAACACATCACACAATTTCCCCAGAAATTGTACCTTTTCTAGTTATTATTATTCTTATTATAGCCAAATTTGCCACCCTAACTCCTCCCACAGTTTTTACACTACATAGACAAAAATTTACCAAAACGTGCAGATTGTACCCGATCGGATTGCTATTACTTTGTGGAGCGATCCCACCCCCGGGGCCCCCGTGGCGGGCCCCGGAAGCCCCCTTTTTTCCCATAGACTTTGACAGGGTAAATTTTCAAATCGCTCCCACTCGCCAGGCTTTGACGCTAAAGTCACCAAACTTGGGTCACTTAGTCATGGAGTCAACCCGAAAACTTTGGGCACATTTCGGGGACCCCAAAAAGTGGGCGGGGCCACACAGAACCAATCAAAATCTCCCCATTGACTTTAATGAGACCTTCAAATTGCTACTTCTCCCACATTTTTAGGAGTACAAATTCCAAACTTTGCAGACTTGGTCGGCACCCACCCAAGTACCTTGCTTTTGCTTTGTTACCCGATCCCACCCTCCGGGCCCCTGGGACAGGGCCCCCAAAATCCACGTTTTTCCCATTGACTTTGACAGGGACAATTTTCAAATCTCTCCCAGTCGCACAGATTTTAAACTAAAGTCACCAAACTTGGGTCACTTAGTCATGGGGTCAACCTGAAAATTTCTGTCACATTTTGGGGGACATTAAAAAGTGGGCGGAGCTACAAACCACCAATCAGATTTTCCCTATTGACTTCAATGAGAAACTTTTAAATTGCTGTCATTCTCACAGTATTTAAGCCAGAATACCCAAACTAGGCACCGTAGGTCATTGGGTGACTGGGGTCAAAAAAAATTAAAAAGTGGGCGGGGTCTACAACGGCCAATCAAATTTCAGCCATTTGTTTAAATGGGAAAAATTCAAACTGCCGCTGCTCTTAGACTGTTAATGGCAGGGTTCCGAAACTTGGCACAGTTGGTCACTGGAGGACTGTGCCAATGTATATCTCATTTTGGGGATGCTAAAAAGTGGGCGGAGCCACAAACAACCAATCAGATTTTCCCTATTGACTTCAATAAGAAACCTTTAAACAGCTGTCATTCTCACAGCACCCAAACTCGGCAGGGTGGGTCAGTGTGAGACAAAGGTCAAAATTTATAAAAGTGGGCGGAGTCTACACTCCACCCAGTTACTCCGCCCACTCCAGTTGTAAGCTACTGGTGGAGGCAAGAACACATCACACAATTTCCCCAGAAATTGTACCTTTTCTAGTTATGTGTTCTTGCATAGCAAGACCACATACTATTATCTCACATATATATTATTATTATTATTATTATTATAGCCAAATTTGCCACCCTAACTCCTCCCACAGTTTTTACACTACATAGACAAAAATTTACCAAAACGTGCAGATTGTACCCGATCGGATTGCTATTACTTTGTGGAGCGATCCCACCCCCGGGGCCCCCGTGGCGGGCCCCGGAAGCCCCCTTTTTTCCCATAGACTTTGACAGGGTAAATTTTCAAATCGCTCCCACTCGCCAGGCTTTGACGCTAAAGTCACCAAACTTGGGTCACTTAGTCATGGAGTCAACCCGAAAATTTTGGGCACATTTCGGGGACCCCAAAAAGTGGGCGGGGCCATACAGAACCAATCAAAATCTCCCCATTGACTTTAATGAGACCTTCAAATTGCTACTCCTCCCACATTTTTAGGAGTACAAATTCCAGACTTTGCAGACTTGGTCGGCACCCACCCGAGTACCTTGCTTTTGCTTTGTTACCCGATCCCACCCTCCGGGCCCCTGGGACAGGGCCCCCAAAATCCACGTTTTTCCCATTGACTTTGACAGGGACAATTTTCAAATCGCTCCCAGTCGCACAGATTTTAAACTAAAGTCACCAAACTTGGGTCACTTAGTCATGGGGTCAACGCGCAATTTGTTAGCACATTTCGGAGACCCGAAAATGTGGGCGGGGCCACACAGAACCAATCAAATTCTCCCCATTGACTACAATGAGACGTTCAAATTGCTACTCCTCCCACAGATTTAGGAGTATAAATACCGAACTTTGCACTCTTGGTCGGCACATACCCGAGTATCTTGCTTGTGCTTTGTTAACCGATCCCACCCTCCGGGCCCCTGGGGCGGGCCCCCGAAAACCTCTTTTTTTCTCCCATAGAGTTTTATTGGAAAAATGCAAATGTTTGTCACTCATACAGCTTCGGAGTGAAACTCACCAAACTTGGGTCACTCAGTCATGGGGTCAACCTGAAAATTTCTGTCACATTTTGGGGACATTAAAAAGTGGGCGGAGCTACAAACAACCAATCAGATTTTCCCTATTGACTTCAATAAGAAACCTTTAAATTGCTGTCATTCTCACAGTATTTAAGCCAGAATACCCAAACTTGGCACCGTAGGTCATTGGGTGACTGGATTCAAAAAATAATGAAAAAGTGGGCGGAGTCTACAACGGCCAATCAAATTTCAGCCATTTGTTTAAATGGGAAAAATTCAAACTGCCGCTGCTCTTAGACTGTTAATGGCAGGTTTCCCAAACTTGGTACAGTTGGACAATTTAGGATTAGGATTAAAATTTTGAAAAGTGGGCGGGGCCAAAAACAACCAATCAGATTTCTTTCATTGATTTCAATATGGAAAAAAAAAAATTCAGAAAATTGAAAAATGCTGCCATGATTGATGTCAGGGGCTTCAAATCGCTGAAATCAGGTGATAGATTACTTTGGATTCAAAAATTTAAAAAGTGGGCGGAGCCAACAACAACAAATCAGATTTTCCCTATTGACTTCAATGAGAAACCTTTAAATTGCTGTCATTCTCACAGTATTTAAGCCAGAATACCCAAACTTGGCACCGTAGGTCATTGGGTGACTGGATTCAAAAAATAATGAAAAAGTGGGCGGAGTCTACAACGGCCAATCAAATTTCAGCCATTTGTTTAAATGGGAAAAATTCAAACTGCCGCTGCTCTTAGACTGTTAATGGCAGGTTTCCCAAACTTGGTACAGTTGGACAATTTAGGATTAGGATAAAATTTGAAAAGTGGGCGGGGCCAAAAACAACCAATCAGATTTCTTTCATTGATTTCAATATGGAAAAAAAAAAATTCAGAAAATTGAAAAATGCTGCCATGATTGATGTCAGGGGCTTCAAATCGCTGAGATCAGGTCATAGATTACTTTGGATTCAAAAAATTTAAAAGTGGGCGGAGCCAACAACAACAAATCAGATTTTCCCTATTGTCTTCAATGAGAAAATTTTAAATTGCTGCCATTTCAACATTGTTAATGGCAGGGTTGTTAAACTTAATATATTCGGTTAATAGGTGACTAGAATTCAAATGTTTTAAAGTGGGCGGGGTCTACAACGGCCAATCAAATTTCAGCTATATGTTTTAATGGGAAAATTTAAAACTGCCGCTGCTCTTAGACTGTTAATGGCAGGATCCCCAAACTTGGTACAGTTGGACAATTTAGGATTAGGATTAAAATTCAGAAAAGTGGGCGGGGCCAAAACAACCAATCAGATTTTCCCTATTGACTTCAATAAGAAACCTTTAAACAGCTGTCATTCTCACAGCACCCAAACTCGGCAAGGTGGGTCAGTGTGAGACAAAGGTCAAAATTTATAAAAGTGGGCGGAGTCTACACTCCACCCAGTTACTCCGCCCACTCCAGTTGTAAGCTACTGGTGGAGGCAAGAACACATCACACAATTTCCCCAGAAATTGTACCTTTTCTAGTTATTATTATTATTATTATAGCCAAATTTGCCACCCTAACTCCTCCCACAGTTTTTACACTACATAGACAAAAATTTACCAAAACGTGCAGATTGTACCCGATCGGATTGCTATTACTTTGTGGAGCGATCCCACCCCCGGGGCCCCCGTGGCGGGCCCCGGAAGCCCCCTTTTTTCCCATAGACTTTGACAGGGTAAATTTTCAAATCGCTCCCACTCGCCAGGCTTTGACGCTAAAGTCACCAAACTTGGGTCACTTAGTCATGGAGTCAACCCGAAAACTTTGGGCACATTTCGGGGACCCCAAAAAGTGGGCGGGGCCACACAGAACCAATCAAAATCTCCCCATTGACTTTAATGAGACCTTCAAATTGCTACTTCCTCCCACATTTTTAGGAGTACAAAACTTACAAACTTTGCAGACTTGGTCGGCACCCACCCGAGTACCTTGCTTTGCTTTGTTACCCGATCCCACCCTCCGGGCCCCTGGGACAGGGCCCCCAAAATCCAGTTTTTCCCATTGACTTTGACAGGGACAATTTTCAAATCGCTCCCAGTCGCACAGATTTTAAACTAAAGTCACCAAACTTGGGTCACTTAGTCATGGGGTCAACGCGCAATTTGTTAGCACATTTCGGAGACCCGAAAATGTGGGCGGGGCCACACAGAACCAATCAAATTCTCCCCATTGACTACAATGAGACG